>NC_089880.1:23486500-24160000 GCF_040182565.1 Anser cygnoides | reverse complement strand
GATAAGGGATTTCGCCATCTGGAACGGCTTCGGGTTTCTTTTCGGGTGCCTCCTCCCCTCTCGTGGCCTCCACTCGGGCTCCCCGCGGCTCCCCGAGAGCGGAGGCCGCCTCCTTTTGGCAATTAATCCGGGCACGCTTCATGCTAACGAGTCTCCCCACTTTAAATTATAAATGGCCCTCGGCGTGTGTGCACACAGACGCACGTGCGCACGCGGAGAATCCTTTAAGGCCATCATTAGCTGTAATTAGCGGGCTCTGTCACTCATCTTTGGCAGTTCACGACGAGCCCCGAGTCACAGGAATCCGGCGGCGGATAAAATAAACACGGTTTCAAACAGTTTGGAAATAACAAGCCCTCATTAATCAGACAAGCCCCAAAGGGGAGCGCTGGGAAGAGCGGCAGCCTCTCCGCCATCCCCATGAGCGGGGCTTTTGGGGCTCGGCTCCCCCCATCCCTCCCCTGCCCCGAAACGCGGGATGCGCTCTCCCTTCTGGGCTGTTTGAGCCTGAAACTGGGTGAAACCTCCCCAAAAGGGCTCCTGTATGGTTCTTCTCTAGGGGGGAAGCAGCTGAGGCGGCGCAGGGTTCGGGATCTGGCCCTGGATGCACATTAAGGGCATGGGGGAGGCAGTGGGAGCACCTGTAGGGTCCCACAGCATGGGGCAGGGCAGGATTTGGGGTCGGGGCTGGTGCGAGGGAAGTTTCCCGGGAGGCAGGGGGAAGCGGGGAGGTTTTCAGCTGTCACAGCTGCAGCTAAATCACCGCGAATAGGAGGGGAATGGGACACACGAGGCTGGATTACATTACAAAGGAGCAGTCCATCATGGGGTATTTAAAATAAGCCGCTTAGATGCACAGTAGCAGATTTGGAGTGCTAAGGGAATTGAAGGCGCTGTGGCTTTGCGAGGCTGGATCAGATCTGGTGAAGATGCCACTTAGGACAGCACATCCCGTCCTGCCTCGCTGCCCCGGGGGACACGCACGTGGCCCCGCAGCCCCGCCAGGCAGCCGCTGGGGACAAGCCCAAGGTGACCCTGGCTGCGCTGGGGTGGGTGACAACGTCCTGTGGCATTT
Organism: Anser cygnoides; assembly: GCF_040182565.1. Lineage (NCBI taxonomy): Eukaryota > Metazoa > Chordata > Aves > Anseriformes > Anatidae > Anser > Anser cygnoides. Next base: position 24,158,925 of record NC_089880.1, on the reverse strand, counting down.
TCCTGGGACGCACGGTGGGTTCAGCCCCTCTTCGGGTGGCGCTGAGCCCCGTGGATAGATGTACGGTGAAACAGCTCCGGGATGGGGATGCCCAGGAGGGAGCCGTGCCTGCGCTGCTCCTCTGAGCTGGGCTGCAAGCTCAGCCCAAGGGAAAGGGATTTCAGCCCAGGCAGGCATTTCCCAAAAGAGCATCCTTTTCAGAACAGGCATTTCCCACCCTGGTCCCACACCTCCGGGCTGCTCTTATCCCAAGGGTTCACCCGTGGTGGCCCCGCAGAGACAGCCCCCATGGCATTGCCCCATCACCGGCCGTGCCCCCGGCCGTCACGCTGCCCGTCCCTTTGCACCCAGCGAGGGCAGGGCACAGAAACATGCCCACAAAATCCGTGGCCACATGTCCGATTAGGCTGTGGGACCGCCTGCCCCTCTCCTTGCCCTTCGCCTGCGCCCTCTGTCCCCTCCTCACCCCGCTCCGGTGCTGCGCTCCGGTGCTGCGCTCCTGCGGGTTTACCCGCTGTCCCCAGCTCCCCCCAGCATTAATCCAGGGGAGGATTAAGGTTAACAAGCTCCTGGAGCCACCCAGCCCTCGTGCCTGCCTGGGCAGACCACTCTGCCCTGGTCCCAGGGAGGGCACGGCGCCCTGCTGTCCCCAGGGAGCCGCCTGATGTCCCCCAGATCCCCCCATCCCGTGTCCCCCAACCTCTCCTCCACCAGCATGCATCTCACCCACTTCGCACGGCGCGCACTCGTATCTCCCCTTACTGGTGCTCGTTGCCATCCCTGCGGGTTAGGGGCTCCAAAACCTCCCTGAGCATCTTCCCCCACCACCTGCAAGCCCAGGGAATGGAGATGGAGGGGGGGGTCTTGGCCTCTCCTCCCTCTTTCCCCCATCCCCTGGCTGCTCAGCCCCAGGTCTCTCGATCCTAGATAGCTCTGGGCTCCTGACAGCCAGTTTGCACACACAGAAAATATCTTAATCCCCTGATCCCTGCCTCACGCTGCCCACCAGAACCCCCGCTCTGGCCGTAATCCCCGGGGGGACGTGGCCGGGGGACTGGGGACCCTCTCTGGGACACCCACATGGTGCCGGGGCCAGCACCAGGGGACTGCATGGGTGAGGCTGAGCCCCAGGGAGTCCTGTCACCCGCGGGGAACAGCGGGGACAGGGTCCCGGGGGTGCTGCTGCTATGGGACGGGATGGTCCGGGCAGATCTGCCACCCTCCTGTGCCCACCTTAGTGCCAGCCCCCTTGGGAACAGGGCTTTTAGAGAGAAGCAGAGAGGTGGCGTATTTCTAGAGTAATTTTCTTAGTTTTATCTGGGATTCCTACATGCGTCACGCTGAGTGTAGCCCCCATCCCCTGCCCCATATCCCCCCGCAGCAGCTCACCCACGCAGGGGGCACGGCAATGGATCCTCCCCGGCGTGCGGGGTGGCGGAGCGCCCCGTCCCCAGCCCCAGCCCCATTTCCACGCTGCCTTCACCTGCGCTGACCCGCGAGCCGTAATCCCCCTCCTGCTGCACCTGCAGGACGCGGCCGGGTTATCTCAGCAGCTGGTCCCGGCCGGGTGAGCTGAGGCCACCGCCGGGGCCGGTGGCTGCGGGACGAGGGACGCGCGGTGTCAGCCCCGGCGGGGGAGCTGGGGAGGACGGGCTCCATCCTGCGCCAGCCCCCGGCTGCCAGCACCAAACCCATCCCCGAGGGAAGAGGGCACTGAGCATGGGGGAACCCGAATGGGACCCCATGGGGAGGAGGAGGAGGAAGGTGAGGGGCTCAGCACCACCTCTGGGGTCTGTAAATAGGCAAAAGGAACAAAAAAACGGCTGTTTGCAGCCGCGTCTCCTGTATTTATAAGAAGCAAAGAAGATGCTGGGATAGCGGCTGAGCTGAGCTTTTAACCAGGCAGATTACACTTAGCAGGAGCATTTACCTCTGCCTCTAATCCGCCTGCCACAAAGACTTGCTAACTCCTTCCCGTATTTAACCGGGAGGCTTTGAACTCTTCCTGCCACCGGTGCTCCCGGCACAGGGGTCCCGCAGCGCCCGGCACCCACCCAAGGGGGAAATCCCGCAGGAGCAGCCACTTCTGATTTTCCTGTGATTTTTGCTCCAGCTTCACAGGCTGGCAAATGGCTTTAGAGATGCTGAGGGTAAATCGTTCCCCGTTGGCCGCATAAGCATGGATTTGGGGTTGGTGCTGGCACCGCGGTGGCGTCCCCATGGGCACCAGCCCGGCGATGTCCGTGCAGGTGGCACCAGTTGGGGTGCACCCGGTGCTGGCTCTGCTGAGAGGGGCAGGGGAGCTGAAACCTGCAGGGGTAGCTGAGCCTCAGGGCAAGTAATAAATGTCCGCGAGGTCAGTGACAGGGGCTCAGGGACCTGACTGCCCCAGCTGGTGCTAACTGGGAGGACTGGTCCCCAGCGCCCGGGTGGGTGAGGTCCCCACGACATGGACGTGCTGTGGGTCAGGGCTAGAGGCACGAATCCAGCCCTCCTCTGACGAAGGGCTTGGCACATCTTTGTCGTTGCACGCTCCAACAGACCTTTCCCAAAATTCAGGGTGGGGAAAGGGGACGAAGCCACCACCCCACGGCCCCTGCTTGGGACATTTCCGATCAAAAAATCACCGCTGCTTAAACACAACCGAAAGGCATGAGGAGAGCCCTGCAAGTAGGTGTCTGGCAAGCAAGGGCGGGCTTATTTTCAGCTGGATTTCTTGCAAGAACAGAAAACGCTCGCGGGAGGGCAGGGATAGGCATGGGGGGGCTGCTGCCAGGGACAAACCCCTGCGAGGGACCGGCAGGGCCATGGGAGCCCGGCCGCGGTGCATGGCAAGCGTAAATCCCTGAGTGCCAGGTCTACGGGCTGCGACGGGAAGGAAGCGTGAGCCCAGAGAGCAGGGCCAGGGCTGAGACGTCCTCCGGCTTCTGGGAACCGTTAGCTGTTGGAAATTCCGGCTGCTCCCAGCCAGGTTTCGAGCCCACGTCCTGCTTTTGTCCCCAGCGGTGGCCGAGCTCTGCGGACGTCACCGGTGGGCGAAGGCACCGCAGCGTGCGCCGTGCCTGCAGGAGGGCTGTTGTTAGAGGATAGGAATGGGAGAAAATGCGATCTGGTCACCAAAGCTTTGGGGTTATGAAGACATCTCCCCTTGGGACTGGTGCCTTGTTAGTTGGTGCCTTGTTGAGATGAGCAGTGGTGCTCACGGGCAGGGGTGATGCTCCCAGGCAGCTCTGACCCAAACCCGTGCACCCTCTGACCATCAGAAGCTGCTCTCTGCCATTCCCACCAGCTGCTGCCTCACCCCAAAGCCCTGCCAGGGGAAAAACCTCCTGAATTTCCCCTTGGAAGCCAACAGCATGGCACACAGGGGAGGAGGAGGGGAAGGGAGGGCAGCTGCTGGACCACAGGTCAGCGACGCAGCCGGCTTTTCTTCCTCGTTGGCAGCCCGGGGTTCTCAGTGCCCCAGCTGCAATGCGAGCAGAAAACCGGACATATCCAACAGCAAGCTCCTTGGGGAGCAGCAGCAGCCTGTGCCCACGTCCCCATCCCCACCACCCAAAGGCTCAGATCAGGGCAAAAAGCCACATCGGGAGGCTGGGAGGGGGCAAGCACACCGGCACTTCTCTGCTGCTTATTCCCCTCCTGCAGCCTTTGTAACAAGAAAACCACAAAATTGCAACAAATTCCCCCCCCCCAAAAAAAACAGCAGCAGCCTCTAGGAAATGATTTTTCCCGATGGGGACAGGTGGGGTGAGCAGGGCTGGAGACGGCCGGCCACTGGTTATGGTGAAGATGAATGAGTTGTTTTGGGAGGAGCATCTGAAGTCCCTCGGGAGGAGCATCTGAAGTCCTACCGGCACCAAACTCGCCGTGTCCTCTTGTTACACTCCTATCCCTGCCCCCAGCACCTCCCCCTGGCAGCACACCCGTTCCCTTTCCCAGCACAGACACGTCCCGGTGCTGGGACCCCAGCAACCTTTCCGCCCCCAGCAGCATCGCCCCGCGGCGTGGGCGAGAGCAGCCCCAAGGCAACGGTGACGGGCAAGTTTCTATTCTGACCGACGGCTCGTTCAAGCACCCGTAACTCCCTCTAATGTGTTTTCCTTTTTCTCTCTCCTCTGGGGATGGAATTATTCTGGCTTTGTGCAAAAACGGCTCTGAAGTGCTTTGGAAGTGGAAACCTCCCATTACACTTTTGAAAAATAATATTAATCTTCCCTCTCCTTTTATGAAGTGCTCTCTCTCCCCAACGGCTCGGGACTGGAGGTAGGCATTTGATGTGGAAATAACCCTTGCTGGAGGAGCCCTTTTGATGTCTGTTTGTCACGGGGCTCGTGGGAGGCGTCCCTGCCCGTGGCACGGGGTTGGGATCGGGTGGCCTTCGAGGTCCCTTCCACCCAAAGCATTTTGTGATTCTGTGAGGTGGATACTCATCTCTTGGGACCCAGCATTGTTCAACCAACCCCGCGTCAGGTCTGGAAATATTCAGTAGGGCGAGGATCGTAATAAAGGACAGACGAAAAAAAAAAACTGAAAAAATCAACCTTAACCTCTCGTCCTACCCGGTGAGGGCATCGCAGCCCCGTGCTGGGTGTGAAGCCATGACCCAACGCCGCGTCGCTTGTTTTGTTTCTCCTCTTCGCGTTCAGAGGCTGCTCTCCCTGCGCTTATTTACCGTTAAGCAGAGAAAGGCAGGGAAAGCGATCTCCAAAGCAAACAGAGCCCTGTTTCCATCTGGGAAAAGTTGGAGGGCAGGCGCGTGTAGCTCGGCAGCCATGCGCGGTGGTAGAAGGGTCGTTTTCCAAGGCACGGGCTGCACGCGTGCAACTGCAAGGAAAAACCGTGCCAGCCAACGCGCCTTCCAGCTCCTGGCCTCGCCTGCTGATCACAAGTGAGATGGCTCCCCAACGCTCCCTGCTTTGGGTTGGGTTTTTTGCCTCTTGCTTTTGTTCTCCACCCAAAACCTGGGGTCAGAGCCACGGCGCACAGACCCGAAATGTAATGCTGGGCCCCGCCGCATCCCAGGGGTGGGCACAGGGACGTGGGGAACCACCGAGAAGCAACTGGAGGTGGCTCCGCTCTTACCCGCCCAGTGAAATCCGACAGGGGATGGCAGCAGGGCAGGGACGGGACCTCCGTTTTCCCGCATTTGCCACCGATTTCCCGGCGCTCGCATCACTGGCCGCGATTAAAACACGCGCTGCTCTGTGTATGAAAGAGGAAGAGTTATTGCAGGAAGGGGTCGGGATTATTTCGCTCCTCCGTGAATAACGTTGCACAGCTCCTCTTAAAATCGGACCTGAGGAATTTACAGAGCGGTTATTGTGCATTCCTTGGAAAAAAAAAAAATCTGAGCAAGTAGTGCCAGTGCACTAAAGCAACGAGCAGAGGAAGTGAAAAATATTTTAAATTCCTATACAGTGTTACATTTCAAAAACGTCCTGCTTTCAGAATTAGGAGGGGGTGGCTTTTTTCTCTCCTTTTTTTTTTTTTTTTTCCTAATTTCTCTGAACTTGTTACAAGTCTCCTTCCATTTTGCTCACCATTTCCGAGCGGCTAAAGAAAGGAAGGCCTGGCACGCCGACAGAGATGCGAAGTGCACAAAAGGGAGCAGAGTGTGGGCCGATAATTCTGTAATTGGAGCCGCTCGAGGCGAAATTTTTTTTCTTTTTTTTTTTTTTTTCGAGCCAGCCTAAATGGGGATCGCTGAAACCCTTCACAATCGCTCCGCCAGGGCTCTTCTTTAATGGATTGCTCCGTTTAACTCTCTCTGTTTGTCACTGGCAAGATGACAAGAGGAATTAGTGTGCTGGAAAATAGAAGGTGAATGGCAGCTCCCCGGCCCGGTTCCACGGCCCCGCGGTCCCCGGGGTGCCGTGGTGCCACAGCCGGCTTGCAGGCAGCTCTGCGGCCCCGACAGAGGAGGAGGGGAGCTCGCCTGCAAAAAAAAAAAACAGCAGCTCCAGCACTAAAACGAGCCTGTGGGGGGAAAAAGGGAGACTACATATTGGGCTGGGGGTCCTGGAGCACCACGCGTAGCTGCAGGCTGGGGTCAGGGTGGGGAGGACCTCAGTGTCCTGGCGAGGCCAAGTCCCAAACCTTTAATGGGCAGCAAACTGGTTTTGTATTTTGCTTTTACAGCCCGGAGGTTCGGTTTTTTTAAAGCACTGTGGATTAATGTCAGTCGGGGGCGCGGGGCGTCTCGGTGGGGGCACTCGCCGGCGGAGGAAACGCAGCATGGGCGCGTGCGGGCGCTGCTTTGGAGATGCTCGGACACCCCCATTGTCTGCAGCCAGCCTCCGAAATTTTGGCAGCGACGATGCCCCGAGGCTAGAGATGTACCTTTCGCTTTTCCCATGAAATTCCACTCCGGTTTGGCCGAGTTATAGAAAAAAAAAAAAAAAGTTTGAAAATCGCCATTTCCCTTCTGCTGCCTGCATTCCTCAGGAAGGCTTTGGCAGCCTGTCAGAACAATAACTGAACGTGAACTTTCTGAGGAGCTGGCCCTGCCAAAGCAGCGAGCCGGCGCGGCGTGTCCTTTCCCTCACCCCCACCCTGTGCCCACCCCTCGAGCACCCGTCCTGGGCACCCTTGGGTGCAGACGTGCCCGCTCCAGGCAGCAGCAGGCAGAGCGCGGCGGGGCAAAGCAAAGCTCAGGTCCTCTCCCCGTGCAGGAGAGCAGTGCTCAGCACCCATCCTGTCCCATTACTCCTGTGGATTTGGGGGCAAAACCCCCCCGGAGCAGCGAGGAAAGGCTGGGTCAGGTTTTGCCCAGGGATACAGTAGGTCCAGCTGCAATAACCTACATTGTAGAGATTTATTTAAAAGATCCCATTTTATTTTATTTTTAAAATGTTGTTATTTCCTATGTGAAAAGAATGTTGTTTACAATGCAAAGCCAAGTGCTTTTAAGTTAGGAAATGCCTGATGTATGATTCCTTGCAAGCTCAGCTCCGTGTGCGTGCACTGTGCTGCGACCCCCCCCGTACGTGCGCCCTTACTTCGGCCTCGTCCACTGTAACGCGGACAGCGAGGACACGAGCTGCTCGGGCGGCCGTAAATAAGACACTTCCTAGCACAGAAGCGTTCCGTTTTAATGTTTTTGCAGACCGCATATTATTCCTTAATACAGGTTTTTAACGCAGTGTGTAATTTTCAAACCAAAGCACCCTACTCGGGCACGCTTGCCGAGCTTTTCCTCACCACAGAAATGCAGCCACATCTGGGGTGGAGCAAGGCAACGCTTTCGCAGCCTGTGAGGACACAAACCGACCCCGTAAATCACAGGGGAGGAAGCCCGGTCCCCGTTATAAGCGGGCGGCTCCCTCCGGTCCCGCTTCCCGTGGAGCTGCAGGGGGACACGGGGAGGGGAACTGCTGTCGCCTCACCCCGTCACCTCAGCGCAGCGCAGGGGTTGATGCTCTTCATCTGCTGGCGAATGCTCCGCGGTCCCTTGGGTATTTTCGGGAATGGGACTGTCTAATCCCAGGGGAAGGTGGAGCTTGCACCATCCTCCATCACTTGCTGGAAGCGCCCGCCGGTTAGGGCAGATATTTCCCGATCCCCGGTGCCTGAGCAGCGCAAGCAATGCCATGGAGTGTTTTCTACCAGTCAGGGGGCATCCTTTACATCTGAAAAATCACCCTGCCTTGTGCCAGCTCCTTGCCAGCAGGCCCTGAGGTTGTGCTCTAACAGTGGTGGTCACATTCAGGTCTCAGGAGCGGCCAGGAGCCTCCAGCCTGCCCCAAAACCTCTTGTCGCGTTAGCACGTTTGGCTGGCAGCACTGCGGACTCGGCCCCCCCCCCCCTTCCTCCTGCAGTCCTCCGACTCTAAAAGCCTGTCACGGCCTACATTCGGCTGTCGGGTATCACGTTATCATGGCTCGGCAAAGAGGAGAGCGAGCAGTTTGGCACAAATGGCTTTTCTGTGTTCAGCCTCCTCCAGCGCGGGTCCGCTTGGCTCCGCCTGAGGCGCGCGGAAGCGCTCAGCGCTTCAATATTTAATCTTGACTTGGCATACAACCTGTCAGGTCGGGGTAAATGGAAGGGAGCGAACTTGGGGCTGTTGACACTGGGGTAGGAGATGCGTTGGAGGGAGAGCACACGAATGATGCTCGCCTTTTGGTCTCGGTTTGCAGCAGAGCGGGTGGCGAGGGCTGGTGCTGCTCTGCCATTTATTTTGCTGCGGTGCTTTGCCACACGTGGGGCAAGCTGGTGTCCAGCCAGACCCGGATCACCCCTAAGCGCTCAGTGCCCTCCCAGCTTCGTGTCTCTTCTCCGGAGAGTCGCGACGTGTTCTCTTGCACGCTTTGCACAAGCAGAGGGGCTGTGTAAGGCAGCACACGTGTGTGCCCCTCTGTCCTGGCACGCCGACGGCCGCTCGCCCCTGCTGCAAGGCAGTCGGCGTGCGGGGAAAGGGAGAGCCCCGTGCGTGTGTGCTGGGAGCCAAGTAATCCTGGGCATATTATAAGCTCAGTTTTGAGAAATAAAAACACATTAATATTCCGTTCTCTCAAGGCATTATCCTACTGTTTACCACTACACGCAATCCTCTGCCTTAAATTGCATCTTTGATTAAAGCAGCAATGAGAGAAACCAGGGCTAATAACAAAATGTATTCTGCTTTAAATCACTAAAGTGAAAACATCAATAAGCTGTAACCATCAGCGCCGCCATGAAAATGAAGGCAACCATCATGGGAAACAGCAAGAGTGAAATCCACTTTACCGGCATAAAAGCCAAATAATTAGGTCTTATGTGGGTGGAACTTGTAACGAGGTGCAGGAAGGGGGAAAATGAATTTCAGCCCTGGCCTCTCTCCTCCTCCAGAGCCGCTCATCAAACTTTGGGGTGGCAATGGGGCCGGCAGACCTGTTCTCAGCTCAGCGGGGTCTGCAACGGCCCCATCCCCTCCTGCACCCTCGGACGCCCCGCACCATCCGCGATGTCAACGTCTTGAGCGAGCTTGAGGCGGCACGGCGTGTTAGCACGAGAAATTTAATTTAAAAATTAGAAAGAGGAATCATATCTGGTTATCGCGGATTCATCAGAGTTTGTAGATGAGGATATGAAATTAATTTATCTGCAGCGGGCTGTCTGAACCAAAGCCCTGTGCTCCGGCAGAGCCCACCGGGCCCTCGAGGAGCCGTTACCGGAATGGGGCCTGCTGGGGAAGGTCGCTGAGAGGAAACCAGCAGCCCCCAGCCCCACGCACCCAGACCCCTGGTTCATTCGTGCAAGGAGAACCCTGCCAGGGGCCCTCCACCTTGGGCCGGTGTGTGAGGAATTAGTAATAACGAGCCCTCCACGCTTTAAAGCACAAAGGCGCTGGGTTTCTAACGCAGCCTGTGCCCAACCGCGGAGGATCCAAGCGTGCCTGTCCTTGCCAAAGGGTTTTTCCCTCATTTTCGTGTGGCTGCCCCCTTGGCCCTCCTCTGAGGCTGTTCTGCTGAGCCCGGGCCCCAGGACGAGACCCGAGACCCCAGGACTCCCCCCCCCCCCCCCCCCCCGCAGCACTGAGGGGCAGCGGGCAGGCCCGGTACCGGTGCCGAGCCCACCGCCAGCCGGTGCCGCGGGGCGCAGCACAGCCCCGTCCTTGCCCCGAGCCCGCCCGCGCCCCCTTTGTCCCCCCGCTCCCCCTCAGCGCCCTTCTCCCTTTGTCCCGCTTAGTAACCGGGGCTGCCGGCCAATCAGCACCGAGCCGGCCGGCTTCTCCGCCAGCCGATTGGCCAGCCGGTTCGGAGCCCTCCGCCAATCGGCGCGCTCGCCGCTCGCTCAGACAAAGGCAGCAGCTCTGGCAACGGGGCTCTGCTCCCCCCGCCCCCCGCGCGTGCCCCTTGGCGCCGGGCCAGCGGGGAGAGGCGGGAGGGGGGAGTGGGTCGTACCACCTCACGTCCTCCCCTCAGAGCGGAGGGGTGTCTGCGGGGGGGGGGGGGGGGGGGGGGGGGGGCGGAAAAAGGGGCCAGAAGAGAGGACAGCGGGAAAAATTGTAAAAGAGGAGCGAGCGATGCATGTTTAGAGAATTGTTTTTTTTAAGGGTGTATTTGGCGCAGATAAAGAGGACGCTGCCCGTTATGCTCAGAGAAACCCCCCCCCCTTTTGGTTTAATGGATCCGCCCTCCCTCCCTCCACCTGAAGCCTGCCCGAAGCGCCGCCCTCCCCGCGCTCAGGGAGAGGAGGGGAGGGAGCAGAGGAGGAGGACGGGGGGGGGGGGGCGTGGCATGGCGGCGGCCAAGAGGCGGCAGCCGGCGGCCGGGCCCCTCAGAGCCGCTTTAAAATGACGCCGAGCGGGGCCGGCGGCGGCGCGCACAGCCTGGGGCCGCCGCCCGAGCCACCCGCCCGCAGCCGCCGGCCCCGCAGCGGGATCTGAGGCCGCCGCTGCCGCCGCCGACGAGGGGCTTTCCCCCCCCCATTTTGGCCGTTTCCCCTTCGTTTTGTGTGGTATTTTATTTTTTTTAGTTTTTTTTTTGTTGTTGTTCGCCGGCCGGCGGTTTTTTGAAAATTCCCTGGAAAATGGCAAGGGCTGGGGGTTCAGGAAAGTGGCTTTTCTGTGGAAAGGTGTCTTTTTAAACAGAAAAAAAAAGCGTTTTAAACAAAAAAGAAGCACTCTATATTATATATATATATATCTCCATATATTTTATATATATATATATAAATACCTATTTCAGTTCCTGCAGGGCAGCTTCTGTGTGGCTTTTTTTTTTCTTTTTAATTTGAATTCCGCGATTTTATTTTCCGAGGGGGCGTGTTATCCTCAGAAGGCTCCCCCCCCTTTTTTATTTTTTTATTTTTTTTTTTTATTTTATTATCGATTAAGCTCGAAGGGAGGCAGGCTGCCGCCCGCGGAGCCGCCGGGAGCTGCCCGCCGCGATGTACAACACGGTGTGGGACATGGACCGCGATGACACGGACTGGAGGGAAGTGATGATGCCCTATTCCACCGAGCTGATATTTTATATAGAGATGGACCCCCCAGGTACGGAGCCGGGGCTGCCTGTGCCCGTCCCCTGCTGCTGCGTGCTGCTGCCTTTCTTTCCCCCTGCCCGGTGGAGGGGCGATCTGCAGAGGGAGAGCCAAACCGGGGGGGGGGGGGGTTCAACCAGCTACGAAGCCTGCTTGAACTTCTGGGTGACCCAAACCTGCTGGTTTTGGAGCAGAAGTGCTTAACGCCGGGGTTTTTGGGGAGCCGGGGGTTGGGGGGGGGCAGCAGCTGTTGGGGAGGTGGAAGAGCGCAGCAGGAGGAGAGCTGCGCCCAGCTCCTCTCCTGAGCATCTTGCTGGCCAAAAAAAACCCAACCACCTTCTATTGAAAACCGTGTATTTCAGCTGTGTTGGTTTCTGGAGCGGCGGTTTTATTAGCCTCTTCACCTGCGCGCCTTTATGTGCCTGTAACGCTTTGATGGCAGTGATCTACCTCGCTCGGTTCAGTTTCGGTTTAATAGTTTTTCCAGTTCCTGAGACCCTTTTTCTCTCCAGCTCTCTTCCAGCGCTGACAGATTAAGTGTGTGTTGTCTCTGGGTTTTGTTCTTGTGGGGGGGAGTGCTTGGGAAGAGGCTGGAATACTTTCCTTGAGGCAGCGTTATTGCATAGCATTTTATAACCTCCTTCAAAAGGTTTTGATGCAAGGTTGTTGCTTTTTTTTTTTTCTCATTGATTGCCTGTACTGGAAATGGAGAAATGCATTGTCTGTTGCCTGCCTGAAGTTTTTAGATGGGATAGAAAGTTTCCTTTGAGTCAGAGCGAGGGAAGACTGGCGAATGCAAGGAGAAGAGTTCGATTCTTTCTTTGGTAATGAATTAAAAAATGCACGTATAAATGGTGGTGGAACTATTTGTATACCTCTGAGAGTGTAACTGGCTGTGAGCAGTAAGGTAATGAAGGATCTTTATGTGCTTGGCTCTCTCATCTGTGTATTCAGGGTGTACAGCAAAATATGCACCCAAAATCCCAGCCTGTTAAGAAATTGATAGCAAATGAGTACTTGCAAGTGGTGTCTTCTGCGTAGCATGTGCCGCTGGAGTTTCAAAATGCGTTTCAATCTGTGCTTGAATTGTGGCTTGTGTCTCAAAGTGGGGTTTAGTCTCTTTGTTTCAGCCCGGCGGGCTCTTATGTGGGCCCTCTTAATTAAAAGGGGAAGGGGGATCGTCATACGATGTTCTTGGATCCCAAGGACCTGTAGTCACTTCCTCCGGTAACTCTGATGCTTTCAAAATTGGACAGATCTCTGCGATACTCAGTACTGGCCACTGCTCGTTAAATTCTTGCAGAGCTGACGCTGCCTATTTTTAGATGCTTCTCCTGAAAGCGTGAAGTTCAGTCAAATCTGTTTGCTCGCCTCTATGAATTTCAAAGAGTATCTTCTTTGTAAATGCTTTTAACTATTTGCACAGTTAATATTTGTTTCGACTTGTGTTGAGCAAACAAAAAAAAGAGTTCCATTGTAGGTGACTTTAAAGAATTAGCATTGGGCTTTTTCAATTAAAAAATTAAAGCCAGGACTTGGTGTAAGGAGGCTGCTGAAAGGGACTGGCCTAACTGGACTGGTCAGGAAACGCTTCTCAATATTTCTGCAGAAATTGCCATGCAGCTTTCAGAAGCTTACATTAAGAAGCAGTGCTTCTGTCACTAATAATATCAATATTTCCATCGTTGGAGCGGTATTGTCAGGGATCAAGGCTCTGCATGTCCCAAACGCCAGCTAGTAAAAGGACTTAATGTTGCACGCAGATCCCCCGAAGTGTTCGGTAACTTTATCCTTGATTTTTCTAAACGAGAAAAGTCAGAGCTGGAAATGATGCATGGGATGGTCCCCATGTGCACGTCCTGCTTTGGTAGAGCTGTAACTTCTAAACTGCAGGGGGAGGGAAGGGAATTGAGGCCAAGGTGGGCTGCTTTTTTTCCTCTTGATAGGGTGGAAAAGCGTTTTCTGGTGTGGGATGATAGGTCATCCCTAAGGGGAGCGTAGAGGAATTTGTTTGGAAGACTCAGACGCCGCATGCCTTGGGATAAAGTCACTGCGTTTGCACCCAGTAACAAGCGCAGCTCTGCCTGGCCTGCTTCCAAGAAAAATTCGTGAAGGTTTTCGGTACAGAATTCCCCCGCGCGGGGACTCGAGTTCCTGAGCAGCTGAATGGTGGCAATGTGTTTTCTCACCGGCGCGCGAGCGAACAATACACGGTGAATTTCCCCGCTGCCGGAGGAAGGCAGCGCGTTCTTTTGTTCGCAGGACTTGCGTGGAGAGTTCCCCGGTTGGTCTTTATGCTGCGGTACCGGGTGCTTACAGATGCTGGGAGCCGAGCGTCTCAGATCATGCATGGCTGCTCGTGATTACGCTTTTAGTGCCTGAACTTCAGGCAGAAGACAAAAGCAAGGTGAGCGTAATGCGCAGTGTCACCTGTAACCTCCAAGTCAAGGCTGCGGATACTGTTTCTTGTTAAGAGCCAGCAGAGCTTTAATTTGTCTTGGCAGGCTGTCTGAATACCCACCTTAGTGTTGCACAATAATAATGCAGAAGCTAAACCCTGGGATAGCAGGCAGGCTGAAGCCGTTCCTTCAGGCCTTGGTGCATCTGCAGCGGCTTATCGGCGTGCTGCGGCTTTCAGTCGGATGTTGTAGGTGTAAATGGATGCTCAGAGCAGGTCCTGAAGCACGTCTGCTAAAAGGCTTGCTCCAAAGTTTAAAACTAACAATCAGGTTGGTGCCTCTCCCACTCAGGAGTTTTCTCCAGCAGATGCAAGGTCGGGCAGCGAGCGGTTGTGTTGTGGTCTGGTCCCAGCAGGCAGCTCAGCACCACACAGCCACTTGCTCACTCCCCCCTGGTGTAGGATGGGGGAGAAAGTCAGGTCAGCAAAAGGGGGAAAGCTCGTGGGTTGAGATTGAGACGGTTTACCAGGTAATGCAAAAGCTGTGTGTGCAAGCAAAGCAAAATAAAGGATTATTTCACTCTTTCTCATTGGCAGGCAGATGCTCAGGCATTTCCAGGAAGGCAGGGCTCCATCTCAAGTAACAGCTCCTTGGGAAGACAGACTCCATCGCTCCAAATGTCCCTCCAGGTTTATTGCTGGGCATGGTGTCATGTAGTGTGGGATATCCCTGGGGTCAGTTGGGGCCAGCTGTCCTGGCTGCGTCCCCTCCCAGCCCCCTGTGCGCCCCCAGCCTACATAATAAAAGCAGAAACCGTCTTGGCTCTGTGTAAGCACTGCTCAGCAACAGCTACCACAGCGGTGTGTTATTAACACTGTTCTTCAGCACAAATCCAAAATAAAGTGCTGTATGAGCTACTATGAAGAAAATTAACAATCCCAGCCCAAAACAGTATAGTATCCACCACTTACTCCCAACTGTTCACATCATACACAAGGCCTGTGCTAGCTGCCAGCCTTCCCATCCTCTGGTTTGTACACAGGTTCATTCCCTTGGTCCAAGGGTCACCCACGTAAAATGTGCATTAAAAGTCCCCTGGGTTCATTTATTCCATGACTTAGGCTCTGTCTGTTACAGTGGCTACCCAGGACAGTTGAGGCAGCGTGCGTGGAGTTACTGGGTGCCAAAGCCAGCTCACATCAGGTCACTGCTGCACGTGCACTGCTTCTTGTGAGGCTCAGCCTCTGGTTTGAGTGGTTCCTGCCATAGCAATTCCTGTAACGTGCAACCTGGATTGTGGGTTACAACAGATTAAAGGTAGATCCGCTGCAGTCTCCATCCTGGTCCCTTTGAACTGAGCCACGGGGTTTAACGTTGCAGTGATCTCCTCCACCATGGCCTTGTCCGTGGGCCGCAATCCCTTGGGGGTGTGCCTGTGTCCCTCTGTGGCCTTACCTGGGGGCCACAGTCCCTTTAAAGTTCTGCCTCCTGTGGCCTTATCCATAGCCACAGACTCTTTGGGATATACGTGCACCCACAGGGACTTACCCACAGTCACTCTGACTCAGGTTCACGCTGGCTTTCCAGCCTGGCCAGGACAGCAGCAGTGCCCTGGCCAGCTGTCAGCCCAGGTGCCTGGCCATCGCTGTTACCAAACTGTTCCCAGCACAGCAGGGAAAGATGATAAAGACTACAGCAAAAGCAAAAAGCAGCTACTAACAAGCGCTGGGCTCTTGTATACAGTAAGGAAGCAAGCCCTGTGGCAAGCACAAGAGCCTGCCAATTAATAGCTAAACAGAGATAACATCTATAAACTCTGTCTAGCACACTCCAATTGAACCTGTCATTATCTCAAACCCTTCGAGCCCTACATTGGGTGCCAAGAAGGATTCGCTCGCTCTCTGCCAGAGTGGGATGGGGGAGCGAATCCAGAAGGTTAGGAAACTCGTGGGTTGAGATAAAGGTGGTTTAATAGGTGAAGCAAAAGCCATGCATGCGAGCAAAGCAGAATAGGGAGTGCACACAATCAGAGAATACCTTGAGTTGGAAAGCACCCATGAGGATTACTGAACCCAACTGACTCCACGGAGGACAACCTAAGAGTTAAACCACGTATCTAAGACTGTTGCCCAGTGCTTTGTGAAACCACACGGCTTGGGGCTGTGACCGCTTCCCTGGGGAGCCTGTTCCAGCACCTGCCTGCCCTCTCGGTGGTCAGGTGGTGAATTCAGCCGCTGCTCCCATCGGCAGGCAGATGTCCGGCTGTTTCCAGGAAGGCAGGGCTGATGGAGCACGAGGAACGGTTCCCAGGGAAGACAAACACTGTAAGCCAACGTCCCCCGGCTTTTATTGCTGAGCATGGTGTCCCGTGGAACATCCCTTTGGTCAGCCGGGGTCAGCTTTCCGCTCTGTCCCCTCCCGGCTTCCTGCACACCCCAGCCTCCTCCTGGCGGGGCGGCGTGAGAAGCGGAAAAGACCTTGACACCGCGCAAGGGCTGGTCAGCAGCAGCTAGCACATCGGGGCGTTAATCAACACTGGTTTTCATCACAAGTTCAAAACATAGCACCAGAGGAGCTACTAGGAAGAAAATTAACTCTGTCGCAGCCTAAAGCTCTACAAAAAAAGCTCTCTTTGTTAGCTTTCAATCCATCCTGAACATAGGAGTGGGGCAGTTTCCTACAAAGCGGAGTGGAACTGCAGATCCACGTCTGTCAGCTCTGCAAAACGTGCCTTAGAGCAGTACAGCTAGCACAGTGAGAAAAGCACTGACAACCAGCAGGGTGACTCCTGTTTCCTTAGAAGTACCTAATGCTTCTGCTTGTGCACCTTTTGGCATAATAAAAAGCATCACTGATAGAAGGTAGCATCTGCACGTAGGCAGCTAAATAACTTCCAGTGTCTACAATAAAAATGGGATCCATAGCTTGCAGGTAGCTGACATGGTAGCTTCTGAACTTTCTAATCAGGATTCCTTTAAAATATTGTGGCCAGAACAGCATCACAGGCTGGCGTTAGGAAACTGTCAGTGGCTTGTTCCCATGTCTGTTCTTGCTGTGGGACTTGTTGTCTGAAAAGACAAGGAAATAGGTTACTAGATATTTATTTTTTTTTATGACATCTGTTCAGGTCTGCAAAAAGCTGTTGCTGCCAGAAGTTAAGTTTTGGAACAGAGAATTGACTGCAAAAACTACCAGAGTACCTAAAGCATCACTGCCTAATTAGCAGGACTAAATCATGCCTTTCCCTTTCCCTCTGTAGATCTGGGGTGTATTATCAGTTGTGTTGATGATAAAATGCGTAATCACGGAATACATTTTGTCACAGTTGGATGAAAATCAGTGTGAGTGTTCCGCGGGGATTTCAGATAGAGATGTCGGCAAAGATATTTGGCTCAACTACAAATTAGAGGTTAGTTTCGTTTGTGTGGGTTATGAAGAGAACCGCAAGTTCAGAGTAGGCTTACTAATGCCAGATGGGCTCTGTCTGTTTGCGAGCAGGTGATAGAATAAGTGTTTGTCCTGAAGCTGTAGGAGAGCTACCTTGTTGAAGACTGTTGGGCCAAGTGTGGCTGACTGCGTTTATAACTTGACTCAGCTGGCTTTTTCAAGAATATTACTCTTCCTCATCTCCTGTTACAGCTCAGACCAGCTGTAACAATGCTGTTATTACAAAATCTTTTAATAATCAAGGTGGGGAGAGGGCAAGAATAATCTCCAGGCTGCTTAGGTTCATCTGCTTTGCAAAAGCAGCACTGCCGTTGTATGAGCGAGACGAGTATTCAAGGGAGAGCAAGTATTTATTCATTACAGTTCCTATTTTCTTCCCCTATATAATTTGACAACCCTTGTTTTAGGGGCCCGATACTATAATTGTAATTTGGAAAACACAGGACTCTGATGTGAAGGGCAGCGTTTGCGTGGATCTGAGTCGTGCTGTATCATTATCGATGTCAGAGCGGAGACTGAATGTGGCTTCTCAGATCGGGCTTGTGGTAGGCAGCAGCCAGATGTAGGTAACGCAGCGTGTCTATGCCTGACTAGTTTTCCAGTGGGAGAACAGATGCAAATTTTAATAGCGTTGTCAGTATTGTCCTTCAGCTTATCTGAGCTGACTCCAGAAGCTTATCAAAGAAAAGTTCAGCTCTCGCACGTCTTAAAAAACGGGAGTAGTTCTGCGAGTGCGTGCCATCAACACCGCAGCGCTCCAGCAGCAGCTGCCTTCACTGCAAACTGAAGTCCTGCTGAAGGTCAGGCTTCCAAAAGCATGGATGCAGGAGGGTGAGAGTTGCTTTATTGCAGGAAGGAAGTCTGTGGCGACTGTTTTGGGGTAGCAGAAGGAATCAATAAAGTTCAGTCACTTACATTCTGGAGGTCCTGGAAAACGGTTTGAAAGAGAATCTCAGCCCCTGTAGGGAAAGTGACATGAAATGTACAGATCCCATTTTAGTTATACCTAAATTTCTCTACTGGCCCTGTCATTTAATGACTGCTGTAAGATTTTTTAATTTCTGATTGCATTTTCAGGCTTGCTTTTACATTCTTTGTCTTTGGTTTTCATTTTGATGGCTCTAACTGTTAAAGAATATCACTCAGCAGCTTTCAATTAAAGACATGAATGCAAAAAAATAACATCATTAATATAAAGTGAAATGATTCCTTGCTTGAGATGGGAGAGAGCCTGCCTGTAAAGGCTGACATTTCGTTTATCAGTAGGCTTCCAGATGATACAGAAATGGTTGGAGAGGGGAAGGTTACTGAAGGGGGTTGTTTGACTGCACCTTCTGGAAAGTCGTAGATTTATGCAAACTGAAAAATGGAAGAATGTTCTGGGAAGAAACCAAGCTTTTCACCACTTGTTTGAAAGCAAAACCTGCTCTAGTCCCAGCAAATGTTATTTCTGCATTGTTCTGAACAATTCTATATCTCGTTACGAAGCCTGACAGGAGTTAATCACCGTGGTGCTTCCTTCTACCTCACCTGTTAAAAGGAGAAGGCCCTTCTTGGAGTTTCCTTTGGGGAATATCATTTTCCCAAGCAGCAGAGTTGAATTCTGTCTTCCCATTGCCTGCGTGATATCTTATTCCAGAATGAAGCTATTCAGGCTTATCTTTGCTCTACAGCTTGGGAAAACTGAGCGGCATAGTTGGTTGTACACATCTGCGCCCATTACTGAAAGCAGTTGGGTGCCTTACATCATCGCACGCTGATTGTTTAGTGAGTCACTTTTTGGGCAGAGAGCAGGAGAGCGCTGGAAACAGCAGCATAAAGAAAACTTTTATCAGCATTTCCCCCTAAATTTTAAAGGGTAGGTTTTACTATTGTCAAAAAGACTGTTTCTGTGTTGAAACAGGTTGCCCTACAACTCGGGGTCCATGAAAGCAATTGGTGTGCTCTAGCTGGATTTTTTGGGAACTCATTTTTGTGAAGTAGGTTGCTGAGTAATGCTTAAAGAGCAGGCTCTGCTTGTGTTCTAAATGCCCCTATGGAAATGAGTCAGATTTTCTTTTTTCTTCTGCTTTTTATCTCATTTCTTCTGACAGGTTAAAATCTGCACAATAGCTAAGTAAGCAAGAACTCCTTTCTCCACATAATCTAAACTACAGCATAGGAGCCGGTGCCAGGTCCCCAAACAATGTGAGCGGATGTTACCTCTTCTAAAGAGACTGTTCTAATTGTCCTTCATTTCTGCTATGCCCTCTGCTCAGTAGACAAAGGTTTTGCAGTGCTCTAGTGAATATATTCCAGTGCTTTAAGTTCCTCCAGTGCACTTTTGCAGAGAAGTGGCTGCATACGGGGAGTTTCAGAAAAATTCATACCATTCAAAAGGAGCAGAGACCAAGCGATTCCTGTTGGAGCCCTTTCCAGGAGGACCCCAGCTGCCCTGCTGGACATCCACCAGCTGCCTGGTGACTCCTGATGCCAAAGCCCTGTGTGCTCCAAAGCTTTTCTGTGGCTGATCAGGATCCCGGTTCTTCTCTGGCTTTGAGTCCAGCAGCACACTCGAGCTGGCTACCTTCCATCCAGTGCTCTTTTTGAAAGAGGAGACGAAATACTTCAAATACTTCAACCTGTGACTGCTTCCAGCGTTCGCCCTTTCATGAACTGGAAAAATGTTATTTTAATGATAGTTCATATGTGTGTTATTGCTTCTAAAATCAGATACCTCTCTAGCTGATACATGGTTATTTAGGAAAGGCTTGAAAAACGCCGTGTTTCTCAGCACAAAAATTTGTGGGTTTGGACAAATCAAAAACATCAATCTGTATTCCCTTCGTCTGTTTGTTCTTTCACTACGGAGTAACTTCAGCTTTGGGTTGGCATCACTTTGGGGCTCTTGTACTTCAGGTCAGGTTTCTCCTTCAAAGCATAAACTTCCTGTTTCCTCCTGCTAGCTACCACTCGCTCTCTGTTACTTTCCACATCTTCCCCATGAAAGGAAAAATCCACAGGAGCCATTTTTTTTCCTTTTTTTTTCTTTCTTTCCCTAACCTTATCTTAAGTTTTAGCCTCTGTGGTCCCTAAAATCCAATGCTACATGCGATCGTCTTTACTTTTGGAGGATTTTTTTCCTTCCTTTCATCCATCCCCTAAAAAAATATATTAAAAAAAGCCACTGCTCTGGAGAAAATTGTTTTAACAAAGAAACACAGGCCTTAAGTGTGGGCAATAAGGCTTGCACTCCATCCTGCCCCAGGAAAATATTTTAAAGGTGAGATGACGAGATGTTCATTGACGTACAGTGTATGTAAATTCTGTTGTCTATTACAGCAGGAATCTATACGTTGCAATTAAATTTCCAAGGTTGTCAGTACTCATGCTGCATCATCTCGTGGATGTTAGAGGAATCTAGATTGTTGGCCCTCTGGGGAACTACTCCCAAGTGTCAAATTAGTAGGCTGCATTTTGTGTCATCTTTACTGATTCATCTCCTGTCTTCTCAGTAGTCTCTTGAAGGATTTAAGGAAGCTTGAATCAATGAGACGAATGCTTAAACCTTTCTGTTTAGAAGGGTACGGTACAGTCTCACTGATCAGTTTGGGGAGAAGGAAAGAAGTCAGGCTGCTATTTCATTAAAATATTTTGAAGATCACGGTGTACTTGTATGAGGAGGTTGAATCCGTTTCTTCTGCTAGTCCTTGAGATCTCAGCGTGAGCAGTGACTGTGAGATCTGAGCTCTGCTGGGTAGGGATGGCAGCTTCGTGCCTTCTCTGAGTCGCAGCTTCTGCTGAGGGCACTGCACAGGACTCCTTGGGCTGGGACTTCTGCCTCGGTGCAAGTTTCTTCGGGAACAACATTCTTGGAAAAAAAATAATGGTGGTGTTGAAATCTCTCTGTTTTGGTAACTATAGAAAATAGTTTGACAGATGGCAAGGACAGGTACTGTATGAGAAACGTTTTTACATACTGCTGTCAAAGATCTAAGCTAGTGGTAAAGTGAAAAAAAATGCTGCTTAGAGCAGCAAGAGTCACATGTATTTACAGCTGTATTATTATTATTTTAAGGAGGCTCATGTGCAGCTAACTTCTCGCTAGCACCAAATTATTTCTGTTCTCCAATGAGAACCAATTTCTCCCCTTGGACCTGCCATCTGGATAGATGGTTGGTCTTTGAAGTAGCTGGGCATAACAGCCCCAGGCTTTGCTTTCATGTGAAATGACGTTTTCTTTGGGCTTTGGTAGGCCTTCTAGCTGTAGTGTGTCAATATAGGGCGACCTCATTGTCCATCATCCACCACGAAAGGCTGGTTCTTTGTTCTCTGTCCCTGTAGGTGTATGCTTATGCAAAAATGCTGCCCTTTCCTTACTCTTATCCAAAATCTATCTCTATGGAGTGACCGAATATTTTAATAGTTATTTGAAGGCCCTACCTGTGGAGGGATAGAAAACATGCTGTGGTGTTTCATCTGTGAAGACAGATGAGGAACTGCTTTAGTTAAGAAGCAATGAGGAGGATTTACTTGCTTCTTCATTTTCTATCTACTTTCCTACTGTAGTCTTCTAGATCTGACATTGGATACTATAAAGTACAGTTGTTTCTATCACACATTTCAGATTTTCGTGGACAATAAAATGTCTGCCACTGACTGACCCAAGGAGTTAGTAACTCCAAAGAGACCCGTAATGGTTAGCAGGTGACACTACTCCTTTCAGAAGTGAGCCAAGCATGTGATGCTGGGTAGCAACAATCCTTCCAAGTGACTGAAACATGGCAAAACTTCCAAAGCATTATTATTGATTTGGTATCCAGCTATTGATAATGTGCTAATTATGCTTGCTAAGTTAAAGAAGGCTTGTCCTTTTTATCCTCCTTATGTTGCCTTTGGGACTGTCATCTCAACCCTGTTGGTTATGGAACTCTTGACACTGCTGGAGCTTTGCAGCTGTTATGCAGTGGCTTGGGTTGAAAAGTAATCCATTTTTTCATTGAGCAGTGAAAATAATTGGGAAGTTGGGGCTTTTTTGGCATTGCAACTTCATGCAAAAGGTGGAATGAAAAGGAAATGCTGTGTTACTTTATAATAGAGAAGCCAAAGATCCTCAAGTCATTTATCTGACAATGAGCATCCTCCATTTCTTCCACGTGAGTAATGATAGTTGCTTATAAAATGCCAAGAGAGAATATTGAATTTGAGCCAGCCTCCTTTCCTTCACACCCCCTTGTTGTTTGCCATTCTGCAGGTGTCCCGTACCGGGTAATCTTTAACCTGTGCAGTAGCTGCGGATCCTCACAAAGAACCAAGTGCACCAGAAGTTTGGCAGGCTGTAGGAGGAGAAACTGTGGTTGGGAGGTGTGGGAGAGAACTGGATAGCTGGGGAGTTTTCAAACAAAACAGATCTTTATCAAAAAAGCCAACTAATCAAAACTGAAATATTTCTTAAAGGTGTTGGTTTTTATGAAAGTTCACAGAAACACAAGCAAAGCTATAATGGGAGTGTTTTTGTTGGAAACCTGCCTGGCTTTCTGCCAACTTGTCTGCTGTTTTCTGTAATGAGATATTGAAAGACTTCAGTTCTCTGAATATGTTTTAGTCTCTGGCGTCTTGCCTGTTTTGGGGGAGTAGAGCAAAAAATGCGAGCATGTATGAGGTTCTGTGGCCAGCAGTAATGTGATCAAGTAGCTGCCTTCTCTGTCCCTTGAGGAGTTTCCAGTGCGTGTTAGCTGCCCTTTGGGGAAGGGCAGCTCGGAAGGACACTGGGCTTGGAAAAAAGGGGTCTTGGCAGGAGAACTGACAAGCGGGGATGTGCAGCTGCCGAGATAAGGTACCTGTCAGCGGTGGAGGCTGAGCTGCTGTCAGCAGGTGCGCGTGGTCCTCCTCTTTGTCAGCTGGAAATCTCAACAAAAGCCCAGTGCCGTACTCTTGCTTGCGCTCAGAGTACACAATTTCACTGAAGTGAAGTGCAAAAAGCATCTTTGTTCAGCGTATGCTTTTATTCTCGAGTTGTAACTGTCTTGAGGGGACCTTGTGTAACAGTGGCGAGTACAGGACTGCTGAGGGAGAGAAAGATTTTGAGTCTTTGCCTTAAAATTGTCTGAGAAATTGAGTAAGACTAAAGAGAAAGGTTAAAGATTTGGGGGATTTTTACTTAAAAAATAATAAATACATTAAAAAGCTGGCCTTCATTTCACTCCAAGTCCTCATCTATACCTCCAAAGGGAAATCTTTGTCCTTGAGGAGTATGTCATTAAAATGTTAGCTGGTCTAACCATGGATTACTTGCACGTTTCCATAGTAATGACACTTTCCAGAGCTTTATATTACGATCTGTAGGGTATTTACTGTATGTCAGCCTTTCTGAAACCAGGTAACTGTCTTAAAAATCCTCTGATCTGTTACCTGCTTGTCACAATGTGTAGGGAGAGTAGATTGAACACTTCAGCAAGGTTACTAAACAATCTTGTGGAAGTGCTGAGTGACTTAAAATTGACTATATCACAGTGTTTGATGGTTGTGGTTATTTGTAACACTAAGATGGAGTTTATCCTGCATTTAAACCTGCTGTGCTTTTACTTATCTGGCCTGCAGCCCTTGGAAAATACTAGAAGAAAAGAGTTAAGTTATGGAGACATTCTTAGACTAAGTGGCATCTGTCTTAAAACTGCAGATGAGAGTTTAATTAACTGTCAGGTTTATCTTATACACAAATACTGCTTGACTCGCTGCTATTTGGGACGTAGCACTTGGAGACCCAAGGCATTCTTGTTTTTCATTCCTCCTGAATTAGTGCCATTGAAAACTCACACATAGGGCTCAGTGGCTCTTAAATCATGCACACTTGTGAAGTTTTTGATTAAAAGCCTAACTGGGAAAAGTACGTATCTCGTGGAAGTCACAGTGTACTTCACTGAAGTTAAAATCGGGATTGGTGTAGCTTGTTGTTTTCTACAAAAGACCTTAATTTAAAAAATAAAAATACACCAGTGCTAAACTTCAGACACTTGCCAGCTCCCTTTGTTGTCTCGGTGTTGGAGGTGGCTTGAACTTCAGGGAATCATGCCTGCTAAACCTTGAGTAGCTTTTTTTAAAGAAGGCAATTCTATGCAGCCAATAAAACATGAAAAACATTCCCTGGCCAAAGGCCAGTCGATCGGCCTGTCTCTCCAAGGACCCGCTGGGCTGAAGCTACCTGAGGAGCAGGCCCGGCGGCCATCTGGGCCTGACAGCATCAGGCGATGGCGGGCCCTGCCTCCATCCAGGCATCAGCTTGCTTGTTTCCCCCTTTTCAGTCACAATGATCTGGGATTGGGATTTAGCTTGAGCTAGGCTGCCTGGGGAAGCTGGAGAGAGGGGCTCGGGCTGCTAAAGAAAGACCAGAGGTGGTGGCTCACACATGAGAGGCCCTGTCATGGCTGCACACGCACCAGCCGTTGGGATTGCCCTGCGGCGCTGCGGGTGTCCCTGTGGCTGTTGCCTTTTGGGTTTTGGGAAGGTCCCTGTGGTAAAGCAGTCCTGAAGACATCGTTGAGGGCGGGATGTTTGTGTTTCTGGTGCTCACAGTCAGTTCTTTAATAGAACAAATAGGCCCATTGTGCTGTTAATCACTTCAGGTCAACGTTCTCTCCCAAGAAAAAGGAGAACCACCAGGATAGCTGGCGCTAATCACGGCTCGTTTGGAGACGTGTTGAGATTGTGCCTGTGACTAGATCACAGTTGGACCCGGCGACATGGAAAGAAACACGGCTGCTCTCAGAAGCATTTCTGTTGACTTCAGGCCAGCCTTCTTTATTGTAGGATTTTAGCTCTCTAATGTTCATCAAGCAGAGTACATCAAACTGCATTTTTAAAATTTAAATCAAAATATGGAGACTCTTTAAGGCTCTTCATCATTTCTCGTAGAAACATGTTGGGATTTTTACTAGCAGGGATGTGCACGTGTCAGAAACCCTGAAATGGATGGGCACGTTAGCTTATTGGGCAAAGCAATAAAGGGCCTGCTTCTGTAGCAGGGAGAGGAAAAAAACCTATTGCTATTCTAAGAGCTCAAAGTATTGAAAGTAAAGAATGATATCCGTGGCTCTCTGGAAACTGAGTATCCACCTTTTGTATTTTTAAAATGTGCAAGCTATTAAAGGCATTTTTTAAAAGTCTATTGTGAGAAGGAGACTGGCTTCCATGAGTCAGGTTTTACAGGAACTGGTCCAAGCCTTGTTCTTCTCCCTGAAGAATTTCCTTCCAGTTTCCTCTGCAGAATAAGGTTCTACAGGCAAATGGGATATCGAGAACTGATACCCACCTATTAAGGAAAAGAAGACCCGCCTGTAGTAAGGACACTTGCTGAAATGTCTAGTGCTCTGTGTCCGTGCACCAAGCGCTTGTTCCTTACCTGGCTTCTGGTCCTTGTTAGTTTGCTTTTCTGTGCCCAGTGCTTTGGAGTGAGCCCTAACAAAGCTGCTAAATAATTCCACAGTGTATAAAGGAGCAAGACTTAATCTTACAAGAAGGGCTAGAGAAGTATTCAAGTACCTTAGAGAATACTTGAAAGCCTCTTCTGGAAAGCTCCTATTACCAGCGTAAAACAGGCTCTTACACAGTAAAATACCTTGAGATTTTTGGTCCAAGCCTTAATTTGCAAGACCCAGTGAAATCATTGCTTCTGCTGGTATCATTTTTTAAGAAGTCTCTACACTGTTATATGTTTCTTTCACATAAACTTTCATGCACTTGCTGATGATTCAGAATCTACAAAAGATTCTGTAGCAAATAAAAATCTGAAGGTTTGTAAACTCAGATTTATGACCATGTGCAGATACTGATGAGACTCAGAACGACTGCTTGTCTTACTGCTTGCTTAGAGAGACAGACCCCAAAAGCGAGGTGGAGAGGAGGGAGGACTTGAAGACCCTTTTGATTCAGGAGCTTTGAGTGGGGAAAATGGAACAATACAGGGCACCATAAGTAAAATTACATGTATAGGCTGGGAGCTTCAAGCAAAGTAGGGTTAGACCTGTCTCCTGCTCTCAATGGCACTTTATACAAGTGCTTCAGTGCTGCACAAACAACTGCAGTAGTTGAGCTGGGAGTAAATGAAGCCTCCCGACCAGGAAGCGACTTCACTGAATCCGAAGGTTTTCACCTTCCTTTTATAACAAGCCCAGTTATTGCCTCACTAGATATGTGCACACCTGAAAGTTCCCAGCTCGCCCCATAAAAGGAACCTGTATGCTGGGCTTTAATGCCCCGTACCGCAGCATGAATGCTGCTATCTGAATCAGGTGTTTGGTCAGCAGCCCCAGGGTGCAAATGTCTGGGTCAAGGTTCAGATTTAGTTTAGATTGGCTCGATTAAAGTATCTACTGGTTTGTCTGAGAACAGTGAAGTTACTGTGTTGGATATTCAAGATGAAATGGTATTTGGAACTGCAGTTGAAGCGGTGTTTTCTCTTCTTTAATGTGGGAGGTGTGGCCGGGAGGTGAGCAGATGGCTGGTGCCAAGCAGCACACCTCTCGGTGCTAAGCCACTCTGCGCTGGGGCTGGAGATGAAACTCTTCTTTCTGCTCGTTTTATTTGTGTTTCTGCTTGTGCGCCGGGATTGCGTGCACCTGAAAGGTGGCTGTTGTCGGCGCACATCGGCCCTGCTCTCTGGTGCTGGTGTAGTCTGGTGGCTGGGCTGCAGAGCTGGGAGCGCAGATGTTCAGCATCTCACTTGGAACGTGTTGGCAAATCTCTCTGTGTAGCTGCTTGCCTTCTCTGAATTCAGATGCTACCTGTCCCTGCAAAACACCCCACTTGTCTCCTGAAATGCCTCAAAAACGCTTGGTTTCAGCGGTAGCGTTGGGAAGAGAACCTCAGCCTCTGCAGAGCAGAGGAGGGCACTCGAGATACCTTCCCTGAAGAAAATAGCGTAATGCGTTTCTGCTGACAAACACATCTCTGCCGATACATCAGCGTCCCTCTGGTTGATGAAATAATCCTGGTGTAAGGCTTATGATCATGATAAAGTTGTTTGCATAGCTGTGAAAATTGACCAGGTAGAAAGAGCTTTAGTGGGTTTTATGCCATTACGTTGTGTAACGTATTTTCAGAACAAAAGTAAAAGCTTGTTTGCATGGATCTCAGATAGGGGAATTTCAGGCAGGTATGCACTGGGCCTACACTGGGGGATTTGTAGCACCCTCTTTCCTGTGGCAAACATTTCCACTGTGTAAAGAGGTGCTGCCACTAATAATGCGCTGATGTCCCTTTTCCCATAAGTAGCTATTCAGAGAGTCACAGCTTCTGTTCCTAACGGGGAGCCTGAACAAATCCAGCAGGGAATACGAACCTCGGGCCTGAGATGGATGTGCTGCTGCCCAGCCACCACTTCTTTCAGCAGCAGCGTTTTGCCCCCTGATGGAGAGCTCACCTGTTTGCTCTTCTGGGTTGCCATAAGGATTTGTGATGCCTTAGCAACTGCAGCTTTTCCATAGCTGTGCACCGTGCCCTGCAGGCTGTGGCTGTCAAACACAATACGCCTTTGTAACTTGGTTTTGGAGGTTTAGGCAGGGATAGCACTTGTAGTTACGCCTGAGACAGTCTTCCTTTTCACAAAAACTCATGCTTCCCCTTACGCCTTCCCCTTATTCCTCAAGCACATTTGGTTTGAGTACTGGGAAATCTAGGATCACAGTGCAGCAGCTGACTTCAAAATTCCTTAAAATTTAAGAATTCCAAGTTCAAGATGCATATTTTGTGTCATTTTTTCACTGTCATGTAACATTGTAGTGATTGTTTCCCCCTGCTTACCTTTCTTTAATCTGTTCTTCATTTTCAGCTCTTCCTCCAAAGCCCCCCAAACCGATGACTCCGGTCAATACAAACGGAATAAAGGACAATTCCAGTTTCTCTCTGCAGGAAGCGGAGTGGTACTGGGGGGACATCTCAAGGTAAGTAATATTTATTACTAAAAATAGAATGAACCTGTTAGACATCAGGAGAAAAAGAACATGCCTATTTTAGACAGCATTTTGCAGGATGGAAGTGCTTCAGGACTATGCTTGGCAAAGCACCTAAATGCTAGAGCATTCAGCTGGACTCAAGACTTGTGTTTAAGTTACTATTGGTACAGATATTGTCAGTCCTGGTGACAGTTATTTTGGGTTTTTAACTTTCTGCAGATACACAAACTCTTTAAAAAAGAAAAAAAGAAAAAAGTACTTAAGAGTGTGCTGGCTAATAAGGTTTTCTAAGCCTGTGGTGCTGGGGTGCATGTAGTTCAGCAAACTTTCAGTAGGAGGCTTGTTCAGGATAAAAAGGCTAGCATTTTTATTTTTGGTTTCTTGAACATTTGGTTAAAATTGCATCTGTATTAATTTCTATTACATGGTAGTATAAAAATAGCTCTTAAAAGTGCTGTCACCAGCTATCCGTAGCAGATGGTACAGACACGTACCAAATAAATTAGGTTTTGCCTCTTAAGGAAACACCTTTCTGTGTGCTCGAGAACATAAATGGCTTGGGTTAGGTTCAGAAAATGAAGTGCAGGTTTTTATGTAATTAATTGTGTAAAAGAACTGCAGTGTTCAGTCAACTCTTTCCCTGTTAAGACGCTTCTGAAAAGTCTAGGATTTGGGACAGTAAGAGAAGACATGAGCAAGCTGGGATTGTGATCAGAAATTGCTCCAACTTGTGCACATAATACTTTGAAACGCTGTCAGATAAAGGCAAGAACAGCCTATTTGCCGCAGTAGTTCAATGAGGTTCTGAGAAGGGAAATAAAGTTTTCATATCTTTATTGTACCACCCTTATCTCTATAAAGCAAACCTGCATACATCTTGTTTTTGAAGGGCCTGAGCAATGATATTTTTCTGTTAAGATGAAATCAAAGCAGAGTGGCGAAACCTGATCACAAAACCCACTTGGCAGGGTTTGTTTACAACACCTCAATACTGGTAGTTCATTGACTCTGGATTTGTTCCTTGTTTACCAGTGCACGTGATGGCAGGAGCTAAGGCAGCACAAATCATTTGGAGTGGCTATATTGGATTAAAATGGGATACACACGCATAAAGCTGGTATTGTTCGTAGCCTTAATTTGGCAGCCACCAGGTACGGACTGCATTGGGCTGTCAGGTCAGGAACCACGTTCTTCAGTCCAGTACTGCCTTGAAAATTATGTTCTGAGCTCCAGGATACAAGTTGCAGGTATAAGCCCCAAGCCCTTAGACTGTATTTATCTATTCAAAGAGTCAGGCCTAATCTGTAAAACGTTCTGCGAGAAGTAAGCCGATACGCACACGACACTTAGCAGGAGCCAGGCTTACCAACAGAGTGGTTTTCTTCAGGTAGCCAAATCAAAACTGAGGCTGCTTGGTAAGAATACTTTTGTTCCTTAGTATTTGAACAAAAAAGCCACTGTTGGTTTTTCTTTGTAAAATTCAAATAGACTTCCTACCTCACTTAGATAGTGTTGAGGCTACCTGATAAACCCTAGTTTCCAAATGATTGTATTAAAAAGTGCTTAGTGCTCTTAAGAACCTGTGAGGGAGCTGTTACAAAGTGTGATATGTAATCTGGGTGAAATGTTCAAACCTGTCAGGACACTTAACTCTTCAACTGAAAGCATTTTCTTAGTGCTTATAGGGACTTGCTTTCACTACCAAGTTTCTCGATTTAGCGTAAAGCTCTGGGCTGAGTATTCCTTTTGCTTCAGCTGTAAATAAGTAAAAGTTGCACTGAAGCTAGCGAGGTTGTAGTGGTTTAAAACTGCTGTAAATAAGATCAAGGTTAAGCCAATAATGAGTCTCCTGAGACTAGAACTGTGCTAAACTCTGGGCACCTTTGAGAGATGGTGCTAGAGCCCATTTCTTAAGAGGTCAGGACTGGCTTCTCAAAGGGCACCTGTTTCCAGTGTGGACTTTAAAACCTGAGCAGATTACAGTGAAAGGTTGTGAACTCTGAGACACAGCTGCTACTGTTGCTTAAAAACAGACTCCTTCCTAAGCGGCAGTTGACTGCAGCTGCTATTTTTTACTGTAACTACACAAGTTCAAACTTCTTTTAGATGACCTAGAAGACTGGAGAGCCTGAGTGTGAAGAAAGACTGCCTGATATTTTGAAGACTGAACTCCTTATGCATGCTGGTGTTACTGGCCCCAGTATCGATACCCGTGGTGAAGATGATAATGTCCCTAACGCTTTCTATTTTACTTTCCATTCCCCAGGGAAGAAGTAAATGACAAATTACGAGACATGCCAGACGGAACATTCCTGGTGCGCGATGCATCGACCAAGATGCAGGGAGACTACACTCTGACGTTACGGTAAGCACTGGTTAGTTGTCATCCACGCAGTAAAACCCTGAGCAACTAACTAGTTGCTGTACCAGTGGCAGCCGTGCCTTCAGGTTGAGAGATGTTCCCCAGGTGTTGTGATCACAGAATGAGCACATGAATAGCCAGGTCCGACAGCCTGTTCTGCTCTGTGCACTGAATCCTGCCTCTCACTGAGCAGTACTGTAAGGATCTCTCCGTAGGTAGGACTTGGGGAAGGGAGCCCCTCAGTAAAGCTTCATCGTTTCAGAACTGTTAAGGTATAAGGTATTTATAAACTACGGCTTTAATTTATGGGAGTGAGTGGAGTATCCCATCAGCATGCAGCTCTGGAGATCTGAACACAGTGCCTTTGTAAAAAGAGTATCTCGTGCTTTCTGATCTAAAGTTTAGGAAATATTGAATTGGATCCATGTTCCTTTCTTCATTAAAATCGTCTACAGCAGTGAGGCAGCAGACCTCATGTGACTAGCTGCTGGGTCCTTGCCCAGCCGGTACAGCCACTTGCCTCTGCCAGGCTCTCAAGCCTGGCTGTTAGAGGCAAACAATCGAGACACATAAGCCACTGCAGCACGCCTTTGGGAGTTGCTGTGATATGGCAGATATTTGTTCTTGCCTTGAAATTCAGTTGACTTACGGCAAGTGTGACCCCCTACCAAGGGTGTAGTTTAAATTCTGCTCTGACTTCTGCTTTGACGTTCAAGACTTGTATGCTCAGGTCTGGCATGATTTGGTTATTTTGCTGAATGCAGGTGTCTTTGGGAACAAAAACTGAGAGTGCAAGAAGGACATAATATTGTCCAAACAATCTGTTGGGGAAAAAAATGAAGAAATGAGCAGTATTTGTGGGAACTGCTGGGATGTATAAGTCTGGATAATGTAAAGTCCTAAATTTACAACCATGTTGTAATCTTCAGAGGATTTTGTTTAGGTTCATGTATCCTGTATTAGCATCCATAACTCAAAAGACTTGTTAATCACCGTGTGACTGTATACTCAGAAGTATACTGTTAGTGACCCCAAATTGCAGGAAATTTTGATTTGGTTTCAATATGGCTCCTTCACTCAACCTTCGGCATCCATCCTTTCCTTTTCAAAAAGTCTGGCTAAGGTATGTCTTAAATATTGTAAGCTGACTCCAGAGTGAGCACAAAAAAAAAAAAGAATTACTTTGGGCTTTGCTCCCGTTCAAATAATAGCTGATGATAATTCTGTGTGCATTGACTCTTAAACTGCCTAATATCTGCTAGTATATAAAGAACCATTATAAAGGTGCACATGTTAAACTGTCCAGCTTCAAAGACTTGCCCAGGAACTTCACTGGTGTCATTGTTAGCAGCCCCAGTGTTGAAGGGGATGGGAGGTTTGCAGTAAAACCTCTAAATGACTGTACTGCTTTACAGGAAGGGTGGCAACAATAAACTGATAAAGATCTATCATCGGGATGGAAAATACGGCTTTTCTGATCCACTGACGTTTAATTCAGTTGTGGAACTGATTAACCACTACCGCAATGAGTCTCTTGCTCAGTATAACCCGAAGCTTGACGTGAAGTTGATGTATCCAGTGTCCCGGTACCAACAGGTAAGGTCTTTACAGGACACAAGTAACTATTAGTGCAGACAAGAAAAAAAGTGCAACTAGTATGTTATTCTGTTTTCTCTATGTAAAGATTTTTTTTCATACAAGGTTCTTTTTTTGAAAACTTGAAAAATGTGAGTTTTCATATTTGACTTCACTTTGCTCGTATTAATGGGTGTTCCATTTAAGCTGCCGCTTCATTTTATCAAGCAGTCCAGTAGAGAAGTGAAACCCAAGCAGGCAGCTGACTTGAGTCTCTGAGAAGTTTTTTATTTTTCCCCTTGAGCCCTTGTAGACCCAAAGGGTACTGTTCTAGACAGTGTTGCTCTTGAAGCACATATGAGCACATGCAGCTGCTTGTTCTATGCATAGCCATCTAGATTTTTCAAAAATATTTGAATATATGGTATTCCATAGGCTGAGATATTGTCCTGCTTTA
Organism: Anser cygnoides; assembly: GCF_040182565.1. Classification (NCBI taxonomy): domain Eukaryota; kingdom Metazoa; phylum Chordata; class Aves; order Anseriformes; family Anatidae; genus Anser; species Anser cygnoides. The sequence goes on along the minus strand of NC_089880.1, from coordinate 24,126,792 downwards.
AGGAAAAAGAATTGTGTTTAAAAAAAAAAAAAAAAGTGATCTTTAACTTTGGATTCCAAGCAATTCAATTCCTACTTTCTCCAAGAGTGAGGAATGCTAGCCTAGTATTTTGGTATAGTTCTTGGTGTCCCATAGTTCCAGTTCCCGCTGTCTGTAAACTGTGGAACTTAGTGTGTGGAGGAAGGGATTTACACGTGATGTTTGTGTGTTCTATAGAAACATGATGATAAAAAAGCTCCAATAGCTGTAAAATGCAAATACACATAAGTGGACAAATGAAAATTCTTAAGGAAAAGCTGCTTGTTTGAAGACTTAATAGATTTTTGTATGTACAGGATCAGTTGGTGAAGGAAGATAACATAGACGCAGTAGGTAAAAAGCTTCAAGAATACCATGCTCAGTATCAGGAAAAGAGTAAAGAGTACGACAAATTGTACGAAGAATACACCAGAACATCACAGGTTAGTTCCACTTCAGCTATCTATAGAGTCTGTTTCTTGTTACCTAAAAAGTAAAGAAAATGGTTTTAACTTGCTGTGGCTAGCAAAGTCAATCCAAGACCCGAAAATACAGGGAAGAAACTTCATAAATTGTGGAAATTTGTAAGGTGGTTTGAAGGTTGATAGAAGCACAGCGAATGTTTCTTTTTGCTGATAGCCAGAGAGCTGTGGTGTGGGGTGAGGTAGAAATAGGAGCTGAGCTTCCTAATGTAAGATAGAGCAATGGAGAAAGCCATCACCTGCAAGCCTTACACTGCAGACTTCTTCCTTGGCTGCTGAATATTTCCAGCTGCTCCATGCTGCAGAGAGAATTTTAGAAGGGTTTGTCCAGGTTCTGTGAGAAGTCAAGTTTAAATAAGATTCCAGATATTATGCATTAAGGAAGTGTGAATACAGTATTTGGACTGATTCTTGTAACATAAGATAGTTCATACATCAGGAGGTTTGCTGGCAGTCTTCCTGCATGCTAAGATGGAAAATATGACTAAAATATTTCTGAGGGGTTTGCAGCCTAACAGAGAGCATCTTCTGGAGGGGGGGTCACTAGACATGCAAGGAGCAAGTCTTCCCTGTACTTCTGTGATGCTGCTCAGGCATTTGTCTAAATTTAAAACTGATTAATCACGTTTTGACTCGGGGCTGACTGGTTCATCCTCCCAGTCAGTTTAGGGAACATAATAAGAGTCTTGTGTTGTCTGTTTCGTGAACAAATGATGAAGGACTCTTTCCTCACATAGGAAATTCAGATGAAGAGGACCGCAATTGAGGCGTTTAATGAAACTATTAAGATATTTGAGGAACAGTGCCACTCCCAAGAGCGATACAGCAAAGAATACATTGAGCGATTTCGCAGAGAGGGGAATGACAAAGAAATTGAACGGTAGGCTCTCAAGTCATGTTTGCTTACGAAGAAGACTTAGTGTCCACGCTGGCACTCCTGTGAAGTTCATCTGCATTGCATCTTATAAAACACTTTGTAAACTTAAGTATTGTCACTGAGACATTTCCCCAAGGTTTCTGAACCTTCAGTAAAGCCCTCTTCTCTTGGAAATTGCAGAGAGGAGATGTGAGAGATTTCTGGATTATTCTGTCTCTAACTTCACATTAATCGAGATACTGTGATCAGGACTAGAAAATAATAAGTTCATTTGCTTATCCCAGTTCTATTTGGATATGCTCAGAATAAAACTCAGAAAAATCTTTACTTGTAAACTGTGCAGCATTAAAATGAACATATATCTGGTAAATCTGATAGTCCATAATTGGTTTTAGTCACTTTTGAAGGAGCTCCATATTTAATTGCCACTACTTGATAGTAGATATTAATCACCTGCAAGAAATTCAGTGAGGACCTTGTTTGAATTTGCTGTTCTGTGAAGTTACTAGCAAAAAAAGGTTGTACCTGAACTTTTGAAGAAATGCCAAGTATAATGCCTAAGTAGACACAGTGCTTTATGAATATGGGTGGCCGTGGGGAGATTTTTAGGCTGGAAACATTTACCTGAAACAATCGTATTGTGCCACGGTGGTGCTTCATTCTGACTAAGGATCAATTAACAGGGGAAATATGTTATTTTCCTGAAGTGTAGAAACCTGCAAATTAATCTTGGATGAGGAGACATGCAGCTTTACTTCCTGGTAGCTCTTAAGCAGTAATTGGAGTCTGCATTTGAAAACTTGCTAGCAGTAATACCTGTGGAGGGATTGCATAACTGATATACCAAAAAGTAAACCTGAGGGTGGAGAAGAAGGAATCTGTTCTAGCTTACACTTCTTGAGATAATTTGTTCCTGTATCTCTGCCAGAAGGAAATAGTTTAAGGTAAACTGAAAGCTCAAACTTTGCAAAAGGGTGGCAGGCCTTCTGGCAAGTGGTCTCGCACTTTTCTGGCATTCTTCCAGTAATGTTCGTGTTAAGATGTGGCAGTCAAAGGGAGGAGGTGCTGCTACAGTATGGCTCGTGATACTCTTACATGCAGTGCTACTGGTAAGGTTCAGTCCCTTTTAGACTGGGTTGACCTCACCGCTCGAATACTACACTTATTTGCAGGATAATGATGAACTATGAAAAATTAAAATCACGCCTGGGTGAGATCCATGACAGTAAAATGCGTCTGGAACAGGATTTGAAGAAGCAAGCTCTGGACAACAGGGAGACTGATAAGAAAATGAACAGTATCAAGCCTGACCTAATCCAGCTCCGCAAAATCAGAGATCAGTATCTTGTGTAAGTAAGACTGACCTGTACCTCTGAATAGTGTCTCTGATGAACCTGGCTAATTACTGTTTCCATCAGGGTAGTGGGAATTCAATTTTCTTTTCATATCCAAAGTTCCGTTAGTGCTAAGGTACTTTACTATGCCAGTAAAGGGATCATCATAGAAGAGTATGGAGGGAAGCACAAGTTCTCTTAGAGAATCTGTGGTCATTCTGTGGCTCTTGCTACTGGTGAACAAACTAAGCTCCAGACTGTTTCTTTGTGGGATTTTTTGTCTGAACTTTAGCTTGCTCAATATGAAAACCCCCATGCGTACTCTGAAGTAACATACTAGTGCTCTCTTCTTCTGGCAGATGGCTCAATCACAAAGGGGTGAGACAGAAGCGAATAAACGACTGGCTGGGGATCAAAAATGAAAACATTGATGAGTAAGTGTCATACATATGATTTCACTGAGCAGTGTTCCATTAATAAATGGTATCTTTTGTGGAGGTTGGTAATACGAAGCACCGATTTCTCAGTAAAGGACTGCAGACAAAGGAGGGCATTCTGTAGGGGAGCTGTATGTCATGTGAGGCAGCAGCTCTGCTGAAGTGTTTAGGATCACAACTAAGTTGGAACAATGAGGTACTGAGTTGAAGCCTGTAGTATGAAAGGCTGTCAGCAGATACCAAACGATTGTTAGGAGCCTGGACTCCCAACTTGGGTGGCTTTATATTCCTTTGAATGATTTCCACAAAAATAAATCACTCAGTTTATTAACTCTTTACTATGCACTGGCTAAGTTAACAATTATTCCCTCTCTCAGCACATACTTTGTGAATGAAGAAGATGAGAACCTGCCACATCATGACGAGAAAACTTGGTTTGTTGGGGATCTCAACCGCATCCAAGCAGAAGACTTGCTCTGCGGGAAACCTGATGGAGCATTTTTAATTCGAGAGAGTAGCAAGAAAGGATGTTATGCTTGTTCTGTGGTGTAAGTCTATTTTCCCTTTTGTTAAAACTGTTCAAGTCACAAATCTCTACCACAGCTCTTTATTCCAGAGAACAAAAGCAAGGCTTACTCTAGCCCTACCATTGAAATGTGTGGCTTGTTTGCAGGATGTCTAGCATAGTAGAAACTTGGCTGCAGAAATCTGCCGTGAAAATGCAGTACCTGTAGTCCAAGCAGTCTCTTTGGACACCACAATTACCAGTATGAAATTCTGAAGTATCCTCACTTGAAGCTTTACAGTCACAAACAAATTAAGGCCAAATTCTCCCATGTTCTTCCCTGCCAAGGAGCACATGGGAAGAATTAAAAAGGGGCTGTAAGCTGTAACGTCTTCTGTTCTCATTTATAGACATGCCAAACTCCAGGTGTTTTCTGTGTTTAAGATAACAGCGATGCTTCAGAGGAGACATAATTCGTGAGCAGTAGTTTTTGACATTCACACAGCCTTGCATTGATTTCTTGCGTTTCGCTTTGTTTTATGCTGTTGTAATGGAGGTCAGAAATACTCTGCTTCCATTATCTAAAAATCCTTCAAGCCTGTTCTTGAGTGCAAAATGGCTTTCACTGATTTATTTCACATGAGGTTAATTGCATCTGAAAGCAAGTCTGGGAAAGGAATACGTGAAGGTTTGTCACCTCAAGGTAACTGAAGACTGTAGTACCTGCTGGGTTCAGGGTACCTGTTTGTCACAGTCACTGAAGTGACAGGTTCATCAGGCACTTTCACCTGGTCGGTATCATACTACAAGATAGCAAAGGGATGGCATAACGTAACCTGTTCCTACATGTGACTTGGATTGTAAAAGGCTCCAGTACAGGGATTACATAATACTTGATCTTTTTGGCAGATAAGTTATTCTAGCAGCTTTGGAAATACTGTGTTCCAGTAAATGCTTTGCCAAGTTAGGGACTCAGTCGCTATGACTTCAGATAATGAACCAGCTTGAACCCATGCCACGCTCAACATTAGAAAATGAACACTGAAGGTTAGTGCTGTATTTCACGAAATACTCTGTAGATCCTAAGGACGTGTGGGTTTTGGCTTTTGCGCTTAGTGGAAAGGTTTCCAAAGAAGCTGAGCACAAAGTCTGTTGCTGACTTCAGGTGCTTATCTTCACGGTTAAGCTCTTGACTTTTTTTCCAAGAAACGTTTGGAGAACAATGCAGCAGGGAATTGTACTGCTGGGATAGAAGAGCCTCCTTGTGTGGATATTATGCAAGAGTGTTTAATCACATGCCCTGAAGCACTGTTTCTTCGCAGACTGTTAATCTCCTCCGCTCGCATCTACTGGGTCCTCCATTATGTAATTTAGTGACTGGCAGGGTTGCTGCATTAGTTAATTGTTAATAGACTGTCACTTTGGGTTTGCTCTTTGATGTCAAACTCCCGTTTTCTTTCCTTGCAGAGCTGATGGAGAAGTGAAACACTGTGTGATCTACAGCACTCCAAGAGGTTACGGGTTTGCAGAACCATATAACCTGTACAGCACGCTTAAGGATTTGGTTCTTCATTACCAGCAGACGTCCCTCGTCCAACACAACGATTCCCTAAATGTCAGGCTTGCCTACCCTGTCTACGCACAGATGCCCCCCTCTCTTTGCAGATAAATTTTGGGGAGGAGGAAAGTGTTGGCTATCTTGGATTCTTTTCTACGATTTTTATTAGAACTTGGAGGGCATTCTTTCTCCTTAGACTGCTTGTTTTGCACAAGAAGTGATTCTGTGAATGTGAATCAAAAAGAGGCCTAGCAGCAACAAGACGACAACTTGGGTGTAGGTGTCCTGGTGCTACCTTAAAAGCTCAGCTGTGCTTTTACACTGATACTTGTGTTTCCTTATGAGGGGAATAAACTCAAGAAAATGCATACAAAAAATACTGGAAGCAAAACATTGTTTTCTGGAGATAATTTTTTGCCAGGCACCTTCAGTGGAACTTCTAATTGGATTTTGTTTTCTCTTGTTCTAGCAGAGGCGATTCGAAGCCTCTGCTCGAGGCATCAGTAACGTCTTTCAGTCTTAAACTCGCGAGAAACTAGGGGGAAAACTCTACCACAGCAATTCTTCTCTGTTAATTTTAGCAGCTTCACTGCGATTCAGCCGAACTTCCAAAAGAGGGCTTGTCTTGAGGTAGCGTGGAATTTGGTGAGAGAAGACCAAAGGAATTACAGGAAAGCTTCAGGTTTTTATTTAAATGGAAAAATGCTTGTAAAGAAAAGTCGCTTTATTTTTTTGCCAACAGTGACAAAGTTTTGGTTTCAATGGCACTACAGGTCTTCACTTAAAGGAAACGTTTATAACCAAATTGAACACACCAAAACTTTGTTTGTTGCTAGATCGAGCACTTACGGGGAAGGTTGCGTTAGCATCCGCACATACTTTCTACACCAAAACTTGAAACAAATAAAAGGAAAAGCTAAAACATTGTGTGGCTTCAAAACACTAAATTTGTCTGATCTGATGTAACTGCTCACTCTCCTCTTTTCCTCCTCCCCCCCCTTCCTCCCGTTCCTCAGCTTGGGATTCTGTTTCCAGTTTTTAAAGATGCTTCAGAATGTAAACTAGAACGAAGCTTGCACTCACATGTTGCTGTTCTCTTGCTGAACAACGACAGACTCTCGTAATGCTTGATTTTGATATAAAAGAGGTAGGTGCAATCTAATGCTTCTGGATGGCTTACTGTACCAAATTATTTCCTGAGGAGTAGCCGCTTCTGGCTGTATAGAAGTGTGTGAGCTAATTATAGATCTCCTCTGATTTGTTCTTTGCAAGCTAGACTCTGAACTTCCACACCACTGCCGCCAAGCAAGATTTTACACCGGTGTAATCTCAATTCCCTTGTGGTTGTTTTGGACATCGTGCAAAACGGGAAGGAAAGAGCGCTGTGCTCCTCGATTACTGGGTGTCTGGTACCATCCTTTGGCGAGGGCTGCTGTCAGGTACTGGAGCAGGTAGTCCTGGGCTTTGTCAAGTGTAACAATCATCCGATAAATCCCCTCCCTGGAAAGTATACAGAGCAGCTTATTTCCATTCCTTAAGCTTCTGAAATGAAAAAGAGCTAAGTTTGGCAAACTGAGCCGCTTGGCATCAAAGCGTAACTGGCAAATTAATTGTTCAGTGCGCAACCTTGAAAGTTACTTTTGTTCCCATTACTGGAAGCGGTTCCCTTGAAATGCACCCATTGTACAGGACAGGAAGCAGACAGTCGCGCGGATCTGAGAATGTTCTAGACCTGTTTCTGACCCTGTGGCTAATTTCCTGTTTAAATGTGGGTTTTCTGTAATGCCTGGGGAGGAATGCCAGGCTTGTTGGTGTCTAATGTTTACACTAGAAGTATTATTTAGCTGAATGTCATGAATTTGCAAGCAGGGAAACGACAAGCCTGGAGCACTGATAGCCATTGCAAGGAGGGGAGTCCAGGTGCCTGGCGTGCCCGTGAGATGTTTTATTTTGCACTAATGACCCCGACGCTTCCCAGGCACTTTCCGATCAGCCGGAGTGCAGTCTGCTGGTGAGGAGCTCTGTAGATGCCACTTTTCCATGAAATGAAACACCACAAGATTTAACCAAAGCTTGGAAAGCGAGAAGAAAGCTCGTGCAAGCTGCTGTGTCAGAGTGACCTGCATCTGCTCGTGTGTCCCTTCTGTCCCACTTGCACAAGAAAAGGAAAAAACAAAAACAGAGGTACCCTTTGCTTGTAGTGAAAATCTGGAATGGATTCCTCTGTTGTGTGTAGACGTGGAAATTTTTCTTTGTAAAGACCCTTGCCCTACCTCTTGGAGAATTTGCGGTTCTAATCTGGTAGCTGTGAAGCCATCGCTTTCGCACCCGTGGGCACCTGGCGTTCCCGTGGCGCTGGGCTCGGCCCAAATGCCCGGTGAGGGAAAGCAGTTCAGAGGCACAAGTGACAGCCAGGTGCCTGATTCCTGTGGAAAATCTGTGCGCGAGGAGCACCCGTTTCCTGTGCCTCTGGGACCTCCTCTTACCCTGTTAACATTTGAAGCTGGTGGGACACAAATTTCTGATCCCTGCTCTTGTGAGAGGGACGCTGGCTGAAGCGCTTCACATCTGCCACGTTTTTAGATAGCGATCGGGCTTGGCTTTGGTTTAGACAAGCACAGGTCTGCTTCCAAGCTCGTAAATCCCGGCACACCCTCGTGGTCCTGACAGCGGCGGGGTAGGGAAGCGGGGCTGGCTGAGGTTTCCCCGCAGAGGAATCCCACTGATCCTGTGAGGTCTCGGTGCAGGCTCCGGCCCCGGCCGTGCCAACGTAAACAGCGAGTAATTCCGCTGGCGTCTGGCGGTGCCTCGGCCGCGCAGTGGTGTGAGCGAGTTCAGGCTCTGGCCCCTCTCCCCGAGATCTCTCCCTTTATGGCAGGTGATGGATTCGCTGTGAACAACGTGCTCAGAGCCAAAAGCCATCCCGAAGTATTTCTGAGAGGCTGCTCTGCCCAGGCCTCCGAACCAGGGCAGGTGGAGCCCACGCTGCGCGCACTCGGCTCCTTTGCCCTCCGCAGCCTTGCCGAGGGTTTGTTTTGCCTCTGCACATTTCCGCATTTGCTTTAGGCACCTGAGGTCGCAGCCGCCGGCGTTGCTGCCCTCGACCCTCACGTGCCATTGCACAGACTCCTTTCGCGTCCTCTTTGCACTCGTATGGTATGTGAAATGGGCACAAAACCGCCCGGCACGGGCAGCTGCTGTCATCCGCAGGGCGAGGGCTGGGTCCTGCTGCTTCGGCGTGCTCAGCCCCCAGCAGCACCGGGACGGGGAGAAAACCCCTCGCGGCCCGCTGCGGGGTGCGGGATTACACCCTAGTGCAAAACCCAGCTGCTAAGCCTAGAACAAATACAGGAAATGTGAACGCAGAGGCAAAACAAAGGGACTCGAGGTCTGTTAGAGCAGGAAGGTGCAAGAACGCTTTGGTTTCAGGAGTCGAAATGTCGGGAGGAAAGGGGGGGAGAGCCCCGCTGGCGTGGCAGCCGCTTCGTGTCAGGCTGCGGGTCGCCCCTCGTTGTGTTAAATATATATGTAGAGTTAATTAAGTAACTTTTGCACAGTGTTAAAGGGGTTTTGGGGGGGGGGGGGGGGGGGGAATGCTGAAACTCTAATATGCACAGTTTCTTCTAATCTGTTTTGAAGTATATTTGCAGGGATCAGGGGTGAGTCAGTATTTTGTATTCGGATGGATGGGAAATCAGGTCGACTTCCACAGTTGCCATTGGCCCCGTTACGTCAGCCAAGAGTGCCATGTTTCTGAAGTTAGTAAGTCACAAATCTTTTCCCACTCGTTTCTTTACTGCTTGATCTTAGAACGGAAGGAGGCAGCCTGGAAGCAGAGGGGTGTCTCGGCAGACACTCGGGCTGCTGCGCGGCGCTGTGCGAAGCAGCAGCTGGTGGCTGCCCGCTGCCCGGATGCTCCAGATCTGGGGCTCGTAGTTCTTTTTTTTCTTCTTTTTTTTTAATATATAATTCTCAGCTGCTTTGCACCGCTGGTAGTTGCAGTCCAGAGTTCAGATCCGGTGCAGCCCTCTGTCTTAGGCCAAAACCAAAATGCTCTTCCCACCCCCAGCTCTCGGTGTGGCAGAGCAGCGAGAAGTTTTCCATTTAATGTGCTGGGCCTGAGCCTTTTCTCGCTGACACTCGTGTAAGCAAGAGTCCCACAGCAGAAAGCCACGGCCAGAAAAAGAGCTCCTATTTAATCCTACCCAAATTCATTGTAGCTGGGTGAAAAGCAGCCTTTGGCCCTTTGCAACGCCAGGCAACTGTAATGGGGACTGTGGCAGGGCTTGGTGACAGGGGGGTGCCCCTCGGGCGGCCGCAGCTGTGCCAGGCAGCAGCATCGCTGCAGCAGTGTCACAGCTTCAGTTTGGAAAAGCCCCTAATTTGGTACTTGAACAATCTCTTCTGGTTTTGAATGTCTGTTTCTTTTTTTTGTTTGTTTTTGTTTTTGTTACACTACCAGGGAATAAAGCTCTGAAACGTTAGTGAGTCTTGTACGTTCGCTGCGCTATGCAGACACAAAACAGGTACTGGTTGCGGGCAGGGAGGGGTACGAGGCAGGTTTAAGTGCAGCTTTACAAAGCACTACGATGCGGCCGGTTTGTTTTGTTTCAAATCAGACTTTTTGGTATGTGTAGTTCCCTCCTGTTCCTTCGCAACATCTGCTTTTGGACCAGCAAAGTGACAAAGCCTTCCCAAGGGCGAGCGGTGCAGGGGGGCAGCGGGTCAGGTGCCCCGATGCAGCACTCCAAGCACGGGGAGTGAGCCCTAAAAAGGGGAAGGGGAGGCACCCTGAAGCTTCAGGATGCGGTGACATCCCGAATCTCAGCGGCTGAGGCTTCTGCCAAAAGAAAGCGGCGATGCCAGAGCAGATCCGCACACGGTGCGCGGCTGGGAGGCGTTGGGTGAGCTGGTTGTGCTCCTGCGTGTGCAGGAGAGGCAGGCAGGAAATTAATAGAAGTCCGTACGGCCTCGCTCCGGCCTGGAAGGAAACTCGCCTCGCCGAGCCCCTGGTTTTCCTTGGCACACCTCGTGCTGCCAGCAGCAGGGCCCCGCGCCGCCTGCCCAGATAAACGCAGGCCTGTTCAGCTCGGCCGGCTCAGCACCGAGCGAGGAGCATGTTTGGATGGGGTGAGAGGAAGTTTGGCCAACATTTTTGTGAATCTTGCGTTCTGCGGGCAGAAATACTTTCCACCAAGTGGGAAGGGAAAAAGAAGGAAAAAAAAAAAATCTCTTTTGAAATCTTTTCAATTCCTTCCTGTTTGTTCACGGGGCAGATAGCGCGCGTTAGCCCCGTGCTGGTTAACGCCCTGGGTGACGGCAGTGCTGCGGGTGCTGCGCTTCGGGGCTGGCTCCATCCCATTAACGTGGAATTTGCAGTTTTTCTTGCCATCGGCAGAGACTCGCTGTGTTTTGAGACTCGAATTGCCATTTGTTCTAAAATTTGCCTTTACAAAAATGTAACGTGAGCATCAGAGGCAAAAAAAAAAAAAAAGAGAAGAAATGTACTTGTTATTGATAGAAAAAAAAAAAACAACAACCAGTGTTAGACAAAACAGCTTTAATTCGCCCCCCTCCCCAACCTTCATCGTGTATCGCTTCCGCAAGGCTGGCGGCCGCTTGCCTCCGGACCCAGCGGTGCTGTACCCGCGCCTGGTTTCAGAGCAGTCGGAGCAGGGGCTTAGGGATCACTTGGAAAAAAGGATTGTGTCCGGAGACAAGGCTGCCCGGGGGGACCTCGCCCCGGCATCGCTCTGGTGGCTTAGGAGGAGCCGGGCAGTGCTCGGGCTGGCCGCGGGCTCAAGCGCGGCTGCGGCGGGGACTCGGCTCGGTGGGCCGGGGGGGGTTGGGTCCCCCCTTGTTTTCCTGAGCGACTTCTGCGCCGAGCGAGGAGACGTTGGACTAAACCTGTTAATTTTGTATATCTGGCTGTTTATTGCACCACAGGATTGTAATGGTCTGCATCATCTGTGTGTGTGTGTGTGTGCGTGCGTGCGCGTGTCTCTGTGCTGTGTGTATATAGGTAGAGGTAAGCTGTAGTCACACGGTTATCGGCGTCAGCTGCAAGTGGCACTGCCCCGCGGAAAGGAACCAAAACTCACCGCTAGCACGGTCGGACATGCGTTTGGGCGAAGTTGGGCTTGTTGCAGTCAAACGACGAGGAGTTTGTTGCGCTCATCTCCAATCTGTGCTTCTGAACCCCCGGCCTGGGGGTTTCTGGGGGGGCGTTAGCACGCTGCTTTAACCTGCTCTGCACCTGGGCGTGCCAGGGATTTGCTCTGGGACAAAGCATTCACAGCCGCTGAAAGCAAAGGTTTAGGACAGGAAACCCTCTTGTTCCTCCGCGATGCAGTGAGCGCCTGCGGGTTCCCCATGAATCGTCCCGGCTCCAGCCAATGTGCGCGGGGTGCTGGTGCTGCTGGTTCTGGTGCTGGTGGTGCTGGTGGTGCTGGTGCTGGTGTGTGTCCCTTGTGAACGGGCTGCCCGTACAGGTGCGGTTCGTTGTACAGCGTGAGTGGGCGTGCGGTCTTGTAGCGAGGGCTGGCATAACAGCGCGCTCTTTGTACAACCTTTGCGTTCATGTTTCTTCTTTTTTTTTTTAACCTTGAATTCTATTTTCTTTAAGGGAAACTGCATCTGTTAGGAACCTGCTTCTCAAGAAGCTGTTGAATTATTTTCTTTCCGTATGAATTCCAGCATGTAACTTTGGTACTCTTGTTTGTTATTTGTGTAAAACCTGTTCTTCTGTCGTTTATGGTGTAGTCAAAAAAACAAAAAAGAAAAAAAAAAGGAATTCATGTAGTTTAACTTTTAAAAAAGAAACAAACTGCTTCATAAGGAAACCAATTGTATGTTAGTGTTTTCAGACAAGTCATACTGTAGTTTCTAGATCAGTAATGCAACACTGTACTTGTCACCAGATGTGTTTCGATTTTGCTGTACTTTCCTTTCATAGATGGTTGGGCTTTTAAATCCCAGACACTAAGCATCCTGGGCCTACTTGCTCTAGATCAAACATGCAATAAAGAGTTGCAATAAAGCACATTGACATGTAATGTTTTAGAAGGATGTACTGACAGCTGTTTCTAATAAATTCAGAAATGCAGCGTGGTCGGGCTCTCGTGGTGTTCGCTGCCTTCGTGCCTGCCGGCCGCGGTGCCGGGCCTCGCCTCCGGCAAACAGAAAGCACAGAGCTGGGACTGCCCGGGCTGGGGACAGGGGCACGGACCCCAGGGACAGCGGGGACCCCGAGGGCTGGCGGGGGCAAACGGGGGCAGACCCTCGGAGGGGACACGGGGAGCGGGGCCGGGCTGCGCCGCTGGGCGCGGGGAGGGCTGCAAAGCGCGGAGTCAGTGTTTTCTGCCCGCTGTTGAGTCAGCGTTTTCACAGACTGAGCTGATGGATCCCAAAAACGCCATGCCAGCGTTTCCTCAAACCGCTGAGTCGGCCTTCCCGAGTGCTGAGTCAGCATTTCTCCACTCCCCCACCCCACCGGCCCTCGGGGACGGAATTGGGCACCGGAGGCAGTGGGAAGAGGCTGGGGGACGCTCCTGGGGCCTCGCTCTTTTGTTTGTTTCACTCCTTAAATTTACTTTGTTGTACTAAAGGCTAATGAGGTAGAGCTACAGGAAAGATGTAAGCCGCTAATTGGCAACTCATTTTTTTCAGGGCTTTGCCAGCCGGGTTGTTTCATTAGGAAAACATCGCAGCCGGGAGCCAGGGTAGGAAATTTCCAAGCGGCCGCGCTGACTGGATGGAAAGAAAAACAGCACCCGGCTCGGGCAGCTTCTCGCGGAAAGGGCAGATCCCAGGATTTTTCCATCCTCAGCTGCACCGCGGAGCTTCCTGCAAGGCCCTGGGTTCGCCCCCAGTCCCTGGCAGGAGCTGGGACAAGGGGCCTGGTGTCCCCAGGCAGGGCAGGGGTGCAGGACGGACAGATGGGGATGCTGTCACAGGATGTTCCCCTTAGGGCCGGAGTGAGAGATTCCTGGGGATGCTCTTCCCCATATGGGGAGAAAGCCTGGAAACAAGGCCTTGGCCCAGCCTCGAGCCGCGATTCCTCCTGGCACCTCGCTGCCGGAGCTCCGGGGCCAGCCCGGGAGCAGGGGCCAGGCGCTTTCAAGTAAACGGGTGGATTAGGGTTGGATGCGGACGCAGAATCCCCACTGCAGGGGAAAGCTTCTTGTCTCACTCGATGGGTTCTGTCCAAATTGGAACAGAACGTTAAAATACAAAATTTGACGCTGGACACTATTTTGTGGGGAATAAAAGCAATAATTTGGGTTCAGCTGGGAGGGACTCGCTCCAGCCTCAGCCTTTCCCTACCTCCCCAAGTACAGCACGCAGGCAGGTTTGGACCAAGGCTTCACCCTCACCGAGATGAACCACTTCGGCTGTTACTTTCTCCCCGAAGTTCCACCAAAGCTGCCCTTTGTGACCACCAGGCTCCCTCCTGCTGCCCCCAGCCCCTTCTCTCTGAGCCCCCCCAGCCCTCTCCCCCTCAGCTCTCCCCTCGGGGCGCTGCAGTCCAGGAAAACGCAGGGGAGGGATCCCAGGCGAGGGGTCCGGAAGAAGAGCGCTAACTCCACGGACATGGCAAGGACGGAGCATCTCCTGCGGCCGGGACCGGCCCCAGAGAGCTTCCCCACCTTTTCCTTTCCTCCACTTTCAAACGGATCAGGGATTGGGATGAGCACAGCCCGCCCGACCGCCCCGGGCAGGTGCTGCACACGCTCCCGCGGCCGCTGTGCCAAAGGAAACACAAACATCCTACCCAAAGAAAGCACTTTTCATCGGCAACACAGTTCCCATTTTTGCACAGGGCCGGCCTGTTCTCGGCAGCTTTCCCCGCTGGGCTGAGCCAAAGCCCAGCCGAGATTTCCGGGCTGGGGCTCGGCCAGAGCCACCCAAACCAGCCCCAAACCAGCCCCGTGACCGCCTCGGAGACCTGGGGAGGATTTAAACTGGCCCGAAGGGAAATAAAGCTCACCCTGAGAGCCCCTCCAGGAGCTCGGGGCATGGGGCCAGGGGATGTGGGACAGTGGGGATGCAGGACCCAGGAGATTTGGGAGCTGGGGATGCAGGAGCTTGGGGCGGTGGCACCTGGGTACTTGGGACCTCGTGGTGTGGGACCTGGAGGATGCAGGACCCCAATTCTCCTTAGTTTTGGACAGGGGACTTTTGTCCAAACGTGGTTGTCCCCAGCACTGCAGAGACCAGGGGCCCTTGTACCTAGAAGCAGCTGTCAGGGAAATTCCACTTTCAGTGATGCATCTCGTGAAACAGGCCAAGTCAACAAAAATAGCTCTTAAAAAGAAAAAAAAAAGGAAAAAAAAAAAAAAAGAAAAAAAAATAAAGCACGTAACTTTGGCCTTAAGTTTGGGAAGAGATGAGAAGACAGGAATCGGGGCGGAAGAGGGGGCGAGCAGGAACGTCAGGGCACTTGGCCGCACATCACTCGCGGCATAAATAGCGCTGGGCGTTTGTACCTGACCTCAGCGGCGCGGGGAGCGGGCGGCGAGGAGCAAAGCGCTGCCGGGGGGCCAGGACCCCCGCCCTGGCACCTGCACCCGTGGCAGCTGGTGGTGAAATTGGCCCCCGTGGGGACCGAGCCCAGGGAGGCGAAGGCGAGGACGAGCTCGGGAACAAAGCGGCCGTTCAGTGCCGCCGCTTGGGCAAATAAACCCAGGCATATTCCTGTCGGAGAGCTTCCAGACGGCGCGGGGCTTTGATCCCGGGCACAGGGCGCTGGGGTTTGGGTGTTTTTTTTTCTTTCTTCCCCATGTCACGCTTGTGTTTTTTTTTCTTCCTGCTTCAAGGCATAATTTTCCTTGGTGTTTGTAATTTCTAGAAGGAATTTCTCGCCGCTGGGACAGGAGCTGGAGCTGCTCCGGGGTTGTGGATGCTCAGAGCCCAGGGCGGGGGGGGGGGGCAGCTCCTTCACCCCAAAGGCTCGAGCCACCAGCACCAGGTCCCCCCAAACCCACCCAAGGGGTGTAGGGCACATGTGGGAACCCCCCGGCGGGGCAAAGCCCGCTGCCCACATCCCGAATATTTTCCGGCAGGAAGCAAGGCTGCGCCGCCGCCAGCGGGAATGGGAGGAGACGTGGAGAAAGGGAGTCAGTGCTGCTGGCGTGCGAGCCGGCGGCCAAGGGAATAAACCCGCTGCTGCTGCTGCTGCTCCTCCTCCTCCTGGCCTGACGGATGTTGCCTTTGGCCGGGACCCTCTTGCAGCGCAGCTGCCGAAAAAATGCGCCGGGCTCCAGCGAGCTCCGTGCGCCCGCGTCGGCCCCGGCCAGCTGGAGCCCATCGCGGGCTGCGCACAGGGACGTAGCCAAGCCCTGGCACTCCCAAGGGAGCACCTGCGGGGAAACGGGGCCTTTCCCAAAGGGATGGGGACACGCAGGGCGTGGAGGATGCTCCTCGCCTGCAGGTGCTCCCCGGGGGGCGATAAGCCGCTTGCCCCTAGATTGGAGGTGCCGCAGGTCTGGGATATGCCACGCAGCATCCAGGAGGAGCATCCCCCAGCGCGCCGGGGCAGTCCAGCGGGGAAGTGGCAGGTCTGAGCCCCAAACCCTGCCGGCTCCAGGGGCTGGACAACGTTAAAAGGACTTCTTAATCTTCTCCCTCCCAAACCCGTCAAAGCGGATGCGGCTGTGTGCGGAAGAGAGGACAGGGACGGGGAGGAAATGGGCTTTTAATGCAGCCCTGTTTGCAGAAGGCGCGCGCTCGGCTTCGCTCTGTTTTTCTTGGGGACGGTGGTAGCTGCTCAAACAGCCTCCGAGGGGCCGGCAGCGCCAGCCCGGCCCGCTCCTGCTGCAGGTGTCTGCCCACGGGGCCAAAACTGGCAGCCGGGACACCACGCCTGATCCTGCTCCAGCCAAGAGGGTCCCAGCA
The DNA here is from genome assembly GCF_040182565.1 of Anser cygnoides. Classification (NCBI taxonomy): domain Eukaryota; kingdom Metazoa; phylum Chordata; class Aves; order Anseriformes; family Anatidae; genus Anser; species Anser cygnoides. The sequence goes on along the minus strand of NC_089880.1, from coordinate 24,110,685 downwards.
CCGATCCTGCTCCCGGCACCAGCCCCAGGACTCAGCACGGGCATGGGGAGTCGAGGCCGGGGGCAGCCTCTGGTAATGGAGGCCGTAACCTCCCGCTGCCCGCGACCCCGGGCTCTCTTTCCCAGAACCCTTCCCCTGTAGGATTAACGGGGTTTGCAAAACCCAGACCTCTTCCCAGCCTGGCCGGATGCGTGTCTTCCTTCGAAGGACCCCATAGGAAATAAGCCCCCAGATGAGACCCGGGGACGCTGCCAGCAGTGGGGATGCTGCTGAGCTCCGCGGGGGGAGGTTTGGGGCAGCCTCAGCCGCCGCACGCCCACAGGATTAGCGGGCAGACGGACGTGACTGCGAGGCCGTCGCCGGGGCTAATTGCAGACCGGGTATATTTAGGTGCCTGTTATCCTCTGCCTTTCGCTTATTTTTAGCCCTGGGGGGGCAGCACAGCCCCGTCCCTGCCCGGAGCTCCCCAGCGAGGGGCAGCGGGGACCTGGCCGTAAGCACGGGGCCAGATCCGGCGCTGAAGCAAACCAAATACCCAGAGACATCGAGCATCTTCCCCCCTGCGGCACCTCGCCCAGCCCTGCCCCACGCCAGATTCCAAACTCTGAGCTCAGCTGCAGCCTCAAACCATACAGGTGTGGGGTCAGGCTGTGTCCAGAGGAAGCCAGGTGAAATATACCAAATTTTGTCTTTTTTTTTCACATCTCTGGCTCCACCATGCCGGCAGCGGGCAGGGCCCTGGGGACCACAGGCTCTGTCACCTCGGCCACCCCCGGTCTGCCGCCCAGAAGCGTAAGGCAGCCCCTCCGAGCACTTGGTGACAATCATCCCGTAACTGGTTCGCTGACAGCGTGTCAGGCTGAGAAGACTGCCTGAGCCTTCGTTTGCTGAGCGCTAATTAGCTTAACATTCCTAATCCCTCATTAGCGACGATGAAGTAAGCTCTGAAATATGAGGTCAGCCCTAATCAGCGTTTAAAACCCAAAGCCCACTGGCACGGGATGGAGGCGGGGGCCGCCAGGGGCCAGCCCCAAGGGTTTCACCCCAAAACTCGGCTCCTCAGGCCCGTGCCCCCCCCACCCTGCAGACGCCCCCATGCCCGGTGCAGGTCCCAGCTCTGCGCCACCGGTGGGCGCAGGGGGTGGCATTCGGGGAGGTAGCACCCTAGGGGCACCCCAGGTCTCTCGGGGATCTCACCGTTAGCATCATGTCCTCTGGGATCGTGTCCATCTGAGAGCCTTCTGGGGCTCTCTCCCGAAGGCAGAGATGAGACGGGGTTTTAATAGGTCCCGGGTGCCCCCGCCCTGCCAGCAGGACGCTGTCGGTGCCACTTGTTGGGGCAGCACCCGGCTGCTCGCACCCGTACACGCGCCACGTACCTCCTGCCTCTGTGCCACGGCAGATGGCTCCTCTTCCTCCCTGGGGAAGGAAAAAATGCAAAGCAAAATGTATTGGCTCTTCTCGTTGTTTTTAACGCACACAAGGGCAGGACACTTCGCAGCCCCATTCCCCGCTTCAGCAGCTGCACCCGGTGCCCGGGCTGAAGTGTGCCTTGGCGCACGTCGCTCCTCGCAGCCCGGCCGTGGGGAAACGAGCACCATCGGGAGCAGGGGGCAAGGCTGAGCCCGATGCCCCCAGCACGAGCACGGCCCCAGCTCCTGATTTCCGAGGACAGGAACAAGCCTTAGAAGGCTTTTCACACGGAGCGCGCACGTGCTAACGTTAGGAGCAAAGGGCTGCTTTTGGAAAGCTTTGGGGTGGTGCGTTATCAAGAGAGCCTCAACAGCTGGGGGCACAGGGGGGCTGCAGGGGGCTGCTGGGCCAATCCAGGCCAACGCCGGACCTGCCACCGCTCCCCTGGGTGAGAAAACAAGCAAGCACCACGAGTTGGAACTTATGTAAAAAAAAAAAATTTATTTCGGAGGAGGATTTGAACATCGACATGCAGGTACAACATGAATAAAAATTATTGCACCGCTATTATGTGGCAATTGTTCAAGTTTCTAAAAACACAGAAATTCCACACACGTCCTCTTATCTAGCTAAGTGCTGAGTGACACGGCTTGGCAGAGCCCAGCTTCGGGGGTGCTCTCGCAGCCACCTGGATATGATATCGAACACAATGTAAACACACACTTCTGTCAAATCTTCTACTAGAAGTACAGAATTATCCTTCACATCCAGTAAGAGAAAACCAGAGAAAGACTTTATCCTCCCCTCTTCGGAAGAAAAAAAAAATAAAAATACTCCAAATCACACCTTAATGCAAGTGTGGCAACCAAAACCACTGGTCACTCCCACCCTTCCCCAGCAAGCGCTCTGTAGTACATTAGCAGCCAAAGGCCTCTGACATTCGGACCCAGGAGCGGCCGTTACAATGCTAACGTCTAATATTTACAATAAATATCATCCATCTCTCTTAGTCCGCAACAGTAAGAGACAAAGGGAAAAATAACACTGAAACGAGGCAGCGCGGGAAGGCGCTGGCCAGGGGCAGGAGCAGGGGAGAGCTGCGAGGGGAAATCAATCGGGAAAGCGATGTATGTTGGTGGTTGTATGCACGGCTCGTTCACCAGTGAATTCCTCCCACCTGTCTGACTCAGTGTCACTTACGGAGGCCACGTTCCCGGCTTGCTGCCTGCTCTGCTCGGGGCCGTGGGCCCCATCCTGCACTGGGAAGGGCTGCGCAGCGCGCCCGTGCGCATGGACACAGCATTCCCAACATCTCCTTCCCCTCCCCAGCACACGAATTTTGCAATCCGAGCAGGTATGTAAGTAATTCTTGGAAGAGCAAGGACTAATTCCTGGTCTCCACCTGGTTTGTTATCGCAATTTCACCAAAAAAATCTTTCCGCCTAAACTTTTTGCTAAGGTGCCCCAATAGGAGTTGGACAGGTGGTGGATGGGGAAGGTGGTGCACCTGGCACACGGAGGGGAACTGCAGGGTTGAGGAGGAGCAAGGGACCCAGGGTTTCACTAGGATGCTCTCCTGGTAATGCTGTTGGGCTTTGGCTTCCAAAAAAAGCAGGGTTTTGAAATTGCACTGATCACTTTCTGTACCTTAGCTACAAAAGAGGTGACTGAGCACATACCTCACCTCTTCTTTGGCCAGTTCAGGCAAAAGCAGCAAAAGCCGTGACACGACAAAGTTTCCACTCCTCTTTCTGTGCTCAAGAAAGGATAACTTCCCGATTCAGCACTGGAGGTACCGGCTGCAAAGAGAGGGAGTCAGCAGCTAATGGAGCTGGTACCTTCAGACGGTCACCTCCCAGCCTGCGTCTCCCACAGGAGGCCCTGTGACCCCGACGTACCTGGCACAGACATAACCCAGGCCCCCTTACCGGGCTCGGTCCGACAGGACCCTCAAGTACGCCGCTGGGAAGGGGTTCAGAAGTGCTATAGTACACCACAGATCAGGGAAAGCCAGCAGCTGCCTGCTCTCGCCGCTCCCCCTTAAAGCCACTGCAGCTAACGGCCTAGGCTGGCTGCTTCGAATGACCCCGGCTGCAAAGCCCCCTCCTGCTAGGGCAGTGGTTTGGTTTTCCCTTCAGGTTTTTTTAATGCAGACCCCTTTGTGGACGCCCCTGGGAGCACGCTCGCAGAGCAAGGTGCCTCACCACAGGAGATGCAAACAGGGACCTGCCACCGAGGGAACAGCAAGGCCAAAGCACGTCCTCCTGCACTCACTGCTCGATTTATACCGGGACGTCCGTCTCGCCAAGGTTAGGTGCTCCCTGGACGTAATCTTGAGCCTTCTCTTCACAGTTGCCACGGAATTATGATGCTGAATCAATTTCTCATCATTCCCAGGAACCTTGGTTTATGCTGTACTGCCAATTGAACGTTGTTGCTTCTCAGTAATTTTTTAGGAGATTTCAGTAGGGAGAAAACTAGCCAGATCAAGCACCGGATCCTGCCAAGTCTGTTCCTTATTTGCTACCGCTCCAAATCAGCACAGAATGATATCAACACGAGGGCTTTGCGAGGCTGGAGGCTCCCAGGCCCGACAGGGCAGTGGAAATGGGGTTTATAATCACCAGCCGAGTGCACACAGGTAGCCTACGAATTCCAGGAGGAAAGAGCAAAGAGACAGTACGGCAAGGCCCTGCTCTCAATACCGTCACAGCAAGATTTATTCAGGTGTTATCTGGGAGCTTTGAGGCTTTGGCTAGTGTATTAACAACACCATACATGTTCACACAGACACACAGAGTAAACACTCATTTAAACATGGTTAAAAAAAAAAAAAAAAAAAAGCTCAAACCAAACCAAAATTGGTCCAGAAATGAAGAAATGAAATCCAAGCAGCCAAAAATCACGCACATGATGGGGAAAAAATGGTTATACAGAAAGAATCAGGGCAAGATTACAGAGACTTTTGTGACTTGTGGATTAAGCTGAAATCAAGTTGAAAGAGATGAAGAAAATACATTCCTATATAAAAACATATTTACATTTAGGGACAGTGAATCAAAACTTCAAGTTCAGAAAAGGCCAAGACAATGAAAAAAGGCAGCAGTAGAATGAAACAGACCAACAGGTGCGGGTTTTAGCTTGAAATACTGTTGCACAGTCATTCTGCTTCTAACAGAGAAAGCCAGTGAGCAGGACACTAGATAGCGCGGGTGATCCGCAGGAGGATATACTCAGACAAGACTAGAATAAGAGCTGAGCACAATCTGGGACAAATGACGGGAGTGTTCACTGACGGTAACCTTTAACTGGATGAAGAAATGGCTTACAGTGCTATAGGTATCACCAGTCACAGTTATTGGTGTATTGGTATCTAATCCTCAGCAAAGAGCACTGGTACCCGGAGTCGGTCACACCTAAAGCAAAGCAATGTCTAAACCTAAGAGCCGAGAGTAATTTTTAATGGAACCAAGTGACCTCTGCAGTGGAAATGCTCTAGCTATCACAGCTGAAACCTTAAAATATCACATGTGTTTTGAAGTCTGCTTGCAGCTTGTCCACAGAACTCAAGGAGTCAGAACTCTTCATAGTTTTCTGGTTGGTTGTTTTTAAAATGGGCAGATATAGAAAACTCAGCGAGTTTCCCAAGCCCCAGTTCCGAAATGTTAAGGAACACCTTAAAATCCCTACCTATTTAGACTCACCAAGAGAAGGAAAAGTCTCCGAAGGTCATTTATCAATTGAGATATCTTCGCCCAAGACATACTAGAGAACACGTGACTACAAATTTCTCTACTTTAAAATCCACCTACAAGGCGCCCCTTTCCTGGGGTCATTTATTCTGAGGCAGGGCAAGTTACAAATTGAAACCAGACCAAGGAAGATAAAACATCATTAAAATTTTAAAAACAGAAGGAGAAGTTGCCACGTGTCCTATAAAGGATAAATAAAAACAATCCCTCCCAAAAAAAACAGCTTAGAGATTTCTCTGATTGAAACAAACAAACAAAAACACTTTTACTTGGTTTAAAGAGAAGATAGGGATATCTCTCTGTCCAACCCCTCCATCCAAGTCCCTTCTTTCATATCCTCTAAGGATGTGTGCAGAACTGTGAGTGCACACAGTGACAAAGAGACCTTACTTGTACTGAAGAAGATTTGCTCCCAAACTTGTGGACCAGAGAGTACTTTCTTCTCCTTGTCAAAGAAAACTACATTGTAAATTCAAAGACAATATTCAAGACCTGTGAATTTCAAAGACATTTGAAAGAAGTTTGAAAACCAGAGATTTTGAAGTAAGCTGCCTTTTTTTGTGTTGAGAGTTTTTGGGATCTTAAATAAATGCAGAATTGGAAGGAAGAGCACAACAATCCCTAAACTCAGGCAAAACAAAAGGTCAGGAAGGGAAAAATCAGCAAACTGTTTCCTAAGCCCTGTTTTAAAGATACCCTGTTCTAAAGAGACCTCAAACAGCAAGCATTACTGTGTACAAAAATAGAATAGCAAGGATGAAAAAACACAAAAAACAGTATGAAAAAAACCCTCCCAAAAATAGATGTACACAAGTTCTATTTTATATTAGTGTATATTACAAAATTCAAACATGCAGTCTCTATTCTGAATGCAGAATGCTCCAGTCCGTGTGTACCAGGGATGCTGCTATGTTTTCTTTACAGTACCATCATGTGACAGGGGAAAGTCTTGTATTTTTAACTGACTTCCAACCTCTTTGCTTTTTGCTTGTGTGAGAGTCCCTTCTTTACAGGGCCTCGTGCTGCCATCTGGCAGAGGAGAGGCTCTCAGAGGTGGCTGTCCAAGAGCATGCGACAGCTCCTTCGATGGAGCGATTTTGCAGCTACCTCCCAGTACTTCAGATGCTTTAGCACTGCAGAAAGTTGCCTCTTTTTTTGCCACCACAGGACACGTTGCCTCCCAAGGTTTTGCTGAGCTTAATGACTCTGTGCAGGATCCACTCCTCGTGGTCGGACTGTCTGTGCTAGATAGTTTGGCTTTCTCTTGACACGCTCCTGTTTGTGAAGTTTCCTGCCTTTTTTGCTTCAGATCTCTCTCTTCTTTACAGGAGGCACCCAAATGGGGGAATTCCTTTTTCTTTTCCACCTCTCCAGAACCAGGCATGCCGAGCTTCAAAGGGCCCAAGACACTCTGAGCTAGTGGCATTAACTGAGACATGGAGAGTGCCCTTTCGATGGCACTGGGGACGAGCAGTGTGGAGGACACAGTACCTGCTGGGCTGCCCTGGCTCGTTTTGCTTGCCGTTGAAGCACTCTCTGCCTGGGACGAGCTGGGTCGCTTTTCAGCGCTAGAACTTTTTTGGGATGTTTCACTCACACTTGCAGGACACAGAGATAAGGTGCTGTGCTGTTCTACGGGCTGAACTGTGCCCTTGTGATCCTTCTCACTGCGATCCACAGGGCTCACCAAGCGAGGAGTGCTCACACTTGCTGTGCAACAAGAAGAAAGTGCTAGCAGAGGTTTTGAATCTTGTTTTTTCTGGCTGATTTCTGTTAGTGGGGTGTCTTTCAGGTCAAGTTTACCACATGAGGCCCCTAAAGAGTCACTTTTTTCAAGTTCAGGGAGTTTGATAGACGGGCACGGTATACTTTCTGTGCAATCTGTAGGTTTTTGAGTACTAGTAGTTCCCCTTTGATCTCTGATTGCTTCAGAAGACTTGTCTTTTGGACCTAAACACTGAAAGGCTTTGTTTTCTGCCAATTTATGTTCCTTTGCAGTTGTTCCTGATCTTAGGAATGGCTTTTCTGAATCAGCTAAATTTTCTGGAGAAGTTCCTGGGAGGACCTCTGATGAGGAAGGGTGCACAGCAACTTGCAACGATTCTGAAACAGTCTTGGCTTGTTGAACATTTCCCTTCTGCAAATCTTCTGTACCTTTTGGATCTTCAGGTAGAAAGGCATCATCTTCAATACTATCCTTGCTTTCCAACTTAGAGGAAAACTTATTATCTTCATTAAAAGAATCTGAGCCTTGGTCTCCACTGTCAGGGGGCTTGTCCATTCTTCTCCCATCCTGACTATCCTCTGAACCATCATCTGTCTCATCTTCAGAAGAATCTACCTCTCTGATGGCCTCCTGCTTTTGCAGAGACTCTCTCCTCTCCACCCTGTCTTGTCGAATAGCACCCAACTTCCGGGAACCTGGCTTCTGCAACATTCCTTTTTCCGCTAGCCCAAGTTTGCCACCCGTTGTTTCATTCACAGATTCTTGTAAACTCTGTAGACTTGGGTCCCTCTGTAGCATCTCCTTCTTAAATTCAGAGTGAGAGATATCCAAGCTATGCTTACGTGAGGAAGCCAGCTTCTTCTCAGAAGAGGACAGCGAGGCAGCTAGTTTCTCAGCCGACTGTACTCTCTTTAGCAAAGGAGACCTAGGGGGCTCAGCACTTTTGGGGCGAGAAATTTGTCTCACCAGTGGTGGAGAGGAGTGTAGTTTTACTGGGAAAGACTGAATAATACTGGAGCTGCCAACTGAGTGTCCTGGTAAAGGAGAGGGGGAGCGTTGTGGTGACGTGGACTGTGGGGTTGGTGATGGAGTGTGAGCTAGTGGTGACAGAGGAATATTTCCTGCAGACTTGCGCCTTGGAGATCTATACTGTCTTTGAAGCTTTGGTGCTAGTCCATGCAGAGAGCTGGGTCGGATGTGTCCAGAGCTGGCTGGAGAATTGGGAACACTGGAACTGGGAGAGCTGCTCTGGGAAGAATTGCCACCAACTTAGAAGAGATGAAAAGAAAAAATACCACGAAGATTATTACATGTGATCATTAAAACAAGTTACTGAAAATAAGACATGCAAAAGCAAGACAAAATGCCATATTACCACAAAGCACTGCAGTAATATTATGAGATAATATTCCATGGCTTCTGATTGAAAAATCACACCATTGTCACAACACCAGAATACAGTAAGAAACATTCTGCTATCAGAGCATTTTTTTGCAAAAACAACAACAAAAACAAGTTAAATAAGCCATGTGTTCCAATGCTATTCTTGTGAGGCAAATCTCTATTGTCAGCTAATTCAATTTTCAAATATGACTTTTCCACACTGTTTTGATTCCTTTTCTCTGAACTAATAGAGAAAATGTCTCAAATGGCTACAAAACCACTGCAACTTACAATGTACTTTTGCATCAAAGTGAAAGGATGCTACTGTTCAGTAACTGCATTCTTAAAAGGGTGTATGGATCTTCATTTTTAAATGAATATATGAATGAGAATACATCCATCCTTAAGGTAATCAACATTATAGCTGTCATTTTACTCCAAAAACAGATCTACTATCTGCATTTATCAATGCAAAAATCTTTCCCAAGTTTTTCTGTTTGCTTGTTGTTTTGTTTTCTTTTGTTTTGTTTTTTTACCTGAGTGTACAGACTCTGGAGTGGATCTGTAACTCTGTGTAGGTGACCGAGGAGACAGGTTGTGGGTTGGAGAGCCAGGCACACTTTCTCCAGAAGACAGAGAGCGGTTCAGCGAAGATAAACTACGGCTGGTGTGAAGCAGTGATGCCTGTTTAGTGATCTTCCTCAACAAAGAACTCTTCTTCTTACTGTGGAAAAGTATTGAAAGTTGTTCAGAAGCCCAAATGATTTATTTACCTTTATTGGCATATTTCAGTCAATTTTATGACACAATTAAAGAGAAAAAGAAAACAAAAAGAAAAGAAAAAACACAGTATGTGCAGGCTGATACACACATTATCTGCAAATTGCTCTGACAAGATCTCTCTCACATTATCCTGGTTACTGCTTAATTTTCACAGAGAAACAACAAAACAAACCTTTCCTGACCATCCTTAGTTTTGCTCTTCTTGTTCCTACGAGCCATCTTGGATTTGTAGCTGGCCTTTCGAGCTGGTCCAACTTTTATGGATGTGTTCTCAAATGGCGTAGTGGAGATAGACACTTTATTTCCACTCTGTCAGAAACAAGACACAGACACTGCTGAAAACATGGCTTTTTGAAGCAAATCTGCAGGCTAAGCAGGTAGGCTGCTAGTTTATTACTGACTGCCATTTTGTAATCCTTTGTCAAACTCCATTTCCCTCTTTGCATTTCCACCTATCATTTATTAAGGAATTGCTGAGAGAGAGCTCTCTTTAGTCAGGCTTTCACAAATGATTAGATCAGATCCCAGCTGGTAGGTAAAGCTTCCCAGAGCAGAGAGAACACAGCATCTGACCTCTCCCATTGAGATCCCAAATGCCTCCATTTAATACTCGTAATGCTTGGAAGCTTGAACAAAGTGATATTCTGTCACCAATCCTATTCCCTTTGCTCTGAATGATGACAGGTGTGAGCATATCAGGCATCTATCATGATGAATCTGCAACACACAGCATGTCTCGTCTAACTCATCTTAAAAAATATATATAAATAAATTTTAAAAAATCCTGATTGCTCCTTTGTTTGCAGTCCCAAAGATTTCTGTCTATTGGAACAGTCCAAAACTTTGGATTTTATTTCCATAAATGGATTCAGCTCAGAAGGAGGTACCAAAATGCAAGTCATTTAACTGGATAATTTTAAGACCAACCATTACAAAGCTGCTTTTAAATACCACTGGGAATAATCCTTGAGAAAGCAGTATTAAGAGATAATAACATTAGCACAGCCTAAAGGCAAAAAATAAAAGTAATTTGGACTTTTTTAAGGTATTTTTCCTAAAGTGTTGTTTGAGGAAAGGTATACTTGAATCTTATTAATCTTTGTCTTTAATACTGATAAAAATGTATCTGACAAGCCCTTATTTCTCAAATAGAGCATCTGAGTTCAGCCTAAATTACATGCAGACAATTTTGGAGATTTAGGAATTAAGCTACAGCAATGAGTTTTGGCAAAACAAAGGCCAGGTGCTGTGTACATACTTGTATTTCAGACAATGCCAATTAGATATCTGCAACGTTTTAAACAAGCTGTCTCATAGTCTGCATATTACCTATTTTCCAATATCTAACAGTGCCGAGTCCCTACCTTCAGAATTAGCTCCACCACTTCGGTGTGCACCAGCCCGTTGACCGGCTCCCCGTTGACGTGGGTTATCAGATCCCCTTCACGCAGACCTGCTTCGTTCGCTGGACCGCCTTCCTCCACATGCTGCCAATGAGAAGGGGATGACTGATTTGAGAAGAGGAATGTACGAGATAGCTGGCCAGATCAGACACAAAGCCAGCTCATCTCTCGCTGCAGCCAGCATTAGCTGCTTCAAAAGAGGGTGAAAGGAACCACTGACTGGCACAGCCAAGCACAAAAATTTGCACTCTTCCACTCCTCCCCCAGCTCCTGACAGTCTTCTCCTGATCCAAGGCAGACAGCCAGGATGGTTAAGCTGATTGAGAGACCAGCTCTTCCCAAAGCCAGAGACTTAATACTCTTCCAAAATTTTTCAGCACTTGGGTATGTTAACTAGATGCTCTTGATTTTCAGGCAAGACTTTAATCTCTTTCAATTTCTTTGCCATCCCAACTGCAACATCCTACCATGTACATGCTGGTACCCAGGAAGGCCAACAGACTTTTAAATTAGATTCTGCCATGCGTTTAGGTTGCCTATGCTGCATCTAATTCCAAACAGAGTTTCTTTTTCTACTTTCCATCCTTCATTGACCTATCCAACGTCACATCTTTTCCCATGAACACACTGCCCTTCCCCATCGCTGTTCAGAAAGGTAACCTCCTTTCCAGTGAGGCGACATTCATGCTCAAGAACTCTGCAACTCTCCCTCTAACCAGAAAAAATTACCAAGCAGTATCTTGGTAAATTTAGCATTTTTCAAGGACAGCAGAGAAGTGCAAGGGAAAAAGGCAACTTCAGATTATTTTTCTAAGTAAGAATGAGCGTTAAATTATGACCAAAACATATGAAGTCCAAAATGTCTAATGAACACATGGATATTCACAGGAAAGGAATAAACCATCTTTACTCTCTGTTCTCTCTAACTACACAATTCAAATTACCCTGCTTCAGGGAATGGATCATTCCTAGAAGTCACACGTTAAGAAAAAAAGGAACACGGAGATCAAGTACCAGCACTAAAGGGAAGGAATAGATACAGGCATGGAAACCAGACCTTTTAGCACAGCACACAACTAAGCCAACAGCTAAATCCCTAGGCAGACAGCATAGCAGCAGTGATGCTTTAAGGCTTGTAATCAATTCCAAGCAACTGCTTGGAAAATCCCAGCAGAATGAACTGATCCAAAGCAGGCTACAATCACTAACACTGGTCCGAACAAATTAGCTATAACTCGCTCTCATGCAACAACCCTAATATAGAGAAAGACAGTATGTACACAGAAACATGCTTTAAAGTATGTGTTAAAGGTGGAAGGAGTGGATTCATGTAAGCAGGGAAGAAAGAAAGAAGAAAGGTTGCTGTGGTTCTGTGATGGGCTTGAAAATTGCTATAGTTAAAACACAAAATGCTGTTACTTGTTTTTAAAGGGCTTCCCCCACCCAAAAAAAAAGATAACTTTGGGTCCAAGGAAGGAGAGAGAAAACAGGGCAGCAAATTTATATATTTATATTACAATTTATATAAAGCTAAATCCCACAGTCCCAGCTAAATGCATTTCTGGACCCAAGGGGTACTCTGTTTAGAAAAGCGGAGACATACCCAGACCATGTGATGCACAGTGTAGATATCACTGTCACCCATATAGACGCGAATGGCACGGAGAGTGAAACCGTATTTCTTTCCAGCCCGATGGATGATGATTGGTGGTTTCAGGTTTGCGATAGCAGGAGAAAAGTCACGGCTGGGTGAGGAGTCCCTCGAAGATGGGTTTGAGGATAGAGAATGAGGTGACATTGGACTAGCCAATGGGGAACACGTGTGGTGATCTACAGTGATGACACAAAGGTGAGCAAAAATTAGGAAACCAGGCCTCAAAAGAGAAAAATTCTTGTTAGAGAACAGCTAGGAAACCATCCTGCCCCATGCTCTTAAAGCTGGTCTTCACCAGAACAGAGCTTGTCCTGCAGCTTCAACTAATTCATGCTTCAGCATGCAAAAACCAATGGAGTTTCCAGAAAGCATATTTGGTAACGTGTACATTGTTCGCCTAGAATTAGAGTTGATTCACACTGCTTATTTCTCCTGTTTCAGGGATTTATAACCCATCACAGGTATTTGTTCTAGGCACAAGCCAGGGACACTCCGTTTCAAGGTTATGATCTAGTACCACCCTCCAGAAGATCAGATAATTTCTAGATCTTGGTACAAGTTACATATTGGTGTTGTGATAAATCAAAAACAGTATTTTTGAAAGAAAAATCAGTTATCGGTCAGACAGCTACATGCAGATAATTTCAGTAGTGTTTTAAATTCAGAGGGGCAAAAATACTTAACTCTAAAAAGCAGCCACTGCAGGAACTTTGGTACTGGAGAACATCACAAGTGTATTTTAGAGTGCGTTTCCCAAACCAACAGCCTCAGAGCTAAATTCTCACTTATGTGGCTGTGACTTAGCTGGGCAACTGGCTAAAATACCTGACTGCTCACAAGTGTAACAATATCTGCTTCTAAAAATACAAAGCAAATACAGAACTCTCATTTTAAAGTGAAGCTGGTCAACATCAGTAAAATAATCCCAAAAAGTAGGAATATTAAATGCAGCTGTAAAAGGTAATCCCCTAAGAAACACCTGCTGAGTTACCCAGCATATATTTACCTGGAAGATGAGAACAGCTCTGGAAGAACCTTTGCTGGGTGATTAAATACACATTTTAGAGATTTTCATGAGGGTGTTTGTGGTTCAACAAGCAACCAACAGGCAAGGCAGAAGAAATGAAATGTGCATCACCATGATGGTGCCAAGAAGCATTTCCATACGTGCCTCCAGCTCCCCAGCTGAGACGGGCAGACCGGTAATGCTCTGCCAGCAGGTTCTGCTGGGTCAGCACCCACGGCCCAGATACAATTTCCTGCTCCAATCTAGGCAGGAATGGGAACAGCCCTGGAAGTACAGCAAGGCCTTATCCTCTGGAAAGAGGGACAAAGTCCTCGCAGGGAGAGCCTCCTGCCAAACCGGTCTGTCGTAGCTCTGCCTGGTTGGGCTGTTCACTAGAAGTCAGCCACCTGGCATTAAGAATTGTCAGGGTATGGCTCTACACAGAGACAGAGCTGGGCCAGCAATGTAAGATGTTCTGCAGTAACTACCTTTGTTAGCTATTTACACTACTGAATTCTTGAACTCTCAGTCTCAACCAAGTTATTTGAGTTACTGAAACTTTCTGGTGCACAGACGCACCAGACACAAACAGTTCCCAAACAACACAGAAGTCAGTATGTGGAAAAATAAATAAAATAAAACAAAATAAAATAAAAGCAGCATCTTGAGGGTTAACAAATGTTCTGTGTCGATATACCTCCTTGCTGCACCATTGTCTAGAGAGCAGCTTATGCTCCAGGAGCCAATTTAAACAGAACAACTCACGGAAAGCTGCCACTTACAGAAGCTGCAGTCTGACCACACACAATACTCCTGTCCGGGGCAAAGCAATACTATTATCCTGGTGAGCTGTAAACATTCACCAATTGTAAAAGCTACATCGGTCCCTTCCTGCCAGCTAAGGCATTATTCCAGGAGAGCGAAAGGGGGAGGATCTGTCTGCAAATCTTCTGTTTAGTGCTTGCAGATTCTCACAATGCCTAACACAAGGCATTTCTTACCTGAGGGAATCATGAGAGACAAGGCAGTAGCGGATGCTGATTTAATCACTTTATTGACAGGTCTTGAGGTACGTTTCTCCCCGGATTCCCCAGAGAGCAACCTGTGTCGTGCCCGCCGCACTGCCAAATCGCTGATGGCTTTTGGAGTGGTAAAGTCTGGGCCTTCATTGCTATTACTGCGAGCGCGTGGATCAGAGAAATCTGCAGTGCTCCCAGCTACAGTTTAAATTAAAACAGATTAGAACCACAGGGAATTCCTAACAGTCTATTCCCCTACAGGCAAAATACATTAAATCAAAGTCATGTTTACATGAAGTCCAAGAGTAAATTTTCCTAAGAAGAAACCCCAGGGCTTGAATTTTTATTTACAGAAATGGTGTTATTCTGAATACAGAAAATTAGCAGTTTCTATTCTGTTGGAAAAGCTTTCTAATGAAATCACATTGCTCAGTAGCAGAGTTGCACGAATCCTACATCTGTGCTGCAGTTCTGAAAGCAAGCAAGCCTTTTCAATGGAATTGTTCATAGAAGTAAACATGTTTATGGAAAGTGCTCCACTTTTACAACCAGCAAGAATCGTCAATCTTTGAGTTAAAACCTGCCACTAATAGAAGAGACAGGTTTTATTGGAGTCATACATAAAAAAGCCACTTTAAGAGAATATTAAGGTACTAAAGTCAGAGAAAGCAAAAATGTGGTTGGAAAGACAACCTCAATTTGCCCCCTTCTGTGCACCATTGCAATTTAGGCTTGAATTACCTAACCTTCTATAATTATATATAAAATGCAAAGTAATCTTGAAAATCAGCCTGGGCATAAAGCATTAGCAGATGCTGGGGCATAGGGGGTGTACACAAGCTCTGTGCCTCAGTTCCCCATCAATACCTTAAAGGGGCACTGTGAAAATACATTAATTAGAATTTACAAGGTGCTCAGAAATTAAAGGGGTAAGCATCACAGCAAGTCCACATGGGAAATTAATCATTCTGTCTTCAAAAGCAAATTTTGAGCAGCATGCAATAAATAAAGCCTAAGGGCCACATTTTGAACAATGAGGACAGAACAAAACATTGATCATTGTTATTTAAGTGGGCACCACGGCTCTGCATACTAAGTAAAGCAGGAAGTACCAGGAAAATAAAAATTCAGAGCACCGGTCTCAAAGACTTCATTACCAGATGCCAGTTCAACATTTAACAGCCACAGAGTCTCAAATAAAGCTTCCAGACAATAAGGAACCCAGAATCAGAGGCTGCACATGAAAAGGCTGTGATATGCATTAGAAGAGCACTCTGAGGCAGCAAGTTGAATGAAAATCTTTTCCTACAGCCCCCTGTCTCTAACTTAACTTCCCAGGTTGGGGACACTGAAGCAATGGTACCCCTGAATTCCACGCACTGTATTAAGTCTAATACATCAAGCTCATTGAGCAGCCTGCCCACCAAAGCTTCGGCTTTACATATTTCAACTTGTAGTTGCTCAAATTTACAGTGAAAATGTTCTTGCAATTTCATTGGCACATGTCTAAGCTTTCAGTACGAATTCTAGAAGCTGAGATTTCTGTCCCATGGTTTCACTATGGCACCAATGTCATCCAAGTCCGTGGTAAATTACTTCCTTCATTCCCACACGTTTTTACATGGGTTAATGGAGCAGTGATAGCTGTACTGGGCCTCTTTTGGGAGGATAACCCTTGGAGGGGAATGGGACAACTTTGGAGTAAATTTCACAGACTGGATTGCAGAAGAGGAATAATGAGACATGGAAATCTTGGGCTTCACTACAGTCTGGAGACAAATTTGCTCTAAGACCTTTCTTTCCACCTCCAAACAATCCAACATCCCATCTAAGCAGTGCCCTTCATCTCGTCCTTGTCCAGTCTCACTGCCACTCTGACTCCTTGCTCATTACCCCTTTCCTTTCCATCCACAACCTCTTTGCCTTTACTCTGTTTCCCCCATCAATGGTTTCTTACTTTGTTACCCCACTAGTCCTTATTCTTATTCTACGCTCTAGCTCTTCCCCCAGCTGTACCTCCCTTCTCAAATATTATTTTGCCAGCCTTCATTTCAACTTCCCTGCTCCCCTCATTGGCCCAAATTTACTTTCTCCCCCAATCCTTCCTCCTCGCTACTTTCCACCAGTTCCCAGCTCTGGCCAACTCTGTACCCAGAACAGGAGAGCTGGAGCCTCCCCAGCACTGCAGCAGCCCAGGGCACCACTGCAGGAAAAGTTCTGCTCAGCCCAGTGTTGGAAAATGACCCCACGAAAGACACTGCTTCTGGGAAGTCAGACACTGAGTTCTAACACCACTCCACTACACCTATGCAAGATGCATTTTTAAGGACTGTAACTTGGCTAAATTTAGATATATTTGGCTGAGATATCAAGTAGCAGGTCCTTGACACAAACCACACACCCTATTAAATATCAAGTCTCTACTCAAAACTAGAGCTTTCAGATAAATAAAATCATAGGAAGTGGCTATCTTTTAGTATGGCTAAACAACCATATTCTCTATCCCCACCTCAGCAGTGATCTGCTCTGAACTAATGCTTAAAACATACGCATAATGGTTTTAAGTAGACATAGATCACATGGGTTTTAAGCATAAGACCTTTAGTTTGAAATAAAAGATGTAATTTTGAAGAGATTAAACTACTGATGCTATTTCAAAGGCAAGCACAGCCACAAAACTATGCTAGAAAAACTATTTAGCAAGAGACATCCACTTCACCTGACATCTAAACCCAGTTTTATGCAGTTTCTATCTGTAAGCTAACACAGCTTTCTTGCAGAGCACGACATCATGAGGCTGAGCACATACCTGCCAGTGTCGAGGTGCTGCTGACAGCTGTGGAGGGGGTGGTGGATCCGGCATCACCTTCCAGCTGCAGCTCCTGCTCCACGGGCTGTTCTGGAATGGGCACCGGCAGCCCCTCCCGGGACTGCACAGCAGATAGCAGCATCCCCTCCGACTGCGGCCTTTTGAGTACAGTTCCCTCGTCCTCGGTGGAGATGGCAAAACGGGGCATGTCGAGAAGCCCTGAGCAGCGTCGGCGGACTGTCAAGGGTGGACTGGAGTCGCTCTCTGTGTGCGAGGACTCAGACATGGACAAGCGCTTACGCAATCTGAAAGAGAAAACAAGACATAGCCCCTCAGTTAAGTTAGCAGAATGATGAACTTTAAAGGACAAAAAGAGTGCACAGACCCAACTCGCACATCTGAAGCCAATTTAAGGTGAAGATATGAGACCAAGCTACATCACTAGGAGCTAAAACAGCAAAGCTTGGGGATATCACCTGAGCTTAGATTTCCAGCATATCCCTTCTAAGAAAGAAATAGAACAAAAGAAAATAGATATAGTGCAATAAATATGATACTAAATATTATAAAAATCACAATTACAAAATGCAAATCACCATCCACTTTTGGCATTAATTTCTCTTTCAAAGCGGCTGTAAATTTCAAGCCAGGAAGGCCTGATTCAAGAAGAAGAGAACATCAGTTGAAAGCATAATCTATAAAATGTTTTTTGAATGGAGTCATACAGACTAGATCACAACCACATTTTATGATCTTTCCAATGTCAAATTTTAGTGTAAAAGCTTTACAGGAGTTGCACAAAATGAGAGAGCGCCCTTTTTGAAGACAAGTTTGACAATTATTTCAGTTATGCTGGAAACATGGTAGTTATCCAAATTCTGGGCATTTGTATATTTTCCTGATGTTTTTTATTAGAACAAAAGATTTGGGGGGAATATTCTGAACTTTGGAAACTTTGTACTGTCCTAATGGTTTCTCTAATTTGTGACAAATGGCAAAAAGACCAGACTTTGGATTCTCTGATGTTGAAGAAAATACTGCTGTTGGTACATGTCCAGCAGAACTAGCTTTTCCACAAATGGAAAGCTTTACTGAAGGTTAAAATTCCTTTAAATTAATTTAACGTATTTGCTACAAATTTAGGAGAAATTAGTACTTAACTGGATACATTTAAGGACTATATAATTTCTACACATTTGTTTTCAGCTATCTCTTCCACTTGTCAGGTCTCACCTGTGGAAATACCACATGAAGCATTCCTGACCTAAAAGCGGACATGGAACATTTTGGAACAGATCAGCCCTTCTCATATGCTTTGAGAAAACAAAAAATTTAGTTCTACTTAACTTACATTTCAGGAGACCCAATCACCCAGCTGCGGTCTCGGCTTTTCAAGCCACCAAGGCTGTCCAGTCGGTCATCTTTTTCTTCACTCAGACTCCGTTTAGTTGGTGGTGGAGTTTTCCTCTCTTCGTGGATGGAAAGACGTTCCATGCTGCTGTACACCTGCGTACAGCAAAAGATTCTTCTGTACAGAGAAAACAAACCTACATGGCCTCTTCTGACCAAGGGGCACAATCTCTTCTCAAGATGGAAGATATTCCCTGAAAGTATGAACTTGGCAATGCTCTTTGACTAAATAACACAGTGCAGATGTGACATGCTCAAAGAGTACCAGGGAGAAAAGGAAACAGGTAAAATTCAGAAACATTGAATATGCTTTTCTACAACAGCACTCAACACCTGTCCTCTGAAAACAGCCCAACACACCACAGAAATACTAAGATTTTTCTAGAAACTAATTACTATTTTATGATTATCATTATTATTTTAACAATTCTCATATCTAAGAAGAGATATTGCTAAAGCAGACTCCACAAGTCTTGAAGGCTGGCATCTGAATCTTGAAATCTTACTATACAAATTCAATTCAGTGATAGGCATCATGCTCATGACCCCATTTCATTATCATCAGTCTATCAGCATTGCCCCAAGCTTATTTCAGAACAAAAAAGTCCTGCCCTCCTCAAGGAATCTACTATAATGCTGACAGCTTAATGAAAGTGCCTTTCTTGGTTTTACAGCCGTCTTTAAATAATTAAATGATTAAGCAAAAAAATCCATCCTTTTAAAACTACACTTGACTGTGGACCTAATTTACATAAGAAGAGATTAATGAAAATAATGTTATTAAAAATTCAGAGCATCAACAAGATAACTATTAATAAATCATATGGCTGAATTGTCAGGCAAGAATTTCAAAATATAATGAGTCTTTTATGCCTCCCACATTACAAATGCTGTATAATTTTCCAGATCTTAAAATAAATTCATTAAAAGTGAACTTTTTCTCTTTGTGGCAAAAACATTGAACCCTAAAGAAAAGCTTCAGTCTAACAGAAGAATAATACTCATGGTGAGAAAAGACAGAAGAAAAGAAACCCTTACATACTCATGAGAACTTTTTCAAAATCCCAACTAATTGTCAGGTCCAATTTTAAGCATACTTTTGGTGATTCAAATCAGGAGCAAATCCATAAAATTCATAGTAACTGTTACTTAAGCTACTGTAGCCCATCTAAGGACAAAGAAGAATGAACTGGTGCTTCAAAACTGACTTCAGTAGAGGAAACCTAGAGGAACTGTCATGAAAAAATAAATCTTTCAGCAGCTCTATATAAAATGCATACTCCCTTCTCAACAAGACGTGGGAAATATGCTCTACTGTTCATAGAGAGGGCTGACCTCAAAAGAGCGATTCTTCTCCCTTCTGCCTTTCTTCTCTCTTCTGCCTCTCCCTCAAACATACTTCATTTAATCTAAGCTAATAGTGGAGTTGTACAATTTTGAAATGTCTGGAATAGCAGTTTATTTCAGATCACCTGAATCAGAATTAAGAGACCTGCACAGGCCTGAGTTAAGGCATATTGAATCCAGAAAGTGCACCACTGCCTAATTAATTTTCAGAATTGGAAACTTCTTCTTACCATCTAATCGATAACTCCTTTTTGCTGATGTTTCCATACCTATTTTGGGTAGAACAGGAAGAGCAACATATACTCCCTTCTCTCTAACAGATATGTATTTGGAAATCTTTTAGGTTTTACACTTTGTAGATCTCAGATCACTTTTTTTTGCTTTCCTCTCTTTTACTGTTCCACGTTTACTTTCAAGAACATTGCCCAGAACAGGACAGAGTACTCCAGCTAAACCCCATCTACTGTTAAAACAGACGGAAGGGATTTCTTCATTTACCTTGCAGAACATATCCTTGCTTGCTCTCTATGATAATTGCCTTTTTGCCTCAATAATCAGGCGTATTTACCTCATGGTGCACGATGTACCCCAATGTGCTATGATCCTTCTCTTTCAAACTGCCATGTCACCTTTTGTTAAAAACAATGAATAGCAGAGGTGTAGAACTTTGCATTTGCTCTTACTGCATGGGATCCCCTTGAGTTTAGACCATTTTTCCAAAATGTCAAAATCAATTTTCATCCTAATACCATCTTGTCACCTACTGGAATATCTTTTTCAGAATGACAGTGCTCAAATCAAACAATCTTTGGGCACTCCCTATGCCAGCATCAAAGTCATTAGTAAAAACATCAGGCTATCAGATGCAGGAGAGACCTCGGCAGTAACTTGCGTATTAGTGAAACACTGAGAAATACAAAACGTCATTCTCCTATTAACCTTGCACCCACCTTCTAACAGGACATAAACTATCACAGAGCAAACATATGTCCATAGTTCTTTCTTTCCTTAGTCAATAGTAAACATCATGCAATTCCCACATATCATCTGCATGAGTAAAATCTACCTCATATGAAGCATTGAAGGCCTCTGAAATGGTGTTCCTCTCTAGACTTTTTTCTTCCAACAAGCTAGCATGCTCCTACCTTGCTGAACCTTGGTGAGCATGAGGAGAACTGACGTATTTCCACATGATCATCATCATTAGTGTCCTCCTCCTCTTCTGAATCCAGGTGTTGGTACCGTTCTGAGCGGGCTGTAAACAACACATAGCAGATTTCACCAGTGCACTGAGCTTTGATAGCTCTTACACCTCAAGCAGTGCATGCTTACCCCAGAACAGCCTTTACACCAATTCCTACTTGTCTACCTACAAAGAACTTGGAGCATTCATACATCATAAAATGTATTTTCTTTAATATTGAAACACATTCATCTAGTTTTGCTCATCCTGTACAATTAGCAGTGAAGAATACCTCCTTCCAACTGAATTTATCTTATATCATCAGCCATACTCTAAATGCTGATACTCAGCACAAATTTTATGTGTGTCTAATTCTGCAGACCCTTTGTAGTAAGAATATTTCTTCCCTAAGGCATACCAATCCAATGGAAGGAGACAAGGAAACAATTCACTGCCCCAATTTCCAATCAACAGCTTTATGATTGTACAAAGTCTGCCCTGCATACATAGATACAAGCCCTCTTTAAAAAATAAAAATATTTACCCCCCAAAATATTTCCTCTTTTCCCTCCCACAACTAGAAAAGGATTAGGTTTTGTGAAAGAAAATGGGCAAGCAGCCAATATGCAAAGCTATTTTTAATGCAAAAATCTAAACTGCTTCCAAAGAGATTTTGTGCTATGAGATTTGCAGCACTGTAATTCTAAGCCAGCCACATTAGATTTTGCAGAAGGGGATGTTAATAAATTTGGCTACAGAAAGCCGATTGCTACGCTGAGCCAAATTTGCTGTACTGTATCAGCCAGAAAGATACTTTTATAAATTCTAAAATTTTCGGCATTATAACAGCAACGCCAACCCTTATCAACGCCTACGTGAGATACTTCTGGATGTGAGAATTCCAGTCCTTACATAGGGCTTGCATTAAAGTCATCCTGATAACGTGCTGAGCATGCCTGGATAACTGGGGAGTTTGTTGTTCCCACATGATAGACCCACTGACATGCACTGCTGAACATCATGTGGTGCTTCTACCCAACAGGATGCATTCAGAGCTGCTGTACTGGGTCTCTCTTATCTGGAAATGCCACGAATCTTGCATAGTATTCATACCATGGCAATTCACATTTGTCTTCAAGGTTTGGGTGGTGGGTTTTTTGTTTTGTTTTGGTTTTGTTTTTTAGAAAAGAAACATTTACTGGCTGAAAACAGTCACTAGGGAAATATTCCTCCATTCCTCAGAAACTCAAGGAAGTTGGATACACCAAATGCTTTGGAAGACCTGTAATAAAGCCAGCATAACAAATACAGCATCTCTCACTGCAGGGTCGAGGCTGGCAAGTCCACAGGCACCAGTGAAAGGCCAATTGACTTTAACAGACACATTTTTTTCATTTAAAATTCATTTGCTTTCAAAGAAACCTTATTTGGCATTCAACAGAAACTTTTAAAAGGAATTTCCATCAAGCGTTCTATTCAATTTCTAACAATGACTTATCTTTGACAACTTCAGAAATGAAGTACACACAAAACACACAATGCAGTTTATGCCTAATCTTTAGTCTTACTGTCAAAATAGCTTGTGTCATCCTCAGATTCCAACTGTGGGATGAATTCAGCTTTCTGCCGAAGTAATCCATTCCAGTCCAAATCTTTAAAGAACCGATGCTGTTTCACTTCAAAGGCACTACCTGAAATAAGCATCATTTATCGCAGAGTATTTCTTTCAGCATTTGCATTAACAAGAAAAGCAAACCCTAAAAATATCAAGAGTCTGTAAGAATGTACCCAAGTACATTTAAATCACACCTTTTCCAGGAATTTTGAGAAACAACTCATCCTTTTACCAAAGTGGTGATATAGGATAAAATCTGACCAAGATTTACTCCTTCCTACCTCTTCTTCATATTTAATGACAACACATGACTAAACTGGCTGGAAGACAGCATCTGCTATTACATTCCACAGCAAATTGCAAGATTAAGAACTAATTAACATCTTAATTTAAAATTTCCAAATTCTAAATACCACCTTGTTGATAGCTAAATAAAGAGAGCAAACTAAGAAAGGTACTCTGCATGTGAGTGGCTCCACTCTCATGAATAAACTCATCCATTTGTTTAAATCAAGGTAGAGGCTTACATACCTTCCTGAATTAGTATCTTTTAACTAATATATTATGAGTTACCAACCTCATGGGTACCCAGAAGGAAAAACTAAGGATTATCTGTCTGCTAGCATGTGGGATTTTTTTTCAGATGAAATTAATATTCATAAAAGATGTTACTGTCATTATAATAATAATAACAAAAAGAGCATAGCGGAGGAAAAGAGATAAAAGGTTTGCTGACTGCCCGTAGCAGTAAGAGATGCCAAGTGGAACAGCAGTCTCAGCATTACACGTATGTAAGGAATCAAAAAATCAGTCCATCAACTCATTTTATAAGGCAAAAAACTCTACCTCTTTTCCATGACAGCAACACCTTTCAAGTACGTGGATTTGAGATAGACAAGAAACATGTGAAGATCATCTGATTATATTATTAATTTATGTTCCATTCATCACCCTCGTATGTACATATGTTAAGTTTGCTAAATACTTGCTTTTGGAAATTGTTAAATAGTTTTAATTTTATCTTTTTTTTTTTTTTAATTTTATCCTTATCAATTGAAAATCCAAATTTAAATCAAACAAATGATATCTATGAAACAGACAACCAGTCCTGTGAAGCCACAGTGTTGGAAAAATTACTTTAAAACAGGAGGGCAGCTAAAGATTATTTCATTGTGTTTTTGTTTTTACTATCAGGAAATGAGAAGTGTTGGCTTGTAAAACTCTAAATCTGACATTGTAATACAAAAAAATTGGCATACACATCTGACTTTGCCAAAGGGATTGTATCAAGAATTTGTTGTATGTTTGGAGAATTCTACAGTACAGGTCCCTATGAATGGGAAAGTTTTCATTTATTTTATCATACCAATGAGTTCACTTCATTGTAGGGGATTAAGCCCAGAGTTGAAGGGAACTGAAAAGAAATCTGATTATACACTTCTCAAATCAAGGCACAACCCTCAAGCCTTAACTAGAATAGCACAAATTTGAGAAGTTTTTACAAACCTGATTGTGTCTCTTGTTTTCCAAACAAAACAGTAGTACCTGTCTGACACATGTACAGTCTACACTAATTTTCAGAGCTTCATAAAACCCAGCACAAACATTTTCTCAGCTCTAGACCAATATTTTTCAACAGGGATTGGTGTGTCTTACAGGCAAGGTAGCCTCTTTTACTGCTTCTGGCTAGTACTTTGCCTCAGAGGCAAGGTAGCCTCTTTTACTGCTTCTGGCTAGTACTTTCCTATTCACAAGTTTCCTACCTGTTCCCATTCTTTCCAGAGGATTTTGGCGAAGAAGCTTAGAAATGAGATCCTGGGCATCTGGTGGCAGTGCATCATCACCTTCTGGCCAGGCAATTTCATCTGGGGACAAAAAAAGACTTGACATTTTCTACCTGCTTCACAACCAATTTGAATAACCATTCACATTCCTACACTGTAAAATGCAGTGCTCAGTCCTTCCCCAGAATTGCAAATACCTTAAATTCAGCAGCTTGCATACTTAATATAATTCAAGCACTGACATTTTCCAAAATGCATAAAATTCAGCCTCAGCTAGAGCTGCTGTCAATCCAAGCACTGCTTGTGGAGGAAAAAAAGCATTAAGAACTCTATTAATAAAGTCTGAAATTGGACTTCCATGACAATCCATAAACAATGACACTGACAATACTGTAGCTGTATCTTGTGCCCGCACATTCCACACTAGTTATACTTGGAACAATTCATAGGTAAGCATTTCATGCATCAAATTTAGTTCTTCACTGAAATCTGCTTTTTGCTAGGGATATTTGCCAAGTGTGTTAAAAATTTACTGTTTCAGAAAGCATTCCCAACAGGAAATGTTTTCACTAGCATATTCACTGAGAGAACACAAAGCAATTGTTCGTCCAGCTCCAAGCAGGAGTTTTAAAAATCCACAAGACATAAAGGTACCAAGTACAATGGCATCAATTTCTTTTGCTTAGAATTTCCTTTTTACTTCATTTCTACAACAATTTCTAATTGGCTGACATTTACACCTACAGAAGAAACAACCCAAATCGGAGTGAATTAGACTAGTTGGCAGCTGCTCCATTCATATTCTCCACCATTTACGTTAAAAGAGAACAGAAAAAAATCCTCAAATATTCTTCCCCAGTCCTACAGGGACTTGCATAACTCTCACGCCATGCGTACTGGCAGAACTATCTAGAAAGATAGTACTCAACAACGTTCAATGGCTGGAATCAGATGAACGCTACTTTGACGCAAAGATAAATACCTAAAAATTTAGAAAGAAAGAAACGTTGCCTAATATATCGCCTATCTTGAGTAAACTACAGATCCTCAATACTTTTAAAGCTATACTTCAGGGCACACTTTGACATCCCTCGAGGACCAGAACAGAAACATACCACTGATCACTTGTCCGAACAGCTCTTCAGGCGTGTCACCAAAGAAAGGAACACAGCCAACTAGAAACTCATACAGGATAACGCCCATGGCCCACCAATCCACGGGCTTCCCATAACCCTGGCGCAGGATCACTTCTGGCGCAATGTATTCTGGAGTCCCACAGACCTGAAGAGAAACATACAAGAAAGCAATCAGCCTACAGAGTGCCAAATTCACATCAAAGTTGATTTAAGTGTATGTGTTAGGTTTTCTTTTGGTGTGTTTTTTTTTCATTTGATTTGTTTTAACCTCAGAGCTTTGAAAGAAGCTTAATGTTTTGTCACTAATCACTCTAGGCTGTAAAGTATTTCCATGTAGCAAGAGTCTGTAGAGGGAACACATTACCTGCACAGAAATGATACAGAATCATAGAATATCCCGAGTTGGAAGGGACCCATAAGGATCATCAAGTCCAACTCCTGGCACCGCACAGGTCTGCCCAAAAGTTTAGACCATGTGACTAAGTGCACAGTCCAATCTCTTCTTAAATTCAGACAGGCTTGGTGCAGTGACTACTTCACTGGGGAGCCTGTTCCAGTGTGCAACCACCCTTTCAGTGAAGAACCTCTTCCTGACGTTTAGCCTAAACTTCCCGTGCCTCAGCTTGACACCGTTCCCTCGGGTCCTGTCACTGGTGATAACAGAGAATAGGTCACCTGCCTCTCCACTCCCCCTCGCGAGGAAGTTGTAGATTGCGATGAGGTCCCCCCTCAGCCTCCTCTTCTCCAGGCTGAACAGGCCCAGTGACCTCAGCCACTCCTCATATGTCTTCCCCTCTAGGCCCTTCACCATCTTCGTCACCCTCCTCTGGACACTCTCCAACAGTTTAATGTCCTTTTTGTACTGTGGTGCCCAGAACTGCACACAGTACTCGAGGTGAGGCCGCACCAGCACATATCATATACTGTGAAGTGTTCCTAGTGTGGATGTACCAGCTAAGTCGTTCTCTGGAGCACTAAGGCATATGGAAAAAATGCAGATTCTGTCTGAATATGTCTGTCTGCCTGATGGATTTCTACTGGCACAGCTACAGCTATCAGGGACTGAATTCTGACAAAACTCTTACATCTCTGCACTAGCAGAATTAGCAACACAGTATGATGACACACTTCAGCATTTAAACTTGAGATGTACAGCTGGCACAGGCAATGGCTGAGGACGTCAGGTTGGAAGAACTAGGTTGCCTTGGGCTTGGAAGCAACAACAATAACAAAGTAGCTGTAAAAATATAATGCTGCAAAATGCAAGACCATGATCTAGTGACCAAGGAGAGCTCCTGCTGCAAAAAACATTATGACTCAGAAGCAAAAGAAGACAATCCCTTGTGTGCTCTTAGTTTATCATAGGATGATTATGAATTAACACTTGGCACAGCTAAAAAAGAAAATTCAGCTGTGATCCTAAGTATTTTCAGAAGAGATAAGAATTTTATAATCCCATTATACATGGCACTTGTGAGCCTGTATCCAGAATACAGTATATAGTTCCTGTCAACTATGCCCAGGAAAAATCATCTCAAGCTGAAACAGGTGCATGAAAGAGCTATTAATTCATCAACGTAAAATTTATCTCTTTACCTAAAAGAAAGTAACTGGTCAAGCCTAGCAAAATGAAGACTAGAGAGGAAAGTAACCTTTAGGAAATACCATGGTGATGAAAATCAATGTTTAAGCCAGCATACAAAATTATAAGAAGAAAAATATTGGAACTTGCCATGAACTTTCTAAGCACCAGAAGGGGGAGACTGTGGAATAACCTTCCAGAAAAAGCAGTGTTACATCCCTAAAAAAACCTGTTCATGCCTGCACTGTGGTCAAGGACACCTTTGATATCCTGAACTAAGAGCTCAAGTGCATCACTTCAAAATGAGAAACTGAAAAAAAGAAAAAAAAAAAGAAAAAAGAAAAACATAGAAATTTGTGTGCAAATATGAGAATGGACTCGTATCATTTCCTCCAATTATAAAGCACACAGCACAGCATCAAGGTAGACAGGGAGTGCTACAAACTCTGATTGAAACCCAAGACAGAATCCTGGACTGGATCCCACATCAACAGACAAAATTATCCAAGCTTACCTGCTTGTCCAGAAATTCCCTGGTATCCTTCTCAATGTGTCCCTCATAAAGATTAGTTGTAAGACTCATTAACCCTATTTTAGACAGTCCAAAGTCTGTAAGTTTAATGTGACCCATGGAAGTTATCAGGAGACTAGAAGAAAGAGGAGAAGCAAAATAATGCAACACTCAATTGTTTCCCAAAAGGAACTAAAAATAAAAAAAAAAGAAGAATACAAGATAATGCTAAGCACATTCTCAGCATTACAGCTCCATCAAACACCTGCAACCTCCCATGCAACTGAACCTCACAGAGCTGCTAAGGCAGCCAGAAATCAGGCTGCCTTCTGCCATATTTCACCAATGCAGCAATAGCGTCAAGATAATATTTGAAAATATTCTTCCTACTCTTTCTCAGTGCCTGTCTGGTTCTGTATATCAGTAGCAAATCCCTAAAACTTCCTGCATGTTAGATACCATCGAAAATCTCCACTGTCTCTAGCCCCCACATCCTCCTGCCCATGTAGAGAGCCTCCAAAGAACTGTCTCTCTTCCTCTAGCTTCTGAAGAGCTGAAGACTTACTTATCAGGTTTTAGGTCACGGTGAACGATCCCGTAATTGTGTAGGTACTCCAATGCTAGAACAGTTTCAGCAAAATACATCCTCGCCATGTCAACAGGTAGGGCACCAATGTTCTTGAGAAGTGTAGCACAATCACCTCCTAGAAAAAAGTTGCAAATATGGCACAGTGAAATAGCAAATACCAGTAACAAAGAACAGCTATGGAACTACAATACTAGGTGACTAGATTGAGTTTCCTAAAGGCTTTGTATCTCTACCCCATTACCCCAAATCCTAAAACTGTCTCTCAACTCTGTCTTGAGCTTCAAATAAACATCAAAATCTTAGGAAAACTGAGATGCAGGTATGCTTGGTATGCCTGTTCTCCTCCAAAATGGCTCAACACAAAAAACACCAATGAGTGTTGAACAGCTGAAAAAATAAACTGTGATTGAAGAGTAGAACTGAGATTCCTCTGGCCTCATCTTCATTATCAGTAAAACACATCAGGATAAACCTTCTCTCCAGTGCACTTCTGTTAATTTCTGTATGGCTCAGGAAAGCAAGAAATATTTATCTCAACAATTGTACAGATGCCGTTTCCCAACTGTAAGCAAGCCTTGAAGGAAGGACTGTTCATGACCATTTTGCCTCTGTATAAATTTCTTTGCTTTCCACCACTGTGACAGACACTACTTCTGATATACAAGCTTCTTAAAGTAGTAAGCAAATACTAAGACTACTACCTGGCTCTTCCCATGCATGGAGAAGCAGCCACACCATTGGACACAATGGTACCCATGAAAATAAGTTTGTGAGTCCTCAATTCAAGTTTCTGAAGGAATACTGCCCACACATTTCATTCAACCTTCATCTCTACTTGTAAACAGGAATTAATATTTTTTTTTATGTCAATACATCTGTTGTCGTTGCATTAATTTATCTGAAAGAGCGCTAACACGATAACTACAAGTTTGCTTCCCACAAACATTCAGTCAAGCAAGCCAGGCATAAGAAATTAGTTCTGTTCACCAGAGGAAATAAATCACTTGCAATAAAAAATTTTAATAAATAAATAAATAAATAAATAAAATAAATCAAAACAAATCAAATCAAATCCAGTAAGTAAGGAAAAAAAGCAAACAACAAAGCAGCACAGTATTTTTAAAAGGCTGGTAAGGAACAAAGACTGTGTCACTTGGTGATGTTTCTTAACTACCTTTCTCTAATGCCAAGCAAGCATGCAATGAATCTTGCCATGCCATCACACAGGAGAGCAGGAGAATGTCTTTCCAGTGAGGACTGGAAAGCTCACGATGACTTCTGACCCCTACAACTTTTCTACATGTGGCTTTATGTTTCCTCAGTTCCACTGCAATCATGCTGTGTTAGTCACAGAGATTCACAACTGGAGTATCTCCTTATACAAAACCATACTAGGGGCAGAATGACTCACATCTCTCCAGCTCAGCCCAAGCAGTCCATATACTCCTCCCTAAAAGGGCATCATGATCTCCCCTGCTGCTGCAGGGCCGACTGACCTCACTCGACACGAAGAAAGAAATAGCACACACAAGTTGTTCTTCCTCCCTATTGCATTCAGAGCAGTGTGCTCATCAATGTTACACCCAAAAGTACACATCTTATAAGTCGCTTAGAAACTGCATCTTTTATAATGAGACTCATTACATGTATGTGCTTTGCAGGTGTAGATGGTGATAAACATACCTTCCACGTACTCCATAACCATGCACAGATGGCGCTTGGTCTCAAAGGAGCAGAACATGCTGACTACAAAGGGGTTCTCAGCAAATGTTAAGATATCTCTCTCGACAAAAGCCTGCTGGATCTGGTTTCTCAAAATTAGGTTCTGTTTGTTGATCTTCTTCATGGCAAAACGTTGACGGGTGGTCTTGTGTCGCACCAAATACACCGCTCTAGAAAACCACATACCAAGAGCAAAAGTTCCATTTTCAGTTTGAACTATTTAAAAAACAAAAAACAAACAGTTGATGGTATCTGTTTTGAATGGATCCTGATAAGACATACCTGTGACTCTATAAAATCCCATCTCATTGCCAAACTCCCCTCAAAAAGGAGACCTATCATGCTTCCTTCCAAAAGCTACTCTGCCTTTTTGAATTCAGGAGCATTTTTGTTGATGTGACTAACAAGGAGATAATTCAGGCACAAATGTCACAGATTTCCTTAAGTGTCAACGCAATGAGGCTTGTATTGTTCAATACTATAGTCACTATTTCACTAAAAAACATCCAAAATATATGAAATCAGCATAATTTCTTTCCAAGCTCCATAAAGTTAATTGATGCAACACTGTCACGAGGGATTTCCTTCAGTATCTCTTACATTTCTATCATTTGCAGATCATTAGATTCCTGCACATTAGTAACACAGTTCGCAAATGAAATTTTCATCCGGTTTGCCTGTGTTTCTGAATCAATGCTTGCTTCCTTCTCTCTGGAGTATATTGCATTTAACATGGTATTGTGTCTCACAAGCAGCTGACTGTGAAATACACCCAAATATAAAGACAGGAATGAGTAACAGGAGAACTACAACATCTCCCCACATTTTACAAAGTTATTTTTAAATCACGGGGGCTGTGCAGAAATGTGACTGAAAACATAAAAAGCTTCTTGTCTAACAATACAGTGCTTCAAACCTGCTCCATTGTGTCTTCATAGACTGAAAAATACACCTACACTTTTTCCACAATTTAAAATAAAAAACAAGTTGCTGTTAACTAAGCACCCACTTCTACAAAACACTCAAGCACATGCTGGCTTAAGTTTTGTTGTTATGACCTACTGAATCACTATTCATAGTTATGGCCTAATCAAAATAATTCACAATGATTTATGAACTGCAAGGAGTTCAGGAATCATCTTTAAAATTCAGGATAGGTTTGGATGATCAGTTACAATTTTAACTGACCAGCTTCATTCTGTTTTCTTCAATGAATAAAATCTAATAGCACTCTTACCTTATTACTTCTCACATTTGCCCCAATATAATTTTAGCATTTATCTTGGTATTTCAAGTGCTCACAAACAGCCATGTTACATATATAATCTGAACACATGGAAGAATGCAAAACTATAAACAACTTCTTTCTCAACATTCCTGCTGCTTGAATGAGTCATCAAAAACATCTGCAACTACAGAATTTTACCCTCACTCAGTTAGGTAGCCTTTATACAAACAGAAATCACAGGACTTAAACACTCAGCATGAAAGGAACTGCAGGTAGGGTGCCTTGATATACAATAAAGAAAGGGGTACAAAATAATTTTCTAAGACTCAAAACAAACTATTGTTTAGGAAATTCCAAAATAAACTAAGTGACGATATTTCTCCTAGAAACAATGTTTTGGGAAAACATTTTTGTCATCTCAAGCCAAGGTACTGAAGTGTCTATATTTTACCTACCTACCACAAAAAGATGCTGCAGGAATAATTACTACAAGAACAGATTTGAGGCCACAGCTTGGAAGGGCTTCAGCAAATTTGTGCCACAAAGGGATTAGGAATACAATATTCTGAAAGCTTTAACGTGGGGCAATTTATTTTTACAAGCAACCAATAATCTGGAAGCTGGGTGCCAGTTCAGCACAACGTTAAGACCTTCACAGCCAGGAAATACTTCCAGGTACAGGGGGTACTGCCTAAGAAACCCTGAGAACATGAAAGAAATGGCATCTCTCACAAGAATGCAGAAGACATCACAAGTATGGAACCAAGACCTAGGCAAAATTCTTTATACTTTGGACCCAACAGAAAACAGTAATTTGTCTAACTTTGTAATAACCCTTTACTGGGTAGAATGATAATAGTATTTTCTTTTAAAGCAAAGCCTAAAAAGCCCTACCCATAAGCACCGTTACTGATCAGTTTAATAGTTTCAAACTCTTCTTCAGATGGAGTTTTCTTTGACTGGACAGAGGCTCCACGGCTCTGGGGAAAGAAGAAAAAAAAAAAAAGAAGGGAAATTGAGAACAGAAGCGACTTCATTCTATACTTCACTCTTTTGTCCTTTTCTTCTTTAAGCAGCATTTACCCAAACTCAAACCATTTCTAAAGCTCTGGAGTCCTCAGTTTCAGGATAATCATCTGTATCCCTAGCAGCCTTGCAGATTTCCTCTGCAAGTACTTGCACAGAAAATCACCGGACTATAAGATTCAGACCTTTCCATAACTACATATTTAAAATACCGATAAACTAAAAAACTAGGAATCTTTGAAACCTATTGAGTTGTATAACTACATTTTTCCAGCAGTTGTAAGTAAATTCATCTCTTTTCAATTCCCATCATGTTTTACAAATGCAAATGTAAAGAGTTTCTCCAAACGATTTTTGTTTGCAACGCCAAAGAAACATCAACAAAATTTGATGATAAACGTCTGTTTGCATCTTTTATGCATTTCACCTCCACAGTAAAGATTTGCACGTTGTTATGAGTGTATACTTTAGTGCTTTTGAATGTCAGCGCTTTTTTTTTTAAATTAAAATTCCACTGTGTTATAATTAATTCTTTATTGTAGACTACTTCTTTCCAGGGGAAAAAAAATGTGCTAGACAGTATGAGTGTATTACTGCTTTACCTCGACTGAATCATCTGTCTCAGGAGTGTCTGGGCTGTCATAGCTATTCAGCTGGGCCATTTCTGAAAAGAAAGGGGAGAGATTACTCCTAATGATCTCAATCAAACACTATTCTCTTTGTTTGTACAAGACAAACAGGATTTTAAGAGGTGCTTGTAGATTATGAAGGACATACTTCCCCCCTGTAAAAAGTCACCCCAATTATACAGTGCTAACCTTTAACATCTTGTAAATTGTAAGCGGCATTTTATATAAAGATGAATATAATTAATTGTCCTAATCTCAGCATCACTTACTGTAGATGGTTTCTACAATAAGTAAAAGCAACAAATGCAAGTTTAAGGAAACTGCCTGCTAGTTAATGTTAAAACCTACTCCATGCAAAAAGATGGTGGCACCTCTGTACTCCAGAAAAGAAAAAGAATTACATTTCAAACAACCTCTCCCCATGAAATGTATACGATTCTGCAAAATGCTGAGCAGCAGCAAACTGTGAGAAATTCAGTTAGTTTAGGCTACTCAGCTGTCTTAGGAGATGCTATAAACTTTGCAGAACCAAATCCTACATTAACTACTAGTCTCTGAACAGACATCATTGACATTTCTGGGTGCCCTCCTTACAGAAAGGAAATAAGGCACCTTGACATCTCCACACATTTCTAAAGAAAATTTGACTTTAGTAAGGGGAATTAGTGATGGAAAGGTTCTCTCCCATGACAGGGATCAAAGGAAAATTTCCCTTTAATGTCAGATTTCAACAAATGCTATTAAATTGCATTTAGCAATCTTTGGTAGAAATTTTCCCGAAGAGCTCTTCACTTGAAGTCAACCTGTCACTGTCATTCGAGTAAACACCGTAGAAGTTAAACTAGTCCTATCCAGACTACTAATTTATGGTAAAATTATGCTCTCTAGGGAAAACAAAAAGTACAGTTCAATCACTGAAATATTCTGCAGCAATCTCCAATCTCTGTCACACTTTCTATTGTTGCTGAGCAAGCCATGCATGCTCGTAAAACTTGTCATAGGAGAAGAGAGTAAGCTAGCAGAGTGCCAGACAAAAATATTAACTCACGAATTCCAAAGTCGGGATCTTCTGGGGCTCTGTACATTTACAGCATATTCATTTTACTATATATAATTCTGGGACCTAGCAGAAAAGCTGCTACTTTCTTCTAAACTTTACTCATACAGGGCCTAAAAAGCACTGTAATTTCATAGACCATATCCAACTTTGTAACAGGTAGAAAGCAAATGTTTATGGCCCCTTAAAAATGTATCAAATGTTTAAGTGCAATATCCAACATTTCTAAAACCCATAAAGTGTAAAATAAATCCTCTTCATCACAAACTAGATTTTCTCTGAGTATAAACTTGTGTTAATTATCATAAACTGTTTGGAAAAATATCTTTTGGGAGCAGAAATAAAAAATTTTATATCCAAGTGAACTACTCATTAACTGACATTATGTTTATAATGCATCTACTTTAGAAAATTGAAAATATATGCACTCTTCAGTGAATCATGCACCAATATTGTTGCTATTTTCACATGAAGTATTCAGTTATCAGGCAGTGCAACAAGGCACTCCTCCTCCTACTCTGATGACATACTGTGCTGGTTATAATTCACTCTTTTTTGGTTTCACTGCTATGCAAGATGTAAAAATACAGGCATCTCCACTTAAAAAAAAAATCATACTAGTCCTGGTTTCATGGTCCTGGTCCCTGGGAAGTCACAACTTTTCCCAGTGAGGCCAACAAATGGGATGACCAAATCCTTTCCAACCAACCCACTAGTAGTCAGTCAGGCAGTGGCTGAACAGAAATAACAAGTGACCTTACTTTTACTGTCCAGCAGCACAGAGAAAGCAGTTAAACCATAAAGCCATTTTCTAACATTTTTTCAGCTATAATACAGGGAGACATTATTAACACTATAAGTAAAGAACTGTCACTGTTGATGTGTGATCCTTACCCCAGCAATGCTCCTTTGAGACAAGGGGCTGGAAAAGACAATCTAGAATTTGACAACAAACAGGAAGATAAGGACAAATGGCTTAGAAATTAAACCAATAAAATAAAAGCTTTCTTTAGCTATGTAGTGGCCAGGAGTTAGTATCTGGAGATTTGGTTATCGTTTCAGTAGTTTGGAGAGTACAAAACAGGAGTTCTCACCCTCCAGGGGATCCCTGGTAAGTCCCAGCTGGCTGATAATATAACGAGGAATGTCACATTTAATTCCTTGCCCTTCCTTGGCATGGCCTTCTGCAGCTTCTAACAAATGGTAGAACTCCTCAGGATCAAACTCCTGCAGAAAGGTGGAGAGAAAGGGGTAGGGGGTGTAAATGGTACAGCTTTACAGTTATGAAAGGTTTCTCTGACATTGGAGAGAAAGAGCACGGGTTGAATCATCTGGATTCCTCAAAAACATCCAAAGCTAATTCTGGGTTGAGCTGCAACGCTAAACATTTATAGTACAACAAGCAAGTCAATGCATTCCAACCTGTTCTGCAAAAATGCTGTGCCTTTACAGCCTGGTGGACATCCACTGGCTTAGATTTGCCATTCAAAACATGAGGAGGATTGTAGCAATTTTATGAACCAAAACCAGATTATCGGATAATGAGGTCATAAAAATGCAAACATTAACCTGGATCCACCTCCTAATTTTGTCTCTGAGCTGTGCCATGAAAGGTGATGAGGACTGAGGTGCCCTCTTCTGCTGCCTCTGTCTGACAGAGGAGTTAAGCCAATACGAACCTCGCCTGCTTTCAAATATCACTTCTGATCAAACCATTCACCTGTCCACCTCACTTTTAACTGTCCCAACCTTAGAAATAACTAATAGAATTGTTAATAAAATAGTAATTATTAATCTACCAGCAGAGAAGATTTCACTTTCTACGTAAGAAATACTATTAAAGGGTAAAGAGTAGATTATATCAGCTCAGGTTTGGTGTACTGGATCTCTAAGGAAAGCAAAGGTTATAAGCAGGTATGATCATTTTTACTACACATTTTACTTTACATTTACATTTACTACAATAGATACAATTGGAAATAAAAGACAATATCTAGATGCAAGAGCACTGCTGCTTAGAAGTAAGATCACTAAATAACCTTATTTCTGCCCTACAAACTTTATTATTTATCAATGAGCAAAACTCAATGAGCAAAAATTTTCTTGTGAAATGTGAGGGGAAAAAGAGAAGCAGCGAAGGTTATCAGAAAAGAATGGATGTGAGTATGGTCAGCGGTATGACAGAAAAGAGAGTACAGAACTGTGAGCAAGAAAAAAAATCAGAGAAAATGATGATATAAAGATATTTGAATGGCTAGAGAAACAGAGAAGATGCTTTTTCATGATTACTCTAAGCAATGCTGCTTCGATACGTCCATCAACCAAAGACAGTAACAATGCAAGAAACAAAGTTCTCTTCTAAATTATCTAGAAAAGAATTAGTCAACTATCTGAGAGGCGGAAGACAGCAGGGATCACAGAGGACTGTGAGAGAGATGTGATAACAGCACTGCAATATAATTTAGAGAACAAGGTGGGAGGGAAGGTGGAGTCAGGGAAGGATTTTTCAAGATACAACTGTAGGGCATTCATTGGTGAGTAAAGGACAGAAGAAAATAAATGTCTGGTGACAAAAAAAAATCAAGCGTACAAAAATGAAGTAAATTCCACTTCTGCCTTCTTTGTAGTACATTTATTTTATTATCTGTGTACAGTTTTAGTTAAATGGAGAAGAATGGTCCCTACTAAGGGGGGGGAAGTGCTATCGAAAAACAATATGAAAAAAACAACAGATTACATACTTTTCCCAAAAGGTGGTTTCAATGATGCACAAAACACACGATTTTCTTGAAGCCCCAGAGACTCATTCCATAAACAAACATTTCACTGTCCAACATGTAACACAAAGACTGAAGCCAAGTAGCTGAAGTTTAAAATAATTACATGCCTTCACTCCCATCACAACAATCACATCCATCCCAACCACTGCCTATGTGGTCAGTCACTTCATTTACAAGGCAGAATTAAGAACAAGCTGTGTTACTGAAGTTAACATTAATAGTAATTCTTAGAACATGTGTCTATAAATTCACAAACAATGAAGTTAAAGACTAGATTACAAAAAAATTATGCTACAAAATAAAAATAAAATGTAGTTCACAAGCTATTTAAATGGTAGACAATCCATTGCTATAGTTGTTGCTCTTTTATAGGATAAAAGGAACATTAATGCTTAAGTCTTCATGTCAGCAGAATTACATATATGGAAAAAATTGCTAGAAAGCCAATAAAGCTTAAAAAAATTTAAAGACTAATATATAAAGCCAAACATTATTTTTACACTTTAAAGACCAGCCACTGCATTTTCAAGGTTGTTACTACGTGCTTTGGAGTTCATTACTCAAATCTCAATGACTTTACTGCTCCCACCTGCTCTCCTGCACTTTGCAGAACATGGGGTACAGAAGATAGTGGATGACCCTGGAGACCTATTGATCTGCAGCTAGAAGCTGACTTGAGTTTGAAAGTGGTTCCAGATATAAAGATGAGTTCACAAAACTTACCAAGGCTTCCTGCCTTCCTTGCACTATAGGGTTCCCAGCAAAGCAATCGCTCTGATGGCCATGGGTCAGGGCAGAGGAATTAGGGAACTCTCTGAAGTCTACCGGTTCACAGAACCTCAGCAGGTGTTTACAACAACTGGTATCACTGGAAAGGTTGGCCCACTCCGGTCCAACTTGCCAAAGAAAGCTCTGCAAAACTCATTTATCTTCTAGTGACGCCAGTGAGAAATGTCAACTGCGGGCACACTGCTGCCCTCAACCTGTTAACTACACATCTATACCAGCCACAGATTCCTAATTCAGCCACCTTGTGTAATGTCTCAGTTGGATGTAGCTTCCCTGTCGTTTTCATGTCCAGAAAAAACAACTAGATTGTGCGCTTGTACCTCTCACATAATGCAGACCAGGGAATTTCATCCTGCTAGTTCACAAATTTCAACTGTAGGTTTGTGATACCTCCTCCAGCCCTCAAAAAATTTTTTTGTGACTCTTCCCTACACTCTCACCAATTTTTCAGCATCCTCGTGAAATGCAGACACAGAACTGAGCTCTATAATCAATAATCACAACAATGTTGTCTACACAAACCATACACTTATACACTCTTCACTGTACCTACTAACACCCTGAGGAATATCAGGTGGTGTGATGCTGCATGAAATGATGCCAAAAGCTACATCTGGCCCCTCAGACATAACCTTTACACTAAAACCCTACTAGCCACTGTTGCAGCTGACACTCCAATGCGAAGATAATTCCATATTAATGCAAAAGACGGGACTTTTTTTTTAAAAAAAAACTTATTTATTTTTCATCAATATTTTCATCAGAATTTAAAGTTTTCTCTTGAAGATCTTGTGTTCCTTATCTCCCCAGACACACACCAGACTTCAGATCACACGCGTGCTCTCCTGAGAACCACACTTACCAGGCACTCCAGCAGCCGAGCGGGTCGTGCAATAATAATCATCAGCTTCTTCACAAGTTGGGTAACAAAGGCAACCTCTGAGCTCTCCGATCGCTCGTGGGCCTGTGGAGAGCAAAGGATCCCATTATGGTCCTAGCAGTGAACTCTTCATTTTTATATGTCAAATGCTGATCACAGAGGAATAAGTAACAATAATAATTGTAA
Organism: Anser cygnoides; assembly: GCF_040182565.1. Lineage (NCBI taxonomy): Eukaryota > Metazoa > Chordata > Aves > Anseriformes > Anatidae > Anser > Anser cygnoides. The sequence goes on along the minus strand of NC_089880.1, from coordinate 24,072,283 downwards.
TAAGTAACACAGTAACTGCAATTCAGCAGCGAAGGCATGGCCGAGTCAGGTCAGGCTGCAATCTCAGCTCATTCAAGGATACCAAGTTACATACAGCTTTGCCATTACAACTGACTGTTTTTATCACGCAAGAGAAATTTCAAAGGCTCTATTTGCATTATATCACCCATCAGTTACATTAGATATGATGTGGTTTTTGTTTTTTTAAAAATGAAAACAGGAATACTGATTCTTCCAATTTTACCATCCATATGATACCAAAATCTAGAAAATGACCAACAGCTACACATTTTTAGGGTGTGCTTTCAGATGGAATTTGTACTACTTTCGTTCATATTCATGAAAATCCTAAATTTATTTTCTTTTGATTTAATTTCATAAATCCTGCTGAACAACTACAGCATTGTATTGAATGCTCTGTTGTACCAAGCACACAAACAAAGCAAAGAACATATAGAAAGCTAATTCAGAGAATTTATTCTCACCCACTCTTTTTAATTTACTGGACTTCAGTACAAATTCAATGCTTAGCTTCAAGGTTAATGTGTGTGTGCGTGCACAAAGAAGGGATGTCTTTTTTATAACAAAAAATGCATTAAAATGGGTAATGTAAGAAACATGGGCAAATTTGACCAACAATAGCCACCCACCCTTCAAATTACTCTTTTTTGCTCAAAAACAATATTGTTACAAGTCCTGGAACACAAGTAAAATGGTATTTTGTTATAGGGTGATAAAAGATAGTTCCAATGACATGAAAAAAATTCTGAAATGAAGTAGAGCTATTGCTTTCCAAGGTCAAAAAATTAGGCTTTAGCACAGACACAAATGTAAAGTTCTGAACTTCACCAATGTGTTTATACTGGCAATGAGCCAGTAGCTGCTTGTAGGAATGATATTTTATCAACATGAATGCAAGCAGCAAGAAACTTAAAGGTTCATTTAGCATTGTTCATTAAACCATCTAAGAAAAAGAAATATATTGTTGAGAAACCAAAACACAGTCAGTCACCTAAAAGAACAATAAAAACACAGAAGCTAGAAAAAGGCAGCATTTTTAAATATATGCCAATTTTGTCACCAAACCAACAAAATTATTATTTCTCATTTTGACAAAGGTCAGAACAAGAAACATTACTTCAGCGGTGATAAGGTAGTGCTAGAATTTTAACCTTGAAGAAAACTACATAAGTGCTAGTTCATCATCTACAAACAGTATCAGAGATGCTTCCCGGTTATAAAAGTCTTACCAAGAATATTTTGAAAACACTGAAATAAGTTGAGATTTTTTTCTAAACAGTATTTTCTCATTATAAAATAGAAAATGATGAAAATGAAGGTGATTAGTATTCACTCTGTGCCCCTTAATGCATTACCCAAACTTACGAGCTAAAATATGAATTCTATAAAGAAATTAATGCTTTCATAGCTGAAAAGCCATTCCAGATCACCAGGGGTTAGCTGCTTTGCCATGAATAAATAAAACATCAACAACTTTGTATTATTTGAAATATGAGCCATGCAATTGGAACGTCCTCTTTCTCCCCCACATAGTATGCAAAAAATAATATTTTTATTTATTGCATCTGTTTATACTGTTGAAGCAAACTTATCCTTTTAAATCAAGTCCTTTTGCTTTCTCTCTTTCTCATCTTCTGCAATTTAGGCAAATAATTTAAAAATTGAACTAACTTAATCAGGTGTCTGTTTTGAAAATGAAAAGCTAGACCATGGCTGCCAAATGAGAAAGAAAAGCAAAAGAAAAGGAAAAAAAAAAAGAGCAGAGTAGAGGATTACAAAAATCAAACACAACTTGTAACAGCCACTCAGCCATCATCTCTGCACAGCGCTGCTCTTCCAAGATCCTCAGCAACACTGCCTCTTCTTGTTTCCTCCCCTCACAGGATAGTCCGGACATCTCTACAGACGTCTTGTTTACCATCTGTCCCGATGACAGTATCTCGAAAGCAGACGGGGTTATATAGCACGGCTCTGCCCGCCGCTTCCATGTGCCTTGGGATGATGCGTGCCACCTAATTAGCAGTTCCCAATGACGACATGCTTGTCTGAAGGTTGCTGGTGTCATTTCAGGGTTCCCCCCCCCCCCCCCCCCCCCCCCGCCGCCTCCAGAGGGGAGGAGGGAGAAGCTATGGGGTTGTGGGTAGAGGCTGATGCCATTCCTCCACACATTGCCAGTGACACATGTACAGGAGGTAGCAACGGGTAATTTACAAACCGATTCCCTTATCTGAAAGACCCATCCGTCACTAACTGGAGCTACTGGGGCATGAAATTAAAATCACTGTCCTCCCCTGGGGTTCAGCAGGACCAATAACTGGGATATGCAAGTCACAACACTGTAATTGAGCTAATATACTGATGGAAACCAAAACAATAGACCTGCAATGCCAAGAACCAATAAATTTACGCTCAGGCTCATATTAAGAAAGCAATTCCAATCAGAATATCAATTTTCCAATGTGCTGTATCAGTCAACATAGTACAATACTAATTCCCTCCTCTTTGCTTTTGTTCCATGCACAGAAACACACCTGTAATTCTTCATTTCCTTACCTCCAACTGGCTTAACCTACACAAAAGCCATTCAACTTTTGGCTAGTTTTACCTTGTCTTTGTCATTTAGTCAATGGAGCCAAGTAAACAACTGACTATAACCTTTTACTTCAAAGGAGCTTGAGCTCCTGTTCCATCCCCTAACCCAACCCCTAAGGTAACAGATAAAGAATCAAATGCCCTGTTCTTTTTCATAAGTACTTTCTGTTATTTTTTCAGTATCTTTTCTTTAAATGTGAAGTGTGGCATCCAAGTTCACGCTTTCCAAAATAAAGAAAATCTATTAAATTCATTTTTACTTCAGGATCATTTCAGTGATGCAATAAGCAATAGGTTTCTCTGGCTAAAAGACAATATTTCACACTCCAAACGAGAAAATATCTCATTTGCCAGAACTAATGAGATTTGTTGGTATTTTATTACAAAAGCCAGGATCTAAAAACTTTAAAAGCTCTGTGGTTTGGTATATTTAAACAGCTCATTATTTACATACCCAATTACTCTATTTTATGAATACATTTTTACAACATAAAGTAGCCTCAAACTGCAACACATTAAATAGTTTTTTCTTTCTGTGGCTTGAAATTCCTGTGTGAATTTCACAGTAAAACTCTATGAAAATCCATGGATATTCCTGCCAGTTCCTGGCCCAGTGCTGCTTGTTTCCTTAGTGACCAATAAATCATCTTCCCAGTCTTTCTGTATCTTGTAAAAATATAGCATAAAACTATACATCCTACTGGAAAGGCCAAAACCTATATATCCTACTGCAAAGGCCATACTACTGGCCAAGTGAAAGAGATTTTTTTTTTTTTTTGAGATTCCAGATGGTCTTATTTATATAAAGTACTGCTCTGCGTGGTACCTTAACAAGATAATCACAGCTAAGGACCCTGCCCTAAGTTTGGGATACTCTAATTTCAACTCCAAGCTTCTGGTGTTTTAGGTGAGTCCTCAAAAAAAGTTTCTTGGGGTGTGGGGGATGGATTTTAAAGTATTAGAATATAACCAAAAGACAAGAAAATATGCACAGGAAAAAAAAAGACATGGAAGGAAATCATGGACCTTCCTGTGCTGGCGTTCATTTCTCTCTCCTTCTTCCTGCCCTGTTTTGCCTCCTTTGTCTCTCCAAGCTTTCCTTTCAATCATCCCTAGTCCCCCTTAGTTCCTAAAGTAAATTAATTACACTTGAGAACAGGCCCTTCTCTCACCCACACCCTGAAGAAGATGTTGAGGAGGAAGAGGTCAGAGCAGCCCCGCTGTCGATTACTGAGCAAGCAGAGGGATGACTGCTGTACCTCACGCAGTAACCGTTCGGTGTCCTTCTCCCCTGTGCTTGGGAGTAGCAGAATAATGAATACAGCACCAAAGGGAAAAGGCCACTTAAGAAGGTGTATATTGAGGACTTGTTCTGAAGGAGAGGAAAGGAAAAAGCATGTTTACCTGACCCACACCTTCTCTGAAATCCTGATCAACCTCTTCAGGCCAGAAGACAGGCCTGAAAGGGCTGAGTGGAGTGGCCAGACCTAACCTATCACTCTCTCAATTTCTTAGAGTATAATAAATCACAGTCCACATACAAAGGAGGGAGAAAAGTCTGGGAGCAGGAGAATTTCAAGCTTAAACGATCTGTTATCAGAAGATACTTTAAAAGACACTGTAAAATGCTCTGTGGACCCTTTGCACCCCTTGAAATGTAAGCTATTTTGCAAAACATACACGTCCACTTCTAGTGAAAGCTTTCCAACTTACAGACCACTGACCAAAGGTGCCTGGATTCCTTATTTCATAGCTTGTGTGCACAGGTACCCTGCTTCCAGATGCTGGAGATACAACATGGACCTAATGACACATGCTCATCTGGCTGCAGGAAACCCCTGCACCCTGCTTCCAGCTCCTCCACAGCAGCTTCAAGTCTTGTCAGCAACATGCAGCAGTGCTCACGTGCCTCTGTCAGCCCCTGCGCCAGCCAGCCCTGGATCCAGCAGCAGTGCCTGCGTGCTGCTTATGCTGTCCGAAAAGGCTCTGCTGCCACGCTTTCAGACTCTAGAAAGATTTTCCTCCTTTAAAAACCATGAATCCTGAACAATTTCTTTGACTAGATGCAATTTCTCCAGCCCTGTATGCTCGAAGCTACGGTCAAACTCCCGCACCGCATCCAAAGAACTCTATTTTTACTAGGAAACACATTTTTTACTATAGAAATGCATCCGCAGTGGTTACTGATATGCCACAGGCAGACAACCATGCAGGTCCTTGAAATATATTCTCTTCCTCTCTTGATCTGTCAAAATCATTCCTCATTCAGGCTTAGCACCACAGGAACAAACAAGAGTAATTTCTTTTTTCCCATGCATAACAAGTATCAGGGAAATTGCAGCCACACTCATATAAATGTGGTAGCTAAAAACTTTAGATAAAACAAAGGAAGATTCTGCAGTTTTCACAAAGCTTTTAAATACAGTAGTAGTATATTAAAACAGTATTTTAATCTACCTACCACTTTCTAATGTCTGGAAAGAATGGCAGAGGTGCACAGACTAGTGCAATTCATACTGGAAAACTGATCAACGACATGTAAACACATCTTCATTAAAAAGATTAAGAATCATCACAGAAAAATTATTTCAGGGTCTGCGTTTCTTGGTATCTCAGTGATATTTGTTATCTGAGCCTGTGATCTTTATAAATCTTGTACTTTCAACTTGCTGTCTACTTAAATCAAAGCAGAGGATTAGGAAGATGATCCCAAACAGAGGTCTGGACCCAGCAGTAAGTAATAGCACCAACTCTTCACAACAGCTATAGCATAAATTCTAAGAGATTTTTTGAAGTTAATATTATTTTAAAGGAAAAGAGTGATTTTAATGAGTAGCTGAAGCATACTGAGCACGCATTAAAATTGTGCCCCCTTGTGTATTTTCAAATGCTTTGAACACCACAAAACACATCGAAGTAGTAAAAAAAAAAAAAAACAACCCCACAACTGGATTAGTTCAGCTCAAGAAAATCTTTTATGAAAAATTTATAGCAACACTACAAACTATGGTGTTTTCACTCCTTGAAGGCACTATTGTAATTAATAAGTCATTCAGAGTCTTGAAGTACATGAAAGAAAAGTTCAGTAATTTCCTTCATCTGTATGAACCCAATTTTCATAAATGGCAAAGACTGCCTTTGACTTACTCATATGCATATTTAACTTTCATACAAATGAAGTACACAGGTGAGGTGACTTGCTCAAATCTGCCCATGGTAGATCAACGACTCAGGTCTCCTGATACCCCCACCTGCTGCCCTTCCTCTGGAATTCATCCTGCCTCTCCTGAAATCAAAGCTCTGCCTTATTTTTTCAAGTTTCAATCAAAGTAATATATTCTACTTCTAGAGTGCACTTACATCCTGGAGAAGTTTCTCCAAGTTTTCCTGCAGCTCATAAAAGTACCGAGAAGTAATGAGACCTTCACGTGATTTATCTAGGCAATCTCTGGCCAGCTCAATAACTTGATGATGGATGAAACTTAGGACCCCATCTGCTAATTGCAGCACGTTCTCTGGAGCATTAGAGGCAATAAACTCAGCCAGCCGTTCTTCCATCTGCGCTGTGGCCTAAGAGTACAGAATAAACAAATTATTCTTAAAATTTTACTATCCCAAAATCTAAACATGAACAAGTAGGGTACTAAAGTAATATATTCTCAATCCCAAAATGCACTGGATTTAGAAAATAGTCCAAAATACATTGATGGTGTTTTGCCTAGAATAAAATTATTATACCATAGGCAAGAATTATGTCCACAAGAACAAACAGCAACATTTAATCAGGACACACTTTTTGAAAATGGAAATGACTATAAAAATAACTTGATTCTGAGGCTGCATTCCTCCCTGGGTCTCCACAATAAGGATGTAAGATCCAAGGCAGCTCTCATAACTTGTAGGCAAGACCATGAAATCTGAAAATCATTGCCCCAAGCAATAGACAGACGTCATTTCTTTCAGCATAAGCCCCGATATCCTGCCACCAGAGAAACATCTATTTTTACTAGTGGTAAAGCAGAAAGGAATGACTTTATCGACAGCTCTGGGATAAACAAATATCTATGTTCATTGCAGTGAAATGTTAACTCTCAGAACTTGATTCCAAAGATTTTAATATTCAGCTTTAAAACAAACAAACAAACAATTGGAAATCAGAGGTGAGACATGAGATCCTTCTCAGTAAGTACTACAAATAAATACCGAGCATTCTCACAAGTTCATTGAATGCATTATTCAAAAAGTGATTCCTTACCTTTGGAAACCTTTCTTTGTACACATGATTCATCATTATTATTTCACTGTCAAAGGAAATTGGGGAGCGACCCGGGCTAGAGAAGAAAAGAAAGTACATCATCATTTACAGATATCACATCAAAACCCTCAAAAATCCAGTGCTGGTCACTGCCACACTGACTGTAGCCCTTTGACTTCCTTTCAGTAATGGCTATATGTAGAACTTCAGAGGAAATCTTACCAAGCAATGGCCGTTCAAAGCCCCCTAGAAGTGACAGCTAACTCATCTGAAAACTGCTCACCCTCCTGTCTGCACAAGAACTCAGGCAGACAACCCACCTATTTCCCTGAAAGCAAGCCCTAACACACTAGCATGTTTAAAAAAAAAAGTGCATTCGTTAAAGGTGCTGTCACTGCCCATGTTCTCTTACTGCCCTCCACGGTAATGGCAGCAGACCTGTACAGGAAGAAATCCCTATTACCTCCAGAGTCTCTAGTGCTGGAAAGGAGCGGAGTAAAATGCAACAAGGACCTTGAGAAGACTCGCTTTCCTTTGTCTGAAGAACACCATGCTACTGGAGGGATGCACGAACAGTGTTATTCAGCTAAATCTTATATATAAATACCACAAGCAGGAGGAACAGAATACTTTCATGAGAACTGCACTCCCTTGGGCACGTTACACCATGGATGCATATGCATGTATGCATAGGTTAGCAAGCAACTTCAAGGCACACACACACGCACACACAAAAAGGACAGTAAATCTTGACAAACTGCATTTATATCACTGTTTGGGTGGTTTTTAAAGAAGAGTTGCATCTCATTTCATCACATCTGATGGTATGCAATGCTCTGACTCATTCCACCACTGAGGACAGCCGGAGTGAGGTAATGCAGATAATCCCCAGCTACAGGATCGCCTACAGCATCTCATTTTTCTGGTGATGTTGTTTTAACATTCAAGACAAGCAAGAGCTTCAATTATTTGGACCAATAATACGATTATTGTCTTCATGATTTTAAGAGCACCACATATTGCGAAAAATATTTTCTCTCTCTATATATAAAAAAATGCAATTTTATTTTGAATCAGTTCAAACATTTTAAACTTTCTTGTGAAAGATGAAATGGATCTCTCTAAATGGAATAAATGCATTTTAAACTCTGAATGCATTACAGTTACTACCTTGCCGCTAACCTATTTAAAGGAAAAGCATTCTTTTGGGAATATATATTTACAATTCAGAGAAAATTTAACTCACTGGCTCACAGAATATAGCAACACCAATCTCTTTTTCATGCCTGGCACTGGAATTCCATGAATTAGATTGTGTCTTGTTTTTATTAAGGTTTATCCCTCAGCTTGGGAAAATGCACTTCAAACTAAATGTCTCACTGAACTCACATTACACGAGAAAAACTGACTTGGATGTTCAGTGGTTACTCATAACAAGTAAAAACACATTTTTATTGTTATTTTTTTCAACAAGAATATATCCTCTTTGATAAAGAAAAAAATTCTGTATAAAGAAACTTACATTTGTATTTGCACAGAATGTGTGACAATAAAAGCAAGGGTAAGAGCTTTCAAAGAGTGACATAAAAAAGTGTCATACTTAGGAGCAAATCTCCCTACATCTAGCTAACTATGTTTCTTCTTCTTTCTCCAAGACTAAACACATCGGTACAAGCACATGACACCTTTTTACTGGCAGTTCATCGGGAACTAAAGATTTGGTGAACATATTTCTCAAATAATTTATTTTTCTATAATGAATTGTTGCTCTGTGTGATTTAAGTGAGGTATAAATTACAAGGATACATAAGCCTTTTTGATACTAACTACAGAACTATGTAGGCACATATATATCTCATTTTAACTCTAAAGTAGTCTTACGAAAATTTGTGCATGCTTAAGTGTTTGGTGTCTTAGCACTACAACAAAACGTGAATATTTTTTCGTGAATATTTTTTCCTTTTACTTTCAAAACACTTTATTCGTACAAATATAGGAAGTTAATAGCTATACAGAAGACATGCTTCTTGACCTGTCCTGCCAGCAGCTGGAGTATTTCCTTAAGAACAGCCAAAATTATTTGAGTGTGATAGTGGGTTTTGTTTGTTTTTGTTTTTGTTTGTTTTTTACAATTCTGAAACAAAACAATTCTTATTTTCTTTGTAGAAGAGTCTACTGACTGGCAAGTAAACTCTTATAATTCCTTAGCCTTCTTGGGCGCTGGCAGTTTTCGCTCATTTTATTTTAAATTTTTTACCACCTAGAATGAAAGAGCATTCATGCAACTGAGAACAGAACACAGGATGAAGGTTCAAATTGTCATTCTAAATAAAATTCACCTTAAATAACATGTTAAATTAAATGTCTAGCTGACTACAGCAAGAAGTGCAACATAATATAATGCACCATAACTTTTTAAACGTTGAGCTTTAACCTAGGAAACTACAGAAAAAAATATGTGGGTAAGTGACTAACTAACCAAAGGCTGGCTACCAGGCACTTCTGATTACTGATTTTATAGCATACTGAAGACATAACCAGATGAAAAAAAAAAAAAGAAAAAAAAAACAAATCAGGACTGGGCAGATAACTGAATGCTACCAATGGAGAATGTAAGAGAATTTTTAAGGAAAAAAAAAAAAGATCTAATATATTTTATTGGCATGACAGCTTTTCAAATGCAAAAGCTTCGCACATCTACACAGCACAAAAAAATCATATTTGGTACAAAACCAGTCTAACATTTCAAGCCTCACAAAGGAACAGATACTTTTCTGTAGAACAGGACACATACTGTGCACGTGCATAACATTTCAAGACAAAAAGCAGGCTTCTTCTCTCTTCCTGGTGTAGATGGGTAGGTCAAAGAAATTATTATTGTCAGTGAGTTTTTCATTTCAGCAGAGCAGACATTAGAAGAATAATATCTGTCCCCTTAAGCTTAACAGCAAAATGAAAAACTACTCTGTTCTTCCCCTTCCCTCCACTTCATGAAATGATGTGGTAGTAGACTTCCAGTGACATCTTTCTCCCACAAAGGCTTCTAGACTTCAGCTTGTCAAAACTCACGTGTCTGTATCTGATACTAGAAAGTAAAAAGAGCTAATAGACAGCTATCTCAAGAAGTAGTGTATTAATAAATTAAATCTTACAAAAAGCCAGCTGAGCAGTGACTAAATAAAACTGAGCTGTTTATAAATAGGTATTTTTCCTTCACGGTGACAGCTGTATTTACTAGAAAAATGCAGAGAAGTTAAAAGCTCTGTTCTCCTCTCTGCTTTAACCCCACATGGAGGTTTATTTAGGATGAATGTATACCATATTATAGAAGCCAATGTCCACAGGAAAATTAAAATCATAGGCCTTATACTTTTGTCATTTCCAGACACAAAAAACAAGTAATTGTAAAACTAGAGAGCTGAAGTTGTATGAAGTAGAAACTATAAATGTTTTGCTGAAGCTCAGCAGTGCCAGCCTCCATCTTCCCCCAAGAATTAAATACATAAACATTTGTCCTCAAAGAAATTACATTAATATTAGATGCCAGAAAAGTCCCCCTGGAAAAAAAAAAAAAAAAAAAAAAAAAAAGAGAGAAGGTAAAGCAGAATCAAATATGGCCAATCCCCATCTGCTGGTCGAACTTCAGAGCAGAAAACTCTGATTCAGCACCTCACACAGACCACAGCAACTAGGCCTTGGGGCCTAGTCCTGTTCCCGGACGAGCCAAGGAGCAACAGAGAACTGAACTCAGTAGAGCAGAAATCATCTACTGGAGTCTGAATTTAAACAACACACATGGTAACTGTGAAATACAGTTTTCCTGAGAGTGAAAATCTATACTGCAGAGGAAGAAACTGCAGAAAGTTAAACGTCCAACTTTACATTATTTGTCAGTGTTTTTTCAAGAATCCTTCTTTCTGCATAACCAAAACCAAACAGCACAGAAAGTCCATGCTGGGCAGTTATTCTAGTGCTGTTAGCAAAAAGGAAAACTGAGGCAAAGTAAAATAAACAGCAATCAGTCTTTTTAAGGAACAGGCGAGTGATGAAACAAAGCAGTAAGAACCTTTCTCACAGAGCGCTTTGAAAAGTCATTTCTGAGCTTGCAAAAGGATGAAATTGTTTACACACTTTCTGAATCATTCTTTTTTAATTAATTTTACAAACACTGAGCTTCTAGCTACCTTTAGTCTGGGGACAAATGCTATTTGCAGCTGTTTTTGTATTGCAGAACTGTTTTCCACAAGCCTTTAGTTATACTAGGAGTGCCTTATGAGTGTAAGGGATGGGTGCGTGAGAGTGAAAATTAGGGGACAGAGAACACATTTCAATCTCAATCACTTTGAAAGCAAGGACTAATGATTTTTTTCTACAGTCTTACACAGGAACTGCAACTAGCTCTCTTTCCAACACACATTTTTTTCCAAACCTTTTTTTTTTTTTTCATTTCTTCTGTGCATGCCAACAAAGACTGGAACTGCTTTAGACAGAAAAGACTATAAAGTAAAGTAAAAAGCAGCACAGAGGTCAAGTAAAAATACCCACTTTTCCTCCCAAGAGGAGACCATAAAGACACAGAGTGAAACCCAGTTAAATTTAAAACTGATCACCGCTCTGAACAACTTCAAGTTCACAAAATTCACTGTCTTGAGAGAGAAAACAAATGGGCCAACATCGTCTTTAACACAGTTAGAACGCATTTGGGTAAGAAATACATGCCTTAGTCTTAGGAATATAAAACTATTATCTTTCTGTGGTGAATCAGTGGCTGCGTGAACCCCTGCTCTGCGTGGAGCACCGCCTTCTCCTCTGTAGCTTGTGGCATTGGGCACTTTGTGAAAGCAGCAGCATCAAGTGCTGAAACCACGCAGATTACTCACATGGTTCAAGCTGGTGCTTCAGAGATGAGAGAACTTTATATCCTGAAAGATCAATTCTTAAGACAAAAAATGGACTGTATGGGCCACCAGTGTGGTGTTGCAACTTTGTTCCCATCTTTGTTCCCATCTTGGATACTTTTTGTCAGAAGCTTCTCCCAGTAACTGGCATTTTCTAAGAATTGTCTCTGTATATTCTCAGTGGCAGGATCTAGCACATTGAAAGTCAGACTGGAGGACTGCATTTAAACAGCACTGCCCAGCAAACTGATGAAGGAGCACATTTGATTAAGGGTGATCTCATCTACTTCAACTATATAAAGATTCACTGCTGCAATCTTCGATCTTTTTTCCCTAGACAGCATTACACTGAAATATGAAATGAGATCAAGGAAAACGGGCAGATTGGGGGGCAGAGTGAATGCACAAAAGCAGCTGTTGAAAGACTTATTAGTCAGCCCGACTTTTAACTCCAACATTTCCCACTTGTTAGCAACTGTTGAACGATGACAAGTAAAAAGAACTGGGAAAAGATGGAGTGCAGCACCTCTCTAACTTAAAAAGAGTAATGATGCCAAGTTTGTGAATTCTCACACTCTCCATGCATTTTACTCCTGGGAAAAAAAGATCTCCTTCAGGTAAAGCCCAGGATTGTTTTAAAAGAAGTGAACATAGTTCTATCTAGTGAAAAGTTCTATCTAGGCAATACTCTAGCTAGGACCATAAAAGGATGATTTGATACTTCTAGAAAAATTCTGGGGTTACAGAGGCCCTCAAAAACAAAACAAAACAAAACAAACAAACAAAACAACAACAACAACAAAAACAGTCCCAGCATTTGACAGCGGCTACCCCCTGCCAAATGGAGTACTAAACTCATGCAAACACTGATACACCAATACAATTAATTGGAGCAATTTTCCTTTGAGGTGCAAGGGCCAGTATGGATGTTTGGTAGTAGTAAAGGTGCTTTGGAGTCACACAGCATCACAGTACTAGCAATAAGCAAAATGAAAAACAAATCTGGAACAGTAAGCTTAAAAAAAAATTTGACTCTAAAATTTGGAATACCAAAAGGGTTGGCCATTATCACACTGAAAACCCAAGAAAGCTAGAGAAAGCATTCGAGAAACGAATATTAATCACAGTCATATGACATGCTGAATTAATCTTGTCACAAATTGTAAACTTGATAACTCTGCTTTTAAATTGGCTCACAGAGGAAAAAATCTCAAAAAGCTGATAATTCATAATAACAAGAAAAAAACAGAATTAGGCTCTTCATGTCTTTGTTTACGTCATTCTTGCATTAGGAATAGTGTTTTATACTTCATTATTCCAACAGCAATATGTCTGTGTTAGGACAATAAATACTTCAGTGATGGGTTGTCTACCTATAGTAGCTGTCTTATCTACGACAAATTAGTACTACCACAGCTACACTGATCAGTGATAGCGTTAAGAGTGACAGCAGCAAGACTGAAGTAGGACTACCGTTCAGAGACTTGAACAATTTAGTACAAATCATACAGCTACTCTTTTTACTACATGGCAATTTGTAGAGATCACAGGCTAAGTGCGCTACTACTACCTACAGTACTTACCTGCTCTTGTAGATTACTGTGTAACTGCACTTAGCAGTTCCATATGCAATTACCATGCAGCCTGCACTGCAGTTTAGAACACACAAATAATTATGAATAATCATGAGGGGTCAGCTCTGCCATGACACAATACTCACCAGGCATTTTGTCTTGGACTATTTGACTTCTATTACAAACCCCAGCATAAGTCCTGAGCTGGGCACACTGATTCAGTGTTTCCAGCTGACAGCTACTCAATTGTGTCCATTGATTTAAAAGTGATATCTGAGAGTGTCAGATGATGAGAGCATAAAGGATACTTCACCTCTTTGTTCCCTGCTTGTAGAAATCCTTTTTGTTTCATAACAAAAGGTTATGTAGATGCTGTGGAAGGTAGGCATCCCTTGATTTTTATTTACTTGGTCCAGCACCAAATACATAAAAAACTTATGGCTTGTGGATTTTTGTATATATTTTTTTCAAATAATTGTTAGAGAACTGGAACAAAGCTTGCCCAGAGAGTTTGTGGAATACTCAAAAGCTTCCTGAACATTTTGCCTAAGGCAATCTGCCCGAGCAGGGGTTCGGACAAGACCTCCAGAGGTCCTTTCCAACCTCCATCATTCTGTAATTCTGTGAAAGATTAGGTTCTAGTTGCTTCTATTTTTAAGTATGGAAAAAAGTCAACTGCAGAAATAACCACTGGATTGCTATCTTTGAAGAACCAATTCTCTGAAGCAACAGTAAAAATTATTCAACTGCTAATGCAGAAGAAATGTTTTCAGTGCTATTACAACACTGCTCTGGGTGCAATTCTGTTTGAGGTTTTGACTTCATCGACTCCCGTTTTCATACTCTTTTAGAAGCACTGCTGGAAAAGTTATTAACTGTGACTGTAATAGCTTCCTTATATGACTGCAGCAAAATTCTGAGAAGAAACTTCACTAAAGGAAATCTACATCCTACAGGCTTAGTCTGTGATGCTTCTGGATCACATTTTCACAGAGTTATGGTGAAGATACAAAGCAGACTACACTAACCATTTTGCAACTCAAATCCTTAGTGTTAAATGCAAAATAAAAAAACATTTCTTTCTGATTAGGTGAGGTGGAGTCAATGCTCAGTAAAGTCAAGAACATGCAACAAAAAAAACAAAACCACTTTTTCTTACTCTTCTTAGAGCTGAAAGCACACATGGAAATGCAATACTTGTGTCCAACATCTTAAATATTCAATAAACATAACCTGAAGCTCACCTGAGACTGCGAGATCGAGGTCTCAAGGCTGGAGAATGGCGCCCTTCTTCATCAGTGATGCTCTCAGTACTGAAATGCTTTGTCAGGAAATGAAGTTCATCTGCCGTGGGCTGAAAGGGCAGCTGGTGCAGCTTCTCCTGAGATGAGCATGATGACTGAGTACAGAAAAAAATACAGAAAAGAAATGCACTAAACGCATGCATAGGGGTCAGCTAATGAATGGAGGAGGAACGGATTCTGCCAGACACTGCACACTCCAGCGGAAAAGAAAGCTACTTATCAGACCAGGTGCCTCTTTTTAAATGTTCTCTTTAGGCTAAGCCAAACCTTGTGTACAATGACAGAGCTGGTGAGATCAGGACAACTTTGGGAACAGGCTAGGGAAGCAATACATCTAATTCTGGAACTGTTACATTTGATCACGAAGGTAATTTACTCTTAGGAGACAGAACGGAATATACATGAACAACAGTGCTACTCTGGAAAGGACAAGGAGGTTCCTGGAGTGGTGAGCAACTTTCCTTTTCACTCATGCTCTCTTAGCTCAGGAGTTTCACTGGCATGCAGAATGCTATGGAGCTGTGTAGACACAGGAGTTTTTACTGATTATTGGCTCTCAATTGAAATTGCTACTGTAAATGGTCTGGATTTTATTTCTCCATGATCTCAATTTTATTTCTCCTTTTCTTTACCCATCAGGCTTCTTTTCTAACCAGGTAGGAAATAATAAAATGAAAGCAGCTGACTTTGTAGAGTTACAAGATTAATAGTTTCCTTTTACAAACAGTAAAGCAGCTCATTCATTTTTAAATAAGTCGATAAATTTATATGACGTGTCCTGTGATAATGATAGACATGAAAAAGATTTAATTCTTGAACCTAAAGAAACCTGAGCTCAAAACAAGATTTGTGGGAAGTGTTAATAACATCAAATGTTGGATGTTCCAGGGGAAAAAGCTGTGGGTCAACTAAAAAATGCACTTTTTTGTCTGATTATTTTCAATGTCCCTTTCCATTTTTCAAAAATAAGTAAATATATATGTAAGGACAAATTTAAAATCCTCTGAAGTGCTAAATAACCAGAGCAGCACTGAATAACACCAATGGGCCTTATGAAAAACACCATACTAACCTAAGTTCTGAGGCTTCTTATCAGTCTGATGAAATCATTTGTGCACGTTTTTCCAATGGAAGAACTTCTCCTTTTGCTACAACGATCCTCACTCTAACTAGTAAGCAAAGCATCCTAATACCAGAAGTATTGGTAATAAGGAATTATGCATCACGTGATATGTATGACCCAAGTTTTAACTCACCTAGTTTGCTTTTCTAGACTTATTTGCTGTTGATGGTTTTTGGAAAAGAAAGCTAACAAGCATGGCTGAGCAGTGAAAGCCAAACGCTAACAAGGCTGCTCATTGAGTCCTGCACGTTTGTACAGCTGATAAGGAAAATATTCTGAGATCACCTAAACCAGGTGCATCCAAATTTGCCGACAGAGTTACAGTTACACTTGAACTGAAGAAAAACTAAACAAGATTGTTGCAGATCCAACACTCTTATCTGTAGAGAATTCTAGCCAAGACTGAGATGAAGAACTCAATGTGAGAACGTATAAACCTAAAGATCTTATTCTTTGATAACAATATAATTTGCTCCAGAGCCCAGATCCACTCCCTCTGCATTGCACAAAAAAGAACCTGCCTGAAAGCCTCAGGGAATCCCCAAGCACAGCTGGAACAGGGAGCCACAAGTTCCAACTTCAGGCAGGTCTAGAAGGACCATGGTGGGAAGTCACACCCAGCAGTGTCCGCCTGGTGACAATTACCCAGATGGTGCATCACCTTACACTCGTCTAATCCACACTGAAGCCAAAACAGAATCTGAGTAATTGACAGCCCTTTGCCCACAGCAATTCTGCTGCGCACTCTGCTTATGCCTATCTGGCAGGAAAGATTCTCTCTCTGTATTACAGAATTATGCAAGCCCTTCTTGCCTTTCAGAGCTTTCTTTGATCACCTGTCTTACACAATACAAACAGTGGGAAGAAGCACCTGCTTATGCAAAAACAGCAGCACTTCTCAAAGAAAAGGTGTGTGTCAGATGACATCCTATTTGTGATGAGTAAAACCAATCCTGCAGAAGAGCAGGAAGTACTAAAGACACTGGCTAATGAAGTGCTGCATTAACAGGTACTCGAGCTCTGGCATTATGAGTGCATCTCTTATTCAAAACAAAATTAAACTAAAACTCTAACATTAGGAAAATTAGCACATATCAAGTTATTAGTTACTAGAGTTAGAAGAGAAAAATCAAACCTGAAATTCTAGAAAAAAACACATTTCCCAACAGCAAAGTCACTGGGGAAGCTGTGTTACTCAACTCATGGATGACCCACCAAAATCCTCCTTCCACTTTCTCTCCTTAAAAGCAATTAGATCGTAAAGTTTGTAATTCCAAGGAATAATTAAGGACAGCTCTGAAGATAATTTCAGAAATAAATTATTCAGAAAAAATAATTTTGGAAGAAATTCTTTACTTTGGAAGAAGTTCTTTACTCAAAGGGTGGTGAGGAACAGGTTGCCCAGAGAAGCTGTGGATGCCCCAGCTCTGAAGTGTTGGCTGGATGGGGCTTTGTGCAACCTGGTCTAGTGGGAGGTGGCAGGGGGGCTGGAATTAGATGATCTTCAAGGCTCCTTCCAACCCAAAGCATTCTCTGATTCTACGAAGACCATGCCGAGAAACCGACTTTCTTCTGCCAAGGGCTTTCTCTAGCAACCTTAAGGCATACAACTTTTCAGTGAGAAAGCACAAGAGCAAAACTAAACACTTCTGAATTATTGATTTTTATGTAATCACATCAGTGTACTCAATATTTACAGCAGCCTAACACTGCTGGTGTCTTAATTACAAATGCAGAATTAGCTAACTCTTCTTCAGTAAAAATAAAAAATACAATTAAGCTAATAATAATATAGTATACATTTACTCTGCATCTAGAAAATTAATAGCAAACTAGATGCTTAAAAATCATTGTATATGGGCCCATTCAACTGACTA
The DNA here is from genome assembly GCF_040182565.1 of Anser cygnoides. Lineage (NCBI taxonomy): Eukaryota > Metazoa > Chordata > Aves > Anseriformes > Anatidae > Anser > Anser cygnoides. The sequence continues at coordinate 24,054,639 of NC_089880.1, read as the reverse complement.
TTCCATATACATCTTACTTGAAAGGTTTTCTCCAGCTTTTTCAGTGTCGGCCTGATGTATGTGGTCTTTATGATTGATATGAAGTATGTATTTTTTTAAGAAGTGTCATCCATCAATTGGAATCAAAAAATAAAGCAGAATCTACAAGTTTCCACTGACCTTAAAACAAGTGTGTGCCTTGGTTTGTTCAGCTGGTTGGTTGGTTGGTAGAATAGCTGATCTATGACCACAGAGATGCAAGTCAGTTCTAACTGGCAGACCGAAACTCAGGCCAGCAGAACGCAGAAGAAAAGAAACATGATCTAGAGGACTTTATCACACCTAACAGAAGCCCAAATTTCTGTTATGTTCTCACCCATGGCATTAATTCACTGTGCGCTTCTGAAAAACCCCTTGCATCTTCTTACTTCAGTTTTAAAGTCTACATAGGAATAATTCTGCTTATCAATTTCAGAATTGTTATTAAGATCAATTCAAATTAATTCTAATCTAAGAAATACTCTGACAATAAGCAGTATTACATTTCTAAGCCTATCCTAAGTTTAAAGCCTCCAAGACTGCTTCGGAACTTACTAAACAGCACATTTCAATGTCTTTCTGAGAGTGTAAAACTGAATCAGGAAAAGGAAAAGAGAGTAAAGATTCATCCATTTAGGAAAAAAAAAGTCTTGGAATACAGGTTTTATTCCTTTCCCTGCAGGAAGGTGAATTTAGCTCCACATCCAACTATCACCACATGTTTCTCATTACCGTCCTGCTTTCTGTTTACAGCTTTACAAGACTTACAGAATTTGGACTGATGATTTCTATGTGACATGTCTAAGTTGTTTTTTGTTTTTTTTCCTGGAAAGGTTCAATCAAAATGATCTAGCTGTTTCTGGGAACACGACAAGACAGGAATATTCTTTCTTTCCCATGTCAGAAAACTGAGAACTTTCTAAAAGTAGCTTTCATGTTCCCATTTCAAAACGAGGACTGATATTTCCAATAGATTTCTTTTGTTAGTTTTGCTCTCTCCATGGACATATACCCCAAGGCTGGTCAAACTATAATTTCTTGAAAAACTCAACACACCAGGAGATAAAGACTTGGACACTGCAGGCAGCTTGGTCTCCAAAGGTGTCATCTTCACAAGCATCTGGGAAGCTCTCACAGTGATTATCAATCATCTGACTATTTGGATGCTACCCATTCTGAAAGTAACAATACTTGCTCCATGCTCTAATAGCATGGTGCTTGTACCCAGACAAGAACACAACCATGGCTTCTGCTGATAGAGATTTAACCTACGACTCCAAAGGCAAAAGCAGAGGTCCAAAAGCTGTTCTCAGGTGCTTGATAAATAAGACTGCTTGGCAGTGAAACCAGGACCGTCCTTTTCCTGTGTTGCTATTGAAATTTTCTCCCACATTTTTCTGTTCTCACACCTACCGATCTGTACACACCCTTCTCCTACATGGGGAGACAGAAATCAAGTCACCTGCTTTCTAAGGAGGCAAAAAATAAGAAAATCCTGTCCTGAAGGACAAAAGATAACAAGTTGTCGAAATAGTGTGAACTAGAGTCTAAAGGAATGTCTGAACATATGAAGCAATACAGACAATATTCATGTTGCAAAAAACAGATTTTAATCATGTCAATTTATACCTAAGAATTTTGACTCCAATTTCTTCACCTATCTAGAATGATTTTAACACTCATGTCCCAAGGAACTGTGAAGATAAAATTGCATTTCAGAGGCACTAAAAAGTTTATGGATGAATTTAATAGAACATCTCAGAATTAAAATAATGATGCTGCATTCAGAGTAAGATTATTACTCATTCAGATTTATTGCTTAGTAAGATTAATACTCATGGAATACTGAGTCCTAATTAAAGCAGGTATTACAATTATTAAGAACATAATCTAAACAGTAGGTATAAAACAAATGATCAGTAGAAATATTATGGAAAGAGGCAATGGTATTTGACCACACAGTTTAAGACACTCACGGTAACATAAAAAAGCATGTTAAATTACGTCTGTACAGGCAGCCTTAGTGTTTCTAGTCTCTTTGTAGGATTGCTTTGTGGATAACCACAACTACTAATTTGCATAAACTAAAGAATAGGATTCATTGTAAAAAGTATCTGAGTTATAAGGGTTAAAATGGTGTTAGTGCCTTACTGATATTAACAACGTTAGCCTTTTCAAAGCACTGAAGAAGTCATGTAAACTGCAGCCAACCTTTCTAATGACAAGTGAGAAATTCAAAGCATCACTGGGAGATTCAAATTATTGAAGTTGAGTAACAGATGTGGATTATCAGTTTTTCCTCCCGCTAGCCTGTTAGCAGGTTTTAACACAGAACTTGAACGCAGACAAGAATTTCATTTCCCAGTTACAAAAAAGCTGAGTGCTTGCTAGTAATTATGCACTGTCTCAGAGTCCTGACACATTGTGCCTCTCAACTGATCAGTCGAGCCAAGTGCTGCACTGGGATTTCACCAATGCAAAAGGCAAAGTGCAAGATGATAGGAGCTGGGAAATGGAGGAAAAAGCAGCAGAACCAATAATTAAAATAATTTTAAAATAATTAGTATATTTAATAATGTTAGCAAAACAATGAAGAAAGATCAGATATTTTAGTAAAGACTCAGAAGCTGATTTGTTAGGGTGTGTTCATACAAACTGAATTGCTTGGAAAAATCTGGGGCACTTACTGAAACTGTTGAACTGGGAGTGTTCGTTCCATATCCTGATGAGGGAAGGGAGGCCAAGGACCAGCGGCGTCCATCCGTTCTATGGAAAGGAAGCAAAGGAAATTACTGTGATAGATATATTGTGGTCACTACTTGGGGGAAATATATCTTTCCCCCAAATCTCTTAACTGCACATTTTTATTCCAGTCTTAAAATACTCAGGTAAACCAGGTATCCTATTTAGAATCGTCTTTGTGAAAAAGCAGCTAGGGTAAGTTTTAAGAGCAAAATTAAGGGACCTTGGAAAAGACAAAGCAAATGGGCATCAGATTCCTGCATTAAGCATATGCTTTGCAAATATTGCCAGTTGAGCAAAAACTGAAGTTTCAGGAACAGACAAATGAAATCAGCTCATTTCAAACTTCTTTGAAAAGAGTCTCGCCTAAAATTATTATACCTATGCAGTTCCTTGTCTCCCAAATAATGCTGAAAATTGTAGAAAAAAGTTTTCAGATCAAGAATCAAGTGAAAGCAGACTCATTTGTTTACCTAGTTTAGTGAGTTTGGCCCAGCTCAGCCACTGACACAGCTGTGAGTCAAATCCACTACAGCAGATCAGAACAGAGCCGACAGATGCATTTGAAATACAGAAGAGACAGAAATAACACCCAGGGTCTCTTTCTCCTCTGAACAGTATAATGTTAGTAGTTATTTACTTATCATAGCCAAAGAAACATGACTATCAGGGAAAATAGCCAAAACATCCCTGAGATATTGCAGAACAGATCGTGTTTTTACCAACATCAGATGCTTGGTGAAGAACCCGTACTATCCTCCTTGAAGCCCTCTCCTACCCCTAAAATCCACCTCAGTGAGGTTGGAAATTGTACTCAGTTCTGCTCAGTCTATTGTGCTTTTTCTGCCTCTGATTTCACCTCAATCTTGAATGCATTTTGTTTCCTATAATTAAAAAACATACCCTGTTACATGTCAGGATGAGCATTAAAGAAGTCTCCCTCACGTCAGTTTCCCCTTGCTTGTTTGTTTTAGTAGGGCAGATCATCAGTAACTGGTCATAAAGTGAAACTGAATTAGAACAGTTCATTGTTCTAACTGGCTTTGGAAAAATTTGGGGGTTTTGTTGTAATTTCATCATTCCATTTACGCAGAGCATTATAAAATAGGATGCTTGGTACAGGTTTTACATAGTGCTAATAAAAAACTTGTTATCATCTTCACAGTAGTATTTCTCATCCTGCTATGAACAATGAACACACAAAGCCTCAATCTTCAGAAAAAAGTTCACTGCACACCCACAGATCTGTTTATATTTTTTCCAGATCTTGTTCCTTTTATTATCAGGTACTCATATACCTGAAAATACCTATACCCTTCCTCTTTGCCACCTATTTTAGAACAATAGGGAAATAAACCCACTGTACTATATTACTAAAAGAATATTATACCAAGAGTGTTGTTAAAAAGATTCATGCTTCATGCATAAAATATATCAAGCTGTAATGCAGATTTCTATGCATGCATTCATTATAGCTAAACCCCATTTAGCCACAGGTGATGTTTTCCTTGTTAAGACAAATATGTGTAAAAGAACAATCTCAAAAAATTCCAAGAGAAATGAAATTCCTTTCTTAACCCTGAAAAACAACAAAGGCCAGCATTACAAAGTCACTGTGTCCTGCATTCAGGGACTAAAAACCAGCTGTCAGCTACAGAGATCTTCATTCAGCTTCTTCTAATGCACAGGGGTACTGGGGAGATCTTCTGGTCAATGATTCGACCTCAGTTTGGACCCTGAGTCCCAAGGCAGGACAGTATGTTCCCATCTTCTCAAAGAGTAGACAGGAATGTATAAATCACTCATTTTTTGTGAAAGGAACGCCTAACCCCTCTTTTACTGAGTAGCCTAAGTTGTGCATTGAAAATACTTCAGTATTTTCATTTTGACAATGTTGAAAAAAAATCCTTCTCCCTTAGAAAATTACAGCGCACCTCTTCATGCTTGGGCTATTTTCTACTGATGCAATCTAGGCAAGAAATGTGCTAAGCAGTCAGGACAATGGATATCAACTCTGTATCTAGCAGAAGGAAGTGGGACAAGAGAAGAAATCTTGCAAATCAAAGGCAGTGGGAAAAAGACTTACTTTAAAAGAAAAGTCCTCCTTCATTTATCCAAAACATTTAAAAGCTACTTCAGTGTTTTGTTAATAAAAATTTATTTTTAGAGAGACCTTATGCAATATTGCTTCAGGAAAAGATACTTGGAAAGAAAATTTTTGGTCTTTTATTATTTATTGTAAAATAAACTTAGCTAGAACAACAAAAGCATGGGAACAATGTGTTTTGCCTTTAAAATGCCATTTTAATAAGTTAATTAACAAGGTATTTTTATGGCAGCTATAATGCTATTTAATGAACATAAATTCATTTCCAAACAAGGTGATAGAAGAACAAAGCATCTTCTCCCAGAGCACTACCTGTTTAACATTTTAGGTCAAAATAAAAAGATTTTCTGTTTTGATTACCAAAGAATAAAAACTGAATGCCTAAATGGGGTTATTACAGCATGAACTTGTTAGGAACACAAGCTAGCGCTCAGCTGCACAGAAGCTTAGCTCACAAACACACATACGCCAGCAATATGATACACGTTACCTGTCTGCTCTGTGTCCGTGGCTGTATGGAAGAAATTGTACAATGACAGTGAGGGAGGGAGAAGTAAAAGATGCACATGTGATTTTGGAAAATAGAAACAAACTCATATTCTGTTACTAGTATTTCAGTGAGATCGCTTTTACTGAATATGGACAAAATCAGTGATACATTACCTTAATAATACAAGAGGATTTCTGAACATGCTAATTTTGTGGAGACCAAATAGTCATTGAAAGGGTATCTAGTAAGAGATTTATTATGAAGCACTAGCTAAACTAAGGACAATCTTGCACAGTCTATTGTAGCGAAATTGGTTTTAAAATAAAACGAGTTTTCCAAATGTGATCCCTACTGCTTCGCAAGAATCAACTCATGACAGGGCTATAATCAAAGAACGAAAATCACAAGAGATATCCAAACAGGATAACAAAGGAAGAAATTGCAACAAATACAAAAGGCAGAAAACCAGCAACAAATCATTTATTTGATGGCAATGGAAGAAATCAGGTAAGAACTCTGTTAAGACCCAAACAATGCTTATCAAAAGGGTACAGCAAAATATTTGTTTGTCTGGGGTAACAGAGCAAAACATTTTAAATTACTTAATACCATACTTGAAACAGAAGTTATTCTGATACTACAGCTTGATAATATAATAGGTATGTATTGTTACTGCTGGCATAGCTATTCAGGGTGTAATACAAGTAGAAAATAGAAAAAAGGTTCTAAAACAAGCTGTGCTTACGTGTTCTTTTCAGTGACAGATAAAGTATACAGAGTAGCATGCACGCTGTAAAATGAACCACACCACTTATTAGGACAGGCTTAACCTGTATTTGTCTATTTCTTTAAAATCAGGTAAGAAAATGGGAAAAGTAGGAAAGGGCACTCTTCAGAGTTCTAGTATTAAAACTTATTTTTTGTTTGAAAATTTAGAATGCAGTAATACTGAAGTAGCTGAAACAGCCAACAAATGATGTTAAGCTTTGACAACGGTTTCAGCTGCAATTTTCTTCCTCTAATCCATTGTCCAGAACACTCCAGAAACTGAGAAAACTGGTAAAAATTCAGTTGACTTCAGCAGAACACAGAGAATACACCCAAATCAGGCCCAGATACCTCTTTAAAAATAAAAGTGGATGTAGTGAGTCCATTTGAATTATTCTAACACCACCTATAACTGATTTTTTCCCCTCCAAGGCAACATGAAAATACATACCCAGCTCTTCACATTTTACATGATTTTATAAAGTTCTTCTAATAATGTGAAGACCAAAGTCTACTTCAAAGAGTATTCAAAGACACCAGGTCTTCTAGCAATCACCTAGCTGGAAAACACTCCAGGATTTACCTGCCTTCCCGACAAAGTGTATACCTGCAGCTTCTCTCTTCATTTCATAAACCCAGCATGCTTCCAAATCCTAACCCTTCATTATTCTTTAAAGTTTTGAGACCTACCCTTTCTCTAACTAGTACTTGAGCTAAATTTGTCTTTCTCAGAAAACTTACTTCCTCTGAGAACGACACTTCCTCGGGTAATCTTAACCCAGGTAAGAAACTTCGGCTGAAGGAGAGTTTAGCAATTCTAAAATATCTTCCCCACACTTGAATCTAGCAATCCTGCTTCCTGCCCAAATACTGTTTGGGATCACTTTGTTGTTGTTCTTTATTTCTCAACTAAATTTAACTTTCTGTATCACTATCCACTTCTGCCTACCTGCTAGGATACGAAATTCAATACTCCATTTGTTTGCTTCTCTCAGCTGTCTTTATTCTTTCTATCCTATTCCTTATACTAAATTGGTCACTAACAGTATCAGATTTCTTTCCACCAGTTTGATATACAGTGTGACCAGCATTTGTCTAACATTCGCTACTGGACAGATGATAGCTTTGCATTCAGGTCTTTCAATACTGCTCTTCTTTTAGCAGTTCTTATAGACTTGCAATTTCAATTATCAGCTATTTTCCTCATTAGAGCAGTAATGTACCCTTGACACCAATGCCCAAGACAGCAGAGAAAACTAAGAAGTTGTTACCACTCAGAAAGCAGTGAATGAATGCAGTAGTGCATGCCTAATTTAGGTATTTTTGCTAGGTCTGCACAAAGACAAACAAGATCAGCACACTTACAATACACCTCAGTTACTCAGTGTGAAGAGGATCTAGGATTACCACTGAGATACAGTTATTTTAATCATACTTGGCTTTTACATCATTATGACTAAACTGCTTGTTATCTTACATGGCCTGTATGTCATCTTCCTGGGAGAACACTGCCTTCTCCCTAGAAACAGTATTTACTACTTTATATACTTTATCATCTTCTATGTCTGAAAAGCTCCTGATATGTTCCAAGTGTTGCCAAGACCTAAACAAAAAAGAATAAAATAGAACTGGAAACATCAGAGAAAGTAAAACACAGCCCAAAAACTTGTAACCTGTAGGCAATTTTTAAGTTATACACTATTTTCCTGCCAATCCAGACTGAGTATATCCTCACCTACCTTCGGGCAGGAACAAAGGAAAAATGAGCAGGTGCATTTGGTGAGAAGTTTCTGGGACTGTCCAAAGGGCTGCTGCCTGTTTGAGAAAGCAAACAAAAATTAATTCACACTTGCAATAGAGTAACTTCAGAGTAACCATGCAGAAACACTTTCAATTGCAAGTTGTAGCTATAAATAACTGACAATGTGCTCCTTGAGCTCTTCATCATTTACACATTAGTTTGCTAAAGAAATATTATGGTATAAATGTATCAGTAGTCTCCCTCCTTTTAAAATAAGTTAAGGTGTACATTTTCTTACTTGTTTTTAAATAAGTAGTGCATCATGTATACACACAATCAATATGTATTTTACATATTTTGTAATAATTCCCACACACAATCGTTACCTGACACTTCTCAATGAAAAACCTAGGTTAGAAATGGCATTGACAACACTTCCAGGAATAATAAATAGTAAGAAAGCATCTTCATGCTTAAAGTGTTTATTACTGCTGAACGTAAAATTCACTGAGGAAAAAAGACATACCAAAGGAACTACACATGATAATAAAAGGAGTAGACACTCAAGGAAGGTAATCAGGCCACAATGTATAGCCTTAAACCTAACCACCAGTTTGTTGAGATAATGTTTCTACTACGAAAATGAAAGTTCTGTTGAATTCATACACTGAGGAAAAACGAATGCTTGATTTTTACTTTGCACAAGAATCTTTTCTCCTGGCTTTGTTCTATGATGTGTAAGCATACGGTTGGTAAGTAGTATAAGCAATGTCTTTTATTTCTAAGTAAAAAGCAACAACCTTATAAAAGCCCTCCTGAAAGCCAGAGTCATTTACAGACTAGCTGCAGAAACCTTTGAAATTTAGAAGATAAATTAGTAGCTTCATGTCAATGAGTTTACTGCTTCTATCAGGCACATTCTTAAGTGGTTTGCTCTTTCAGATCCTTAATACAAGCACAAAAGAGAAACTATCCATAGTAAACATACGCCAACAGTGATTTCTTTGAGTACAGACAATAAAATAACATCAAAACGTGAGCAGGAAAACAAGCAGATACTGGACAAACAATGCACCGCACGGTACATAACTGTCATCATCAGAAATGTCTTCGGGCTTAGATCCCACATAAAATGCATTTATTCTAAAAGTCACGTTAGACATGAGCAATAGGTCAAACATCAGTGATGAGTCACCTGCAGAGGACTTGCCTCCACTTCAGGAGAAGCACTAGGTGCCCAGCTCGCCCCCCCGGCCAGCGCTGTGTGTGAGGTTGTTTCCATCCTGCACTGTGCTTGAGCTTACACTTAACTTGCATTCATTTCACCACAAGTTATTCAGGTACCTTAACCGTTATGCTGAGCAGAAACTGAAGACAAGCACCGTGCTCATTCGAAGGTTTGCATTCTCTCACACTTCAGCCACAACCGTGGTTCACAAAAAACCTGCAGCAACATCACTCCACAACCTCTCACGAGCGAGGTGTGTGCAGGCAGGGAAGGGGAGAGGGAGAAGGAGACGATGCCTTCTGCGGCGTGGGGATGGCCGCGGCACCGGCCAGCACGCTCCATCTGGCCTCCAAGTGTACAGGGGAAAAAGAGCAGCTGGTTGAGATTAAAGCAGTCCCTAGCTGATCTAGCACGTGCCAAGGGGCGATGAGAGAACTGGAGAGGGAAGAGAAATCCAGAGCACTGCACAATCTGCTTCAGCAACTAAATTAAAAACAAAGGGTTTGAGCAACAAGTTTGCTCTCCTTTAGGTTGGTTTTGTTTTGTGTTTTAATGCATTGTTATAAATTATTAGTTAAGAACTACCAATAGTTGAGCGTAGTAAGACACAACGCAAGTCTTCACCCAAAAGTGAACACCACCAAACCCATTCCCAGTATATCCCGGGTGGCAGGGGGAGAACAGCCATCAGAAATTAGTAACAAGATGATTTTTGGTGCTTCATTTATCAAGCTTGGACTCACTCTCTCTAATTCTTATGGGCACAGTGGAAAACCAGAGACATACTGCTGCCGAACAGAGAGAAGGCTGAGCGGTTTTCACAGTCTAGATGGCACTGCAAGCTAACAAGAAAGATGGAAAAAAGCTAAGAGAGCAACAAAACAACTCAACAGTGCATAAACACACATCCCAGCAGCAGCACACAGCTAGGGTTAGGGTTGCCATTTACTTGCTAGCAGAGCAGAAAGCTGAAGGAACAATTTAGATCAGAAGGGGGTGCAGTAGTAGCAACATCTTTAAGCAATAAAGCAGATATTCTGACATAGCAAGGAAGTCTGCCAGGCTTGGTAGGACCTGGGTGTTTGCGTGCACACCAAACCTTTGCTGCTGATGAATCCTGCTGTGTCAAGACAATTTTTCTGAACAAAAAGCTTGTTGCCCAATGCTGTTATGAACAGGCAATGAACTGTCATCGCCTTCTTAATATCTTCATCAATCTTTTGCAAACTTTCCAGATTATGATCAAAATAGGATTTCAGAATAACTGAACAAATTGGGTAATGACAGTTTTTAAGTTTTGAAATTAACTATGTGGGTGTTCGAAGTCTTCTGAGCCTGCACAATCTGGTACAGAGATACTATTAATTTTTAAGCAACAACTTTTTCAGATTTATATAGCATATTTCCTTCCAGACACTGGAATTTTAATTAGATCCCCCGTGATTTGCTTCAAGTTTTAAAATGAAAAGCAATTAGTTTTTCTACTCAATTCAAGTCTGGGTAAAGCTTTTAAAACAACAACAGGGAGAAGGGGAATTACTACTTTCCCTAAAATTTCCCAGTACTGCTGCATCTGCTATAGCTGAAGGAATTTTAATAAGGAAAGCCATAGTGCAGTGGTCTCATTCACCAAGACTGATCGAAAGACGATTTATTCTGTTAGCAAAGGTAAATTCCCCTGTTGCTCAAGGGTTATAGTTGGCTACTATTGAACCTGAAACGACTCTGTCTGAAGGGAGGTTGTTACACAGAATGATTACCCATTAGGTAAATCAACACAGTTACATGAATGTTAACAATTCAGGCATGAACCCTCCCTTTTCCTGGACACACTGAAAGGATGCAGCCAAAGCATCTGTACATCCGCTACCCTGAAAATACAAGAACGGACCTTACAGGCGAGAGATAGGCCAAAGTCTCAGCTGTCATCTACAAACATGATATTCATCAGACAGGTTAATAAGTCCAAAAGCTCAGACTAGAATCCTTTTGTAAAGCCTGCTTCTGAGATTTGTAAAAATAAATAAATACAAAGTTGTTGTGGTCTTCTACAAACAATATGCTAACATTATTTGCTGAATATTAACAGAAGCAGCTAAGGATCTTATTGCATGATACAGAACTATCTGCCTTCTAGCACACACAAATCTTAGAATAACCACAATCATTTTAAGAAACCTGTGTACCACCTCTCTCAAACAAAGCGAATGCCGTGGCTCTGTCACAGCATCCGAGCATCACTTACACAAAATGGAAATGAACGACAGCTTTGATAACCAGGGCAGGATCTGGAGTGGTACATGACACACTCTGCTCACTCTGTACAAGATTTACCTTCTCTTCACAACATTGCCTGGTCACTGCATAGATCCACAGCCCAGGCCCTTCGAAACAGACATCCCCAGCTGCACGCTTGGTTCAGGAAGCTGGAGAATCTTGCCCTTCTGTATAGCACTGAACTTTTCTACTGATACAGGGAAAACGGATACATAAATGGGACTCTGAAAAATATCTTTTTTTTTCTTTTTAGCCAGAAGGAAGAACTGAACTTGCAGTGAAAAGAGCAGAATAATTTAATTCAGTACTACAGAGCTGCCTGCGAGCAGCTCCCTCCACATGTTATTATAGATGGGCGCAGAGACAAGTATCTGCACTGGAAGTCAGCAGTGTGGAAAGTAAACTTTAAAATAGTCTGACCTTTCTTATCCAGCTTTAAGAATCGCTCTTTCCTACTGAATTATAAAGATTATGTTGCTTGTCTGATTGATTTTAAGCTTCACATTTAAAAATACAATCTAACAGTAACTTAGTAATCCATCTCACAATGTGCACACCTTCTCTGTACCACGCACACCTTCTCTGTAATTTTCAGATTTTTTTAAAAATGATTCAAAGAAATACAAACAAACATAGGGAAAATATGTATGCATATAGACATACCTTATATATGTGTGTGTGTATAATAAATGTCTGTGTACATATAGGGAACCTGTTTTGGCAGTGGGGTTGGACCCGATGATCTCTGGAGGTCCCTTCCAACCCCTACAATTCTGTGATATATAATAAATGTATATATACATATATATATACACAATAAATTTAAATTTCTAATTTTAAAAGAAAAAAAATAGAATAAATGGAAGGTTTGCAAACCTGTATTCCTAAAGTTCTCCCCTTCAATCCAAGTTTGAGTGACTAAATAAGAAGGGTGATTTTCCCATGAAGTTAACAAGCTGTGGCTTTCTATAACGAGGTCCCAGGTAATTTTGGAAAACATTATTTCATACAGCTTGAAAAGTGAATTAGCACACTTCAAATACACTAAGAGTTCTTGAATCAGAAGTGATTCCACACCCGAGTTAAAAATTGTTTTGATATACTTCCATCTCAAATGTTTAGATTTCTTAAGTATTACTTTTCCTCTCAATTTTCTAGGATATGAAATTGCTTCACATCCTATCTCGATGCTGCTTCAGATATTAAAATGTGTATTTTTCCAGGATCAGTGTTCATTAGGAGCTAGGTCTGCCTGATGGACTGTCAGCTGTGATACATCACATCCCCTGACTTTTACATTACATACAGAAGAATAACTCCTGCAGCAAGTGCCATAAGGAACTCCATTTTATAGTGGTTTTTGAACAGCGGTTTTGAACTTTTTAGAAAGCCTCCCTTATATTTCTGCATGCTTGCTGCTCTTTTGACTGTAAAAGAGGTTCAGAATGGCCATGAAGAGGAGCATGTTCAAGACACAAGAAGCCAGGAAGAGGCTGCAGCTTTTCCTAGTAACTTATCAGTGTATGTGTCTGAACAAACAGATTGATCGATTCTGTTCAAATACTAAACAAATATCACAGCCTGTTCTCAAATTCACATCTCATATATGATATTTCTTAAGAAAATATTTGTGATTCTACTCTAAATTTCATCTACTTTTGTCTTTTGAATAAATAATTATTCTCAGGTAAAACTAAATATAGTACTGGCAGAGAATTCAGCTTACAAGTAATTTATCTTCCTGCTCCCCATTTGCAACTCTTGGAGGTCACAAAGGATGTCCTTTTTAATTAATAGTTTTAAATCCCATGTGACACATTAGAACAAAAAGTAAAAATATTTGATGAATTCTGCTAAAGAAAGATGCCATACCACTGATTAGCTACTCTAGTTCTCTAGACAGTCACATATTTCTAATAAAAGGTAAGCTTGTAAAGCCTGAGACAGCATCAAAAATGCTAAGACCAATTTTTCATTTTTGAATCAGACAGTGGGGAAAAGCAAATCAAAAGAAAATACAGGTGTTTTTGTTGTGAACATTTCTGCCTTTGTTTTCTGAGAATGACATCAACATCTTGTTGCAATTTGCCAATCACAGATACTTCTTTCATATTCTGAGGAGCATCTTTCTGTATCATTTTAGTTAAATGTAGAGCTGATTTAGAATTTTCTAAATCCAACATAAGTATCAATTCTAAGAACAAGTAAAAAGCACAACGTAACTAAGCAGAGAATCCCTACCATGAAAAATGCCTTCTTCGGGCCACATTTTACGAAGCTATCACTATCATATTCACACACGACAGAACCAAGGGAGTTAGAAGTGAAATGGAATTCCTCTAGCAAATGCAAGCTTTTGGTCCTGTAAATTCAAACAAGCTACAGCTTTGAGCAAATTTTCATAAAAACTTGAGTGGTTGAGGCTTTCTCAGGTATCCCTGAACGACTTTTGTCTTCTTTTTCCTTTCAATTGGCTGGATGTTCCCTCTCCAGACGCAATGCTCTGCGAACAGAAGCAGATGGCTCCTTCTTGCCGAGCTCCTACCAATTTGCTGTACTTTCTCAGCATTTCCTTAGTTTCAGTCTCCCGAAAGTATTTACAGAACATACTGCCATGTAGGAGAAGGAAAGTCCGATTCTAATGAAAACAACTGTTACTTGTCTTAAACACAACTGTGATGTGCTTCCAGACAGGCTCCACTGTGGATGGGTATGTGCCACAACTGTTCAAGCTGTTTTAAGCTATACACTTGAACCCAATTATGGCCATACTTGAAACACAACCGTCTTTCCTGGTGTTCTGAAATATTGAAAGCTACATAGTCGTACTTCACCTACCTCCCTCAGCAATAAAAACATCAAGGGCAAGCTGTTAAATCCTCATGCATGACCCTTTCTAAAAATCTGTGGCTACCACAGGTTGAATAAACATTCTTTCTTTTTCTTTCAAAAGAACATCTCCACGCACTTCCCCCTGATGACTAACAAGCAGTTGCCCATTTGCTTTGAAATAAGCATTTCATCGCTGCTGACATGATAAAACTGGCAGAAAATTATAATTTTTTTTTTAAACATCTCATGTTGCTCTAAGTAGGAGATAAGAGACCATAGATGGCACACTGCACAGCTGATGGTCTGCCAGAGGCACAGAGACACAAATAAGGATGTTTCTTCTCATGAGAACTACGGATAAACCACTGGCACAAATAAACTGTACTAGGAGACTCAAAATAAGATATCTGCTAAAAGGTATACATTTAACTTTATTTGACGTTGCTCTTCCTCTGTTTCTTTTGCTGGACATAAGAGGACTGAAACCCCAAGAAAGAGTGGAGGTCAGATACAGTAGAGAAGGAGAAAGACAGCACAGAACAGATGAGGAACAGAGTCCCAGATTTTAAGCACGAAAAACATTCATTTTGAAACTGTACGAACCCTGTTATGAGTTAGAAACGATGAAAAACTGTGTTCAGATTAAGTTTCAAAGCACATATCTTGATGTCGATACGTTCAAACTCACTGCAATGTTTTTGTTAATGATTCCCAAGCAAACTAGTCACCAGGATTTACCTGCATGTCCATGAAGAGGGGAATGTGGTCGCGGGAGAGTTGGAGATGTGCTGGATGTTACAATCAAACTCTTTCTGTTGCTTGTCCGACAGCTGAAAGAAAGAGATATAAATTATAAGGCATAACCAGACAAAGAAAAGCACCTCAAGGCAGGTTCTGGAGATTGGCTTTTAGCTAAAGAGAAATCTCTCATATTTAGGTCGATATTTCCTCACACACTCTATTTCAGTATTGACTGCTGGGAAGTAAACACGCAGGGCCAAAAGGTACTTTGTCAGCAACAAATGTTTTAATATGCTAGAAGCAACATAAAACCTGTATCTCACAGGCCACTCATGGGCCGCTAGAGATAGCCCACAAAACATTCCTGATTCACAAAATATGCGCAATTTGCACTTTACAAATCACACAAAAAGCAGAAAACAGTGAAACACTCCAGTGCTTCAGATATTCTTACCAACATCCAACACAGCAAATAAATCTGTTACAACTATGGGCTATCACTATGAGAAACCAGAGCATATTCTTTAGGGCAGAGCTAAAATTACAAAGTAAAGCGTTAGCACAACTCAGCAGATGAGCAAGATTTTATTAATAAAACTTAAACCCTGAGACTGAAGAATCTTCACAAACACATGCAGCAACACCTATCAAAAACCATGCAGAGCGAGTTCCCAACAAGCCCTCTGCTGACTTCACGCCACTCACTGCCATGACTTTGCTCCATCCTTCTTTGTGAGCGAAGCTCAGGCTTTTTTTTGCACTGGCGTTTCAGAATTTAGCCAAAGGAAGAGAACAATGTGTACCTCCATTTGCTTCCCAGCCTGCAATTGTTAGTAGCAAACATTTTGGTCTAAAGGTGATAAAAGTTAATTGTAATGAACAAGTGAATTATTTTCAAATCATGGGAGCCATGAACGAGATCAACTGGATATTAAATTCATTTCTCATCACCCCTTTTCCCTGTCGGAAAAGTGCATACAAAATACAGAATAAACAGCCCAAATTCCGTAGCAAAATCTCACAACTAAATATTAACAGTGCTGTCATTTACTCATCGTACTTCTGACTTGCTTTCTCATTTCTGCTTACTCCAGCAATTGTCAAAGCGGGTGCTAAAATCGTGTTGCTCTTGACATGGGGTGGGAGCAGGCAGGAGCAGGACGGCCGAGCAAGGAGCCGCGCTGAGCAGCTCCACGCCGGGTCCCTGCAGTCGCAGACGAGGCGCCTTCGCTTGCAAGGCTCCCGGTGCTGACATCTGCCTCCGTCCCTCCTGCACCGCCTGAGCTGGAGCAGCCAAGGATAAATGCACTCGGACTGCCAAGAACTGCAATTTAATGCAAAGCTATTTTGCTGCCACAGGATACTGTGTATCTGACTATTATTATTTGTAAGCCTTTTTATTGTTGTTCTATAGGAAACTGGAGAACTCAAAGCAGAGGAAAAAAAAAACACAACTAAACTGCCAACCATAATAAACAGTAATAAAGTTGAAGCCCCATTAACTGCTATTCAGGCTCTCTGGTGTACTTAAAGCATTCCTCAAAATTATCCAACTGATTCCATACAATCTTCATTTACATTCATGTATTATTCAACAACAGTCCGTCCAAAAACTGATTGCCATTGTGTACATCCTATGGTAAAACTAACAGCCTGATGTTAAGAGGCTTAAAATCTCAGTTTATGGATTTCTTTTTTTGTCCTCAGTCAGTCTATTCCAGTAACTGTTGAAAAAACAGAACACTTGATTCCAGTATGAGTAGCAGATAATCATTATGTTGACATTACTGGACAACATCACAATACAAAAATGCCGAGTGTTCTAATATCATAGACATGAGTATTTCAGAAATTAAAAAATCCTGAGTTTTTTAATATAAATTGCTACATAAAAATTTTAGATCTTGTCAATATGAAACAGTAGTACTCTGAGAAAAGAGAGCTCCATCCTCTACAGTCATGTTCTTTTGCTAAAAACTGTTCCTAAAATACACTTTACCACAGCAATGTCTGGAGCTTGCCATGGAAACTCGGTGTATTTAAATCGCGGCATAATGGGGAACACGAACTGTCCCAAACTCAGCTTTTTAACTGCTTGCCTGCATCTGCCAGATTGGACCCATTTTAGAAACCCATTTTCTACGGTATACTTGCAGAGATAAGGAACCACAAGAGAAAGGGTTAAGTGGCTGGAGAGCAAGCACAGCTGAGGCCCATTAAAATAGGTCAGGTTTACCCAGAAGAGGGAATGGCTTTTGAGTGAAAGCCTAGCCCCAAGTTGGGAATAAAACATTATTCTTTTTACAGCCCCCAAATTTGATACTTTCAATTTCACTGGATCTCTAACCAGGGGAGGAGGAACATCACTGAGGCCCGCTCAGCCATGTACACGATCCATGTGTGCTGGCAGTAAGGCAAAGCTTAAACACAGAGGCTAAGCCCAGAATTTCTGATTTCCCAAATCCACGTTACAGATACAGCCATACTCTCTACTGGTTGAAGAGAGCTCTCTCGATAGATATATAAAACTTTTTAAGAGGCCTTGGAATCACAGAGGAATTACAGAACAGCAGCGATGAAGTCCCGGTAGTCGCAAAAATACAAAAAAAAGAGGAGAGGAAGGGTGAGGTAATGTGCAGATCTCAGTTGGGCAACTAGCCCCAGGAAGCCACTATGACAGCATTTGAGCACCTCCTCAGGAAAAACAGTTAAATTATTGAAGTAGTAAAGCTAGCTTCAACTAGAAATTTGTGCCAAAGAAATCCAAGTAAGTCGTATTAAGTGTTGGCACAAAGTTCACACAAAGACAAAATACTTTCCTGGAAGATGCACTTCAGCCAGACGCACGGTACTGGGCCCAATGCTGAGCCACAAGGCCAAGAGTAGAGAGGAGATCGTATTATTCACTTCTTATACTGCATTATTGCTCATTACTGGTCGCGAATTCTGCAAACAGTTCGCTAAAAATAATTCCTTTTACATAAAAACAGGAGTAGAAGGAGAAAATAGAAAAGGTTACCTATACCTCTGAGTACTTTAATAAGAAAAAAAATCTTAACCAGTCCAGAGAGATTGCAAGCATTATTGTTTGTTTATAAGCCAAAGTTTTGCTATGTTCATTAAATGCAAGGCGAGCCTGACCCTGACCCTCCCTTCCTCTCCCAATTTGGTAAGGGTCTCATTAACGTGTTGTTGTGTTTTTTTTTCTCAGATCCCACTTCATAATTTTAGAAGAGCAAACCCCCTGCAGGTCCTCCCAGTTTAGGCAAAACCTGATCTCGACCTGGGGGGTTTTGGTTCTGCCCCGGCGCTGCAGGGCAGATCCCCAGGCGTGGGGCTGCAAACACCTCTGTGCTCCCCTGTGCCACCCAGCTCGCCCCCGGCAGCCTGCCAAACCCCGGGCTGCGAACCCAGAATCCAGAAATCTAGGAAGGAGTTACAGCAACTTGATTTAATTCTGACCAAGAACAGCAAAACGGATAGTTTATGTTGAAATATTTGAAACAATGCCTCTGCCATCACTACGGAAATAGCGCTTTTACTATCGCTAGAGTTAACTTCTCTCCCGGCAGTAAAAATAACGTTTGTTACGTGTACCGAAGTGTTCCAAGTGCATTCTTGAAACTGAACACTGCAGGACATCGGACGTGGAGCTGGTAACTGGACACTGTTTTTGGACCCACTGAAATGTCCTCTGGAGCCAGCACCCTCGTCCAGACGTATTTACAAGAACATTTGGGAGAGTACCTGCGAGCTGCACGCAGCTTCAGCACTCCTCATCTCCCTCCTGACAAACCTTCGGCTAGAGACCGACAGATGATCCAGTGCTGAGCCTCTAAACAAGTAGTTCACCTTCTTTTGTATTCATGTTCAGTCTGAGAGTGTTTTGGTTCGAGCGTAAATCAGTGTTTCATTCTTCATTTTAACAGTGTGCTCACAGAGGTGTCAGTTTGGACATCTCTGACTCTCACTGCTGCACGTCTATCATGTGTTCGTGTAATGAAAGCAAGAGCCACAGAAAAAAAAATAATTAAAAATAACCAGCCCCCGATTTCTAGTAATATCACAGCATTGCTGGTTATTAGAAATGAATAATAAGGAAGTTTCTCAAAATTTAGCTAAATTTATTGGCCTAGAGAAAATTCTCATAGCCAAAAAATCTGCATATGCAAGTAAACAAGATGCACTGAAAAATCCTAGCTTAAACCACTTTTTCTTTTGGTACTCATTCATTTATATGATTTCTATTTGTGACTTCTAATAGAATTTTAGTTTTGTAAACTACTCCAGGTTGTCAGTGCCAGACTAACCCTTGCATTAACTAAAAACTCTTTCCAAAGCAAAATTTCAGAGGTCAGATGTGCTCCAGATGTGATGTTTAATTCAGTGATCCCAAAGCCATGCCTACAAAATGGGACCCACAGCTTAGTGACCACACCTACAAAAGGTATCAGCGATAACTTATTCTCCCCAAATGTCCTATCACCTAACCAAATTTAACAAGATTTTCCTCTGATGTTACAGGAGTTTAGTTTCGCTTGATTTGATTTACAAAGACTTCTTTATGAGAAACAGACATTTTGGAAATGAAAATAAGTATTTAAAATTTTTATTCACAATGGCAGAAAATTTAAAAAATCCAAAATCTGCATGTCAATGAATGCACCAGCTGCACAGCAATGTTAACTAGATGTGGAAGTTATCGTCTTAATTATAGTAATTCAAAGATGGAAGCAATTTTGTAAGCTTTAGCACTACCAACAACAGGAATAATTAGTTCTCTAAAATAGATAAGAATAAGTAAGCATCTGGTTCAACTGATATTTTTTTTTCCACATTCAGAATAGTTTAAAAGTTATTCATCCTAGAATAACTGGAAAAAATGTATTATTATTCATGGTGTAGGTTTGGTAGTTCACACATTCCTACAATAACCACTTCTTGTCTCTTAAGGAAACACAATTATGCCGGTTTAACAGATGAAGGATGGAAGCACAGGGCCAACAACACACTTTTAAAATATCACAGATTCTCCATTACAAGAGGCACAGAACTTTTGTCTTCCCAGCACCACCTTCAATCAGTGACGCAGCGTGCGCTGCCTGCCACCAATGTGGATCCCTTCCTGGGTTCCCCTCTCAGCTGCTCCACCACCCTCATCCCTAATCTTCACAAATACAAACATTTATAGTAATCCAAAGTGCTACTACATTTTTTTAGTGTTCCTTGAAAAAAAGCCTTAGGTGTAACTCCTTTATAGAGTCAAACTTGTGTGACCCGTGCATGTTCCCAGTCTCACTCTGGTACCAGTGAATTAAAGTCACTGCGCACATGATGGGGGAAGACATGAATTCTGCACAACAAGGAGCATCGGGATGAAAGATGCAGTCCATTGCAAAGCACCAGCTATATTTCTGTACAGATATCTAGAAGGAGCACGGGGAGTAAACATGAAGAACATCTCATTCCATAACACCACGGGTTTCAGCACACTAACAAACACAGCAGCTGAGTGGATGAAGTGCTGAGCAATGCACATCGTAACTTGGATGTAGACTGCTTCTGTTGTTTTAAGGAAAATTAACACCTAAATTTTAGGTGTTATTTTAACTTATTGTGTGAAAGTAGTTCCATTTCATCTCAGATGAGCTATTTGTTAGATAAATCATTTTACTTCTTTATTTACAGCTCAAATTTAAGCAGCAGCATCACCTCAAGTTAAGAAATTGTGAAAGAAAAGGCTGAAATTGCCAGTTAACATCTAATTCACGTTTAACTTGCCTAATGTTTGTGGCTGTTGCACACCTGCTTACACCCTGCTGTATAGTCCAGACCTTTTGTATTATTAACAACACAGAACCATGGGAACAACTGCAAAGCCAAACAAAATGAAATGTCACAACGAATTACAATGACTGGCACAGCCATTCCCAACTAAATCAAACCACTTTATTCTGAAACGTTCCTCCCTCCCAAATATGCTCCAAAGCTATTTTCATCCTTATATGAAGAGGAAAAAAAAAAAAGCAAAATGTCTCTGATTACAGAAGACACTTCCCAGAAGAAAAACAGGCAGTATTTAATGGGAGAAAACATACACGGACCTTCTCAAGCATTACTGTCTCCGACTTCAGTTGTGTTATGCATTATACTTCCATGAAGTTACATCACCAAGTGTGAAAGGATGATTTAACGAAAACTAAACATAACTGCATACTTTCATTTTCCATTTCCTCTGACTCCATTATTAAATGCTTCACATAGCATAACTGCTTTTTAAATAGGTGCCTCCATTGCAGTTGTCACAGAAGATAGATTATCACATTTTTTGCTTGCAAAAATTCAAGCAAACAAATTCAAGAATGAAATGACAAAGTGAATTTATATCATTTGAAACATTTTTTACCGTGTAACTTCTAACGATATATAGGTATGTAATAAAACAAACCCATTCTAAACATGCTCCCTAAAGATGCATCCTGAAAACTAAGCATATGAGCCAAAAATGAAAAGAAACATTTTCTGAGATTCCAAAGCGTAGGGTTTAATGGAAATCCCGTGTACCAGAATAGGAAGAGGCACTCAGTTGCTATGTAGCACTCAACATGAACAGTTCCCTTTGTTTCAGAGCATTTTCTTAATTTAAGTATCGAAAAATGTTCCAAATTATCTCTTTATCAGCTAATTGCAGTTTCAAACCGCAGGGTGACAATAAATTACATATCTAATTTTAAAACCATTCTAACAGTACATTATTGTGGAAATAATCTCCATATCAGACTGTCTCAGTGGAGTTGCCTTTTCTGCAGAGAGCAGAGAGATTCACACAGTTGTATGGTTGTGTTCTGCACACACAAAAACGGGGGGAAAAAATACAAGTCACCCACGTGAGTGCTAAGGTAGGCTGATAATAGTCTAACAGAGGTATTAGGACAATAACGAGGCAGAACTTCCAGCACCCCCTCAGGACTAAGCTACCTCAGAAAGGCACATGCCTTCGCCCATCTCGACCCACTAGGGGCCGAACAGAGCTGGTCCTGACCAGACCAGGATAAAGGCGAGATGTGTGTGGGAGCAGGTATTTCAGGCAAAGCACTGAGAAAGACCAGATTCTGCTCCATTTGTTCTTACCAGCCTTGCTAAAGAAATGCCACCTAAGACCCCTGTCATCAATACACTCGCATCCAACAGTGGAGAGGGAAACACAGCCAGGTAAGAATTTGCTCCAAGTGTGATAGAAGGTGACAGGCAAGAGCCGGAGTTCTGTGGGCACAGAAAATGCTCGGTGTAGCAAGTAAAACTGGTGAAAACTCACGTACAGAAGTACACTGCACTGTTGCAAATCAAGTGTTCAGCTATTTGGGCTTCTCTTGTTTACATGGCAGGTCTGTGGACAAACCTTTGTTTCAGATAAACACAACAAACTTGGAAAAATACATTAAATAACTACAGTGCAGCATGTATAAGACCAAAGAAGCAACCTTCTGTAAATAAAGACAAGCCTCCAGAAGCCATTTCATGCTAAGGAAGCCCTGAGGCCGTGACAAGAGACCCCAGACCCACAGCAACGTGAAATTTCTGCAGCAGCCCAGCCAGACTACAAGCACCACATCATTCTGCTGTGTAAAGCTGAGTTGCTGCCTGAGCCAATTGTTCATTACCCAGTTGCTATTAATTTTTCATACAAGTAAGGTTGCTCCGGTTTAATAAATATACAAGCACATGCTACAAATAGACACATGCAAACTGTTTTGAAATTTTAGGAGCTTGCAGCTGAAACAATCTTTCACAAAACCAAGCAGAATAAAATACAAACATTAAAAGCCAAGAGCTAAGAATTAAAGCACGCTGCACCGCATGCCAAAGGCAATGCAGTTTGGTCATCGTCTGAGAAGCGTCCTTGTTTTAAAGGCTATTCTACCTAAGAAGGATGAAAATTAAAATCAATTCTAGTTACAGTAAGATCATTAAGAGCAGCATGTATGACTAGACGAATGTATCAAAAATAAACGGATGGTAACAGTGATGACAAGAAGGAATCAAAAGAAAATAGGAAAAACTAAATCCTAGTAAAATCATAGACACAATTTACATAATTGTTAAAAACACTGATATCTAACAAAAATACCTGTTCTAAAATTGGACTGGAATATAAATTCAGAAACCACTAAAAGCTTTTTGAATGCTCAGTGTGCTTATTCATAATTAAAGGAACTAGAAACAGATAAGTTTTTATTTTTATTTTTTTAAAAGTGATGTGCAACAAACTTTACTACAAACTCACAAGTACAGGCACATATGGCCCAAAGTTTCTCCGAGACAAAGAAGGAGAACATGGGACTGTTAAAATTAAATAAAATTAGCCTATCACTGTGTAAGTAATAGATTGCAATAAAATACGCTTCTGGGAACCACATATCACCATCTCCCAGCTTTCTTGCCTTCTCAGTTTTGTTCCACCGTGAAGTCTGAAACCAACATGGCCACCATGAAAAGAAACAAGACCTGAAAAAATTGCAGGAAGTACAGAAATGAAGACACAGAGGAAGACAAATGCAAATACCTACAAAAGTCAGGTCTTCAAGTTCCATAGCAATCACGCTTAATTTAAATTAAGATTGCTAATTGAAGCTGATAATAATTTATGATGCAATTAAGACTAGAACAAAACTGAAAGACAGGAAAACATGCAATATCCTGGAAATAAATCATCTCAAATGCCATGTCAGGACTCAAGCTAGATTCCTTAGAGATCAAATATTCAGGGAAAGACCATTCTTGTACGTGCTTGCAGAACATCTCCGTCTTCAGAGGCTCACTTCTCTTTGGGTGCAGGGGGCTCTCCAGTAGTACATGCTCCCAGACATTATCTTATGATAGCAAAAGTAACTTTTTCAGCATGAAATAAACCATGTGAAGCACCATTTATATCTTCTGTTAACTCTGAAGTAGTTTAAAAGATATGCTTAGTATAGCAGGCAGATAAGGGAAGAATAACGTCAGCACCGTATCTCTATGTAAGCGGAACATTTGCTTAGATTTTCAACACATTCTTAAGCTTTGTCTTCATATAAAATATCACAGTGGAAAACCTCTTCAACTTGAGGCATCCTGTGGAAAAGATCACAATGTATTAAGCCTACAGCCCAAGAACACGTCCAATTTACTGGACAGTATTGCCAAGAGGCTGGTATCAAGTGGCTTGGGTTTCACCTCTGCTCTAAGATTTCCCCTCACAGGACCAGTAAGCATTGTTCTCCTAAATGCTGCTTCTCTGGATCCTTCTGCCTTCAGTCCATGAAGTATCTAGAGCCAGCAAGCCAGCCCAGGCAGAGGGGTGAAGCTGGAACCATGAGTGCTTTTTTTTAACATCTTCCACTAACGATGGAAGGGGAAAAAAAATATAAGAGAAGGGATAAGAGAAGGGATTAAAATGAAAGGAAGTAGAAACAGAAGATGGAAGAGAAAATGACTGAAGTATTCAGACAAAAAGGGCAAAAGGTACCACCTCTCTGCAGGCCTCTCACCCTACTGAACAGCTGGGAGAGTCAACGGTATAGTTCATGCAACATGAGACAAGCTGCAGAATTTAATACAGAAACAATACATGTATCTGGATATGGCTGGCATGTTGGTTAAGTCCCTAAAACCAAAATCAACTTCTAAGACTCTTGGAATAAACGGGGAGCTTTCATTACTGAAGTGCTTATTATTTTAACTGCAAATCTACTCTAAAGAGCATTTAGATAGGTATTACTCTGCAGTCCTGAAAATAATAGCAAAAAGATTAAAAATAGGTCAGGCTATGGACTGGGAAAAACAATGCAGGGAATACCTGATAATTAGGTACAAGCACGGAATCAAAACACTTCAAAGGTGTTTTCCTTATGCTTTGAAAAAAAAAGTATACTTTCTTACTCGGATAAATGAGATGGTTGCCAGAACTATGTGTTCAGCACCTGACCAAAAGCTAAGTCATTTGCCTCCAGGAAGGTATAAGGTCATAGAAGATGACAAATCATATACTGTTCCTCTCAGTTCTTTAAATAAGGTCTTTTTTATACCAACATCTTGCCCTAAGGTGTTTACCATTCCTTGTTAACATCGGCATTCAGCTGCCACTGAAATACCAGGAATCCCGAGTGCACCGGCAAGCACATCTCGTGGTTTGCTCCTTACCCCAGCCCGACGTCTCTTCAGAAAGCAGGCGCATGGATCTGCAAGGAGGAACGTCACCGCACAGCTAAAGCTGCCTCACAACTGGATATATCTATAAGGTGTGCTGTTTACACCCCAACACATTAAAAGTCCATGTAATGCCTCGCATGCACTGCCACCTCGGCCTCTCCAGCCCCTTCCCTAGCACAGCCTGTTAACCCTTCACAGAAGCAAGGCCTGAAGAGCCAACCATGGAGCTGCCCAAAAACCCAGCGTGGCCCAGCCTCAAACCATCACTCTCCAGCTGTTAATCATGAGCTATTCCTGAGCTTTAAGCTGATGGACACTCTGGATTTAAAATTCACTTGTCAGAGACAAACAACAGTTGAAATAAGCAGATGCACAGACTTTGTAAGGATTCCAAAACCCCAATGTGTCTCCTTCAATTAAACACGAGAACTGCACATTTCCAGGCCAAGCGCACGCCAACGTGTGCTCCTGCTGCCTGGCCCTGCGTAGCGCTGCTCCCCCAGTGCCCGCTGCCCACCTCAGAGCCTCCCTTCTCTTCCAGTCCCTTCTGAAACCAGACTCTTCCCAACAGCCATTTTTCTGCTCTCTTAAAACGTCAGCTTAAAATTATGTTACTTTCAGCTGTCTCCTTCACGAGAAGGATCCAAGCGCTTCACAAAACCGTCCATAATTTGTGCGTTGCACGGTTTCCGCTCCACAAAAGTTGTGACTTGAAAAACTGGTTTGTTCTGGGCAATAGCCAAGAGGTTGTACAAGAGGTTTCCATCTGAACAAAGGGCTTCCAGGGCTTAAAAGTTCAGTGTTAACCCTGTAGGAAACGTTGGATTTTAGTCTGACAGAGAAACAAGCAAGTCTATCAGACAGAATCCCAAATAAACTACAAATTAGGGTGCATAGCCTTTATTATTACACTTATTTTTGGATAGCAGAAGAACCTTTGTTCTGTTCATGGGATCCCAGTGTCTTCCAGTGCACTGAAGCAGCCCAAACATCCCACAGGCACTCCCCCAGGCCCCGCGGGCACTCTCACCTTCCTCACCAGCAGCACGAAGCGCCCAGCTCTCACCCAGTGACCGCAACGCCCGTTACATCTTCGCCCAATGCAAAAATCGATTCTCAAAGAGCTTTTCAGGAGATAAGGTTGATTTTTTTTCTCCCCCAAACGCTGTCAGTGCTTTTGTCCCAAGGCCATTCGGAAATACTAGCAGAAGTAATTGAAATGAAATTTCCTCTCCTATTAGGAGTGTCAGTTGGAGGCCATTTAATACACTGGGCTAAGTACAAATTGGACCTAAATATTATCAAAAGCATCACATTTCCAGGTCTTTCACATCCTTCCCAACACAAGGGAAACGTTTCTTATTTTACACATTTGAGCAAGGAAATTTGTGGCGTGACAGCTGTCACTTTACAGCTAATTATAGCACAGACTCACATTTTTAAGCTTAGCTTTATGTTACCACAAAAAAGTAAGTATCCTGCTAGTGTCAAACTAATCGTTTTCCTTCAGAGTGACAATGTATATACGGAGGAGGTGGCATCCCTCTGACACACACAGCTTTTAATGTCAATCTAGATGAGTCAGCATTAAAAAAAAAACAAATACAGTTAAAAGGACCCAGCCTCACAATCCAGCACAGCCCTTTAACAGCAGCCCCGCAGCTACCAGGAGCACACCAGTGCATCAAACCTCGCTCCTGGTCACCGGAGTATTTTCCCATCACTGGTTTACACCCCAGGAGAGGTGGTTTCTCTTAGAGCTGTGAATCTTTAAATAGTTAGGAGCATTTTGTTAGTTACCAAGGAAACGTTTACAATGAAATATGATGATTTTTAGAGAATCACTGATTTTAGAGGGGTCTTGCTACTTAAGGATTGCTTCACACACTGATGATGCTTAATTCCAGTGGGTTTAACCGATTATGAAATCCCTGAGAGCCCTTCATCACAAAGAAATAAGTTTAGAGCATCAGTGGCTATCCTATGAAACATGACATGAAAACAGCACAACTTTCCTAACAGAAATCCACCTTTGTGATCCCCCAGGCAGCTTTCAAGACACTTCAATACACCTGCCCAAATACTTCCCTGCCCAAACTTAGTCAAAAAAAAAAAAAAAGTCACTAAACAAAAGTCAAGATCCTAAGATCCATAGCCACAGCCTGTCCATCCAAAGAGGATTAAACATTGCTGAAAAAAGAAAAAAAAAAATAGAAATCATCATCCTAAGTCAATCTTTCAAAAACCAGCGCACAGCCGCTTGCGCAATGATGCTCCACTGCTGTTGCTACACAACAAATTTTAAGAGCACATCCACGAAAAGTTATTCCCAAAGCACAAAGAAACAAAAGGATTTAAAAACAGAGACATTTAATTTAAATATGTCAAAATAACGCTTTATCTTTCCATAATCCAACTTCAATAGGCAATGCTTCAGTACAGCCGATACGACAATACCTCCCCACGTGCCCTTTGAACCAAGGAATTCTCGTATTTATTCTGTAGCTTAAAATCATAAATATTTATACAGAACAGGTTTGACGGGTAAATCTGATTTATGTTTATGTCACCCCTCCCATGACAAACTCTTATGTATTTAGTTTGCTCTTGACTTTTTCTATCCTTCCGGGAATAGGCTCAAGAAGAAACAAGGCAGCTACTTTGACCACAGGAGCAGATGGCTCGCTTTCGCAGTGCCATTAGCTGCACCGAGAATCCCACCAGCTGCACGAGAGAGCTCGTTTCAACATAATGTACCGCGGAGAAAGAGGAGCCCTTCTCAACATTTGCCTCCTAATGTAGGGAAAGCCATCTGGGAGTGAAGCCCTTTAGGATGTTTAGTACATATCAGAAGGCATCATTACGGAGCACAATGGCCAGAATACCGCCAGTGGCCCCTTCTGCGATGCCCCGAACGAAGAGCACACAAGATGTCATAAATGCAGTAGGACTGTCCAAAAGTTTTACAGACCGATCACAGGAAAACTGTGTCAAATATTTCATACAGCAAAATATTCTCTGGCTATAATTTCAACTCGATAGAAGAAATTTAAATTGCAAGAACAATTTTTAAAAGTAAGAAGTTTACTAAAAAGTACTTGGGTACGATGGGAGGACAATGAAAATGGAGAAATATTTATTCACTTAATAATATACTTCCTTCAAAGTGTATAGATGCCATTATTCAGAGAACATTAACACACAGGAACGTGATGGCCCTGACACCACACAGACCTGGATGTCCAGTGGCTTCTCCCATAGCCCAGATGCTCCTGGGAGCAAAGTCACCGCATGTGTACGCATGTTTTCAGGACCCATGCCCTAACAAGAATCACAATCCTACAGTGTGCTGTCGTATGAACTAGCCGATTTATTACAATCCACACAGCACCGATCCAACCTGCCTCCCCATCTCCCACAAGACGGTAGTCAAAGAGCTGGGCAGGCTGCCAGCGGAGCATGGCAGAAGGTGATATTCCCAGCAAACTGTCACACATGCTCAAATATTTTATTTCTGAGGCTGACTGAAGCCTGTGGTTTCTGTGCTGTGCGAAATAGGATTTCTACCACATGACTGGGTGCAGCACCTCTCTGCTGTGAATTCTCATACAGCTGTTTGATCATTTTGAAAAATCTAATATTCATTTGTGTGATTAAATCAATAAAAAGTAATCTCTTTTCCATCTAGACGCGCAGCAGATTTACAGATCAATTTCTTTCTTTTTGTACTTCAAATACTAACAAATAAATGGAATTGTAAATTTTGAGGGGGAGTTTTCTGACAAAATATTGCACCTGAAACCTTGGTAGTATCTCTGAAATTGTGTCAGTACTTCACGTCTAATTTTAAATTCATAATAGCACACCAACAAGGTATTAAAAAATAAAAATATCTTATTCTTGTTATGCAGAAACACTGTAGACATCTATTCAGTATGGAAGTCCGCTATTGTTGAATTTTCATTAAAAAAACGTACCTTTTTGCATGCAGAACACCATCCAGAACGGAGCAAGCTTTCCAAAAGCAAAGTTTGGCAAGCAGGGGGAATAAACAGGTTGCTCCAGAAGAGCTGGTGTAAGAAAAGTTAAGTTCTTACAGAGCAGTGTCCTCCTGCACCAATGCCTCCTCTCCCTCACCTGCACCAGCCCAGCAAGGCAAGGCTCACTGCACCTTGCTGCTGACATGCTCACCAGTTGCCCAAACAACACGAAAGCCAAGTCCTACCTACCTTGTCTTTAGCGAAACAGAGGCACAGGACATTATTTACATCCCTTTCCTCTCCGTAGCTCAAGAAACTCACATGGAAATAATGAGCGCTACCTCTGACACCCCTGTTCCTCCTGCAGGCTACTGGTGCCATTGCTCAGTGAGTTTGAAAGTTACTGCTGGGAGCAAACAGATCAACAAACAACTTGAGATCTAAATTTTTTAAGCGAAATCCTTCTTTGTCCCCAGAAAAAAAAATAAATCTAAAAATCATTGTTACACGGAAAACAACTTTAACGAAATTTAAACCACAAAAAGGGAATCATAGCAGGGTTAATCCTCCCTGCCCCTGCCCCCCATCCAGTATATTTGTATGTAGGAGCAGCAATCTCCTAAAAAAGATAAATTCCATTTCTGATAGCTCATAAACAAAATTCACCCTAAAATCAAGTCAAAGTTTATATTCTGAGTCTTACATAGATTTTTAGCTCTATCAGCCAATCAATGAAAAATTCTGATTCTAGCTCCAACCACTTACTCATAAACCCAAATATACTGAATTAGTCAGTCAGGATTACCCACCTACCTTACTCACCCAGTCTATTCCTCCAGTAAGTTTTCAGGTTACCTGAGTTAAGCTCCACAGAACACCTGATGAGCAGTAACTATGTTGATATTTCCCGATCTTGAAGGGATATCACTGTACTGCATCAGATCCGATACCGTTTATTAGGTCACAGAATTCAATGTAATTTTATCAAAATCCGAGGAGTGGTGTAAGAACAGCCATCCTACTAATGACTACAGTAGCATATTTACATCTCCAAGAAAAAAAATGCTAGAACTATTAAAAACAATTTTAAACGTAAGGTTATGCATATCCCTATGAAAATCACGTACTATACGTCAAAATATTTGCAAGCCCTGCCCAGTGCTGCCTATATCATCATAATACTGTTTTGCTACTTTGAATACTGAAGCAGCTTGTTCTTAGTAAGGCATCAATCCATCATTTTGTAGAAACAAACCCTTATCACATTCACATACTATGAGAAGGGAGGAACAATGCATTTAAATAAATATCTGTGAAAAGAACGAAGCATGGATCTGCACAGTATGATTTTTACAAGGAACACAACTACAAATCATTAAGGAATTAAGAAATCATACCTAACATACTACAAATATGATTTAATCTGTTAATAAAGGAAGAAAGCAAGCTCAAAGAGTATTAAAACAAGTAACTTGGAAAAACATCATAAGAAATACTCGCAAAATCCTTAGATTACCTTTTGGATCGTCTCAACATGCTGGTAGCAGGCAGAGAGAAATTGGACAGCACAGTCCAAAAGGAGTCAGACATGATCTTTAAAAGCTTTCATTGCTGGGAAAATACAGCACAATCAAGCCACTAGCAATAAATAAGGAACTAAATAATACCAGTGACAGAGCCAATGCAAATTCCCTGTAGACCTTGCAAGCTGTTCCATTAATGCGAGACAGGCAGGCAAGCGTACATATTGCTGCTGTTTCCACTGCCTCCGTTTTCTCCTGCCTCCATCCCTGCCTGCCTCTCTCTACCTTAGGAGGCAGTGCAAAATGAGAAATTTATTCCCTTCCCACCATATACACTTTAAAACGGGAGCTTCTGTAAACATAACAAACATGATTTCTGTACGCTTCTCCACGTTCATCCAACTACAATCAGAAGATTTTCAAGCAAAACCATAAGCAGGGCTCTATTCATAATCCTGAATAACACACTGCTTTTAGGCTGTGTCTGCAGAGAACACCACTAACTGCCTAGTTTGTGGTTTTATTTTGAAATGGAGGCCCTTCTGCTTTGTAACCACACGAGGGGCATTTCCTTTATTTTTTACATTAATCTTCAGTCTTTAAATGAATCCTACCTTTGTCTTTTAAATGTCCCAAGTGGATTTTAGATAATTTTTTTAAAAAAGAAGCACGCTTACAATGCCACCTAAGATCAGCTTAAAACCAGATCGTGCCTCATAGACGTCATTCACAGTAAACACAAACTCCTACACTGCACCTGGTGCCCACAAAACAACTCGAGCGGCTGAATTGTGACAACAAAACACAAGCGGGGAATCACGCGTGATGAACATCAGAGGTTTCCCACACACACCCTTGCACATCAGCCACAGGTTCACGCTTTTCCCTTTGTGCCTGTAGAAGCTCCTTGCCACGTTTTTGCTTTTTCCAAGGGCTAAACAAACCCTCGCTGTAGCTGCCTTTTTTTTTTTTTTAATTTCAATATGCAATCTATTTTCTTTCTATTGTGGCTTTTTTAAGCACTTCTGCCAGTAGGAAAGCTAATGACGTTCTCATATTTCAGCCTTCTTGAGTGGCTTTTTATCACAGACATGAGAAAGATGACAATCAACAGCTGGCACTGCCTTCCATGCACAATACATAAAAATACTTTAAAATACACAGAAATGCCTGGGAGAAAGAAATCCCAGTAGGTACCCTTTTATTTTCCACAGAATCATGAAAGAATTAGATGACCTTCATGACTTCCCATAAAAATGTACCATGTTTAATATATACATTTATCAAAAATCACAGTATCTGATTCAGCAAAGCATCCCCTTCCATTTGAGCTTCAAAC
Source organism: Anser cygnoides (assembly GCF_040182565.1). Taxonomy (NCBI): domain Eukaryota; kingdom Metazoa; phylum Chordata; class Aves; order Anseriformes; family Anatidae; genus Anser; species Anser cygnoides. The sequence continues at coordinate 24,022,665 of NC_089880.1, read as the reverse complement.
ACAGAAATGTGATTTTGCATGCTGCAGGAACCAGATTTCTGTTCCATACAGCCAACCCTTGCAGCGCTTTTAAACATTTGTATCAAATGATCTACATCACATTCTGGTTTGATTTCACAAAGTTAATTTAGAGTGCAACCAGACAAAACTCTGCCACTATCTGCTAACTGATCAGAAACATTAATTTATGTATCTACATAATAGCATATACCAGTCAAGTCTAGAAGCCAAAGAAGAGCACTGTAGCATTATATTCAGGGTATTGTGTGACCTTCCAATTCCAATAAACCCTGCTTTTGAAAAGGTATAAAAATATTCAGATTTACTCTGTCAACTGAAACATGAATTGAAATTCCCAAGCAATAACAGGGTAAAAGTGCTTAGTTAACTATCAAAATAAACCTTACAACAAAAATAAATTCCAGACTGCTTACAGTTAGCAAATAAGCCAAAACCTGCTAAAACCCCCAATTTTATATTGTGTGGTGCTTGTTTGTGTGTTTTTTTTCCTGAAAGTGACCGAAAAATGAGCAGCTGAAGACACAGCCCTCAATAAGATCACACTCAACACCATCGCTTTTACATCCCTTACAGAAAGGATGCAAAAAGGAGAAGCCATTTTAGGAGCCTATTCTCTAAGGACACCAACGACTGACTGCTCGAGGGCAGCGTTAACCAGATGAAACACTGCCCATCCTCGGCTGCTCTTGGGGAACACCGAGCACCCCAGCTGCACTAGGGGACTGGATACTCGCCATCATCTGAAACCCAAAGGCCCATCCTGCTGTTGTTTAGCACGGTTCCGCAGAGCACTTACCCAAAAATTGTGAAAATGTTTTGGGAATTATGTAACACTGGTTCACAAACAGCGGAAATTTCTTTAACACTTCATATGCCTGCTTTTCAAAATGCATGTTCCACGTGCCAACAGCAAAACCTAGCCTTGGAAAACATCATCTGCAAAGTGTGTATTTTGGGACAGTCCCCAAACATTAAATACAGATAAGTTCAAAGTATTCTGAAAAATACAGGAATGCCATACTCAAGATGCAGTGTTCTTACAAGAATAGCAAAAGAACACAATGAAGCCATCAAACATCTTTTAAAAATATGTCATGTCCTAAAATACAATGTCAACATTTGAAGGACTTGCTATAGTAATACAAAATAAAAAGCGTAAGGATGTTCAGTTCTACAATGACAAATGAAATCCCTCTAAGTAACTATATTACTGTCTCCACATGATAAGCAAAACACTGTACAGAATTCAGTCTAGAAATTTCTCACTTGTTCAAGACTATAGCCTTCTGCATGTCAGAAAGCATGTCAACAAAAATGCCACATACACAAATGTGTTACAAGAGCAACTTTCTATTATATTTAGCCCACAAATCAGTTAATATGTTTTTGTGAATTCCCAGTCCTGTTGGGATTCCCACACAAAAGAAACCACCTTCCTTAAAACTCATCCACTTGCCTTTCAGGGTATTCAGTCTCCATCAGTCTTCGTCACTCACTTCACGTCCAGCTTGTCCTCGGAAAAGACCACCTGCAGAAACGTTCTGCAGCTCCTGCGATGATGGAGTATTTCTCTGCTGACCAAATCTGTAGTTTCCAGGGCCCTCCCAATGACACTGCATCCTCTGGGCAGTTATAAATAGCCATGTCAAAGACCTCCTTAATTTCCCATATTTACCATTACCTAAGTGGGACATTAATTAAGCCTGACATTAACTGAGAATACAGTTAGGCAAACAGTCCACGTGAAATCCATGACTTTCTGGACTTTTTTTCCTAGCAGCTACACTTCTCATTTGTAAACAATCAATGAATTCGCTGAGAATAAGACCATCTTCTTTTAAATAAAACCTGCCGTTTTAAAAGTAAGCTGAACTCCTTATAAAGTTTAAAGTGGTACCATGGAGATCACTGATGTCATTTTGAAAAAGAACATCACAAAGGTCAAAACTCTTGTGACAGACTAGATTTTGACTATTGTTCAAGAATAGTTCCCACAATATTTTTTATTATTATTTTTCACTATATTTTTGAGATATTTCAGCCAGGATGAAACATGTAGTAGTCCAATAGTTTTCAAGTGAGAATAACTCTTGAATTGTACCATGGTAAAGGAAAACTGTATCACAAGAACCAGTTGCAATACTTCTCGGGAAAAAAACTACCTAATTATTCAATCACTTGAATAGTTACATGGTATTAAGTGTCACATAAATAAGTGGTACTTTCAGACTTAACATTTTTGAGTAGCTATATAACTCAAATACACAAATTAGCCACTAGAAATACCTGAAAATTAAAGCTGTTTTACTAGCAAAGCTGAATTGTTCGGAGGAGTCATAAATCAGAAAATACATAAAGAGAATATCAGTTTTATTTTAAACTTTAAATGGCATATTTGACAAGAAAATTACTGCCATATAAATAAATATAACTTAACACAAATAAAACTGATAATGAACTGAAGAAGTAACTGCTGTATATCACCAACAATGTAGTCAAAACTTTGTAACGTGAAAACTCCAGTGGAAAACTTTGAGCTTTCAACATGAAGAAAGGAAAAAAGTTCTTCCTATAAGCTTCCAAAAAAAAAAAAAAAAAGCAGGGCATGGTTCCTTTAAAAAGAAAAAAGAAAAAATTACATAGAAGATGTGTGAGCTATTTGGGGCATCATTATTATTTGAACAGTGACCTACGCAAATGCAGAACAGACTGAGCTGACTGCCATCTCAAGCCATGTAAGTAGCAGTGAGAGAGAGGACATGAAGTTGAATTTATCTTTAAGGTTCACTTTTCTATCATTCGTCACTTCCTTTCACAATCTTACCTTTCTCATTTCTTTTATTTATTTATTTCCAGAGACCAACCAAGCTCCATGCGCCCCAGCTCCAAGTCAATACAGAACCAGAGCCCTGCACTCTTCTAACTGCCATGGCTCGGCCAGATTTCAAGTACTGGCTCTGTATAAAAGGACTCCAAAGGACACATTTGCTTAAGATTAAACTAAAAAACGATAGCCAGGTTTTCTGGGGTGAAAAATAACCAAACGTCCCTCTGGTGAGCATTTCCCATGCAGATAACAGCCCAGTGACTGCATTAGTTTAGATAATGATTCAAAGGATCAGCAACATTTACTGAAGTGAAGCTGAATTAGCTATAAGGCATTGTACACTCATATACTAGAAGAAAAGCTGCCAACTTCTCATGTAACTTTAATCTGGCACAGTTACTGAACTAACTGGGGTTGTCATCATAGCAAATAGCCTGAAATGCTATCTAATTCACTACAGTATCACAGCCCAGGTTAAGCATAAGCAGCTGCCCTGATACCTTAGTCCTAAAACAATTCTTAGGAAATTGTACTCACTTAGATATAGAGGATGCTACCTACAGCTCTGTTGTCATAATTTGTATTTTCTATATGAAAACTCTACTGAAGAGTGATAATAAGCCAACATTGCTAAACGCCAAGTTAGTTGTGCTGCAAATCCTACAAATATTCAATGAAAATCTCTCTTTGGATTTCTATTTATAAAAATACTAATTAGTTTGCTAATATTCCTTACAACATTATTCACAAATAGCACTAGTAAGATATTGGCAACTTCAGTACAACATACATTTAACATGATTTCAAGTTCACCAAATTGATGACTGGGCTCAAATGCCATGGAAAGGTCAAGTAGCCTCTTTAAATAAGTTACTAGATCTCGCATTCTTTCCCTGGCCTGTTTTCTTCATATATGATTCAAATGTCAGTTATCTTATTTAATCAAATGTCCCCTTGGTATGTGATTCAAATGCCATACAAATGAGAAGACATTTGAAAAATAAAAATACTGATCAGTTTTGAAAATCTCACTTCGCATTCATACAAAATCCTTTAATGCTTTATCCAAAATGTTCTTGAAACCACTCAGTAGCGCTTGTGAGAACACAGCATGAGATGCTATAACCTCGGCATCCTTCTGCCAAGCTCTTCCCTCTCTACCAGCCAAAACTCAGCCGAAGGAAAACATAAATTGAGCCTGCTGTCACCACCATGGCATTTCGTCATCGTAATCATGAATTATTTATCATGCTGCACTTAAAAGATGCACTTAAAAATTTATTCCTAACCTGTAGTACAGTGTTAATGAATTAACTATGCAGCCATACTTGCAAACAGGAAGACATCTTCATCTCTTCTCCGGCCACTCCACCCTGCGTCAGGCTCTCCACAAAGCAGCACAGCTATTGCTAAACGCTCCCGTAATGGGGTTTTCGTATTTTGCACCACGTCGAGGACCCAAATGGAGCACTGAGGCTTGGGGCTACCCTTGGCAGCCAGCTAGCAGGGATCGCATCGTCTGGGTGGCAGGATGGTACCCAGAAGAGCAACTCAAGCCTGAGCTCCAAACTAAGCAGTGGCGTCTGATTTGTTCCTAGGTATAATTCCAGCTGTTTGCTCCGACCTGCGTGTTCAGAGCCGGCACTTCCACCCTGCAGCTCATTTCCTCATTGCTTGTTTAACTCATGAAGGATACCGTAAAGCCCCTGCATTTACCATGCCTTTTCTGAGACAAAAGGCTTATTTTGTAGGATTGTTGGCTACAAAGTTATTCTGGGAGCAAGGGGAATGCTAATGTAGTGAACAGACTAAGAGGATGAATTTTACATTTTCAAGCATAAATTCTTAATGAAGTTAGAGCATGGGATAAGAATAGACTTTACAAAATAAGCCATGGTACAGACAAGACATGAGAAATCAAAACCATGCTAGGGAACATCATGAGTGCTGGTATTAAAAAAAATAACAAAAAAAAGAAAAAAAGGATAACAAGTTCATCTAGTTCTAAAGACGGAATTAAATCCTAATTTGGCCATGAATTTTAACAGAAACTGGTCCCTATTTTAGTTATTCCTTTGGAATAATGTGAATCTTCACAGCACAAGCTTAGCTTTTAATCTTAAAGTCTGGGAAAGCAGTGATAACATATCATCAACCAGCAGGCAAACAAACTACTCAAACTTGTGTGCCTCAGAGAAACACAAAATGTACAGGACAGAATGAACATGAGAACAAGCCTGGAACACTGATTTTTATATAATTACAGATTGATACATCTCTATAAACTGTTTTACAGTAATTCTGGGGAACCCATAAAGCTGATATATTACTAAAGCAACATTTCCTAAAATTTACATCATGCTTACAGGCTCTTCTATGTTCTACATATGACTTCTAACATGTATGTCCCCCTGTAAGTGTGTATATATTTCTATGTCTGTGTATATATATATATATACACACATATATATAAATAAAAGTAAACAGGGAAATACATGTTATAATTTTGGAACACTGAAGCAGATTGAATAATTTATGATAAATTGTCCCAAACTGAATTCCCTGCTTTGAAATAAAGTACTGAACAGACACGGAACTCTCAACCATTTCTGCAGTCTCCAGTGAAAAATGTATTTCAAAATACTAAAAACGGTATTTAAAATTTTGCACTGCTAAATTGTATTATACTCTACTGTAGCACATTACAAAAGGGCATAAAAAAACTAACCGAATATAACTAGCAGCAAAAATATAAAACAACACTGCTCAGACATTTTAAAAATAAATATAGCCACTTTTAAAATACCTCAGATAGAAAGAAAAAAGAAAATGTAGATAAATAGGAATATTCACCTCGTACTTTACTTTCTTATTTTCTAAATTTTGACTAGCAGAGGCAGCATTATGCAGATTTGGTATATCAAAAAAAATGTGAGCACATTTTGGACTTTTGATATTTTCAAATGAAAATAATTTAGGTTTCTGTCCTACCTATAAAAATAAAACTAATAAGAAACACAAATAACAATTTTCAGCTCTTCACGTTGTTTTGTACAACATTAAACTACTTCACAAACACGCCAAGACAGCACAAATCACACACGCAAATGAACACCACCTGCATGTCCAAAGAATGTAATTTCTGCAGAGAAAACAGAACCTGCAAAGCTATTTAATCAAGTACTTCTCACAACTTTGATCACTTACAACAACAGTATGTAAAAAGCAGATTGTGACGTCCTACGGCGTACTCTGCATCTGCTCTTATATCTAATAAGAAGGGAGAAGTTGCAGAAGCGACAGGTCACGGTTTTATGATCCATCTTGGTGTCAGAGGAGGCTGCGCACATGAAGCCATGGGCTGCAGGCTGGAACACGTCCCCTTGGGCTGCTCCTCTATATCGAAAATAAGTGCAGCTGCAATCATCTCCATTTTGTTCAAACTAATAGCAAGTTCTCTGTGAGTGAAATGAAGACACTTGTGACTTAAAGTAACACTTCTGGTAAATATTTTTGTGTTGATTCACTTGGAAAATTGGGCATTTAATGATTTTGGAACGTTCCAGTATCTCAGAAGCAGAATGGACAGTCATATTGAAGTGACACACGGAGGAAAGTTGATGTGGATTTTTGCCACATTTATTTTGGATTAACTTCTTTGGTGCTAAAAATTTGCTGAGAATTATAACCTGACCTGCTCTGTTATTTTAAATTTCTCATCTATTGTCAAATAAAAATGAGGCTCATTTTTAAATTCTCATTTTAGATCTAGAACACAAACTAGAACATAACAGGACAAAAAATATTGTCCACCTTCTCAGACAATACAACCCATTATATCACTTGTACTTGTGCAGCAGATCTTCTAAAAGAAATGAAGTATTATTTCCACAACTGTTTTTTTTTTTTTTTAAATGTAAATAAATACCAACTCCAGGCCAGAGATGTGCTAATGCGACTGTCACTGCACAGCAAGTCTTTTCCTGACAGCGAGATCAGTAACATACCTACTGTAAAGAGCTGGGGCTCTAAAGAAAGGAAAGGCCAGCGAGGGGAGGAAGGAATACAAAGGCACACAGAGCTCTTTCACCACTGCAAAGATTACGGTTTGAAGACTTTATTTTAGAACGTTAATAATTCATACTGACAGTGTAATGTAAACTAGGTTAGAAGATTGTGCTCTCAAGTACCACGCCAGGGATTGAATGACAGAATAATAAACGCTAGCCAAAATAGCAAAATTTTAGTAGAAAAATGAGGGTAAGAGAGAACTTGGAGGATGAGAACAAGTGTATTTCAGATGAAAAAATAACAAAAGGAAAAGAGAGATGTTGAAAAAATGAAGATACAGGCGCAGCCTGTGGAAAACAGAGTATGAAAGGATATATTGTAGATGGTGAAGCTGTATTGCAGACCTTCTGGCATGGTATTCAAACAAGAGCTTAACTTTGACACAGAAGTTCAATGTAGATCAGGGTGGCTAGACACAGCTGAAATCTGATACAATTTTAAAAACCGATGCAATGTCTCCTTGAAATGATTTAGAATATAAAAAAGGAAAAACTTTCTGTAAGCTTTCAGGTTAATATTGATCTCCTAAATGGCTCATCCATCTAAATCAGAAATTGCAACTCATGGCTTCAAACGGTAATTTTTAAAGAAAACAAATCCAAAAGGAATCTCCTGGTCATGGGCAGGAATAATCCCATGCAAATGCAAGCAGCTGTGTCATATAATCTCTGTTTCTCTCTAGCTCATCTGTTAAATTGACACTGGGTACTTGCTATTAGTACTTGTCTACTATTAGCTCTTTGGTACGGGATGTAAACAGGCCTGTTTGCACGTTCACAGATTTCCAAGTCAAAACAAAGTAGAACCTGGCTGCCTCACAGTGCAATTAAAAACCAAGTTGTGGAAGATGCATGGAATTGTCTACAGAGACTTCAACGGTAATAAACACATGACTGCCTGGTTAAGAATATATTTGTCTTTCTCAGAATGATTCCCTTGCCAGGAGTCTTTCCGTGTCCATGTTGTTTCTGTATCTGCATTCAAGATCAAAAGGAAGAGGCTATACGGAAGGAAGGATCTTGCACAGACTGAGCACACTACAATTTCTTGGAGGAAATCACTGTCATCTGAGGATGAAAACAGAAAAAGTAAAAACTCAGTTTTTACTACAGCATTTTAAGAACCTTCTGAGCTTGTAGTTTTTCACTGGAAGTTGCTAGCTTGCTCCCAGCCATGTCAAACTCTTTGGATACTTCAGGGGCAGTAAACAAGCCGACTCATATGCCTGTGTGTGAGCAGATCAGAGCCTTCAAACACAATTACATAGAAAAAAAGTTATGAATCACTCAGTTTATAGGTGAAAAGGCTAGCAAACATTAAAGCACTCCAACTTCTCAAGTCAGAGGTACATACTCCCCTCTGGGAGCCTCTGACTCGCCAGGTCAAACCACCAGGTTATGCTTTACAAGTGGTTATGGAGGGCAGCCTGCACGGTGAGCCTGGAACCGGACAAGAATTCACACCTCGTGCTCCAAACCCCAGTGTTTAACTCTTCCACTGCTGCAAACCCAAGCAGGATGTGGTGATTTTAGCATTTACATAATGTCTCGACATGAAAAAAATTATACAGCCAGACTGGGAAAAAGATGAGCAATGCTCCTCCTGACTATCGTAAGGGAAGCCACGCACCTCCTCTACTGACACCACCAACCCAAAGGGGCAACCCTCAGGGCACAAGAGGAGAGAGTTAAGAGAGATGCCAGAAAATCAGAATGTTTCACTGGAGCGATCAGAGGCTATGTCTGGGGTCCTACTTCTTAACCACGATGCAGCCAATGCTACAGACATTGCCATACAACACGATACAACTCACTGAAATTGCCAGTTTCACAGTTCAGCCCTCAGCTGCACATTGGTGTAAGAAGGCTACGGGGCCACAAGCAAGGCAAATGAACTCTGCACACAAGACTCCATACCAAAGGCCACCATGCCTGAATATTTCCAACCACGTGGCAAACAAACCGTTTCCAATCAGCATGAGAAATCTGAGCCAGGTGAGTTCTAGGCATCACCAATATGTCTCTTCCCTGTAGTCTCCATCTCCTAGCTGTAGCCTCTGTCTCCATCTCCTATTCCCAAGAATAACAACTGATACAGAAGAAAAGGAATAAAGAGAAAAATTTCCATTAGAAAAGAAATGAATTCTGGGAAGCTCATTCATTCAAAGTGAGATGTAGATTACAATTCAGTTGCCAAAAGATTCCCTACTCAAAATTCACCATTTCATATTATGCATAATGACATATTCACAAAGTTGTTCTGTTATTCATTATAACTGAATTGCTTATCTCCATTGCTTCCAAAAGTGTCATTACACTGTATTGCAGTAAAGGCTGACCAATTATTTAGCACAGTTAAGAAAGGAGAACCTGTACCAAATCAAGCACTAAAGCAGGAAGGTATCACTTGCTACAAAAACAGAACAGTTTCCAGATGTCATTCAATCTGAATACAGCCCTTTTCATTAATCCTCTGCCATCTGTCAAATAAGATACTAACCAAAATAAACTTTTAAAAGCTGTATCAAGTGACTTTAAACTAAGAGGAAGTTTAAGTAGAGAAAGGAAACTATCACCACGTCTTGACATACTTGGAGATATTCCAAAAATAAGAATATAAAGAATCTCATCAAGTTTGAATTCTGAAATGTTTTTCACCTTCTCTAAAAATATGGAACTTCTGTTTACAGGTGCTGCCCTGCTGTTGTAAAATACATGTACGCTTCAAAACAAAAGCTTCACTGTGAATATTAAATGAATTTTGTTTTCCTAAGAGACTTCGCAATAAGGGAACTATGGTGCTGAAGGTCTTTCGTGTTGTTATTGTATAATCCAAGCAGCTTCTTTGTTCAGGTATCTACATACTATATACACAGCCATCAGCTCTGCGCTAGTTATGTTAACAGAAGTACTGACACATTTTAACCAACATAGTTTTAGGCAATCTAATTAAGGCAGGTTTATTTAAGTGTTTTGGTGGTTCTGCTGAGGGTATGAGTTACAACTGGGACTGATTAAGTTTATATACTTAAGATGTTTATTATCAGTTTTTTAGCTAAGCTAGACACGTGGCATTTTAAGCTGATTAGCGAATCCTATTCAGCATACCATTAAATTAACTCTGGTGCAGATACCCAGTCAAAACCCAGAACACAGGTACTGGGGGCAGGGAGAGGCACAGACACACAACACCAAGAACACATCCTTATACCATGGGAGGGATTTCTACACCTGCCTTGAAGTAAAGGACTGGAGTTACACAACCTTCACCAAGACACACCAGCAATCCCAGCACATAAAATGAGAGAAAGAACCAGGCTCACACGAGATCCCACTCAACAAAGGCAGGTTTCTCCATCCCCACGCTCTGGTGAAGCTGAGCTGATGGGCACACTGCAAAGCCCGGGAAGCCCATCTGGTCACGGCAACAGAAGAGACTGGCTGGGACTGCGCTCATACACCCGAACAAGCCGTAGCTCTAAATATAGGTGTCCCCTCATCCACTGCAAGAGCTTATACGAGAAAGGCTTTAAATAAAGGCAGGCAATCCTCCCAGCACATTTGTTAAAAGACTACGTATAATATATTCTTGTTGCTTAGCACAGTTACTGATTAAATGTTTCTAAGAATAAAGTTCTTAAGTAAGTAAATTAATATATTCTTAAATTATATCACAGATGTCCATAAAATCCTAATTATTTGAACTCATAACATAGTAATTACACACTGATTGAGTAATTATGTACTGTGCTCAGACACAAAGTATTCTGGAGCAACATCAGGTTTCCCGTTTTGTTTTACTGAAGACAGCTAGGATCTGAGCACCAGCACATTCAGAAATGGTGACCAGATTTCATACAGGCTAAAAAAAAAAATCTGTAAAGCTATTCTGCAGAGCTATAAAAAATGAATAGCTATTATCAATAAACTTTATCAAGGCTAGAACCTCCAAGAGAAAACATTCCTATAAAAATCATCTCTACCATATATCCCTATATCAATATGTTCCACAATTGGCACGAGTTCACGAAATCAAAATAGCACAAGAAAGCATCCCTGGAATAATGCAACTGAACTCAACTCTTCCCTTGACTGGTTAGGATAAAGGAAATTTCTGCTGAGATTTCACCTCACCTGCAGTACCCAGAGAGGCCAGAACTAAGAGACCTGAACACTTTCACCCTTGTTACCACCGACAAATGAATCCATTTCTAGAAGTATTGAAACTAATTTATCTCTTGCTGAGGGAGTTACAGGGTGTAATAATCTGTGAAACGGGGGGAAAGTTCATGTTGCTTTAGTCTCAAGGCCCCACACTTCTAAGAGCAACTAATTCGTGGCATCTTTTAAGCAACTTAATATCAAGAACTGCAGTAAATCCATGTTTTGATTAAATTAAAGGCCAAATCTGGGTGTACAAAGACTCACCCATATTTACTCAACTCATAAAGAGGACCAGCTGTGAAACACGGCCTCATATTCTTCAGTAATTTGACTTCCTTGCTACCCCCAGAAGTACACAAGCCAGAACCCAAATATGAGACCCACTCCTTGAGTTTAATTTTGGACATCATTCTCTTTTGTTCCTAAAGATACACAAACTGAATTCCAACCCATGGTTGTATCAACTATAGCAATCTTCTTTCACCCGCTATCCATTTATTTTTGTTGTAATCGTGCCACCTCACATCTTTTATTCTTAAAATGATTTACATTATTTCCAATTTTGCAGAGATTAGTATAAAACATTTTTGTTCTCAACTAGATTATTTCTTTCAGAAGCCAGGAACTTGTATGCTAGCTGTAGAACACACCTGATACCAGATGCACGAACAGCTGTTCATTTGTCCATTGAAAAATACCAAACACACCATGCAAAAGACGCAAGAAGGAGGAAAACTATACAGATAATTGAAATGCAACACACTGATGATGAAAAATGAGAAAGTTAACTTGAAGGCATACACCTTTTAGTTATGTTTCCCACCAGTTCCTAGTATCATTTGCACAGCGATGGAAATGAACCACTGCCTGGCTAACCTGAGGGTGTTAAGCCTTGTAGATCAATGACAGCAATAGCTTGCCAAGATGAACCTTTGCTCTAAGCAAGCAGGAATGGCTGTCGCTGGTACTGTAACCAAGTAAACACAGCTACAACAAAGAAAGGCAGCATAAACCAGGATCAAGAGCTGCACAGGTGAAAGCAACAAGGACAAAAATAAAAAGTTATTATAGTAGACCTAAGCTCTTACAGAGAACCACGTCTCTGTGAATCATCAACCATTCAGCATTTAAAGAGCAGATGGCTGGAAGGTCCCCATATGTGAAAAATATCATCATCAAGAAGAGTCCATAGTAACAGCGAAACATAACTCGATATCATGTCTTTTATATGAACTATTCTTAAAGGTAAAATTATTCAATGACCCATGTCAAAAGTCTGAAGACTGGAGCATTCTCAGAGGAAAAAAAAAAAAACAGTACCAAAAAGGCTTTGGAAAATCAGTAATCATTAGATTCCCTCTCAAAAAGAGCTGTTCTCAACCTACTTTAACAGTGATCTAATTCTGATAATTAATTACTACTTACCAGACCGTTAATTAGCCCCAGCGCTAAACAGCATTAAACCACATTTAATAACCCTTGTACAGGAACATTACCCAATACCAGCTTTTAAATAACAAAAATTCCTTTTAAATGATATTGGTGGCAATGACATTAAAACGTTACGAGACGGCTCTTTAGTCAGTGCCCTTCCCCTCACTGCACGTGCTGCCAAAGTGAGCAGCACACCAAGAATTTTCATCACCTGTTGCCCAACTTGCAGGGGAAGCAGCAGCATGCTGGGTGACCACCTCTCTCTGTGACAATGCACAAGAAGCCAAGTACAGACACACACAATGTCTCTATCCTTTGCTGACAGCCTGATTTCCACTCAACTGATGCAATATACTTTACTCTCCATTAGAGGGAGAGGTGCCTAAAATAGCTAAACTTCACATTTTCTTGTTCCTCCTACTAGAGCTGGCCAGCAAGAGCACTCTCCCTCTGAAATAACAGCCTGCAATCAGGGGCGATTGCATTACCACCTGATGAGTAACTGAAATTTGACCAGCTACATCCACACTGCAGTATGCGAACTTCAAAACCAGCCCTCTGGCTCAAGTTTTAAGTAGGCACCTTTTAGCTCAAGTTTCATAACTGCACACACAAAGATCTCTACCTTGCGCTAGGCTTTGTGACAATCTCAGTAGGTATCATGAGTGAATAAACCAGAGGTTTCCACCGGGGTCTTGCATGTTCCATAACAGCACAGTGTAGAGCAAGAGCTGCTCCTGAACATGAAAGATGCCAGCCAGGCTCTCAAGCACCTTAGTACAAACTGAGCTGTTTTGGAATTTTTTTTCAGTTTATGAACTCCTGTAGCCCATATCTAAGCACACTACCAACAAACTTAAACTTACTCGTTATCCTTTGTGGACCCTGTGTTGCAGACAGACCTCAGACTGTTAGCTTCAGTAAGAAACTAACGAGGATTTGCAGTGAAAAGAACAGAGTGCAGTAGGTTAGCACAGACCCACAATTCAGTCAGGGCTTCTTAAGGACCAGACTCCAAGCTGTTTCACTTTCAAGTTGGTTTTCTTGACATCAGTGATCCCTGTGAGGCACCATACAAGTTGCACACGCATACAGAAGCCACCAAAAGGTTTAGCCAGGAATGTGCATGCACACTCAGGTAGACAGGACTCCATTCTTCCCTCTGCAGGGCCTTCAACTACAAATGAACTAAAAAATGTGTACAAACAAGCAACACCAACCAACACTACAAGGTTGGAGGTAAATTACACGTTACTAGGCTCCCACTTCTGTTACATATTATTCTCCTGAACTAAAAAGCTGTTAAGTTCATAAATGGTTACACCAACACCACACTGTTAGAAATTCCTGGTTGATACCTCTCCTTACCTCCACTGAAAAGGATGGCTGTAGCATGGACTAGACGGATTGCTCTGGACTTGTGAGTTCAGGTAAAATACTAGAGGAGAAGTAACAAGTGCACAGTCAGCACTAAATGGGAATTTAAGGTGCTGCAGACCTGGAGCAGATGTAGGAGAGAACATGTGCTGATGAACATCACTTCCTCGGCAGTGGGAGAACAAAGGAGAGGAGATTCTGACAAGGTACCACGGTAGAAAAAAAAAAATAAATCAGGGTCAATATCACATCTTCTATTTATCACATCAATACAAAGAAAAACAGCTTTCAAAGCATATCTTCTTAATAAATGTAGTGAACTAAGTGGACAGAAGTCACTCAATTATCATCCAAACCAAAACATAATTTGTCAGTCAATACAGTACCTATTAAACGTTATTTTTCCACTATGAAAAATCTTCTCATCTGGAATTATCCAAATCCTTTTTTTTTTTAATTATTTTTTTTACAGTGATTCCCAAGGTTTCTGGATCACACACCATTGTCAAACTTTTAGTTGGGAAAAATTAACAAAGATGCCAATGGTGCCACCAGTGACTGACATGAGCCATTCGTATCACAGCCTTCACAGGTTCCAATTTGGGAGCCCTGGTTCCATACCACAGCTACGGCAACGACAAAAATACTCAGTGAAAACATGAATTACATGAACCATTAACTAGAGAACATCTAGCACTGAGAATATCTTAAAACATCAACTAAATTAAGCGTGAAAGCAGCACTGCAAAATGGGTTGATTCTAATTTAGCAGTGGGGAAACTGAGGCACAAAGAGGTTAAGTGACCCATCCACAGCACATCCATGGTAGCATTAGGATTACAGCTGAGAAAACTGATTCCCAGCTCTGTGCTCAGCTCTGCAAACTATCCTGCTTTTGTAGAGTTAGCAGCCAACAAGTACTCTTACAAGCAGAGAGCACAGAAAATTTCTCTAAGTAGCTGCTTTTCAAGAAGCTGCAGGCAGACTTGTATATAAACGTAAAAAAGTTTTAACACCTACTGTATTGAACTATACACGATGAGATGTCCTTCACTAGAAATAAAGTAAAAGTTAACTTACAAATATTGGTATTATAAAGAAATCATGGGTAGCCAAAATAATGTATCGTGAAATAAATACACATTATGAAAGCCTTTTGCCCAGATTCTTATACAGGGATAAGAAAATAGGTTTTGAGTTCTCAGATAAGAAAATCATATACTGAATATACTCCTATGTTGAACTGTATCAGGTGGACATATCAGCTCTAAATACAAAACTTGAGGCCGTCACCAAGTTTTAGGGCAGTGTTGCATCACTGATGAGCTCAACCCTTCAAGGGGTTATTTGAAAAAAATTAAACCAAGTGTTTTAGTACAACCATCCCTCTGGAAAAATTATACAGCTTATTACCTGGTTTGCCTGACAAGTGACATTTTCCTTCCTAAGTGGTGACATAACAACTTTTGTTTTTTCTGTATAGGGAATCCAAATAGAACAATCAATTTGACTCACAAATACATCACCTCCAGTTGAAGTCCTTTGGACTTTGCACGTAACTACTATGTTCCAACCATGCAATTTTACAGAAATTGCAAAAGGAAATATATTAAGTATTTAACATCTTACGATTCACCTACGATCAGTACCAGAAAATGCAAAGTTCCTTACATCTAATCCTCAAAACTCAATGCTTAAATGTAACGTGTACATCCCTATACTTTGCGTAGGGAGTCACGAACTGCACAGGGTATTGTCCACATGTATGCTCTCTGGTATCACTGTACATTCAGCCTTTTCCTTTTTAAAATTTGGACAATGCTTAACAATGCAGTCCCACGCTATGCTTACCGTGCTTGTGTTTTAAAACACAATCTAGTGCCACCATATTTTTACAACTATAACTGAATTTGATGGAGGGATGAAAGTTGTTTCTATTTATTGTACTTAAACATA
This sequence comes from Anser cygnoides, assembly GCF_040182565.1. Taxonomy (NCBI): domain Eukaryota; kingdom Metazoa; phylum Chordata; class Aves; order Anseriformes; family Anatidae; genus Anser; species Anser cygnoides. The sequence continues at coordinate 24,006,816 of NC_089880.1, read as the reverse complement.
AGCTTTCCTAGCAAAAGGTAAATCTGGGATGTGCTTCAGCTTTTGTTTGGTATTCAGACATGCTATATTGGAAGTCCTGAAGTCAAGCATGTTTGTTAATGTTCCCTGCTTTTAATTTCCTACTGAATCCAAATACTTCTTATCAGTAAGCAACCTTTACATATTGGAAATCCTCCCCACTAGCAACCTCTGCTTAAACAGCTGATGAGCTTTACAGTCTGCAGACACAAAAGGTTAAGCCTGCCTCTTACCCTGCTCCTCCCTTCACTGTGTGACAGATTCATTTAACTTCCCCTATTTATTATCCACATAGCATTAAATATACAGCTTCCTTCATTTTAACCAATAGAAATAATAACGTCATTACCAACATCAGAAAGAGCAATTTTCTATAGCAGATTTCAAAGCATTTCTAAAGACTACAGTATTAAAAAGGAATTTTTGATATTTCAGTTGTAGAAATATGTGGCGATGTAAATAGCGACTTTTTTTTGCTTAAAATTTAAATTAAGAACACATTTGAAAACCTTAAGAAGATGGCAAAGGTAGTAAAGGTTTCGTTACAGTGGAGCCCTGTGACAGTTTTCTGGCAGATTATTAGAAGCACTTTTTATATTTAAAAGAGTGATCTAACTAGAAAGACAGTTACAAACATTTAGTTTCACTATATTAATTAATGCTAGGTATAAAACTTAACCACAATGTACCCCATTTAAAAACATTTAAATATTGCTCTTTTTTGGCTATGCTTTATGGTAAATGCTCCACAGAAACAAAACATTAAAGTTCTCAAAATGAAATTTTGTGTACAGCCACATAAGCATGACAGATAAAGTTCTAACAAATAAAAGCAATGTTTATTAGCACAGAATATTCTAGCTTGTTTTCTTCATAGTTTCCATTTGAAATGTTTAAGTGCAATTTATTTTTCACAACAGTCCTTACTGGATCCGCAGAGATGGGGCTCCAAGCCTCTGTTTCCTCCGTTTCATCATTGTGCTGATGATACACTATGTTCCTTCCCAGAATAAGAGGCTTAAAGCCAGAAAGGAGAGCCCACTCTTATCACTCCAACACAGAGCAGAGAACAATCAGTGCAATCCCAAGCTCTTCGCGTACCCCCAGTGTCACAGAGACCTTAGGAGTTCAGTAATGGTCCAGATTAATCACACGGCTCGTGTCAAAAACGTCATTATTTATATATTTAAAAAAAAAAAAATCTTCTACAAGTCTATTTATAGCATCCAGAGAAAGGAAACGAAGCCCACCAGTACGCAACGAAGGCACAGAAAAGTCAGAGAGACAAACCAACGACCTGACCTGCCAGGCAGACAGCAGCGTGCTCCGGACACGCTCGGGCTTAGCGCTCAGCAAATCAGAGACAAACTTTTCCTGGGCTTCAAGGAGCAGGAGCAGTCACTCTCACCAAATCAAAAGGAAAGCGTAAAAGCCAACGGGAGCGATGGCACACTTGAAAGGATTCTGGCAGAAATCTCACATAGCAGCTGGCAACCTCACACTGCGATAGGAATAGAGTCACCGCTTCCACCCAAAGCCCTTGCAGAGTCATCCGCGGCGCACGGAGCAGCTGTTCTCGACCGCTGAGCAAACACGTGAACCGGCCCTTTTCGGAAATCAATCCACTTAAGAACACGCACAACTTTATTCTCAAAACATCCTCAGGCAGCTACCGGGCCATGTTTCAGCTGCAAATTTCATGGATTCTGGCACTGAAACGAGAGCAGCACAGAAGCAGTCGCTGCGGCCAGGTGCTGGAGGAGGGCAGGGGGCAGGGAATCGCCTTCCGTAGGATACAATGTTCCTGGTACAATGCAAGTCTTGCAGTTTTGTTTGCAAATGGTAATTGCAATCACCTCCAAATCAATACCACGCTATTACGGAAACCACCATAAAATAATGACAAGTGTTCCTAAAATGTGTTATTTGTCAAAAAGTTAGCTTTCCAAATAAAATTTCCAAATATGTAACTCTTTAAAGTCTCTCCAAAATACAGCAATTTTCTTAAAGACCCTATTTAGGTATGTGAAGCCCGCTGCTGCTCTGAAGCACTCGTCAATCAAGCCAGATTGCAGATGACAACCCTTATCTACAGCCCCTCCCATGATTCACATCGCAGCAGGAGTGCCCCACACAAGCTCACAACCTCTCGACAGCCACGTCCCACCCGGGAAACAAATTGTCGGACTCAAAAGCCAACCCCAGGGTGCCCGAGTGACTTTCCTTTCTTGGGTGGTTGTTCCTTCAACAGCCAGTGCCGCCCCCCCCACACACTGCCTCCAAGGTAAGAAAGCGCAGCAAGCAGCCAAAAGTATGAACACAAATTTGATGTTTGTTATGTATAATTTTATTATACTTACTAAATGAAAATCTGGATTAAAGAGTGGAAATTTGATAACAAAAGCTGCACAAAAAAACTTTTCTCGCTTTTAAATCCTTGGCAAAAACCCTCCCTAACCTCATCTCTGAGATTACAACATATACAGAACACTAAAATCCTCCTTATTCACTAAATCACTTCTTTTATAAAAAACGACGCTTCCAAATTATTTTTAAAGCCTAACATACAAACAGCAGTGTTCCTACAGAGTCCTGCAGGAGGAATTCAGCACGTTCCTCCTCCAGAGCCAGCCCCACATATCAGTTTAGGAGCACCGGGTTATTTTTGATCTACTGCCTGTGAGCTGCTCCAGTGCAGCTCAGAGGATGGAGCAGTTGGAATATACCACCTCTCTCTCTCCTCAGCTATAAAGATATCGCAGGCAGAAAGCACTCAGAGAAGGCATTATTTCTTACTCTGTTTCCAGAGCCAAGACAGTACACTGTGCAGAAGTAGCTTAACTCCTTTCCAGAACCATTTCTTTCCCCATTTCTTGTCCTCACTCGAGGCACAGTGCTTGCTCCTAGCAGGGAAATGACATCGATCCCCAGCAGAAATGCTTACCCTCCAAGATGAACAGCAACTGAATGATATACTCCATTTCTCCGCAGATAGGGAGGAAATTCCCATGGCACCTGAGCACGGCAGGATAAAGGACATAAACCAGCATTAAAGCTCGGGGTGTTTTGTTTTTTTTTTTTCCTGCTATTTGTTGTTGTTTCCAAGGTCCCAGCATTACAGTTTAAAAAGAAATTGATATAAACTTGTATTCAGCACATCCTCCCAATGAAATGCCTTGGTGTGTTTATGCGTTATTTCACCATCAAGAAGCTGCGGGAAGTTTAACAAATTATTATGAAGAATTGCTTAATGAAACTCTACAAAAGTTCTACAGCCGCAGGGACTTGGTACCTTTGGATGGGGCGGAGAGCATGAGCCCCACAGTAGGCATAAATTGCCTTAAAGATCGATTAAAAGGAATAAAGACCACCATAAAAGCCTTCCACATGTCTTTATCAAACACTATTATTTTGCTTACCATATTTCATAAAGACAGACACAAAAACTTACAGTGAATACTATTTCATATCAGCACCTACCACCACCAAAACAGCAATCTGTAATAGTTCAATTTGTTATTCCCCCCCATCTAACTGTAATTTATTTTATATAACAACATAAGCATTTGGTCTTTGATGCCACAGATATCTTTATGACCATCAAAAACGTGGGATTTTTTGGTGAAACAACTATTTTCACTGGATATGTTCTAAATTATAATTATTTTTAATGCTTCTTACATCGCCAAGTTCTTTCTCCCTCAGGCATGCACTCTAAAAGAAGAACTGTATTTAATACAGATGTTTGATGACAGGAAAAAAAAATCAAAAAAAATCTTGCATCTGAAATTAAAACCAGTGTCACAAGTTTACTTTGCTGAGGAAATTACTATTGATGTAGATATAAACTGGGAAAGCGATATTTTCTTTTTATAAAATTTTATGTTTGGACAGTACAAAGATCACAGCAATCCAATCTAGTAAACCTACCTCAGAAAACATGAGGAGTTCAAACAAACCTACGCTGTTCATAAGAAACCTTTATTGAGCAGGTCAATAAAGTTCATGTTATATACAAGTGGGTTTATTAAAAATGGGATACTGAACAAGAAACCAGATGGCTCAAATGCATCCCCAACTAGATTTAGTGACTGATGATTAGCTGGGAGGCAATCAGAAGAAATAGTGAGCTGCACTATTGTGTTGTGTATCCTGAAACCACAAAGAAAACCTGCACTTTACAGCCTGCTTTCTTGGAAGCGGCGTTGCTGTTATGCACATGAACACGAGCGCTTCAGCGCGAGCCTCGTCTTGCTGCGCGGCCCTCACCTTTGTCTTTCAAGCCTGGAATGTCTCTAGTGCACTTCACGTGCAGGTGCACATCAAAACCATTTGAAAGCTGAATCCATCGGTACAAAAACCCATCTCTGTACACACCGTGGCACCAAAAGAACAGAACAGGGTAATGGCTGCAAGTAATTAAACCGCTTCCGCTAATAGGAAGGAGATCAAAGTTTGGGTCTATCACTTTGCATTCGCTGTTTGATATTAAAGAAAATATTCATAAATGGTAATTATTTTTTGTGAACAAAGCATGAGAAAACATAGCCAATACATTTATATGCATAATTTATTAAAGAAAACTTTGAACTCAGATTATTGAGCCACACCAGAGACAGAATGCAACTACTTGTTCCTCTTCTAATACTTGTATTATTCAACCTCTTTGCAGCCTACAGCTCAGTTGGGTATAATTTCTTGTAGTGTTTTAAACGTGCTTAAAGTCTGTGTGTTTCTGTGGAAGGTTATACTGACAACAAATTGGTATCTAGATAATCAGGCAATGTCACCCTGTGTACAGTTCCCCCATCTTACTCACCCTGTGATGATTATTTTAAGATTAGACTGCAAGACCTCCAAGGGCAAAACCATCTTTTTATGTTGGGTTTGTGTTGCCTTCTGCTAATATGGAAGAGGAACTGCTAATCAAGGGACTTCACAGGCTCCATCCAACCATTCATTTGGTTCTGCTTTTACACATAACCTTCTTTATGTGGGAAAATTCCTCATTCTCTCCTGCCAAAATACTGAGATATCTCACTCCTCTTCCTTTGTGCGAGCGAGAGTAGGAACATTGTCCACGCCTACAATCAATTCCTGCACAAAAACAGAGTCAACTAATACAGACCCAGATAAACATGAAGCCACAAGTCAAATAAAGAAAAAGAAGTGTTGTCACGAAGAGCTTGCTACTTTGCATTGGTGAGGCCACACCTGGAGTACTGCATCCAGTTCTAGGCTCCCCAGTACAAGAGAGAGACATACGCACACTGGAGAGAGTCCGACACAGGGCCACCAAGATGGCAAAAAGACTGGAGCACGTCTCCTGTGACAAGAGGCTGAGCGAGATGGGACTGCTCAGCCTGGAGAAGGCTCAGGGGGATCTTATCAATGTCTATAAATACCTGAAGGGAGGGGGCAAAGAAGACAGAGTCTTCTTTCTTCTGCTCTCATCTGTAGTTCCCAGTGCCAGGACAAGAGATAATGGGAACAAACTGGAACACAGGAGGCTCTGTCTACACATCAGGAAGCACTTCTTCATTATGTGAGTGAGGAAGCACTGGCACAGGTTGCCCAGAGAGGCTGTGGAGTCTCCATCCTTGGAGATCTTCAAAAGCTACCCAGACGTGGTCCTGGGCAGCCTGCTCTGAGTCGCCCTGCTTGAGCAGGGGGTTGGACCACCCAGCCTCCAGGGGTCCAACCTCAACCCTTCTGTGATTCTGTGAATAATCAAGTCTTCCTTCCACTTCTGGTTTGCTGGGAAATAATGACTTCCTCCCCAGATGTGATCTTTTTACAGTAGTTAATGTATCCCAGCCTCCTGACTAGCACACAGAGAAATGCTGAGTGCCTATATATTTCTATATAATACAATTAGTCCTGAACTGCTACAAAGGCTGGAGTTTGTGCAGAAAATGGATGCACCTCTTGAGGATTTCTGGCTCCAAGCCAGAGGCTCCATCCATCTGTCAATTCCTGCTTCTCCTCCTGTCAGTGAAGCAAAGTCAATGAACGGCAGTCAATGACTCAGGACCTAGCTACATCCATAAATATCCCTACTCATTAGCCACAGTAGAATACCTTTCCAAAATAAATTTTGATTTCAGAATTTATTTTTCATATGATGTTCATTGTTAAGTTGATTCAAGCAGAAGAAAAGCCTCCAAAAGAACGGAGAAATGCCTACAGTATGTATTTAAGTGCACATTATTAGGCCACCCTTTTTGACAGAATGGTTTAATACATTCATAAATATGTTTATTTATATATATTTATATACACACTATAATTATTGCATTTCTTGATATAATTTTCTCCAATTCCTGATTCAAAGACTAACAGCGGATTTTATTTTTTTTTAAAATCAAGTAAGTACTCTGATACTGGAATATCTGAATCATCTCCACAGGATCTACTTCAATGAGCCTATATGCTTATCAATATATGACATCAACACAAATATACATAAGCTGCAATGCACTACTGACTTCTTAAATAGTTATACTTTTCAAACAAACAAAAAAAATCATTTGGTAGAATTGACAACAGAATCTATAATTCTAGAAAATATAAATAATCAACTAGATAACAAATTCAACTAACGGAATACATTTCAATTCTCCCTAGACTTTTAGTCTCACTAGTCGCTGCAACCTCGTTTAAAATTTATAGCCTGGATCTTCTCAACACAGGTTGCTGAATTTCTTCACATAATGCTCGCTTAAAAGGCACTCACTTGTGGAAGAAAACGAAAGTAATAAAAACTAAAGGTGTTAAATCAGTGTAGAAACAAACATTCAGTCATTCAGTTTAGTTACAACTAAATAAAATGTTACACATTTGAAGGATTTCATTTACATCTCAAATATTTCAAAGGTAAGCGTATGAGTAGTTTTGTGTCATACCCACCTCCACACTTGACTGAGGGAAGGGAAAATCTCTGGCATCGTCAATTTCAATTCCAAAACTTTTGTTACACAAAAATCTATGTTACATTAAACAAACAAACAAAAAACCCTGTTGGTAACTCTCTACTCCAGCAATTTTTCAAAGCAACAATCTTAAACTCCTGAACATCACCATTCTTACAAATCTAGCAAATATAGCTAAACTAGCCTTTAAGGCATGCTGATAAATAAATAAATAAATAAAAGCTGTCAGAGTTTCATGTTCTTCTTTACATAACTCACTGAGTGTTTCACCACTGTCATGTGAACTAAGTAAAAAGGTTTGGTCATACCCCATTTAAAAGAAAAAAAAAAAAAAGCCCTTTTGATCCCTTGTATTGTTCAGCACTGAATTACTGGCACTACACAGCATTTTCCAAATGCTGCCTCTTATACAAAGGAGAGAGCTCACATTAAAAGATTGAAAGTTTTTTCTCATTAAAACCAGAAACCTGAGGAAGAAAGGTTATATGCTTTTGTGAGCTTTGTCTAGTATACAAGCTTTGGGAAGCAATTTTAAATCATAATGCAACAGCAGCCAGTTCAAATGCCTTCTCTTTTATACAATGCAATCAATAATTCAATTTGTTCCACCACAAATCTGTAAGTATAGTAAAAGCTAAGTTCTCCTACTATCACTGAAACATTTGCTAAAATTTTTAAGCACCATGTACTAAAAAAGAAAAGAATATACATATTTGTTTAAACTTAATTTTAAAAGCCTACTTTTTCCAACATTTGCTACTTTATTAAAATATCTCTATTACACTGACTGCTCCACAAACACCTGACTCAGGAACTGTGTATGGGGATTTCTGTCCTCTCAGAGCGTTTGAAGAGCAGTGATCGAAGTTGTCCTTATCACATAAATAATAAGTGACTGCTGTGGAGTCACTTGAGGGATGTCAGTGCAAGCAACACTCAACACCACAGCTACTTCCATATGGGGGTCAGCTGAAGCTGGTAATTAGAAGTAAGCTTACACTACTACTGTCTTTCCTACTACACTTAAGGAAATGAATAGGGGTTTAACCTCAGAGAAATGCAAGCTGTTTCCATGTGTATGACTGACTCTGTCAGAGAAAAGAGAGTTAGCTGTCTGTTTATACGACTTCCACAAGGGAACAGCTATATGTGCTCAAAACAAAGAAGCATCAAATAAAGAATAGCTGTACTTACAAGCTTCCTCTTCTAGGTAGACTGAGCTCCTTCTGGAAAACAGAATGAAAACACAGAGTTAATTTTCTGTGCCAGTACGTATTACCCACCTACGTATCAGCGAATGGCCAAGGCCGTGAGAAAACAGCGGTTTGCACCCAAGCAGCAGAAGTGAGGGAAGCCTGGGGCTTTCAAGGCAAGGGTTTCACTTTGTGCTGTGATTCTGTGTTAGCCAGCGACCCGTCTGTAACCCGGGTCAGCCAGCAGGCCGCAGCAGGCCGCAGCAGCCGGGCAGGCGCAGGAGCAGGCCGCGGCCCGGCGCCACCAGGTGGCAGCAGGCGGCCGCGGGCAGCGGGAGCGCGGCGGGGTCCCGGGGCCCTCCCGTCAGCCAAAGCCGGGGGGACGACAAAATCGGTCCTTCTCCTCGCCAGTCTGCCCGGCAAGCCAGTGCAGGCTTTGCCTGGGCCGCGCTAGTGGTGGGCGGAGGACAGGACGCCTGAACGAGGCCTCACAAACATACCCAGGCAGGTTCTGGGGCTGCTGAATTTCGGCTTTTCACACCAAAATGACAAGTACGTGGCCAGGTTCAGTTCCTGACTTTCAGGGTACTGACCTAACTGATGCGTTTTTCTTCCCCCGGAAGAAAAAAACTCATTTTTTTCCCACTGAATATTGAAGAAAGTCAATGGAAAAAAAAAATCCATAAAATCTGGTAACCACTTTTCCATGTTTGGATACGGCGTACATGCTGATCTAAATGATTAACAAGGTTCCTGACAAACCGGCAGTGACTGCTTTGCTAAGTCATACCCGGGACATCAGTTCAAGTTGTTGTAAGGTACCAAAAATTCGCAGCTACTAGAACTAAAAAAAAATCAAGTCCAAAAACATGCTCCTCTTATTTTCAAGTATGAGTTCTCTAAAGTTTGAGATTTCGTTACAGCTTAACAGCACCGAGCAAATTTCATGTGTGAATTATCACAAGCCTGACAGCTTACAGCATCAAGAAATAAATTCCTGTCATCAGACAAACTTGTCAAGATCTAATCAAAACATTTCAAGTATGTAAGATAATAAATCATTAGCATCGATAACAGGTTGTATGTTTTATATTCTGAAAGGTACTTCTTCCACTCTCATTTGCTCAAAAGAATTAAAGTTTCCAACTGTGAAGTCTACATAGCAATGACTGCTCTCTGCCACTACAAATGGAGAGATACGTATAATTATTATGTGCCGTATCCTATGCTGTGTTTATGTACAACAGACATGCATATATATATGTATCATCTCTCCTGTGTTTTTTTCATTTATCCCCTTTAAAGAAGACCTAACAGAACAAAGGTGCTTAGCAGGGTGTGCCTTCTCTAGCCAAATGCTGTGCTTCCATTTCTTCCCAAACAACCTGCCCCAGAAATTCTCCAAATGGATGCACTAAGCTCTGAAATTTCACGGTACTGGCTGAAAAAGGAAAACAGCGACTTTTAAGTCTCTTTATCTACCTTCTAATTTTTGAGCCTTTAGGTTCACGTTTACAAGCTGTGCTCTGGTCATGAGGGCTGAAAGAGATAACACTTCTTTGTAGCAGCAAGGCTCCAGTAATTGAGACTCTGACATACAGACAAAATACCACGGGAATCATGATCCAGTAATAGGAGTGGACGAGCCATTTCTTTCCTCTACTGGACATTTGTTTTACTCGCATAATAAAAGCTTTAATGCTCCTTATATTGTAGCTGTTTCTGGAATAAATATACACAGGGTTAAAAGAAGGATTTGGGCTTTGTTCATGAAATTAGCTTTTTGAAATCTGTGATCAACTCAGTTTCCAAATAAACAAGAAAAAGTACTACCAGATGACATCTCAATGCGGTTGAACTATTATTCTATCCATGTAGCAATCGTTTTCACTCCGTACCTCCACCTTGACAAATACAGTGCAGCTGTGGGATCAATAGGCAGTAGTTCAAATTTAATACCTCTGTGCTCTAGACAACAAACAGCACAATCAAAGCAATCCATTTTTATACCTGTTGTTCCACTATGCCTCATCTCCTATTAGTCTGAAAATCCCCTTCAAAAGCCCTGTCAGCCATGCACCAAGCCGTGCCCCCACTCCCCCAGCACTTTCCCTTCCCTCTGGAGAACCACCAAGCTTCCACCCTCCCAACTCTTCACCTCCTTCTGCTTCTCCAAAGCAGAACTGGTAGCAACACCGCTTATAATCCTCTGAATTAAATCGTGAATGGTGGAGCCGAGGCCAGAGCATCAGAGCTGGAGATTACGTGATCGTGAGCACCAGAATTATCAGCTTTGCTCCTCCTGAGTCACCAGTGAGTAGGTGTCTACAAAAGTCACTTCTCAGCAAAGATGACAACAGACAATGCCCAGAGGTGGCAGCACGGAGGGAGCAGACCGCAGTCAGAACTGATGCCCTGTTTCAGGAAGCTTACTAGGGGCTGCCGCCTCTCAGGAGAACATTGCAGATCTCCAAGGGATGGAGTGAGCAATGAAAATGCATACCAGGGATGGGGACGTGTTCACAGGGGGGAGACTCAGCTGGATCTTAAAATGGCTTAACAGTTTAATGCGTGCAACGGGACCAACTGAGAGCTGAAATCTAAAAATGATAGGGTAATTTCAAATATATGAAGTAACTCTACAAAAACGCTGATTAAATAATTACGCAAAATATAACAGAAAAGTACAACAGCATTTCACAACTACCCTATAAAAGCAAAATTCTGCTCAGAACCAGTTTTATAATACAGACTAACTGTTTTAGATACTAAATGATGAGGGAGGAGGTGTGATTTGACTGGCTTCCACCCACTCCACAGAGGAGTCTGGCATTACATGTCCATGCATCCTTTAAAAATAAATCCTATTTAAAGACGTAAGATAGCCAATAAAAGAGTGTTGAGCTGTGACTGCTTGGTCCGAAAAACTATTTACAAGGTGCAGATGTAACCCCTTAAGTAAACATGCTATTTTATCCTAAAAGGCATTCCCATACTGGAGCACCCTTCCAGTGAGAACAACACATGAACATTGGGGATTTCAGCTGTCCTTTTCCAACAGCACTCCTGCTTCCCTCAGCACTTCAGGTGCCTGCACCTATACACATCACCAATATTACTCCAGCCAGCCTCCTTGCTGCCTGCTCTCTAGGTTAACAAAATAACCCTCTAAGTAGAGCCTTACTTCTTACATTTGACTTACGTGAAGTGATATATACCGTAGGAACATTTTAAAACATTGTTCCACATTATTCACAAGGAAGTTTTGGAAGTGGAAACAAACAACCACTTTCACAGACCCTACGTCACTAAAAAATAAGAAGCATATTAAATCTTGCAGTGCCCAAACGACAACAACAGGCTGTTCTGAAAGTTAATCTTTGCATCAGTTCTGTATTTCAAGGCATAGTTATTAAACACGCAACCTGATCTCTACATGACAAAAGAAGCAGAAGATTTTCCGATGACTAGTTAAAAATGAATCTTGGGAAAGAAATAAAGCATCATAGAATTATCAAAAGCTGGGTCTGATGCCCTCCTTCAAAGGAGTTCTTTATATTTGTTTCCTCCTATCTTACCATCTCAAATAATGTAGATATAAAATCTGTTAGAGGCTGTAACACACTAGAGTTCAGGTTTCACAATAAAACTAGATCCTCACTGGCCCTGTTATTTTTCAGGCAGCAAGCCTGAAGCAAAAAAGAGAAAATATATTCGCCATTTTAAGCATTTTTTGTTTACATAATATATAGTTTAGTGAATATATCCTGAAAATTTATTCTATAGTGACCTCTTGTATACAGAAACTGTTTTAAAACAAAATTGTTTCACGGAACAGAACGAGTGCTGGCTTTTTGCATACATATATATATACACCACGTAAATGGAACTAAAGTCTGGAAATCTATTTGTTCATTGACCTACAAGACAACCCATATCTTTTAAACAGATATGTTATAAAAGTGTGAAGAAAACAGGAGCCCATCACTCAAAATTGTCACTTTCTCTCAATCTTGTAATTTGTCCTTGAATATGTAACTGCACATATGGCACAGACCCACAGGCAAAGTTGGATGCTAGAGCCTGCACTGATGGCAGCTTAAATGTAGTCCTTTCAAATTACAGTGAGGCCCATCACTACCTTCAGGATGTTCCACATTTTTGCCAGAGCAGACAGCATGATTCCTGAGATTCCCTTTGACCTTGGCTTTCTTGCATGGTAGCTCACTATCATACCAGTTGGGACAATAGGCAAATATTTTTACAGCTATAACAGTAAATACATTTCAGTTAATAAGTTAATATTTCACAGATGATGAAATTCCACTGACACTCATTGACCTAGTACCATGCACTCATGTTTTAATTTTTTTTTTCCTTTGCTGACTATGTTTGCTTTAGGGTATCTACCAACCAGCAGGGGATTAATTAAATCTCTTTCTATACATAACCATTTGCATTACAGAAATGATATAATGAGGGTTAGAATCTCCAGTTCTGATGGAAAATACAACCTGGCCAGGCAAGGACAAACTGTAATCCATCCATCAGATTAACAGGAAAGAATTTTTCATGGTGATTAAAAATAAACCACCCCACACTAAGCTTCTCTTTCTCCTATCAGAATCTGTCAAGAAAAATAATTTCCTTCCTTTTACCATATCATTGTAAATGGTTATTAAAACCAGTACTTCTCAGTTTCTCTCTCAAGTAATGATTACATCTAAAATTGTTTGCCAAACTCATCGGCAAAGAATTTCAAACAGTAACACTAAAACCATATCTGTACTGAATGTCAGATTAACCTATGAAGTATACTGCAGATATTTTCTATCATATATTGTCTTTTTAGAAACTAAATTCAGAATCATGTTGTTAAATCATCTGCTTAACTACAGAGATATTTAAAATACAGAAAACGAATACCCAAACACTTTCCACTGTCATTCAAAATATAGGGAGGACGCTGAGTTTAATTCCCAGATCCTTTTCAACACAGTACAGGATTTATACCTGGAATTGCACAAATCCTGAACTGCCAAGCCAGTGGTACACATCTTCCCATATTCCCAGTACTAGCCAAACTGCCTGGAACAGACCTTTCCTAAGAAATCTCACCTTCATGGCCACAGATGCCAGATCCTTCAGGACAATGTGCACGGCACTAGAACAGTTACTGGTATACCTGTTCACCCAGGGTTATTCTAAAATACCCTACAAATTCAAAGCAAACAATGTATTCTTTGGATTAGTTCTCTACCTCAACAGAAGTTACCCGTCGGTAGAAATATCATTTGCAAAGCACATTAACACATAAAAACAACTGTGGGGAAAAAAAAACACACAGCTGTGTGGCTGACAGATGACACCCCATTTCTCTAAATAAACTCTTTATATCAGTCTTCAGACCAGTGGGTCAAGAATCAGCCAATGATGCATTTAATGTCTGCAGCATCTTCTGGCCTTTTCCTCTCTTCAGGTAGAAATCCCTTGCTAGGCAGCAAAAAAAGCCATTGGGTTTATTTCAAATTATAGCTAGTGCAGAGGAAAATAAAGCTAAAAGCTCCTTTAAACATTAAGAAAATTCTCAAATACAGCAAATTATTTCCTCATCCCCATGAGCCCCCCTGCCTGGGTAACACAAAGTTCTTCCTTTGTAGGTAAAGCTAAGGGTCCAGGTCACATCTGTGCATTAACCTCTCAAGAATATATGGCTCCAAAAGTTGCCCCCTAACCTTTCAGATCATTTAACCTCAGGGCTTTTCATAAGATTAAGACTATTGGTTACTTGACCTAAAGTAATTACAGAATACATCTCAAAATAGACAAGAATTCACACTTTTCTCAGAATATTTTCAGTGTCTCCCCTCCTCTCCTGTGCGGGTGTGTGTATATGTATATAAATAGTTATTTTTTAAGTGAGCTGGAGTGTCTACTCCATCTTATGTACATTACATCATGTTTTGAAGCCCAAAATATAACATTGCACAGTACACCACAGACCTGACTGAACCCACTCATGGCAACAAACACGTCTGAAACCACACATCATGGCCTGGATAGGCAGATGACAATAAAAATGATGCATGCAAACCACATTCCCAAGTGGGTGAGCTGCCCAACCCCAGGAAGAGGGCAGCTGCCACAGCTGAGCTGCAGATAATGTGCAGAGTAGGCGTTTTCAGCCAAGGACAGGGTGGTACACATCACTCGCTAAGCAGAACAATGAATGACTTGCAATTCTCCAAGTCTCATTTCCTCCGCAGGATTCATTCCTATCTCTTATTTGGGACTAAGACCATGGGGTCAGTCTAATTTCATGCTATCAATAAAGCAGCAGCCTTTCTTTTCACTCTAAAGAAAATAGCCAGTTTCATATTTGATCCCAAGCTTTTCATCTGAGGTTAAACAGTGAATGGTTTCTGAAAATCAAAGACACCTGAGAACCCTGGTCAAATTAAGAAGAGCGGGTACAGTAACTCAGCTGTTCAGCCCTAAGATGTCAGCAAACTAATTTACTATCAACCTCATTGTTTTCCTCAAGGCTAAAAAAACCACCAACAAAAAGCCACTACAGCAGCAGCTCTCTTCAACTACATTTGCCAAAGTTACTTTCAAACAGCATGTAGCACATAAAAGATCATGTTTTCAAGTGTAACTTCATTTGCAGCAAAAAGTAAATTTAAAGATTTAAATTTTGTAGCCCAGAGAATTGTAGATGATGCAAAAGCATGAAACAACAGCAGAGTAGAAGGCATATTTGCTGTCATAACAGTCAATATATAAATTGCAACAGCAATAGATTCAGAAAACCATGATGGTAATGAACAAGCCACCCAAAACGTATGGATGAACTACATAAAAGGCGAGATGCAAGGTAGTCCCATGTAAATAAAAGGCAGGTTATACTTTAAAATCTGAGAAATAACATACTTAACAAATGGTTTGTTATATACATTACATTTTTGCACAAATTAGCCTGAGGAAGAGGCAATAATAAGAGGGAATAAAGCACACAGCTCCGACAGCTCATTAATCTTCCTCATTACTTAATTCTGCTTTTCCAAGGCCACAGAGCAGATTACTGATCTACCCGGTGTGTGGAACAGGCTGCCCAGCACTGAACAGACGTCCAAAACAAGGGGAGCAACTGTTCAAAATCCTCTTTCTTTTTGCCAGACTACACCAGTTCCAGAAATTTAAGTCAAAAGGTCATGCTCTACAAAATTTTGGAAAATGCAGAAAAGAAAACAGTGTCATTTCAGAGACATACAGGACTGCAGTTGTAACACTATTGTTAGAAACTGCTCTTTAAATTACTCTGTCTTGACTTGCACCAAAAATTCCTTCAAGACTGGGCATGCAATGATCACAAGGAAACAGCCACAGCTGCTAAAAATGCCAAGAGCATTACAAATAAACAAATCCGCTTTTATTCTCTCCCTTGTTGGCTCGTACTAATATTAATCTATGATTAAGTCAATTGTCATTTCTACTACACACACATCTACTCCTTAAAAGGTTGTTTCTAGAAGAACTGACAGCTGACATCAAGGCTACTGACCACTAATTTTACTTAAAATCTTTAAGCATCTTTTATTGATTTTAAAACTCAGTATACTCAAGCCCAGCATAATTTTGGTGAGTTGAAGGTTTACCCTCCATAAAAGTTGTATAAAACAATGGGCATCTCATCAGAAAACCGGACCTACTCACCAGCTCTTATCAATTCAGTGCACTGGTAATAATACATGCTGTGAACAAAGACCAAAGGTTACAAAGAAAATTATATTGAAATACGTAGGTTGAGAGAATCTCTGACAGTAACTAGAAAGAAAAGGCACATTGTCAGCTCCATACCAACGTTATCATCAGGCATCTCATAACAGTCATGAGCCCTGTTTATTCTGTCGGGTTTCTCGCTGACTCCCCAGTCACAGAGTATTTGGGAAGCAGACAGGCAGAAATTAAGTTAGTCTTTTTTTCTTGAGAGGCGTTCTGCACGTCTCCATTTGCTTTGTCAAGTTAAGCTAAGACTTTTGACACATCACCAGAACTTTATCTTTACAACAGCATATTCCTCAACTAATTTAGACAAAAAGGAAATCTGTATTGGATCAATCTCCCAGCTTAGCAGCCCTGAAAGCAAGTTTCTTAACGGCAAACCTCTGAGAGAAAGTCCTAGAGAAGAGAAACTTCTCCGTTCCTCAAAAAGCCTCCACAATGGAGGCGTCTCCCATCCTGCCCTAAAGCTGCACCAAGTCTGTTCCATATAGATCATGTGAAAACACTCTCAGAAATTGGAAGCATAAGCAATCAATTTTAAAGATATTTAGTAATTAGCCCTAAAAGGAATTCCAAGCATATAAAACTCCCTTGCCTTCATCCAGTGTATGACTGATAGCATCTGTAACCTCACGAGGCATCCATTAAGTTTAGTAGTTAATTACATCTGCTCTGAATGGACATTATTTACAGAACAAGCAGATGTAATTTTTCATTGCTTAGCTAGTCGACACGAGGCCCTTCAGCTTACCCCTCTCGAATCACTGCTTCTCAACAGAAGCTGGGAAGGAGGGACAGGCAAAAGGACTTGTGATTGTTTTTGCGAAGGACCAGTTACGGACAAACATCAGCTTTATGAAGAAACCCATGTACTGGGCACCATAAGAAAATTTGGAATAGGCAGGTGCCTGCAAGTATTTATTTGTGTCTTTGTAAGAAGCCAACAGAAGTCTAACTTCTCCTTTTGCCCTCATTAGTGAATGGCACAATACTGCTCATGTCCACTGGGCTTCAAATTGCAGCCAAACTGAAACGTAAATCCTTCACAGAAGCGATGAAAGAAAGGGCTCTATTGCTTCATTCCCAGATAATATTTACAGCAAAAGCAAATAGCCACAGAAGTTTTGTATTTGGATTATGTATATAGGAAGAGATTAATCCCCCTGGAAATATGAGGTGGTTGTATGCTTACTGTGACTCACTTCAGAGTTACAACATGAAGCATTTCCACAATGACTTTCTTAAAATTAATTCTGGAAAACAATATTTTCAGTGAAAAACAAAGATTAAAGTGAAACAGGCTCTCCTATCAGCTTTCACATGTACTTTTAAACAGATGTTTAATTCGCTTAGGAACACAAATTACCATAAAGATTTTTTTTTTAATGGCAATTAACTACTCTTCTTAATTTTGATCAAGTAAATAACTGTAGCAACCACCAACCTTATCCTAATTTTAAAATGACAATCTCGAGCTACCTTAATTTCAAGGGAACAACACTCCCTGTCATGTTCATATGTGACAAGACTCTGAAGGTGAAAGATAAAATGCAAACCTGCAAAGTAGAGCTAGGCCAAACCCGAGATTAATTCACGGATCAAACTGAGTGTGGTGAAAGGTTTGTACTGGTGTAGGTAAGACAATCTTCAGGCTTAGAGGGGGCAAAACACATCTTGGGAAAGCAACAGCTACTGCTTTCAAAATGAAAGCCAGCAGAGCTGGGAATCATAGGCACTGGCTGACCACATCCCTCAGTGTATTTTTAAATGACCACATGCAGGCCTGTCCTTCAGGAATATCACAAATTGCGTCAATGTCATGTGAATTCAGGTTTTTGGATCTCTGATTTCTTGTATGAAAACCCATTTGATCTTTCATAAATTTGTTTCTGAACAACTTTACATTTAATACAGTTGGATATTTCAGACCTACTCGGTGCCAAGAGATCTGTTTCAGAGCAAAGGAAAATTCATCCCCAATTACAGGACTGGTAAAATACAGACATGCACTCCCAAAGCACAGATTTGAGAAACTGCAGACTGTGCCTAATGACTTTTAGTTCTGATGGGTGATTAGTGGGCTCTGTAATGGACTGACAGAAACAGCTGATTCTATTACGAGGACATGTTCTGGCCAGGATTTTCTCTCTGTTGCTTTTAAATTATAAATATGGACTCTCTTGAAAATAAATGAGGACAAAAGATATTAATCAGTCTCTAAAACTTCTGTCTTCTGTCCTTTACAATACTTCAAATTAAAACAAACAATGACTTCATCACTGGGAAAAGACTCTTAGGTATTCTGGACGGTCTGTACTGCCATTACTCTTCCATACTATGAAGCACACAGGTCTCTTCATCTTTAAGCCTACAAGCCTTTTGGATGAAATTGCAAGGTTTTGGCTCATCCAGATGTTGGCTTCAAAGGCAGAATTTAAGGAATATTCCAGTTTGTACCTATGGGCAAGCAAGGGATTTGCAACACTTGCACATTCATCAGAAATTGTCACTGAACAGTTCTTTTCTCCAAACAGGACTGAGAATGGGATTTTGCCTGAAACTGATAGATTAAATACTAGCTGATCTCATCAATGTCCCTGTTGATGCTTTTGGGTTCAATTCAATATATGCTTAAAGCATTCAGCTTATAATAGCTTCTGGGTAGTGAGCACACAATGGCTTTATTTCAAAAAGTCTTTAATGCACTGTTTTCAATTCAATGTCTTTAAGATACTGTGGAAACACTGGAATACCAGAGCCTACACCCATGCTTCTCTGGTACACACCTCACGTAACCCACAAAAAGAGATATGCACCGGAAAGAAAAGTAGCATGTCAAGTGTACACCACAATACAGGCCAACTTCTAGGACATCTAAAATATGAGCTACCGAAGTGGTGCAAACACCAAAAAACCAGCCATGTATCTCTGTATAAGCTTTCCCACAGCTGTTTTTCAGCAATTTTCTTGCATTTTTCTTTTACCTATCCCATTCCATCAGCCCAATCCAATAGCTTTTCTCAGAGTGGAAGTTACAGTTCTGATGTGCTTACCTCATATGTTAGAGGATGTTTTGTACAAAAAGTATTTGTTATAGATCTTTAAACTCTTAATTTTCATTATCTCCCCATTAACAAAATAAGAACATTCATAAAACTTTTTGTATTTTTGATTGAGAGGAACCACACTACACAGAAAAAGCTAAAAAGCTGTAAGTTTAGTGACCATCTGTGAAGAAATATCCTGAATAGCTTGCAAAGAAAGACTCAAGATTTAACTTTTCAATAGCCACCTTCTACCTATATGCTGTTTGGCATAACGCACTTTCTCCATCAAGAAAATTCTTACTTATTTGTTTAAATGTTTAACTCCTTAATCTGTATTTAGATATTAATGTTTGCTCTCAGCCACCCTGGCCACGACACACCTGCAGGCTGCGTGACTCACCGAAGTCTCACAAGAGAAATGCAACCTCAGCAGCCAGAACAAAGGATTATTAAAAGAATTAAAAGCGAGCCTGTAAAATCACTCATTGCCTACAAAAGCACACCTGAGTTCGGCTCATTAATTTCCCTCTAAGTTTACAAGCCCAAAGTAATCCTAGCGCAGCTTCCAGTGTTATTGCAGATTTACATGCGTTAAGTGGCATTCTGGACTCAATATCTGAGTCTTTCCTCATTTATTTGAAAAAAAAAAAAAAGATCTTATTAATTCTCCACCATCTTCTCAAATAATGAATTAGACCATTTTTTCCTGCCCATCATTTACTTTGATAGGAGTATTCATCTTTAAAACAATTTAAAACATTAGCTTGACATTTAAGAGAAAAACTGAGAGAGCTCACACAGACAAGAAGTATCAGAGAAAGAACACAATATGTATCTTCAGAGGAAAAAGCAGGTTTTCTGATGTAGCGTGTCCTCTGTCTCGCTAGTAGATGAGCTCCTGTGAAAGCTCATTGCTTTGTAAAGGTGGTGTTGGCAGATACTTCAGTGGGAGGTAAAGCACCTCAAATCACGCTCCCCCCCTCTCCTGAGGCTACCCAGCATTTATGCCTACTCAGTTTAAATTGTAATGGCACAACTTGCATAAAAAAATCAATAGACATTACGTCTATTTATTTAAAAATCAATATGTGTAATAGATTAATAAAATATTCTATTAGAGATTAATAAAATATTATTTAAATTTTCCCAGTAATTATAACCAATATTTATAGGCCTCTTTCTACTCAAGTTTAACAACAAATGCAGATGTACACAGAGCATTTGGATGTATTCTGCTGCTAGGAAGCAGAAGTTACAATGTAAACAAACTATAGAGAATCCATTTGCAAAACACCTACTTAAGAGTACTAAACTTTATTTTTCAGTCTAAATACTTTGATTTTTGCTAATTTCAGTATAATTAAATATACTCAAATATGTAATTCCACTGCCTGTTCAGTCTTAGAAAGAAAATGAACAGGACATAAAACTGACAAAGCAAATGACTGACAAAAAGAAGATAATACTTCCAAAACAATACAGGGACTTCAACGTCTGCCCTTAATTTCAATGAAGAAAGTGGGAAATCAAGTTCACTGCACTGTCTGAAAATGTCCATCTGTGTTTTTCTTCATACAAGTCAGGATTTTGCCTTCATGGATTCAGGACTCCCTACTGAGGTCAGTCAGTCTCTGGAGCCTGAGGGATGCAGGAGGCAAGAAAGAGCAGGGGAGGAAGGGAAAAAAAAAAAAGAGAGAGAAAAAGAACAAAACTAGTTAAGAGCAAGAGATACAGAAACGGCAGTTGAGACTGCCTACAATACCAGTTACCTGTGATGTCAATGCTGAGCAACAGTGCAAGACGGAACCTAGAAGTGCTTCCACATTAATTGTAGAAGCTTGAAAAACAAACCAAGTTATACTTGGCATCAAATAACCACCCTCACATAGCAGGCATCCCAAACACCTGCCCAAAGGAGGACAACCTACGGGAAACAGCACCATCAGTATAAACTTTCCAGGAATAATGAAATAAGATACATGGGTAGAGAGGTGGCTCCATACACGTTTATCAGGATGAAAAATATTACAGCAGAGAAGTATTGTTGAATCTCTGTGGTTGGAAAAGCCAAAGCGTAATAGTAAAAATGCAGTCTTAGCACTGTGTTACCAAGCCCCTGAGCAGGACAGTGACAGCAATCAAGAAATACTAAATAAAGTTAGGGAAGCTGTGAAGTCATAAGAATGGAAGATTTTAGTTGCCCACACAGCCTGGGCCCACACCTCATTAGGATACGGCAGAGAGAGAATGTTTTGGGCACAATA
The DNA here is from genome assembly GCF_040182565.1 of Anser cygnoides. NCBI lineage: Eukaryota > Metazoa > Chordata > Aves > Anseriformes > Anatidae > Anser > Anser cygnoides. The sequence continues at coordinate 23,985,577 of NC_089880.1, read as the reverse complement.
AATTATTGTTTCCTGCAAGACTACTCTGAATTCCAAGAAGCAATGCTCTTTTGGATTTGTCCTCTGCATTTGTCCTCGAGTACTCTACGTTCTTTTTAATGTTTAGTGCCCTCAGTATGATTCAGTTGCGAGGTGCAGCATTCCTCCTAGGCAGATGCCGTCAGGTCCAAAAGGCTGATCAGTTCCCATCACATCCAATCCCTCCTTTTCACACCATCATCCTGTCTGCACATTCGGGCTGCCCATCTCTGCTGGTCTGCAGAGCCCCACATGTGGAGCTGCCAAGTTTTACGAAGTGGTATCACAGACATTGTGGATCTCAGTGTCCTGCTTGGCAACCTGAGTTCAGCCTCAAGAGCACCCTTCCTCTAACATCCCACACCACAAATCCAGCTAACTGCATCTGCTAGCAGAATCTCCAGCTATTACAGTCCACTTTCCTTAACCTTTTGGATCACCTCTGCTGCAGAAGCCTCCTCAGTAGAAGATGCAGCTACATCGCCTGGAGAATGGGTCTTGTCTAAAAGACTGGATCCGTGCTTCTGAGCAGGTCTGCCCTCTTTTTCTCAAATGCACGTCCTCTTCAGCAGCACAACCACAGCTAAGATGGGAATACCCTATAATGTCCCTATAGGTCTCGTCTAAAAACCTCTCTACTCCTTAAATTGCTCCAGTTCAGATACTCTCAGCTTAAATGAACAAACCTGTTCTCTTAGTGCTGGAAGCTCCATGAACTGCATGCACACACAGAAGGCCTACTCCTAGATCACGTAATCCTATACATTTTGAATTTTCTTTAATAGCCAGAAAACCCCCTACTTGGCCACTAGATTTCTACACGTAGATATCCAAAAGCAAGGGTATTGTTCGTGTTGTTTAAAACGATGACTTGAGGCACTCTCTCTCTCTCTCCTGTGCCAGCCAATCTTTTTGGTGTCCCTTGTTCCCTGTATAAATTAGAGAATTCTGCTACTTCAACTCTTGTGTCTCTGAACAGGCTCAGCATTCACCATATCCCATATGGTAGACAAAGCTGGGTAATGTTTTAAGTGTATGATATGTGTCAAACTAACAAGTTTAAAAAATGCAGAAGATCAGAAGTAAATAATTGATTTTATTACAGCAAAATGCTAGACAGGAGACTTGAATGTTTTCCATTAATTCCAGCATACAGTACATTAGCATATACTGCACAAGAGCAAACATGTAGATTTTCTATACTTCCGTGGCAATTTGAGAAATGTATTAGGTGAGTGGTCAACACAATGCCAGCACCAATATATACACAACTAACTTCTCATAAACCTATCTAAGGCCAAACTAACACTAATTTCAAAAAGAAAAGGTGAAAACCTGTGAACAGTTCGCTGAAGACAATGTACAGCTGGAGCTTGGAAAAAATGCAAGCAAGCTGTTAGGCAGCATCAAGGACAGGATGGAGCATAATATGGAAATTACCATAATGCCATTAACTCAGTCAGAAACACAGCAGCAGCCATGCCTGGTTCTGGTCATGCCATTCACAAAGACAAATCCCAGGCTTGTAGCTGAGACAGCTTGCTACTATTCTGAAAATTAATTTTGCTGTGTAATATATAATTGAGCCTGAAACTAGAAAAAATGGGACAAAACTATCTTCAGGGCTCCAAGCGCTGAATTTAAGGAACGGCTTTTTAGAAGAGAGTAAATAATTTGTCTTTCTAGACAAAAGAACAGAGGGATCTTCGAAGGCCTGCAGTGTGACAGCACAGGCAGTGCTTTCCATAGCCCAGCACCGGAGTTTCTGCAGTACAGCAAAAAGAAATCAAATTCCAAATGCTGGCAGCCCGCATTCCAGCTAGTAGTCTCCGAAAGTAGTCTTTGGCTGCAGTGATGACAGTCTCTTGGATTCATTGAGTAAAATCATATGAAAATTCCCATGGAAGGAAAGCTACTCAGAACAAAGGACAATGCTGGCACGAGAACTGATTCATAAAATGGGTGCATTTAAATGTGCTGGAAATCGAAATAAAAAGTTTCTGATTGTCAGCTGACCACATTTCTGAAACTATAGCAATACAGATTATGAAGTACCAACACTCCCTATGGTCCTAAGGAGACCAAATGATAAAATTGGACAATATATACATTATTCCATGCGCGTGTGTACACACACAACACACACACAATTTCTATGAATAAACATGCATAATACAAAGAAATTCTATTTCCTAGGGGTATATGGAAAGTTCACACACTTTAACTTGGACATATGCAAGCTTCAATGAAACAAGAAGAGCAAATCTTGTTCCAATGCACTGATGCAGGACAGACTGTTGTATTATTTAAAACACACCTTCTTTTACAGCTGACTATTTTCTTTGGAAAACAAAAGACTTCAAAGCCACAGGTTTCTGGAATGCGATTTTTAGATATGCGATCTATGGAGGCATTCAAAACTGGCCTACAATATATTTAGCAAATTGTTAAATCTCAGTACAGAAGGAATTCTCCTAATCTTCTTAAGGACAGGATTTTTTCAGAGTCAACATGGCCGCTGCTTTATGCCTGTGTTTCTCTGCATTAAGCCTGTTTATTTTTTGTTTTCTGTTTAGTTTGATTCTCTGGGGGGGATTAATTGTTTTTTTCTTTTTTGTCCTCATGATAGGATCGCTTTATCATCTGATTTTACGGCTGCCATCGCCATTTTCTGTTGGGGCACTTTTTTGTTTGTTTTGTGGCTCATCTTCAGTGAATCCTCTCTAGCCAAGTACAACCTTTATGGCTTTTGACTCCACTTAATACACTACAGGATATCTTATGAGAGAGAAGCTGCAAGAGTATCAGCCCCTATTTTCACCATGTGAAGACTACAGGAGGATCCGCCTGCTGCTGACAGAGCAAGGTCCAGGTGAAATACTTCTTAAGCCACAAATGTGTCATTTGGGATAGATGAAGGTAAATCACCACGTCTTTTTACTCTAGGACTAGGAATCAAACTGTTGGAGAAAACACAGTGGATGGATCAGGATTTTCTTCCAGAAAATCCAGAGGATTTTTCATCTGACTGATTCCACCAGCAATTACTATCAATGATTATTTAGGGTTTTTGCATCTCTAAATAAAAAGGCTTTCATTATTAAAAAAGAAAAAAAGAAAGAAAAAAGAATTAGCACCTCCATGTTAATTAATTAAAATATTTCATTTAATTTTGGCTTGGTTATTAAACTTTGGATTACACTTTTACGATACAGACCTTGGAAATACACTGGTTGATTAATCTCCACTATTAGAGCTGCAGTAAAAGGAGAGTGGCAGATCTCTCCTGATCAGCTTCCAGACGTGAAGATGCAAGCTCCATAAACTGAGAAGGGATTATTTCAGATCTTCTAACACTGATTGCTGGGTGTATTGTTAATATATTATCATCTCATATTACTCCTAAAAATTACAATTCTATGTACTCTGGAATAAAAAAAATCCATGTTGCCTACCATCGAGGACAAAGGGAATCTATACAATATGTGGCAGTTCTTTTAGCATCAGGTTGGAATTACATCAAATTTGTATCTATGTCTCTAATCTTCCAGACCAAAATAGGCTCTATGATTTTTTACCTAGACTAAAAACAAAAGACCTTATTAACACTAGTAATGTTAGCACTTCTCTTCTAATGTTTGCATTAATGCTTGTATTTTTCATCTTGAGTTAATGCTGGCTACTGTCCCCTTGTGATAGCTCTACTTTGTTTATAGTCAATCCTGTGGCATTAGGTGCTTTAAGTATGATAAATGTTCTGTTGCTTACTTGAGACTCATATTTTTAGTTTAAAATTTTCATGAGCTGAGCTCTGTATTATGATTTTATATTTCTACTCAGATAGCTATTACACAAGTTCTTTAAGGAATTATAATTCACATTCTGATCTCTCTTACACTATTTAACATGTGTCAAAATAAATAGTAGAAAAATCCTTTTGAATTCAAAAGAGTATCTGCATGGATATTGCACAAACCTTTATCAAGTAAAATACTATTTGAAGATTTCCATTCCAAAGCAATTACCACTCCTGCAGAAGAAAGCAGCTGATGAAACAGGGGGCAGAAAAGATCAGTACTTAATCCATTATCACATTGCAGTAATGCTAATCTAGGTGTAAGATTAATTTGGACTTCAAACGTATTAGAGCAGCAAAATAAGATTTGCTTCCAGAAATGTTCAAAAGACAGTATATCCATATGATCAGATTCAACATTTATTGCAACCTTTCTTCCATAATATGCATTTCAAACCAATTCATTCAGTTTATAATTTCTCTTGGAAGGTAAGTAAGAGATAATACCAATAGATGGTCTTTGGAAGCATTTTGAAGACCCAAACATGGATTTTAAGGTGTGAAACAGAACTATTAACTAGATCTTCTCTGGTGGGGCAATTAAAAGACAAGGAATACATTTCCAAAGCAACCCCTTCAAGTGTTTCTCTCATATAAACTTATAAAATGATTATAAATAAAACGGTTTTTCTGTTCTTTTCAATTCTCTTTATCATGCCTTCACTGGCTTTGAATTTTGCTCAGTTTATACAGGCAAAAACTGCTTAGCAGGTTCTGACAAATATCTTTCTTATTTGGGATTTCAAACTGCTCAACTGACCTACCATTGAACCAAGACAGAACTCATTTCAGTGTCAGAAGAATTAACACCGAGTATGAAGATTCAGAGTTGAAGGCACCGTGAGAATCTCGTCTTCCATGTCCTTCTGAGTTCTTACAGTACCTACTAAGCCTCACAGCTTCCAGTAGTCATCTCCCAGCCTGCTGAAGGTTTCCATCACTTACCAGAGCTCTCATCTCACCTGGCCAACATTGGAACACAGGTTCTGACATACACCTGTTTGTTTTTATTTTTAAACACTACACATATTAGAAGTCTTATTCACTATATTGCTAATGATTTGCTTGAGTTTGGTTTACTTTCTACTCCTTGTGTTTAATAAAGATGCAACTTGTTGATGTTTTCAGGGTTAGCAATGAGTGGCTGGGTGGTCTGTTTTCTTCCTAAAACTAGCTGCTAGGTGCTCTTGGTTTTACATTTCAATGCTCTCATTATTCTATTAACTCATTACCTCATTTTTAATTAAATCAGATTTTCTCTGAATTTCATTTAAAATTTTAAACTTTTAAAAAAAGAATATTGATTTTGTGAATGTTTATCTCTGCATTATTGCTCCCCCAGCAATCTTTTATGATTTTTGAGTTACTTTGACTGTCTTGCCTGCATTTTCCAAGCAGTCATTAAGTTATCCCATTTGGGAAATCTTTACCCTAGTCAAGGAATTAAGAAGAGTCTTCTCCTACAACTTCAAATACATTTACAGATATTTCTATACTTTGTCTGCATCGTTTCTCATTTTCTGTTTCTAAGTGGTTTTCTGGCTGCTATGAAGCACACAACAGTTTAGCACTAGACAAGTAATCAACAACACATATCCCAAACAGAAGATTCAGAAGCGGGGAAAAAAAAAAAGGAATAAAAATTCACCAATAAAGTGGACATTACTTCAAACTGACCAAAAAAATATCTTGTCCAAATTCCAGTGTTTGCATGGTTAAAAGACAGTGAGAAAGGGTAAATACAAGGAGATTTGTAAGAGAAAATAAGAGCCTACAGTGTTGCTCTGTACTCTTCCAAACTGTTCCAAAATGTTGTGTTTAAAAGCAATTTTTAGCCATAACATCAGCTATCAATCACTGTTATGCTAATAAAAGGATTTCATTCTATTTTTCCTTTTTTGAAATTGACATGCATCCAAGACAAAGTGGCAGAGAATGTGGGACATAGCTGACATTTAGGAAAGAATCCCCATTCATTTCAAGAATTATAGAAGTTTTTTTCTTGTACTTATACAGGATAATACAGTTCCTAAAGCTGCTTGCTACACAAGCATTAGAGAGGAATTTAATTTTTTTTCTCGAGAGTTCTATTAGAACCAACAACACATCTCAAGCTGTTTGAGCATTTACAGTTTTCACGTACCAGGGACAGGGAAGAAACAGACCCCCAGACAACCATTTGTTTCATACAAGACAACAACAAATTTATGCCAGTCTTTGGTTCTAGCAAAGTGTTAATTTTTTTCTCTTTTAACAAAATAAAAAAGAGCCCAATCAATTAACTTCATAAAAACACTCAGCAAACACCCAAAAACCCAGCCCACATACAAGGGTAGCCTATTTTTATTTTTAAAGCTAAACGTCTTTACCTGTTTTGGGTGGGTTTTTTTGTTTGTTTTTTTTCTTCCACTTCAGGAGAGCAGGGATGCTCTTGAAATACCTAACCGAATTATTTTAATGCTTTCTCAAATCTGCCTCCCTGAAGTTTAGGAGCACCAATCCTTCACCATGAATACTTGGGGAGAAATTGAGTTGACTAGCTAAGAAAAAAAAATATATGCAACAGTGTCATTTAAAACATCACTTCTCCTCTCAAGTGGTCAGGTTTCATTTGCAAGCTGCACCCTGCTGCCAATAATTTAGCAGCCCTCTAATCAAGCCGTCTTCCTGAAACATCAGTAACGAATGTTGAAATTATTGTTGTTAAACTCCAAAGTTTTCAAGTCTTAGCACATCAGAAACCAGAACAAACGCAAGTATGAAGCCTCTCTTCAAGTCTGTTACATATATAGTCCCTCAACAGACACTACTTTAAGATGCTATTCAATCTCACCTGTAGAATACCAGCATCTGCACATCATGGCCTACAAATAAATGAAAATAAATGGAGACACAGCCCTCATCAAAAGGCTCTAGCTTGCCTACAGTGTGAAATTTTTGTAAATTCAAAAATAAAATAATAAACGAAACATGTTTCTTGATATACTCACTTTCACCTAATGCTAGTAACCTGTGCAAAAGAGACCCAAGAAAACAGAAGTTCCAAGAACACAAGACACCAATACTCAAACGATTTGTTTAAAGTGTTGGTGTCTACACTAAGGGTATTTAAAAATAATTTTACTTTAGGAAGAAACTGGGTCACCTGAGAATTAAGGAGAGAAATGAATGAAAGAAACACCAACTTTTTAAATCATTAAGAACACAAAGCTGTTTCCAGTTGAAAGATGAAGGTAGTAAAAGTGTTTGTTAGCATCATATCAACTTTAAAAAAAAAAACAAAAAACACAAGGAATGGAAATCAATTCATCCAGTAATTCACCTAATAAAGACCTAGTAAAGAGAATTCCCCTAGTAAGGAGAATTATTGCCTATCAGAGAAGTCCAAAGGTTCCATGCTATGCAGTAACTGAACTAACCTCCCAAAAAGTTATTGCGAGTTCTACTTTACCACAAGTGCTCTCTTGTTTGTTTGTTTTTAAAGCAGGAAAAATTTGTTCATCTTGTGGTACAAAAATGCTATGTAAAAAGATCAAGTTATTTGTGTGAGTGATACAAGGAAAGTTTTACCCCAAAATTCTCTTATGCCAGTAAATGTCTGCTTCAATTCTAGGCAAGTAATGTGAGGACTAACTTTCAAGAAACTTATCTTTTTAAAAAGTACAACAAGTTAAGAACATGGAAAATTGGCAGTTCCCAGCAACAGCACATGAAGTATCTCTCAGCTCCCCATTTAGACATCTAACTGGATTTTATTTTTTTATTCTACCTAGCTACAATCATCTCCCCATCTCTATCAAAAAGAAGGAATTCTCTTGCTGTCCCATTTTTAGGTAACTCATTTCACTAAGATTGCTGCAATCCATACAACCAGGCAAGGTAAAAGCTATTTCTCTTGATTCATGGTAAATCAATATTATGTTTCCAGCACCACACAACTAAATTACATCTATTGCGTCTGCTGCTGAAAGCTAGATGTAAGGGCATGGTTTTTCTTTAGTATTTCATTTTTATCAGTCCCAATGGTACTACATTGCATTCTATGTTATATTATGCCTTAACAGAAATGATTTTACTACATCACTCCATCATCTGTCTAAACTTAATCAAGCACAACATTGCTTTCTGAAAGTCCACAGGAGTCCCATCTCCCTGAGGGGCTTTCTTTGTGGTAGCCACTTTGGAAGAAAAATATCAGCTCAGCACTGTCAAACTATTAAAATTTACAAGGAAGCAATCAGAAGCACACAGAAAAGCTGTTCCCTAACACGCAGCTTTTAAAAAAATGAAATCTTTAGTATTTGCTGATTTAGGTACAACAAGTTTTGGATGCTATTTATGAAATACATGTTCTGAGACACCAAGTGCAACGGAACTGATGGGGTTAAATTTGGCCCTCAGAGTTTTACAGTAGGGCCAACCAAAACAGTCAACAAGAGAAGAACGCGAAGGTGCACAGCATTCACATTTGAGAAGTGAAGATAAAAGTGAGAAAAATAAATAGTTAATAGCTGGAAACTGTTAGAGAGAATAAACTCCTAGTCCACACTCCCTGTAATCCTCGCACCCACCTGAAATGTAAAACCACTTATCTTCCTGCTTAACTCATATCCAATCTTTTCCTTGTCCTTAGCTCCCTGCAATCCACTCTTCTGGCCTTTAAACGTATCCTGGTTAAGATACTAATCCCCTCCCAACTGGTACCCAACAACCAGTGGGGCTCTCTTTTCTAGTCAGTGCACTTTCTGCCACTTCAGCCAAACCATTCAGTATGATTATGAGAAATAAAGCTCAATTACACACATTTTGGCAGAGAAGGAGATCGCTACATATACCTCAAGACAAAAGCTGGCATAACATTGGAAATACTTTCTTATAGGTTTGAGTCCCCCCAGATTTGCTGTGGAGGAGAAGGCCATGGACTTGGCTTGTTCTGTTTCAGACCAACATAGCCTACAGTCATTGCCAGCATGTGCAAGCCACAGCTCACAGGACAACTGGAGCAGAAAGGACCTCATTCATGGAGTATGCTAACCTACCTCAATGATATCTGATATCATTTCATTTTTTTGGCTGCCAATACAAGTGACATTTACTAGCCTATGCTGATATAAAACAAGTGATAAATGTCAAAGTCAATTAATACGTTCATATTTGATGAAAGTACTTTAAAAGTAATTATATGAGGTTTAAGCTATGCCATACAATAGGCAGTAATTATATTCATTCTCATTCCAAACATGATTTTATCACACTAATATCCAAGAGCATTTTGGAAAGAGAAATCTTCGGCTACAAAAGCATCTGTTGTGCTAAAATGATCTGAATTAAAAGGAGCATTGCCATTAGCAAAATGAGTCATTTATAGATTTGACCAAAGACAGGTAAAAACAAAATTGAACCACTTTCCATCCAGAGAATTCCTTGTCGGTATTGGTAGACAAAGTGCTGCTAACTCCAAAGCCCCTGTTTTAATGATATATCTCACCTCCAAAGAGAAGCAAGAAAAAAAAAATGAAATCATTATTAAATAAAAGAACATATCCCTTAGAAGGACAGCAAGGAATATTGCTATAAGCGGCATGAAAGTGGAAGACTTAAACTATTTATTCACTGTAGTATAGAAAGCCTGCAGAAGAACACTCCACTCAAAGGCCCACAGCAGAAAACACAACGGGATATGTGGGAGAATGGCCCTTATTATCTTCCAGACATAACTATTCTACCACATTTATTGGTAAGGACAGCGAGGTTGAATGTTAGACAATCAAATGTTAGAACCATCACATATTAGAACATAGATCATCAAAATCTGAAACAACTTAATACTTTTTATTGGATATTATTCTTGATCCTTAAAGCAAAAAAGAGAAACTTCAAAGTTTAATCATATAGAAGCATTTATGGAAAATGTCATTTAATAGATATTTATGATATAGTGCAATAATTGAATTCAAACTGAAACTAGCTTTCTAATATGGAATGACTACGACTAACAAATTCAAATGAATAGCTGCATAAACCTACCAGTCTTTTTTTAAGCTCTGAATCACAAAACTACAAAAAGTGATTTGTCATAAATTTTCCAAATAGAGATTATGATTTCAAAGCTCATAAGCCAAGTTTAAGGAAGTCTGCACTGCATTATTTACAGTACAAATGCAATGTTTTCACAAAACATGAGTAAAGTGAAAATGCATATTTCTAAAGCATGCCTGGCTCCATTAAACCTAATCAAATAAATCATTTCCGTACCACTTGAATTTCCTGCATTCTTGGTGCTTTTTACTTTGTGTATCAATTTTTTTCAAATGTGCCACTAACAGACAGACAGAAGTTACACTATTCACCTGCTCAATAAGAAAAACCTCTAACAAGCTGAAACACGACCACTCATAGCTAGCAAGGTCTCAGTAGGTCGACCAAAGCCAACTCCGTCTCTTTGATTCCTGAAGGAGTACATAAACTTTAGACAGTTTACTTTTCCTCACAGTTCGTTCCCGTAAGGAAAAAGGCTGCTAAGGTGTATCCACAGGCTTAAAAATTCCGAGTTTATCCAGACAGCTGAACACCATCTATGAGGAACACCTGAACTGCCTTAGATGTTAAGAGCACAGTAGTTGTACTTCCAGAGTGCTCTGGCAGGTAAAAAGACCCTGCTCTTTGCATAGCTGCTGAGTAAAGTAACCCAGACACCTACATCTCACATTTGCGTCAAGTATGCCTGTGAAAAACATCTAGGAGATGCAACTCTTAAAAATAACCCCCATTTGAAGATTCAATATCATATACTTCAGAGACTAACATAAGAATAGCACAGAGGCATTTTGCAGAGGCATTTTGGTGTCTACCAATTACTTCATATTTTCTCAGTAATGGCTTCTAGATATCAACATCCGTCAGAAGCCTATTGTGTCTTGATCCCAGAAATGTCAAGATCCCACCAACTTCTAGAACTCCCATAAATACTAATGGCTTCTGTAAAGCAATTTAATTTAAAGTAAAATAGGAACAACTACTAAATTGTACAGGAAATTCTGTCACATGTTTACAACTGACTGTAAATGTCTCTTGATATTTAAGAGAGTGTTTTCTAGGTTCTATTAAGACACCACAATTGATAATATACTTTTGTCATTTATTTGACCAGTAGCCAGAATTTATAAGTATTCAAAATGCAAAGATATTTCATATTTATTCCTTGAAAATAGTAGAAGACTACCTGCCCCCAATCAATACTGATAGATTTTCAAAATTAGATTTTCACTTGGCATGTTTTAATTAGGTTTCCTTTTACAACAACCACTATCTTTTAATGCATTAGAGAAACTGAAGAGGCAACCATAATCAGCAGAACTGACAGGAAAATAAAAAAGTGCTTTAACCAATTTCAATTCCTAGGCTGATGACATAAGCCTAGAAGCAAAATACATGCTGCCTCACTGCAGGACATATCTTCTCATTAAAGAGGTAAGTGGGTCTGTGTAAGCAGCGAAGACTGTTAAAGATAAGCAGATTAAACACTAGTCTTGCAGCACAGTAGCAGCATGTTATGTAGCTAGGTTGGAGAACAGTTTGTTTTGTTTTGTATTGTGTTTTTGGTTTTGTTCTTAAGATTTGGGATTTATCATTAAGCAAGAACAAAATGAAGTGATATTAACCCAAGTGAGCACACTGAGCGGCTAATGGTTAGGGAAAGAAACAAAAGCAATGGCAATCCCTGCAACTATCATCAGCAGCAAAAACTTCACAGCCTCCCGGCAACAAACAAGTCCATCAAGAAGGCAGTTTCAAGACAATGAAATGTATGAAAAGATGTCACCATTTATCTTTGGGAATAACTCCTTAGTCCAACACCTACTTGTACTCAGATGCACGCGCATAGAACCGTTCTTTCATACAGTCACCTGCTAACAAAATCTTTCTTCCTGAAGCTGTAGAATTAATTACTGGCATTTCACCTTTTCACACAAGCTGAAAATAAAAAGTTTAGTTCAGCTATACAAGCATTCATGAAGTCCTTACTGACAAACTGAAAGCACTTATTTAAGCATAACTATAGCAAATTATCAGAGCAATTTAACAATACCCTGAAGACAGCAGCTAAATACTATCTTTTCTGCCTGAGCAAACCATTTAACCTTTTATCCTTGTCCATATCTCAAGGATTTTTTGTTCTGACAAGCTTTCACATTTTTCCCCTTGGTATATTTTCTATGTGTTCAGAGCGAACGCCATAAGCATATGCTTCTCAAACTCAGTACCATTTCCTACTGCACTGCAAAGCAGACCACAAGCACCAGTCCTGAAAAATCAAACCAGTGTGCAAGCTCATGTGCCAGGCAGATAACCACCAAAATTAGTGATGTTTCTTACCTCTCCAACCATGCATCCTCAGTTCTACAATGAGATGCAGTACACTCACACATCATAATGATCCATTTTCCTATGGTCTAACATATGGCATCCACACACAAGATTAGAGCAGACCTGCATAACAGAACTTCACAATTCATTTCTGCAGAACGAGTTTAATCAAAACAAGTTGCTTTTGACTAACCTAGCTAATGAATTCTGGTAGACCATGAATATATTGTCAGTGTTTCCCAGTCCCCCTCCTCATGCAAGTCTCTTCAGACACTCCACCTGAGCAAAAGACAGTGTACGCTGTCCAGCTAGTCTGGAAACAGCCAGGTAGTGACCAGCCAACCGATGTGTAACAGGAGGTTCATCTGGTCTTACCTGCTGTGCTGACACTAACGTAGGTCTCTGTCCTTTTGTCAGCTGCTGATTTTCACAGAGGTTAAAGACATTAAACTACCTTTTGAACACTTCGTACAGTCCAAATTTTTATTAATTTACCATGTAGAAAATTTATTGGGAGAATAGGAACTACATCCAAGCAAAAAAAGCTTGGTTCTTTTGGGAATCAGCCTAAAAATAAGATTTTTTTAAAACATCTTTTTAAAAAAAAAAACACAGCATGGAATTTCCTGTATCCTAAAATAAGCCCATAATTTCAGTATCTACATAAATTGTTTTTATTTATCTTCTTGCATTACCACCTCTTCTTCAGATGTCAGTAAAACTCATGACTGCCTACATCACCACAGTTGGAAGCCCTTCAGCAGACATCTGACCTGAGGATTCAGTTATGTTCTCGGTAAATCTGTAAGCAGTATAAAATAAATCTTATCAAAGCAAAGAACCTAAATTAATGTGATTATGTTCCATAGGACATTTGTTTATTCTTTCAGTCTTGAATTCTTCAAGTACCTAAAACAAGTTAACTACAGAAAACCACCCAAAAATGTTCGACTTCAAATGTAGAACTTCAAGTTTCTAATGTTATCTTTCAGAAGTAACTCACCTAACTCAAAGCAATATCCATGTTTTTTCTAGACATAATTTCAATATTTTTTTTTCTTTTCAAACCTAAGCTTGAGCTTTCAAATCAGAACTGTCAGCTTTGCTTTGATACAAACATAACACTGTCATTCTTCTGTTGTCTTGCATCAAGAACAAGGCAAAGCCATTATGCCACATATACAAAAAAGCACTACTGGTAAATACAAGAAGCCACTATGCAGACCAGTATTTGGACTGAGGATGAGAATTTTTATCCAATTTATAACATTATTCAAAGTTTTTAGAAGAATGCTATCTAAAACAATCCCTTCAAAGATTATGAGGAGATATGCTCAAACTTTTCTCTCTCAATTTATGAGTTTTTTTTTTTTTCTTTCTTTTATACAGATCCTATGTATCCCAAAAGAATATAAATCTCCAGGATGGGAGTGAAACCAATCTCCTTCATAACCCAAAATTCTCTTTAGTTTCAATGTGCATTCCGTTGTCTCCCACCAGAAGCACAAAGAAAATGATACAGTCCAGGCCAAACCCCAAAGCAACGTGAACAACATCCGTGACCAGTCCAAATTTTGTGTGTGGAATTTAGAAGTGAGGACCTGGGGGAGTGGAAGGAGTTTAAAGGAGGGTGCAGAATTACCAAAAGTGTTCAGATGGTTTGCACAGCTCAGCACAGCACTAGAAAACACATAAATCAAGAAAAATATGAGAACCAAAGGAGTAAGGATGAGAGCAATCTATGATTTCAAAAAGCTGCTCAAAGTCTAATTCCTTTTAAATGCTTCTTTTAAATTTTAAATTTTAAAAGCAAAGCCAGATTTCTCCTGCAAGTAGGTGCCAGTATTTCCCATGGCAACATACATTCTAGCAGGCAGTTCCAAAACCACAAATCCAATAGACCCAAAATATCTGAAAATGTTCACATGTGCATGTATGCATGTATCTCCACTGTAAATTTGAAGTAAACTGTTAAGCTTAATTTAGGTATTAACTATTCAGTTCAAATGTATTTCACAAGTTTGAAACAAGCAAAAAAAATTGAACTTGAGTGCCATTTACAGTCTTCCCTTACTGTAAACAGATTCTTTTTCTTTATAGAAAACAATTTCCACTTTTAGATTTTTACAAAAATACTGTAAAAAGCAACATTCTTCTGTCCAAAGGTGTCCCAGAGAAGGTTTAAACTGTACCGAAAACTGAATGGTAAAATTAGCATTTTCTTGTTAAATATAATGATGCCTAAAACAGAATGAGATTGTGTATCCACTGATTCCCTTTCTCCATAAAACAAAACAAGTGCTCAGGCCTTAGGGTAAAATAAGCAAGCTCAAAAGTAAGTCCACCAAATATTCTGAGATGGTATTTTCCATGCCCATTTTTTTTCCCCCAGGAAGAAAACAAAATTTATCTTTAGAATAAGAAATATAATTCTTCTGGGTTTTGTTTGTTTGTTTTTTGTTTTTGTTTTTTACATTTACATAGATTATAGTCAAACATGCAGTGTGGTAGAAAACACACACCAAGATAAATACATTCTAGTACTGTGATGCGCTTTGTGTTTCACATCTCTACTGAAACCAGGACAAAAAGGGTCGAATAAAGTAAATTAACAAGTTGAACTTAACCCAGATTTAAGCAAAAAAATAATAATAATAAGTGGGGGCTAGCAGTATGTAGGAAAACAGAGATGCAGAGAACTTTGTTGATGATAACATCCAACCACCTCTGAATACCACAGATACAGAAAATAAGCTCCATGACAAGTATCTGAAATTTGGCATATCACTTTCTCCATTACTTTCCTTATTTACACTTCCTAGCAAGGATTTTTAGGATAGAAACTCTAATTTCTTGCACATATGAGAAGAGTAAAAGCATATCCACAGCAGCTAGTGTAATGCAAAAAAAATGCCATTTTCTAGTACAAGACGATGTTGAAGATAACAGCTCATTTTCACTGGGGCTCGTGGGATACTACTATTCACCTGTAGAGAACTAACAGGGAAAAGCGAATGATACACGTATAGGAGGAACTGCAACAAACCCAGATAACCTCATAGCATCTGTAGTGTATCTACACTGCACATGTATCACAACATACATCATGATCTATTTCACATCATGATATATACACCAAATAATAAAAAAGATCTCTTCCCAAAACAGTAGAAGCAGCTCCACACCTGCGTTACCACTTGTCCCTAGGCAGTAAGTTTTGTCAATAGTCCAAGTTCATTAGTCAAAGTGAAAGTGTACAAATTAAAAGAATATTCCATTATTAGAAGCACTTGCCCATTCCTCTGTCAGTATTACTGCACAACTATGTCAAACTGTGTGCATGTTATGTGTATGTACATAAGTACACACACACACATATACATACATACACCAAGAAAATCCGATTTGCCCCTCCTAGATCTTCATTTCCACATTATTTCACTGTTACTAATTAGCAGTTAGCCTTCACTGTTTGAGACCAAACAGGATGCAACAGACCGAAGACATGAGGAAGGTGATATAGACAGGTCACACCCCAATATATTGATTTAGCCTATAGGAGCAATTCCTGACTCTTTAGGTCATCTGCTTACACAAAATGTGGCTATTTACTGCACGGATCACAGCAGAAGAGGGTCCCTAGAGAAGGGACAAAGTACACAGCAGGGATCTCAAGTGTATTTCAGGGAATGGAAGTAACAAGAAGCATGAGGGAAAAGTATGTATGCCTTCGTCAGAACTGGGTGAGCTAGTGATAGTGAATGGCTTGTTTAACTGGGCAGAAAAGAACAGGATTTGAAAAGAATAAGCTGCCTGTGAGAGATGAGCACGAGGAAACTTGAAAGTCATGCAACCCAGGTCCTTGAACAGGTAACCGCTGAAAACGAGAAAGGAACAGATCAACAGTATTTTCAAAACAGTGAGATAAAGCAAAGTGAAAGAAACTTCAGAAGCATTAGAGAAGAAGAGTAACAGTCTAATTTAAAAATTCTGTTGATTTGAACAAAGAGCAGGGAGATAGGAAAAGCACCTGGTAATTCAGATTACAGGCTTATGAATAGTGCTCTCAGTAGTGACAGAAAAAAAGGAAAATAAGAAATCAGTTTGCTTTTGTTAGCCAGCAGGAGGAATTTTGTTAGCCAGCCAGCAGGAATAACACACACCAGAGGTATATTCATCACATTTATGCTGAGATCTCAGCTACAGGAAGCAGTGGGGAAGTAGACAGAAGGAAAGGAAGACAAACACCACCAAAAAATAAAAAAGAATTCCACCAACTAAGATGTCAAATGAGCAGGAAGAGATGAAAACAAAAAGAAGAACAAAACCCCCAAAACATGGAAGTATCAGGGAAGCCAGTTCAGTACGAGTCTAAATCAACTCTGTTAAATAGTCAGAAGTTATCAAGATAAGACAGAAATACTGGTTAAGATAATTCTGGTGAGGACGATTCATTTGTTCATCACAATCAATCTTCAAAAGTTGATTTCTGCATGAAACAGTATCAGCAGGTTGAGGAAAGCATTCTTCTAGATCAACTACATATAAAGGAAACAATATTTTTCTCAGTGCAAGTGGTTAAGTACCAGAACAGGTGCCAAGAAAGGCTGCAAATTCTCCATCCCTAGAAATACTCAAAACCAGTCTGAACAAGACCTTGAGTAACCTGATCTCACTTTGGAATCAGCACTGCTTTGAGTGGGGACTTGGATTAGAGGGCCCAATTTAGTCTATGATGGTTATTTTAAAAGCCATTGACATCCAGTTTGAAATTGGAAAGTAATTTATTTTCTTCAGTGGCTTTCCAACAGCAAACTATCGGCACCCAGTCCCTCCAAAAGTAATCATCATGTGTTGCTTTGGTACTGCCAACATAAACCAACAACCTCTTATTTTTTCCTAGGGACCATTAAACTAGAAATTTTCCATAAAATAGTCACTTCTCTGAGTCACAATTTCTTCTAAAAACCATCCACTTCACAATACAGGGGAAAAACAACAAAACCATTACCATGTTTTCGGAGTTGCACATCTGCCTTACTACTTCCTGATGTCCTTTTCCTAGTTCCCCAAGCATTTTTGGTGTCGCTGTCAATAATACCTACATAAATGCACATGCATTTTACACATAGCTACCCAACTACATACAGACACTACACCACATATGGATGGAAAATACTGAAGACTACTAAAATTATCAAATTCTAACACACTACACATGTTAAATGAGGGAAATGCATTCCCAGTCTCAGCACGTCTTTTGCTGCCACTGGTAGACATTTGGACTTTTCCAGCTTCACATCCTTTTTCAGTAACCCCCTGAAGCATCATCATGAAATTCACAAAGGAAGAGCCCTGTCTCTCCAGCTGTCACACCGCCATCTATGTTATCAAGGAGGAAGGATACACTATTTATGTTCGAGGATGCTTCACCTGGAATTCATCATCGGAATTATTTTAAAATCCATTAATACGAGGACTTCTTTTTCTCTTTTATTTCCTCTCTTCCCCCCCCCCCCCTTTTTTGTTTTGTTAATGACATAGTGAAGAATTCTTTTTGATCACTAACTGTCTTTAGAACCTTCTCTGTGAAGCTTTTAGGATTATTTTGGAAACTAATTCACATAATCATTGGCATAGTATGAAATCCTTTGCATTACATTTGCTCCTCGTTATTATTATTATGAAGATGACTGGTTTTGCCAATAAGGTGCTAGCGTGCTAAACCTGTCTAGCACAAGTGAATGCTGAATTCACTTTTATCGTCTCTTCCTTCGCTTTAAGAAGACATTAACCTCAACTTACATGTGAAAGGTTGATAACAGGAGAAGCTAAACATCACTTGTAGCACTAGAAACTCCAGAGAAGCCAAGGGGATCTTAAGTCTAACATAGTGGTATTCTCCTCTTCCCAGTACCTGCCATATTCACCTCCACCTGAACAGGACACTAACACAATAATCACTCTTCAAGAGCAACAGAAATAAGGGTTTGGGTGAGTCAGATATTAGAAAAGTTGGGGCCTTTATCTGATTTGTGAGTGGGGCAGAGATAAAGGACAAGTGGCACATTAACTCAAATTCTTCATTAGACTTGCAAAATCCATGGGTCAGTTCTACGCTTACTGCTTATCACAAAAATCCTCATACTGGGACAGTCCACAGGTAGCAACTACATCCAGAAGCATAACAAGCTGGCCTAGAAGATGAAAGGAACTAGAAAAAGAAAAGTGGTGTTCTCCAAGAGCTTTATTTGAAAAAAAATAAACTACCCAAACCTAATACAATACTCTATTTGATACTTTAACTAAATAACATCATACTCTACCTTCAAGAAACAGCATGACCTATACGAGTTTTTTTTTTTTGTTTTTTTTTTTAAAGGTTGCTCTCCACATTCAAAAGTTCTGGTTGTGCTCCAACTAGCTTTCCTTAAAAAACGTTGGACAAACTCGTTTACTCAACTTTAATGTTTTTCTCTCCATGTTACAAAAATAAAGATTTGAGTAAAACCATTACTTTTGCAATTAACACTATTCTACAATTCAGTTTCTATCTACATTGTCAAAATATCCTCTTATTATATAAATATTTCTTCCCAACTCTGTGGTATCATATAGTGAAGTACAAAAGCGAAGCAGAAACATAATAGACTAAGTCTTTCATATTTCCTGAATGGATCCCATTTCTTAGATAGCATTTATTATTTGGGAAGTTATGAAACGTTCATTTTCGGTAGGAAAAATACCCCCAAAACAAGCCCCCACAGGCCACACAATTGCAACATCTCAGTCATTCTAGGTTCAGAAAAGCTCTAAAGACTCAGCATATAGAACTTGAATAAATTCCTGTGGTCAGAAATAATTTTCTTAGTTACTAAGTTCCAACTAGTTAACATATCATCACTGAAAACAAGTATCTTAATCCTATATTTAATTTTTCATTAACTGAAGTATATAACTAATTTTATGATGAGCAAACAAACGAGCATATCATACCAGCACCATGTTAGATGCAGCACACTATGTCAAACTAAATTTCAAAAATATTAATAAGCTGGCATAGAGAAAAATCAAGACATACAATTACTAAAGAGGTGAGACAAAGCACGTTCAGATAATGCAACAGTAATACCCTAATTACCCTAAAGCGTGAGTAAGGTATGAACAGTGGTATGTTAAAATGGAAAATTTATTTTCCTCAAAGGAAGTTAAATTAACCATGCTTGTCATCTGGTTTGTTTATTGTTTAATGGGCAAGATTCATGGTTTATAAACAATTATTTATGCTAGTAAATATGTAACAGGCTATATCACATTACAATGTAAAAAAAGGAATATGATGCTTTCAAGCAAAAAACGATTCAACTTCCAGATAGCACAAGATTTGAGAGCTCTCTCACTTCCAGCTGTTTTACTCAGCAAGAATCAGCTCAGTCGTCACACGCCATTGACACTAACACAGATTACCATACTTGTCATACCACTGCAATTTAATAAAACTTCCACAGCACCACTACGAAATAAAACTTCTCTAGTATGTTAAACAAAGCTTAGAAAGAAAATGCAGGAGTATCTGTTTCAACTTAACTACAATTGTTGAAAAAAAAATCTATATTATTTGCATTGAAGAATTTAATTTCTGTTGCATTGCATCTGCTTTCGGATTATTGTGCATTTGAAGTAATAAATAAGCATAGCACTAAAATAAATTACTCTGTTTTCACATTTATTTTTTAAATAATGCTTAGCTAAAATGGCTACTCTAAGGCAAGTCAGAAAAGTCACTTAAAAGATTTTACAAATATCTGTAAAACTGAAGTTTCAAAAATAAGGTAAGCTTTATAGTTTGGGCATCACTTCTTTCCATAAGAATATTTGTAAAGGCTTCCACAAGCCTATTGGATTTAAATCAGAAACTAACAAGATGTATTTTATTACTTTATACAAAATCCTACTTATAATTAATAAAATATATATTAGGTGAAAACAAAACTCAAATTCTAGCATCACTGTTATGTACTCGGTCAACTTGATTTCATTTGAAAGACTGTCATTTTTAAGAGACTGTCGACATTGCGAGCGTAGGAAAAAAAAGATTGAAGTTACACTTACCTGCAGCCCTCTTCTTCGAAGAATACTTGAATCATCCATATCTTGACTCTGCTGATCACAAATTCCTGCTAAAGCTCACTTGCTTCTGGCTAGCTTTGCTCTCTAACTGTTAAAGAAGTCCATTATTTTCAAACTTTTTCTCCCCCCTCCACCCCTCCTCCATCCACTCTAAAAATAGGACATGGTCTTTCACTTGCCTGTCATGAAGAACTGCAGCCAGGGTTTCTGACTATTTGTACGTAATTTTGCCTGCCTCTTTTGTGACAGATTTAGCAGGTCACATTGGAAAAAATCTGTTCGACTTTCCTAAATCTTTTCAAGGTTGGATGTCTCATTCCCCTCATACACACAACTGTCTAGAAATATAATAATCCACGCCTCCACATACAACCAAAGACTGGAATTTAATTCAGATCCCCCACACACTTATTTTTGCTTTATTTCCATTTACTTGAGCTACATAAGGGATCAGCAAACTACAGCAGCTGCTTTCATTTACTGTTCATAATAAGCTCAAAATCCAGGTCACATTTCCTTTAAAAAACACATGCTCACACTTAACTAAAAATCAATTCTGTAGACAGACGGGGAACAGTACTATTTAAAATTAGAAAAAAAAACTCACTATGAAACAATAGAAATTTTATTTCTCCAAATTCTGAAAAATTCCTTTACTTCTCTGTATGACAAAGCAAATGTCAGACTCTTCAGATACTGTCGCACATTCTTTTGTTTCTGCTATCTCTGAGGTATGCTGGTCTCCTTCTCATATGCAGCAGACACGGCACATTCTTTAGTTCATTGCTGAGATCTTGCGACTCTTACGTGCTGAAGGGTCTGGAACACATGTTGCAAGTTCTGAACATATAAGAAATCATTCATCTATTCATCACTGACAGAGCTGTCTGTAGCAGCCCTTCCCTCTTCGTCATCCATGGCAAAAAGGCAAAAAAAAAAAAAACAGTTCAGCTGAGGCTTTTGCAGTCTGTCCTGCAGTTTCTGTTTGCCAGCTACCACCTTCGCACAGACAACTCCAGCAAGGTCAAAGGAGGCTTTGCCCCTTTACGTATATTATTGCAATCACGTTTTAAAATATGAGCTGTTAGCCTGTGTTGAAAAACAAATGATGATAACACTTCTAGCTATACGAAACACCATTTCAATAAAAATCTAGTTACATTCATCCCAGCATTATTTAAATTACTGAGCATCTGACGGAATCTTTGTTCTATGCACGTCCTTTCTACGTTAGAAAGGAAAAAAAAGAAATATTGTAAATATAATCAACAACCTACAGCAGCAACAGCCTACAGTTTCTTAGCAGAAAGCTAAAGCAACAGATTTCATCTCCTGATAAAAGCTTAGGAAGAACCTATTTATAACTTCTGAATATAAATACCATATCTAAAAAGAACCTAAGTTCAGCCTCTAAAGGATTTCACTAGATACATAAAAGAAACCAAACTTCATGAAGAGCTGTGTTTATGAGGGGATTTCAGCCAGACATCCTGAAGTGTGCAAATGCAGCAACAAGGAGAGCCCAGACCATCGGCTGCCTACCACAGCTTGATGAAATGTTCCTGTTCCCACAGTTATGACAGCTGCAAGCCAAAAAAGTCTCCATAAAAGCACACAGGTTGACGGTGCTTAGAGGAATAGATATTTACATGGAAATCTTTAGCTGATCTTCACGCTAAGTGACCGAGTCACATGAGCTAAACACATCATTGTAAAGTCAGCTGAAAGCAGATACAACTCAATCCCATTCACCAGGCTTTTTCTGATCCTCTGCAGAGCCAGTGTGGTCTTTTATTGTGAGTAGCTAATAAATCCTCATCTTGCCGATACCTCCTTCCATCTGCCGTTTTAAACAACTGAATGCTGAATTAGGTCTGCAGAGTCTTTGTGAGCTCCCCAACAGGGCAGGCAGCCACACAGCGGCTGAGCAGGCAGCTCATTTGCATGGAGTATACTGTACCATATAAAAAGCAGGGCGCTACTGAAAACAACTCAATGAGCCACTTGATTTTAAAGGCACAGGATCTTCTTTGGCGAATCGAAGGGGGGAAACATCAAGCTGCACACAAAACTCCGCGTGCCAACTTGAGAACATGGCACCGGGAAGAAGAGCAGCATAAAAACACAGGTAAAGCTCTGGTTAAAAGCAGACCGAACCATAAGATGATCGTATTTCTCCACTGCAGTATTTTTGATGGATTTCTGCATTACTTCCTGCATTTTGCCACCAAATAAGCTTCTTCGGAAAAGGAATCCTAACACTATGACTTCACTTACCAGAAATTAGTGTCAAACAAATTTTAGTTTTACTAGAAATCCCATAGAAATGAAAAATTCTGGCATGCATACTCACCTATATTACATGCATTTTGCCATTTATATTTAGTCTATAATACATTTTAGGAATATTCACATTAAAACACGCACTAGCTGGATCGTTGATTTTACCTCTAAGGCCACCAGCATTAAATAACATATACTGTGAGAGGAACCAAGTAATCTTATGAATTAGGTGATACCTTTCACATGGTATTTTCTTCCTATATCAACCACTACATGAAACGATTTAAGCCTGATAACACAATAGTATACAGTTCCAATTATTTCTATAATTGAAAACATTTCCATTAGCACATATAAATCTAACCCTTTGTGGGTTATTTACCTTAATATTCAGGCATTGGCAATTCTCAAAATGTCTTCACAAGTGACTTATAATTGATTGAGGCTGGCACAAGTCTCAGAATACCAGGAGAATCATCTGTTCTCTTCCAAATTTCAAGCTTTCTTGGGGAGAATGCTTTCAAATTGGCTGCCTGCCACACTTACCCAGTTTCTGGGGTTGAGAAGCCAATCGGAGCTACTGCAAAAAAACAGGCATGGTTTTTCCTCCAGCTTCCCTCTCTCCTTCCCTTCTTCTGAGCAAACAATCCTTATTGAAATGGCAGATCAAAAACTATCACAAAAAAAATCCCAAATGTGATGACTACCATTTTCTTCCCTCCTATTTGACTATTAACAGTCATCCACTCTCCCTTTTCATTCCTTCAACAAAATCTACCCTTCAAAAGCAATCACGAAAATGGGTGGGAGAGAATACTCAGTACCAAACCGAATCAAGTGAAGGACAAATGGAATTTAAAAGCAATTCTCTCACACTGATTTTTTTCCTCATGAAACATTACCTTTAGAAATTAATCTGAAATTTTGTCAGGCGACTACTCCATCCTTTAACACTCAGTTGAGCATCTTAAGAGATCTGCAGGGTAAGTTTCCAATCAAAGACGAGAATGTATGTGTATAAAAGATTTCACTAGGAGATATAGTACTGAAGTATATTAAAGAAACTGAAGTACATAAAACAGAATTTTATCATTTATATAAGAAGTCATAAAACAGATTTTCCAACCGTTCTCAGATGCAGTCACTATTTATAAAGGGTCTAATAAAATATCTGTTTATCAGAAGAAAAATTCAAGATAAGGAGTCATGTAATCTTTGAATTCTTTAAGAATCACAGTATCTACCTTAGCATTCAGCCTCGCTAAGGAAAAATGGAATTAGAAAGGGGGATAAAAAGAGGGAGACTGATGTTACCAGTGAACAAACTGACAAGCTCCTAACTCAATTCTTCCTTCTTCCATCAAACGAAAAGAAACCTGAGGTAGACTTTGTTTTCTCCTCAGCAAGGAGAGAAGAAGAAAAGGGGCAGTGTGATACTGGATCATTTGGACATAATCTAACCAATTCCACTGCAGAGCCTTCCTACCCTCACGCTAAAATCCAAACTAAGGCACAGCTAAAAAAAAAAAAAAAAAAAACAAACACACAAAGTACGAAGTCCATGTAGGATGATTTACATTCTTTGAGACACTGTATAAAACAGACGTACGCTTGCATTCCCCTGTTGTCCTTCAGGAAGGAAAGGCATAGTTGTGCCAAAGGCTTAATTCTCATCATTCTGTAACTTTTCAACTAATTAAGAAAAAAAGTGCTTAAAAAGAAAACAAAACTTACACATATATTTTCTACCACAGTCTGAAATAGCTGTCATGTGTCTTTCTGTATACACAGAAAGTTTTCTCCAGTGACCTTTTACATAGAGCCCCAAATAAAGTATTTGGCTGCAGCACTCTCTGAGAAGCTATTCAATCTTGACTTGAAGGCATCAAAAATGGAAAAAGTCTGGAACTTCCAGTAAATGTGTTCCTGCAATTGATGAGTAGGGAAGGACAGCTTATAAGCTTGCCAATACCAGAATGAATTACATGGGGCTATCAGCAATTTCCAAACAAACAAAAGGAGGTACTGCTCTGCACAACAGTCACATTGTGACATTTGTTACTGTAAAAGGCTAAAAAACATTCACATAAACATGGCTAAAAGTTTTCGGCAAATTCACTGAAGATTCATGAAGAAATACAAAGAATTCTCAAAACAGAAAAACACACTGAAGACAACTCCAAACCACAAATAGCTGCAAGTATTCAGGAAAAGGATTCTGCCTTAGGCACCTGCAATCAGCTGCTATCAGAGTGAAGCTAACCCAGTATAATCATTCTATCTTCTTATTCATGTAGAAAGAGCAAAAGTAGTCCTTGGTGAAGACTGCATCCTAAAAGACGAACTCTACAAAGGAGCTAGGGGTAACAGAAAAGTTAGAAACTGAAAAATAGTTCTAAAAAGCATGTGATAGCTCTGACAGTTCATGTAAGCCTTGAACAGACTAAAAGAACTTAATGTCATAAATGAGCGGTATGAGTATCATGGTATTGTCTCTGTATACAACACTGATGAGACCATTACAGAAAATCATGTCAGGTCCTACATTTCAAGATGAGCATTGATAAAATGGAAAGATCTAAAATAAATGTTTTCAGGGCAGAAAACCAGATCAGAGTTGGACTTCAGGAACATTCCTTATCAGGAACTTTACAGGAAAGTCAGTAAGTATGACAAGACATTCAAAAACATTATGAGGACGTGCAATTTTACTCCATACAGGCTAGGCAGCATCCAACCCTACCCAACAGTGAAAAAAGGTGAAACATCTCGTTGGTTGGTGCAACCACTTTCTACTCATGTGCCAAAAGGCAAATAAACTCTAAGAAGGATCTTGCATTCAGGTTTCAGTCAGAACCTTCACTTCACTTTACATAATATGGATATACTTCAAGAGCCTTTCATTTCTGTTGGTAAAAAGAAATCTTTTCTCAACCATGCTGATTCAGACCTCACCCTACTGACTGCTACCAAACTCTATTACACTTCTGTCTTGTAGAAAAAGAATCTGAAAGGTTAGAACAGTTGCAGTAACTACATCTGAAGATTACTAGAGTTTTCCATGTTAACTTCAGTATAATCAAAGCAACAATTCTTTCAGTTGTTCTGTAACCCAGTGGTATTTGAGTAGCGTCAGTAAAAGAAGACCAAAGGCATACCATTTTCACTGATCGGAAAGCAATGACCACAAAAGACACCATAAAGTAGTTCCTATGTACAATGCATCTTGCAAGAAAACAATTGAGAAATTGTGAACAAGCTTTTATCCTATTACTCACATTTTCTAATCACCAAAGAAACTGAAAACAAGGGAGATAATCAAGAAAGGAGTCTGCATCTACTATATTGGAGTGTGCATGTTCAGATGCACAGTGAATCATCTGTACAGAATCACATGGTTCATATTTTAGCTGTGTTCAGTTAGTTTGTTATATTATCTATGCTGAACATAAAATACCTTTTATATATCCTAAACTGTAATTGAAAGTGGAGGCAAATTTCAGGAATCGCTCAATATTCACTCAAAAAGTTTCATCCAGCTTATTCAAAATGAACTAACACATGAAGAGCAATTCGTTTTGCTATGACTTTGTGGTTCTTTCAGGTCACTGCATCCTGCCATCTTCTGCGGTCTGTACCGTCGTATCAGAATGGAGAACTGCCCCTACCATAAAAGCAAAACCACTAAAGGCTATCTTGGCAATCAAATCATTACACTGTGGATCAAAGCTTTGTGTACTCTCCAGGGTAGTTTAAGTGAATTCAATAAATAGCTGCACACCTTACACTCGTAAGGCTAGATGTCTAAGTCCATCGACACTGACAGCTTATACAACATATAACGCAGCTGCTTGTGATATTTAGTATTTGCTACAGAAACACCAGAAATCCTCTCAACACAACTTGGACCCTACTTATGGGGAGATGTGGTGTGAAGAAAGTCCACGATACACAATAGGATGATCCAATGATGAAGATCAATTTATGGATCATTTTCCACACAACAAGAGCACTCACATTCAAAATCAGGCTACAACAACCACAGCTTTTCAGTTATCATCAACATGATGTAATGCTTTTATCACGTTTTTATTATCAAGGAACTTTGAAAAGAACAATACCTTAACCTAGCATACCGAGATTCAAAACTCACACTTTTCATGAGTCAAAACTCATTATTTTTCTTACTCTATTTAGCAACAAATAAAAACAACAGGACATCAGTTTGCAGCAATCTTTAAAGATACAACACTTCCTTACATAACACATCATCTGCTGGGGAAAAAAAGATCACTTTCCGGAAGATTATTAGCTGACAATTTCAATGGAATGTTTTTCTTAAATCTTTGGTAACATTTGTCTGTGCAACCAAATGAGCCAAATGTTTCACTGTCAATCTGAAACTGAAGTATTTGGGGATTTTTATTTATTTATTTTGATCAAGCTATGTTTATCCAGAGATTTATAAACCTGTCCCTTTGAGACAAACTGACAGACTACGGAAACAAGGAAGGTTGATGAGGTAACTTGTTTAAAAACACACACACACACACACAACTTGGCAGTCAACCTAAGGAAACTTGCCTGACAGCTTGACTGAATTTCTTCTGGATTTCCTGCCTCTTTGCAGCATTCAATTTGAGAAACTAAGACCTGCAGAGCAAAGCTGTGCGTTGACAATGAATTGTAATAGGAACTCATTCTGAACCACAACAAATGCTGCTTATGAGACTTGGTCCTAAGGAGAAAAATGCTAAGAAAATGCCTAAAATCCTCCAGTTTTCCACAAAACTCGAGCTTTCACAGTGAATTTTCTGTTTCCAGTTTGTTAGGTTTAGATTCCTGTGCAGAAATGCCCCATCCCCCAAACCCAATCCACTATGGAAGGCGGCTCACCCACTCCTCTGCCATACAAATGTAAATTTGCTGTCGATAAGGGTGGAGGAAAGGGCTCATTCGACTACAGCCCAACTGTTTTCATACTGTACCATAGAAGGTATATTCAGATGAGACACCAGCTTCCAGGCAGAAACAAGTTCCTTGGCTCAAGCCACCTAGAAAGCTAACATCTTTGGAAAGGAATCTTCAATTAAACTTTAATATTTACATAAGCTGTTGTATTCACTATGTAAACATTCTTGTTCTGAAGTTAAAACTGGCATTAGAACAGAATGGAAACTAGCTTCTCTGATGTTACATTTCAAATACAATTCCATGTTTAAAGGAAACACTTGTTCTGATAGGTGGAAAAGTTATTGCTGCAAATCTAAACCTGAAGGAACAACTGTTTAGTATGTGTTTAGATGACATGGCCAAAATCAGGATTCTGTTACTTGATTCTGGGATAGGTCTCATGCTTTAGAGACATTTGGACTTGAACATCAGTAATGAATACCTTTAATGGGAACGTGAACAAAGCCAAAACTCAAGGACCTAATACCAACTCCTGTCCCATTTCCCTAATGAAAGGTATTCATATTTACTGAAAAGGTGATAGAAACAACAAAATCTGTAGTTTCAAGAATCCCCACAGAAAAGAACGCTTTAAAGCCAGTTAGCCTGTGATCTATTTAGCCGCAGAAACTGGTTCTACAGAACGGAAAACTTGGGATGGATCTCATATCTCACGCAGGCACACCCTGAGAAAACTTTACTATGCAGAAGGCTTCCTCAACTGTCCTCTTCAGTTCTTCCACATTCCTGGCTAATGGCACTTCTTCTGCAGCCCCCCACAGCAGCAGTGGTTCTCACATACTTACTTCCCCTATCTGCAAACTCTTCCTAAACTTCTGCTTCTGATCTTTACTTCATCATGAAAGCCACATTTGACTTTCAAGACCAAGCAAGACAAGTATTTGCATAGCAATGGTGCTTTCTTCCCAGAGTTGAAGAGTTATAAGGACAAGAAATCACAGAGGTATACGACTATACCAAGCTGTATTTCACTTATTTTTGTCATTGTGAACACTAAATTCTTCAGAACAAAAATGTGATGCTTGGCAAAATAGCCCCTTCTCTTATATCACTAACTTAACATCTACAAATAAGGAATTAAACTGTTGACATACCCATTCGGAAAAAAAAAAATCAGTTAACTTATTTTTCTTTGATCACTCCACTCAGAACAGAGTCTACAGCACTGAATATATTCTTCCAACTTAATCCACACACAGTTCATTTCAACATACCTTAAATACGTGCATGGTTTTACCCTCATTTCCAGCTGACGTTTAAAGTGCTTAGACATGTCTCCATGTCATTAAATCATATCATTTTGTCTGCTTAAGACCAATGACATCGATTCAAACACTGTCTCTGAAAGAAATACTTGAAGATAAGCCAACACATTTGAGGCTAGAGGATTTTACTCTCCCCTGCTGTCCTTGTCCACACTGGACTAAGCGTACATTGATATGCAGGGAAATGCCTAACAGGCAGGTTCTTGGCTGATGGCTTGTCACAGATTTTTATTCTTCTCTTTTTGCTGCTATAGAAAAACTTCTGCTATCCATTTCCCAAAATTTTGTCATCCTCCCTTAAAATGCTAGATGACTTAAAAGTTTGTTGTTTTGTTTTGGTTTTTTTTTTTGCAAATAGAAATCCTTTTTCCCAACATTTATTCAGTACACACACACACACACAAAAAAAAAGCACTGATAAAGCAATGAATTCATTCACAATTTCAAAGGTTTGCAAGTGCAATGACGATTTTTTTCTTCTTTTCCGCCAGGATCTGTGTCAGACCTCCCATTTTTAAGAGTTGTGTGTATTTTTCTTCGAAAGCTATTTTTCTCAAAAAATCCTAGATGCATAAAAATTCGGCACTCTCTCACACTTTATTTTTTTACTTTTGCTCAACAGAACCTATTGCATTTAGTCATGGGAGAGGAAACAAAAAAAAGAGAGAGATGTTGACTTAGTGCCCCAAAGCATTTTCTCAGAGGAAAAGTGTGACATTCATTATTTTAAAAGGTGTGCGAAGACAATCTCTTTCCATAAAATTAGCAGGAAAAAGAAATTGTAGGGCTTCATGTCAAAAAGAAAAAAAATATTTTACATTTATTGCAAGTTACAGTTACATTGTATTCCAAATTCAAGCATACAGTCATTATGCATGACGTTACAATACTGCCACGTCCAGCAACCAACACTTGATAAAAAACAAACGTGCTTTATTTCAACAGCAACATATTCACAATATATGATCTTTAAAGTGTTCAGACATCCTACTGAATTAATGCAACATTGAGCTTTGTAGTTACAATCTTTCGTTCTTTGTTTAAAAAAGTAAATAAATCAAAGCTCACCAGTACAAAATTAAAATATGACATTCAGGCATCGTTTGAATTGTCACCTGGGCTTTTGTCTCAAGAACTGACAGGGAATATCAATGTGTTAATTGAAACAAGCAGTATGCAATCCACAGGACATCTTTAGCATATGTTTCCTTCTAAGGGCTGACAAGAGCTTTCTTGAATTTTTCAGCACTAGAGACTAAGGTTTCCATTTTCAAGCTAAAAATACGAACAAAAATGTTGCGTATTTACATAAATATATATTTTCTCAGCAGTATCTTTCCACAGAAATCACAGACAATATTGTATCTGTTTTAAGATCTCAAAAAAGAAAACAGGAGTATGGCAACAGTTGCATGAAAGTGTTGAAAAAAATCTTTAAAACTGTATTTCTCTCTGTAATTCAAAAGGCCCAGAAAAATAAATCAAATCAGAAACCTAGCTCCATAATGGAACGTTCTTACTGATGAAGGAGAATGAGCTACTGGATGTAACAAGGCAAAGCTCAATACTCAAAGCTATCATAATTTAAAATTAGATATAATTATCCTTAACAAAACCAGGCACTGTGGAAAGGGGCTTTGGAACAGCTGCTCCTCTTCAATTTAAATGCTCATTTGTTTTACATTGACCTAGAAATCAGTATCCTCCTAACCAAAAGCCAATTAGATAATAGTCTCTCTTTGAAGCTTGTAGAATGCAATTTTTTTAAATGTCTTTAATACTAAAAAGCAAAGAAATAAAACCACAGATGATGCCACAAGTACGCTCTGCTTCATGATGCACAACCAAAACCTGAGGGTTCCCCTCCTCGTGCTTTCTTAAAGGTCAGATTTACAGCCCAGGAA
The DNA here is from genome assembly GCF_040182565.1 of Anser cygnoides. Lineage (NCBI taxonomy): Eukaryota > Metazoa > Chordata > Aves > Anseriformes > Anatidae > Anser > Anser cygnoides. Next base: position 23,954,780 of record NC_089880.1, on the reverse strand, counting down.
AGACAGTCATCACTTCCTTGTGCTAACCTTTCAGTGCAGTCTCAGGCTGGGACAGTCACAGAACGCTGTGAAGAGGACACATGGAAAGACCTTCTGTTTGCTGCATCAGCTTCCCATCGTTCCCTCCACAGATAAGAAGTAGTACGCCAAACTGACAGCAAGGAAGTATTACGAGAAGTGTTTCAAAAGCTGTCCTTCCAACCTTGTCAGAGTTAGGTCACTAACATCTGTGCTTCTAGAGACAAAAGGATGTCAGATTCTTTCAGGACTACAATACAAATAAGTTGCTCCTCAAGCAACAGAATTAAAAACACCTGGTTTCCTACAGACTCAATTTTGCCTTTTGTCATCTTGCTACCTCCTGTGTTCTTTAAAAGCAGCTTCAGCTCTCCTATTTTGCCTGCACCCAAAGGAGACAGCATGTCCCCCAGCTAATCAGCGAGCTGTGTGCTCTGCGATATTTGTGTCAGCCAGCGCTATCAAGCCACAATAAACAATGAACTGCGTCTCTCTCAGAGAGAACTTGCGGGGGTGTCTCCTACTCGGCTCCAATTCTTATGAAATTGCAATTACAATTATTTTTGACATTTCTTCCTCTTTTCAAGCCTGGATAAAATTGGCCAGAGGCTTGGAAGTTGCCAGGAAAGAAGGAACAATTGCGCTAACTTTGATTCCCTACCACTGTTCAATGTTTCTTGCAATCATAATCATTTACGCCATTACTTTCAAATTTGGCTAAAGCCAGTGCCAAAAATACATGTGCACCCATAGATCTCTTCCAGCTCTGGAGAGACAAAATGATGTTGAGAGACAGTTTGATTACAGTCAAATACAAAGCCATAATTTCTTGGTCATGATTTCTTGGTCTTCTGAGTCTTGGCACCATCCAAATTCTTTCCATGAAAAAGAAGGAGAGCCTTTTCTCTATGCATCAAAAAGAAAAGCTTCTCAAAAAGCTGGTAACGTACCGAGTCTGACAGGATCCAGGACAAAACTAATTACGGTAGGAAACTACATTAGAAAACAGAGAATTCAATTCTACCACAACATTAGGACTTCAGAGAAGAAAACCGGCAACCACCAGTAGCAATCCACAGTTGCATGCTGAAAAATTATCCGCTAATGTCAAAGGCTTAATATTGAAAGGAAACTTCAAAAATAGCCAATATTGTCAAGTAAAAAAAGCTTATATTGGCAGCATGATCTCATACCAGAATGCAAATCAGTACAGTCAAGGTAGAATTCAAGGGAAGGAGACACTCTTTCCAAAACAGGTGGTGAAGCTGAAACCTCACTCTCCTAAGGTTTCCTTCTGAAGACACTGAAATGGAAAGCAACCAAACAGAAGCGTGAAGTGGGATGAAAAAAACCTCAAGTGTGACAATAGCAGCATGATTCTAAATATATCTCAAAGTTATCTGGCATCAGCATCAGTTTATTGTAGAAATTTGCTCTGTTCCATGCTACATGGAAGAGCCTTGCTCCTGAACTTCCCACACTAGCAGTCCAGTTTCCTTCTCAGTACTGCCTTCAAAGCTCTTCTTGTAACAGAAAGAAGAGTGGAAAAGTCCAAAAAAACCATTCCTGCCCAGCCAAGCTAGAGTTAAGGAGTAAACAGACTACCCAGGAGGTTTCAGTGCAACCAGCACAATGTCAAACCCAGGCAAAATAATTATTTTAATCCTGTATCAACTTTTCCAAGTAAAGTGCAAAAGTAGAAATAACATCAATTGTTGAGACTGTTATGGAAAATAAGGTTCCAAATAAATCGCTGCCATTTCTGGGAAGAGTTCTTAGGTGCTTTTGGATAGGGGGAGCGAGGGAGGATTAAATTACTGCCTCTGCTGATGAAGTAAACATGTAAACATCAGACTTAGAATTCTTTGGAGCCTTTAACTTGCCAACAAACTACATTTCTAAAAAATGTATCTCTGGGAAACAGCAAAACTGTCTGGATTAAGAACCAGCCAGTCAATTGAATTTTAAAAAGTAGCTGTCAGAAGAAGAATCAGTACTGAATAGGACCGTTTTGTGTCGACAGAACAGTCATGCATATAAGACTATTCAGCATTTTAATTGATGACCTAGAAATAAATATAAAACCACTGATGAAAAACTTACTGTAAGAGCAGAGTATAAACAGTGAGATCAGCACTGTCAGGGTTATCTGAATGACTCGGTAAGGCTGATCTATTCAAATGCTGTTTAGATACAACCAAATGGTTAATTGCACTAGTAACAGGCAACTGTAGCACAAAGGGAACACCTGCATGTCTAACTCCACAGATCTCTTCTTTTTAAACATTGGTACCACCTTTGCCAGTTTCCAGTCCTCAACTACTGAAACTATTTTAAGCAATAGGTTACACAGCACAATTAGTGGTTCACGTTTCATCCCTGAATTGTGTCGAAAGCTGTGTCATTATCTCCTTTTATTCACTGAATTAACAACCTCCTTTATCCTGTTTTTAACCACTCCACTTTCCTTTTAACCATTCTTAACTCTCCTTTGCAGGTGGGAAGAGGAAACAGCATTTCTCTGTGCCTCTAACAGGAGGTTCTTAACTAACTTCCCTAGAGACTATAAATGAGCAGGTCTCTTTGCTGAGGTTCCTCACTCTTTCACAAGCTTTCTCCTAAATCAGTTCGTCTTCTTGAAACTGAAAGCAACTTTAATAGGTTTTTCTGATTATTTTTAGTTCTGCCTGCATATATTTATTTCAGCTGCTATTAAAGGGTGGCTTTTTGACTTACATTTTGAACTAGAACTGAGCGCTGCTAAGGATAAAAGCAATGCTACCTGTATCTCTGGTCTACACACAAGTAACAAATCTCCTCCCACTAAGATTTCATTCTACAGTGCCCAAGTCTCCTCAGCACACTGCCGTTGGCACCGCTTACCCTGGTCACGTAGTGGGTAAGACAGACCCCAGATTACTACTACTTAATCAGATCCAGGTTTCAACCCTGATGCAGCTGGGATTGGGGGTTCCTTTAAACATGCAGCACCACTCAGCCACAACCCCAACACATTTCATCTTTCCCACTTACTTTTCTTTGGGGACAAAATACTTGGACACAAGAACTTGATGTAAATGAAACAGTCAGTCCTCAGCATAAAATGCTCAAATTCTGACATGGTTATGTGATTAAAGTAATTACCCAAAAAACAGATAGCAAAAAATATAATTTTACTTAAGGCTAGTGAGCATTATTATACACTTCCCGCTCCTCTGGACTGAGGTATTCAGCACAGAGCAACAGCTCCGAACAAAAAGGCTGAGCTCAATTATGTAGCTTGGGTGGAATCAAGTTAAATCAACTTCCTCCATTTTAGTTAACACAAAACAGAGTTTAATCATCCATTCACTACTTGCTCCAGAATGTGAAACTGTGATTACCTACTTTTAAACCCTCAACCAACCAGAGAAGTTTCCTGATGAGCAAAGAAAAACGGAGCTAAAAATTACTTAAGGTTGTCCACAACCATTCTCAGATGGAGATTTCACACAATACAGGCAAAGCTTGATGCTAAAAGCCTTGGTTAATAATGGGACAAAAAAAAGAAATCAGATAGCAGATGGAAGGTCATGCATCATTAACGTACTTAATTGAAGAAGATATGCACCACAATTCTTTTCTCTTGAAATTACTATAATTTATAGTATAGTAAGCCAATCTTGTACCTGTGTTTTAAATTCAAAGCACCCTACATTTTAGTTTAGTTTGAAAGTCAAATTATTTGGGTGAATTAAAGCAAAACAACAAGAACTTACCTAAAACAACCAAATGGTTACTTAAATTTATGTTGCGAATGGTCATTTGAGCAGAATTGAAGAGCTCATGGATGAAAAGCTCATGATTCAGAACACTTCATTTAGCAAGAAAATACTACAGAAACAAAGGTTGTACGAGAACTAGTTACTGTATGATAAAAAAAAGTTTGGTGCAAATTTTGACCAACAATAGATCTGTAATATAGGATACATCACTATAGCTTTCACCTTAAGATCTCCAGACCAGTAGCCCACAGCCCAAAGAATGTAGAGTGGAGAAGAATTAAGGTCACAGAAGAAGTGTACTTGTACACAAAGCAGTCTAACTCATAACTTTTCTAGCTACTGTCAAATAATGAAAATGAATATTTGCTGGGGAGAGTTTTCTTCCTGTTTTCTGGAGATAGGGGAAGCCACAGAGAAAAATAAATATTTATGGGAGAACATAGTAGGAACACAAACTTAGGGACATCAAAATAGTCAGGAGTCTTTAAAAGGATCCGGCTCTCACTAGAGATAGCACAGTATACAAAGCTGCAGACAGGCAACCAAGGTTGGCAACCCTGATGAAATGAAAGCAGTAATGAACACTTTGACCTTTGCCTCCGACCCCTGGATTCTTGACACAGTGATAAACACACTATGTATTTTCCTTGGCAACACTCATTAAGTAAATTAGTTCAATTATCAATATTCAGAAAATTCAAGATGCAAATTTGCCAAAAGTATCTCTGCAGAGTTACCTGGTTACATTTGCTTCTACTAGAAGCCAGTGTGAAAACTTTAGTGTGTGCAGTGTAACCATATCTGTGTAAACTAACAACATAGCTGCATACCTTTAACATAAGACTACCAAATACTTCCTTCTAATTGTGAGTGAAGACAAATACAGAAACCACCTTAGATTTAAAGTTGCATGTTTTATTTAAAATCCAAGGCAGAGAATTTTAATTTCAAGTTTCACACAATACTTTGCTTCCATGGGCAAATTATGCAACTCTGCAATAGGGGTTCATCGTGTAACTATTTTTTATTGTTGCTATACCATATGACCTCATTAAAATAATGAGGTTTGAACATTTGTATCTTCAATTAGAGCTTTGTGGCTTCAAGCAGTTAAAGAACAAATGCTGCCATTAACCTAGACAATACCCCTCAAATACACACCAAATATATTAACAACGTTACTGAATCATGAGGTCATTGCGAAAATGTAAGTCTCAGTGGATTCCATCACAAAGCAAAATCTTGAGGATTTTAATAGGATATTATTTAAGGTATAAAATTAAAATCTCTCATTAAGTTATCTCAACAGCTCATTTAATTTATCAGGCTCAAAAATATTTTAAAGGTTATTTTAGGTTAATTACATTTCACATCCTTTCATGACAGATCTGAAACCCTGTACTTCTTTCAGTCCTCTATTATAAACATTTTCCCCTTGCCAATAACTTAAAGTTCACACTGACATACATTTTTGCATACTTGCACTACAGTTTCAACATGACATATTCATGATGTACGCAGAATCCATTTTTATTTTTTTCCCAAATGGAAACTTGGTCACTGAAATAAACTACAAAAGCAAGAAGCAAACAAAGCTTCAGAAGAAGCACAATAAATTTTGCTTTTACATTCTTAGCCAGCCACAACTGCTTTTCAGTGAACAAAATTTGGATCAGTCCAAAATGTTGCAATACAGTAATCTTCCTCGTGTATTCCCAATAATAAATGACGCTTTGAAAAAACACCCTGGTAATTACTCCTAGTCTGTAAAGGAAAGAACTATATGGACTCCAAATCAAGACTGCAAGTGTAATGGTTATTCTGATTTTAAAGCTCATATTCTCACAGACCAAGGACTCTGCAGTTCCCACCTTTGAAGAGTTAAAAACTGCAGAAATGCTCAGGTTAGCAATAACAATGAAGTAAAGCCCAGAAAAAAGACCAAGGCATTTCCTGCTTTGAATAATTGACTTCAGAATCTGAACAGTACCTTTAACAGAATCAGTAATAGGTGAGTGATACAGGTACACTATCTATAAAGTGACTGCAGGAATAAGTTATTTCATAGCCCTGTCCATCTGAGTTTTCCTAACATTAATAAACTGAGCTTCACAGAAAGTCTGTGAGGTATGCTTTCCTCCCAGTTTTACTGATGACCAAGTGATTTAACCTCTCTGTATCTCAGTTTATCAAAGTTCAGATATCAGGATTGTTGCATAAGCCTCAGGCTTTAGTACTGTTTCAGTTACAAGGCTGAACTTATCTCTGCCAAGTGATAACACCTCTCCCCCTCTAGTAATCTCAAGGTAATAAGGACTGTAGATTAACTCTTAGGCAAGATTCCGAGCTACAGCTGTCCAGAGATGAAGCATATAAACAACTGTATTCCCATTTTCCTCAAAGCTGTAAAATAAGCAATCACCGAGTCTCTAGAGCTGTAACTGTTTTGCTGGGAAGATGCACTGCATGGCTTGGATAAACCAAAATAACACAGTACAGTTAAAACACACCAAACAACAAAATAGCTGCCAAACACAGGGGATTACGCTACTAATTTCTAGAGCATTTCCAAAGCTTTTGTTAGTCACAGACTTATGAGGGTTTTTTTATAGATAACTTAAAGCTCAAAACAGTGTGTATTACTGGAACAAAGTAGCTTGAAACTCAGGCAACCTAACTATCTCATGCTTGAAGACTGACCTTCTTAGTACCTACCGCATCCTAGGAAATAGTTACCAGATGCAGAAAGCAGCTACATTAAAATACTAAACATGGACATCTCATGCTGCCTACAGTAATACCTACCAAAAAAAATAAAATAAAAATCAAAATATATAAGGAAACTTCTGAATACTTTAGATTTTTCAAGTTTGTTTGTTTTTACTGTCTACATCCGTATATTCTTATATAAAGGCCAAAAGGAATCACAGAACACTCTTATGGAACAAAGCATCGTTCCAGTGACAATGTATATTCAAGACTGTCTGAATAACTCTTTGTATTGTCTTAAGTTCCTCACACCTCCCCAAGAAAAAAAAAAAAAAGCTAATTTTCCATGCACACTACAGCAGTTTCTCACTTTACACCTACAATAGTGCTGCTGTCAGGAGCAGAACTGACTGCATGTGCCAAAAATCAATTCAACATATTCATAGACAAAAAGTAACACACAGCATCTGAAGATAATGAGAACTGCAATCATTCAAACTGACAGTCTAGTGCCTAACAATTATCACAAGGCAAGTTTTATGAATTCATATTTCCTATGATGACAAGCCTCAGGTTACACAGAAGGGTGTTCAAATCTTCTTTCCAGTATGAAAACCTCCTTTGAGCCAATGAGTCCACTCCAAAATGAAATTCACTTAACTGAAGTTAAAAAAATGCTGACCTGAAAAGACTTCATAGCAAGATGCTGACTGTGTTCAAGTACTATGCACTATATATTAAGCATAACTTTGGTACAGAATTTGTCACAATTATTTGCTGTTCTTTATTCAGATACACATTCATTATTTAGAATGAAATTCCATAATGAAAATCCTAACAGGACTATCAGTTTTGAATGCCATTGTGAAGCATATGTTCCTGAATATATCATGAAAATATGCAGAATTATAGCATATGCATTTTACTTTTCCCACCAGAGATGCCTTAAAGCTGTGACAAAGGTAAATCTCTGAAAGCACTCTAGGCACTGCCTAGTGCTCAAATACTCAATTATGTTCAAAGAAGCTCTTCTGCAATTTGCTTATAATGGCATTTACTCCTCTGCAAAAGGCCTGATTCTCCCCTTCTCCACATTATCAGATCCTTGTCCTCACTTTCAAGTCTTATCACTCAGCCCGTGCCAGTATGTCCAACCCTCCACCCAGAACTTGCTCCCCACCTCTCCCTCAAATCCAGTCCCTTCAAGAAAACACAAGTCTGGACAGTGCTTTAGTTCTTCAGGCAACACTTACCTTCTATCTCATCTCCTCAGTGCCGCATCTTCCAAAATCCGTAATTTACCCAAACTCTCAAAGATTCGCTCACAGACTTCACAGTATAAGCAAATGTAAATTTTTAATTAGTATGCATAAACTTAGGCTTCACGTGATCTTAATCTGGAAATCCATTTACTTCCCAACTCAGGCTATTACTGCTATTTTAAAACACAATTTCCATGACTTCATGCAGTAATAAATTTCATTCATATAACCATAGTCCTCTTCTACTTTTCTAATAATATGAGACTCGTGAAGTCAAGTATTAAAAGTTCTTTACACCCCAGAACAAGTATATGGTCTTCATGAGCTGTAACTTTAATTATTTTTTATTATTTTAATATTTTTGATCATTTTTCAGTTAAAAATATTTTCAAATGTCTTTAGCAACATTTAAACAGTCAACACCTTATCTCCTAAAACACAAGCAAAAAGTAAGGTTACCTATAACAAAACATTTTAGAAAAAGAGCAGCTGCATGTTTCAGAACACACAAATGTAAATGAAGTTTTCTCATCAGACTCAAATGTCTGCTCCTGTGATAAGTACGCAATCAATCAGCAGGAGGTAGCTCTACACACAACTGGCATTAATGACTTGTCCCCCAACTACTGCTGTATTTTTCAGTAAAAAGACAGAGATTACATCTAATTCTTTTGCAAGGAGGTAGAAGTCTAAGCTCTGTGCACTCACATCACTGTGAGCATTCATATCAAGCAGCAAGCTAGAGAGTGTAGTGGAAGACCAGCTTTGCAAGCTAATGCTTAATTTGTTAATCAGATACCTGCAACTCACCACAAACTCCATTCCTTCCAAGGCCTCATCACTGTGAAATTAGTGAATAATCCTAAATAATACACAGCGAGTCTGTTAAAGCACTGCAAACCAAGTAGGAGACCCAGATATAGAATTTCCTTTCAAAACTAATAGGGTTTTGGAAGCAGAACATAAAAAAATGGAACTTCTAACTACGCTGCATTTCAGCTGGATTTTTCAATTGTTAATTTCTGTAGCAAATTTGCAAACAACACAGCATTAATGTCTCCTCCTAGCTGCACTATACAGGAAAACATCTCGCTCTCTTCTTTAGGTTGGCCCTGTAGCAATGGTGTCATTTTGTGTTGAAAATGCAATTCACTATGCTGAGATGAAACCTTCAGTGCTTCAGCACCACCTAGCAGGTTATAGACCAAAACACAGTTAGGCAACACAGCTTTTGACCCCAAAAAAATGCAAAAAACAATGATTGATCTACTTGTCTCAAAAAAAAAAAATCTTATTTTCTTCTTAACTATCCTAATCACCAACTTTCTGTTACCAGAAAACCACTGTTGCAAGCCATGGTACATTAAAATATGAAGCTAATTCATACTCCAGCTAAAGAAGAAGCCAGATTATTAGCAAGTGGTTACTGTAGAACAAAATCACACAAATAGCATTCTTGTGCTGCAAAATCACAAACAATTAATTACCAGGATCTCTGAAAACCTTTTACTAAAAGTTACTTAGATCTCAGGGTTAAATTATTTCTCTCCATTGCTACATGCCCACCAGCAGATGGCAGAACACCACCGCAAATTCCTCACCAGGCTTTACAGACATCAGCAATTGGTTTTAGCCTTAACATGAATGTAAAAGGAATTATCTAAATTGTGTCATTACAAACCCAAACCTGTAGCCAACTAGCCACTCTCTCTGGTAGCCAAGAACGATACAGAGGTGAAGTACAACATTTTGTAATAAAGAGCAGAAAGAGCAAACTGCACAGGGGCAATACACTGCCACAGGTTTATATATTGGGTACAACTGATTCTATTTCTAATACAGCTAAACTAAATCAAAAGCAGAGGAATAAAAACTTAGAAAATCAACAGTGAATATTCTCTCCTAAAAAGCACACCTCAACTTGAACATCAAAACTCATATGCCACAGTGTGAAGTCTGTCTCAATTACCACGTTTCCAGCACAGGCTCCCTCCCTGCCCCAAGGATGACTGCTTGCCCCGTTCTGCTCAGAATAACCTAATCAACACAGCTGTAGGTAACTGAACGGTCAGAATAGATGAGGCTGAATGGGGGCTGTCACTGGCTTAGTGTAATTCAACACAGGAAGTTCTTCAGCGTGTGAATAATTTCAAGGCCTTGCATCTGAGACATTCTGTCCTCCGGATTGTTATTCAAAATCTAAGAGGTTTTGTTGTGTGTGTTTTTTTTTAACTACTTCTTGTAGAACAAGACCAGGGAAAGGCAAACTTTCTGATGCACTCTACAACATGATTGTCTCATTTTAACCATTACCTTGCAAAGCGGATGTAAAACCATAAGTCATTTGAAATTATTCTCTGAACAGGACATCGATTCTGGAAGGAAACCTTAGAAGTCTGGCATCAGGATTAACAAAGCACCAACAGAGTCACCAGACTTCATCTCTGAAAACAAAAAAATGACCCAGACCATATGTTGTGTGGTACAGAATACAAGGAAGAAAGTTTATGCCAACAAGAGACCTGCCGCTAAACTAGAATCCTCAACTTTATTTTCGAAAATGATGCTCAGTTTTCGGTTCAAGGAGTACAGGGAGCAGTTCAGAAAACTTAAGTTTTTAAGAAGGAAAGGGAAAAAAAAGGTTCAAAATTTCTTTCACAAAAGTATCAAATTTTCCAATGACAGGCTTCCTTCAAGTGTTTTCCCATCACCACAGCTGGCAACAGGAACATGCATGGTTTCTTATTCTTGGACCATCCCTAATTTTTCCAGGCACTAGATAGTGAGCAATGCATGAGAGATGTAGCCCAGGAGTTGGGCTCGATGATCCTTGCAGGTCCCTTCCAACTTGGGATATTCTGTGATTCTAATTTATGGGTAGCACACTATCGGATGTTCTTTCACAAAAAGCTGGAGACAGTGCTTGAGATGTGCTATGTGCAAAGGGAACACGCACGCACGCACACTCCTCCTTCTCCACAAATGTAAATACATATTTGGCGATGGTGTGGTACTCCAGTTGAGCAGCCTATCCTTAACAATAAAAATTAAGGAAAAATCATCCCTTGTCCACCCATACACACTCCAACCCTGGAATATTAACTCTTGGTGGCATTGAAGTAAATTGCTTTCGGCAATGAAATTCACTCTATGAATTTTGTCAGAATAACTGTTTGCAAGAAAGACCCTCCCAATCCGCCTCCTCTACAATAGTGTTCTCTTCTCAAGCTTTTTCCTTTCTAAAATTAACAAGCCCTGACGCTTTTCATGTCTTTTTTTCAAAAGAGAATGCATCCTTATCCCCAATCATTCTCATCAGTTGTCTTCAAAGCACAATCCAAATCCTAACTCCTTTAAGACAGGGAGTCTGCAAGCCAAGTTTTCAGATAAATGAATCCCCAAACTAAGTCATGAAAGATTTTCCACATTATTATCCTTCTGTTCCTTATATACAGTTTTTCTATCCACCACCCTGTATTTTTTTTCCTTCATTTTTACTACATTTGAGTCTTGACAGCAGAAAATATCAGAGATGCCCAGAACAAAGCCTGTGTCTTTATTCCCCCCAATTACTTTTTTCAGCACCACCTTAGGGAATTAAATTCTTAAATATGGAATAAAAATCATAGGACACTCCTCACCAGAAGTCCATCTACTACAATCACAGACGTGTCTTAGAGTTCATGATGAACTGAAGGTCACGGCATGAAGTCCTCACATATTTAGAAGGCACACAGATCTGATCAACATCACAAGAGCACTCGGCATTCAGGCTATGATGGCTTCCTTCTCAAGTCAAGGATCTAGTGGCAAGTGCTATGCAGGCACATTAAACCAGATTATCACACATGTAAAGAGCTGAAACGTTCTAACAATAAATTATGCTTATGAAGTTTAGCATGTTACAATGTCATTTCCAATTTGTGAGCTGTTGCTAGTAAGTAGCCTGGCTATCAGTCTTGTTTCAGAAGCTACAAACTAATTTCTAAGGAGTTGCTACCATTAATTTATTGTTTCACTTTGTAAACAAAGTTGAAAAAAATCAATTTAAGCACAGAAAAAAAAAAAAAACACCACCGCTGAATACCAACAAAGCAATTTGGCAAAGGAAAATACACTGATACCTACAGTACCATAAAGTGGAAGCAGAAATAACGCACGTAGCTCTGAGTATTATGCCTTCCCAGTACCACACTCTCATTTCTCCCTAGCTATCCTTCTATTGTATTAGTAACGAATAATAGGAGAATTAAATGCTCTAACAATCAAGGCTGGCACATTAAAATGACACTCTGCATTACTGAACCTACTCATCTCTTAATAGAGCTATTCTTCTAAGAAGATTAATTATACTGGCAAGAAACCCTTTGCTGTTCTAATTTGTGAAACATATTTCAATACCACAAGCATATTAGAAGAGCTGCAAACACGTAACTAGCTCTGAGATCCCAGGACTCACTGCATTTAATTAGGTGTTCATCCTGTGACCAGCTCTTTAGTCATTGCTTTAGAAGCCCATTTCATATAAAAAAATTTAATTTCTAGGCTTAATTAACTGCAACTGCAATTAACATACAGCCCACCATAAACCATACAGAGGTAGGAAAACGACCATATACTTCAGTACCTAGCAACAACACAAAAGGACAAATACTGGATTTATAGCTGAATTTGTCTGCTTTAATTAGAAAGATGATTATTTTAAAATAAATTATTGACATTGCATTTCATATCAGAGCATTTGATAGACAGCACAAACACTGCCATGACAAACTGAAAATACATCACATTAATATGCAGCACTACCATGCAAACACATCTGCAGCCCACTGAATTGTGCAAAGCTGTTAAACAACAAAGCAGGATTCCAAATTAAATATCTGAGAACTAGTGCTTTGGTTTAAAGCACAGCTATTTTCATTAAGCTATAAAACTTCAAGGTATTTGCCTACCACCAGGCAATAAATCTGTATTTCAATGTTTTGCTTTTTCCCTTTTTCCTCTTTTTTTTTTCCTTAAGTCCCCACCAGATATGTACTCGGATGCCATGTACATGTGCCAATTTTTATTTCTATTCATACAGAGAAATTACAACCACTGCTAAGAATAAATATTTAAGACCAAAACCGATAGAAGAGTATCTACTGACAGGCACCAAAGACAAGACAATACAATTACATCAAATCAATGTAGTAGCACATCTAAAAATGCTAAGACTACAAACACTTCATTGTGAAATCAAAACACAAACACATGGATTTTTTAATATCAAAGATTTTAATTTCTTTTCAAATCCTGGTGGTACCATACTGCCAAGGATTCCCAAAAAAAGTCTAACAGGTAGCAATCTAAGGGCTACTACATACAAGGTACACCATTTAACCTAAGGGGTCATTGCTTCAATAAACTAGAAGCATTAGAAGGGGTCATTGCTTCTTACAATATAAGAAACATTTACCCAGTTCCTTACAGCCCTATAAGATGGTGCAGTTGACACACCGAAATTTCCTCATTTCAGTAACACTTGCTATAGGGACAACACTACGGAAACTCGGCAAAAAAAATAAGCTTCTAGCTTTGCTTTTAGTTTACCATTTATGTACAATTTATGTTGCATGTAAGACTGCTCACAAATAGCTGATAGCTGTCTTTTCCTACTCTTAAACTTCTCTTCTCCTTGCACTTCAAAAATTTAAAATAGTTAGAGGGAATAAGGAACATCAAAAAACAGAAGTTATGTTCCTTTTGGTTTGCAATTCCATCTTGACTATAGCCAGTTGAATTTCTTTCCCACATATAACATTCTCTTCTTAGAGAATGCTAATTTAACAGATGCAACATTCTGCAAAAATATATTCATTTCTACTAAAACCGTTTGACAGAAACCATGCAGAACAGCAGATGTCAGTTCCAGCTTTTCAATTCCATGGACAGTTATTCCTTTCAGCTTCATCCCCCTAGCTGCTCTCTGGGGAAATAGGCCAAGGTAGCTACTCAGAAAGCTGCTTCCCAATTAAACTTGTTTCAGACGGTCAGGTTCCCATACTCACATCTCTCTAGACTTCCAGTGATATTTTTTTTCTTTCGGGAATCAGGCAGCTTAAGTAGCATCAAAAAAGAGCTTCCCACAAAAAGAAATAATTCTTTGTACGCACAATTTTTTCCTTTTCATTTTTTTTTGTCAAAAAACAGGATGAATACATTCTCCTCTTAATTCTCCTCCAACCCAAAAAAAATGGGCACAAAATGCAGCTTTCAGTGAGAGGGAGGAGAGAAAGCAAGGTAAAAACCATAGCACGGGATCACACCACTCTTGATTTATAGCATGAAATCATCAAGATTATTGCCAGACTTACTCACCAAGCCAGCAGTAAGTGAAGGAGCAGATTGTCCTAGAGACTGATTTCTCATGCGGACCAGGTTTGAGGTATCTCCAGGTGGCTGCCATATTGTCTGTCCCACTCCACTGTGGACACTATTTGATAAGGGAAGTAGCTGTTTTCCTTTAAAAACAAAACCAAAATACTATCAACTTGTTTTTAAACAAGTCTGCAAGTTCATAATACCATGCTGATAACAAATGTTGCATATGTAGAAGAAATTGCTCATAAAAAAGCAATTTAAAAGTTTTGATTGGTTATAACTTGTAAAAGTATACTACCTGTGAATTCATTCCCTTTATAATTAAATATTTTAAAATTATTTACTTTCATTATTAGGTAATGGACAAATCAAAAATCTTATAGAAATTGACTTTCATCCCTTCATACCTTTCTGTAATTTGCACTGCTTAAAAAGAAAACAGCATTTGCTGCCAATTAAACCCTTTATTGCCCTACAGAGAGGAAATGTTCATGTTACAAAATCTTTGAAGTATAACTTTAAAAATTCTCATGAAAATACACTCAATTTTACAATATTACCTCTTCTCAATAACTTAGCCAATCTGACATCCCTGCTTTCCCATACTACTGCAACATTCAGCAGCAGATTTCGTTCAGCTCTGGTCAGAAAATAGTGTATGTTTAACCATTGTTTTGCTTTGAGCCAGGGATCAATATTTTCTCTTTAAGAGAAAATTCACTGATCAGCAGCATCACAGTATCCTAAAACTACGTTCTGTATTTTTTCTAAGCCTCCTCTGCATCATATTAGTACAGATGCTGATCTCCCATGCTGCACACACAGCGAGAAGAGTAGTTCCTATCTCAACAAGCTCACACCATTGTGCCTTACTACAGGAAGTATACAATAATCATTTAAGAGGATCTGCTCAGTACATTTTTTTCTAGTCAATATAAAACTGTTTTGAAAATGACAAACAGTAAATTTCCAGAACAAGAAAGAAACAAAATAAGTCCAATTTTGACTGTATCAGGCTTGACAGTGTCCTTTTACGTACGTCATTCACAATAAAAAGAGAAGACAGTCTAGCAGTTAAAACACAAGTGAAAAAGCATTTAAATCCTGATTCCACTATTAGCTTCCAAATGACTTCCTCTGTAACTCCAGTCAGACTCTGTAATTTAATTTCACCATCTGCAAAGTGGGAGCAAATAATACCTCTTTTCTTTAAAAATTAAGATTGTCAAATTAAATTATTTCAATGTCCAAAGCTCAAAAATGAAATATGGACTGTTAACAGTAAACTATCCTAGACACTACCTCCCACATTAAAACAGTGCAAAGCACTTATTTATATATGGGAAAAGGAAATAACGGTGTGTGCCCTCCCCTCCTTCTCCTTCCAAGCACAGTGAACATGGTTGCATTCAAGAGATTACTACATGCTCAGATTCTACAACAGGAATTACAGGAGGCTAAGAGATTCGTTGCAATCAGTAGCAGGAAGAAGTCTGCATCTTTCATCATATATACTGCAGAAAATACTTTTTCTCAGCAGGCTATTCTTTTGCTAATTCTTCAACTTGACCTTAGAATTAAACGTGGAATATTACATTTGTTATATAAAAGCAGTTACAAGATTTGGAAAACTGTCAATGAGATCATCCACGATTCCATGTGGGTGATGGTGGGGTGTTTCTGGTTTGTTTTTTGTTTTTGTACCTTGTACAAATTTTGTACAAAATTTTGTTTTTGTACCTTGGTTATGTTAATTTTCAGTAAAAGTTAAAAGTAATGTACTAACCATACAGTAACAGAATGAGGCAAAGTATGAGAGATGAGAAGGCTCAACTTTGGCAAGCAAATAAAGATCCAACATATTAGTACCTTTTTCTCAGTCCCATTCAAGCTGCTTGCAGCTATGGACATGATTTTTGTGGTTTGTTCATTTTCAAATTATGTGTAAATACAATGACTGCTTCTCTGCAGAGGTCTAAAACTACAGAAACGTACAATGCTGTATTTATCTCAGTAAAGCACTAGCAAAGTATCCTATAATAGCAATTCAAAGCATGTAATTATCTGCCCATTCAAAATGCCAGTACTCAAGAGCAAGAATAACATATGATATAGTTATCAATATCTCTTTTTAGTTCCACAAAAACAGCTCACATTTAAGCAAAATACTTCTTTCAGGGAATCAAGAAGTTACCTACTGCGTAATCTGAATCCAGGAAGACAGTTTTCCATCAATAGTCAAATCTCAGCCATCCAGTTTGCATGCACAACCATCTATTTCATCTATAAGCATGTATTACTCAAATTGATTTGCTGCTGTCACTAAAATAAGGTGGAATTATTTTCAGGATGGAGCTTGAAGCTAAAGCCTTTCCCTAACCATGCCTCGAATCCTGCATATGTTCCCAACACCTGCATTTAAAATATATATCTAAACATCTACATTTCCTTTATCCAATTGAGTTAAAATTATCTGGCTGG
This sequence comes from Anser cygnoides, assembly GCF_040182565.1. NCBI lineage: Eukaryota > Metazoa > Chordata > Aves > Anseriformes > Anatidae > Anser > Anser cygnoides. The sequence goes on along the minus strand of NC_089880.1, from coordinate 23,938,183 downwards.
GGCTCTTTTCCCCTTCCTGTATCAGGTTATAGCAGATTGAAAATTCACTAAGATGCAGCAACTAATTATGGAGGACATTATCATTTCAGACACAAAATTTACAAGAATTTTATATCCAAACAGAAAAACATATATTTTTAAAAAACCATAAAACTTCTCATTTTCCTGCTTCCTCTTGCTTACTTCTTCTTTTATTCTCCTCTAGTGATTAACCTACCCTAAAGAATAACCTTACTTGCATACAAAACATGAGTGAGTTTCCATTTTTCAAAAACAACCCTTTTATTACAAATAAAACTTTAAGACAAGGCCAACCCAAAATAAAATGTGCATACTTTACTGCTTATTTAATTCCATTACACCCAGCACCTCAAACATTAGTATATTTATCTTTCTCCAGATAAAGGACGGAGGGAACAAAGCTTTTTGTATTTTCACAATCATATAAGTCAAGCCCATGCTACTGCCAAAATGAGTGGTTCCGCTCTCTTCCCCTCCCACCTGAGAATTTCAAGCCCTTCTTGTTCTTGCTCTAACATGCAAATAGTCAAACAGTCAGCCTAATTAGGGAGGAAATGGGCTGAAAGTTAACCCTACAGAAGAACAGTGGTATTCAGGCAGATCAGCTATTTCATTCTAGACTGATCATGCAGCTAGCTCTGTATGGTCCAATGCTGGTATCACAAACTGATACAAGATCTAAATAATTGTGCAAGCATCCCCTTGTCCACGTATGAAGTGTCTGAAAAAGCAAACTACTGAACTTGGTCCAACATTTTTGACTCGTTAGTAGATTATGCTCACTCCATGGTTCTAGTAGTCATGAACTAAATTTTCTGATAGAGCTGAAGACTGTGTTCAGAAGAAAAAAATTATATAAACTGAAAAAATATTTTTTTTTCAAAGCAGCATTTTTACTTTGAATCACAAACGTTTACAGGGCTTTTGAATCCAAAAATATATGAAATAATTTCAACATGATATAAAAGTCAGGTTCCCAATAAGAAACAATATGGCAAAGTAGGCAAGCTTACAGTCAGTGATGACTTTAGAAGCAAAAGAGGTAAGAATATATCACTGTATTGCCTGAAGTCCCACCACTCCCTTCTTTTAATTTTGCACATCAAATCTTAGCTTTTAACTTTTCACTCTGGCCAATATGCAGAATTTCATGCCAAATACAGCTCTCTTTTTCATTCTTTTCTATTAATACCTCTTTCTGAATCTTCCTCTTATATAAAAACTTGTACGCCTTCCCAACAAGAGGTTGCCTCTGGTTTTAAAGAAATGTCCTATCAGTATCTTTTATCACAACTGCTATGCCAACAACACAGAGTATTTTAATAGTAATGAATTGTCATATGGTCTTTACAAAATGGCATACCTGACAAAGAACTTGCCAAACTACCTCTGCGTAGCTTGCAGTCATCTTGACTTAGCTGACGATGGAGCTTAGTTTTCCCAGCAGATGAAAAGATGTCAGGATTGCTGAGCTTTCTGCAACGCAACGGAGTGGACTCTGTTACTGTTTCCTGTACAATGAAGAACAATTAGAAACCTGTAAGTGAAACCTATTGTATCAATTTCTGAAATATACTATCTCCAAGTATAAATGAGACCTGATTATTTACGTTTTATTATTATTATTAAGCAGACTACTTAAAAATGTAAATCCCCCTCTTTTGTGCCACTTTTCTGTGCTGAAAGCACATCACAAGACCCCAGTCAAATATGCTTCTTGAACATTATTGTTGTAAGGCTTACCATTAATATGAGTCAGAAAACGGCAATTAGGCTACAGAAATTATTAGCAGTTACAGTATGTAGGTAAAGAGGCCAATGAAAAATCATGTTCAGCTTTGATTTAATCTATTTCCGACTAAAGCAAAGAGGATTATCTCTGGATTTCTTGAATATTGAATATTTGAATATTGAATATTTGTTCCTTCTAGTCTACGAGTAATATACATACAAAGAAACAGTTCAGATGTCTAATTGCAACCCAAATCTCCTAATATAAGTTACAGTTCAGCAGCTCTACTACAAGAACATATGTATCACTATATAATAATTCATTAGGATAGAGATCATTCTTTGTGGAATGTCTTTGTTATTACTACAAACAGAATTAGACATGTATTTGTCAGAAACACTCCCACACATGTAAATTCCTTTCACAGCATACAGCAAACTTTCAATCAAAATGGAAATAGGTAGAAGAACAGCGGTGAACACAACCACAGCTTTTCCCTCATGCATTTAATTGTTCTGGAGGTGTCAAAGTAACTCACATCATGTGCCTAAAGAAAAAGTACAAGCATAGCTATCATATGTGGTTTTGAAGAAAATGTGACACTTTCCATTATAGGCTACATAGATGCACTTGGTCCAGTCTTCCCTTCTCTGCAGCTGTGCAACACATTCCACATGTCTTAATGGATTGCTCCATTTTATTTCAAATGCCTCTCATTAGCTACTTCAGGTCATGCTTATCCTTACAAAATCTCATCTGAGGCAGAAAATAAGCTGCAAAGAACAATTTCCCTGCATGATACATCACCACATAGCTTAGCAGTTTTAAATCATGTCTTTTAAGTCATGTTTAAATCAAAAAATTCATCTATCATTAGTGGCTTTTAATTAAGATTTGCAGATTGCAATCAAAATCAATTTCTGAAGTCATTAATTCAAACCTGTTCAGTCTACAGTTATGCCTCAAACTGTCAAATCCAAACCAGGACTGCACACTCTAAAAGCTTCAAGAATTTTTGTGGAGAAAGGGAAAAAAAGGCATGAGTAAAGTGGTTTTACATGAAAAAGAAAACTGAATGCGGACTTGAAATTGTATCCTCACTTAGCTCTGACTCACTCATTCTTGACCTTTCTTAAACCCCATCTCTTTTTGGCACCTCATAACAGTAACTTGGCTATTTGTTTGAGGAGCAGGAATGCTTTGCTCTACATTTGCTTCAGCGGTGAACATTTCATAGGTTGAGAAGTACTGCTCTAAAACAATTTCTTCCTCCAGTTACAGTTAGCCATTCACAGCTGCCACACCGTCTAAACCAAATCAAGAATGAGACCTGGGTAACTTAGAGTAGACCAGCTCACTCATCCAGTTCATCACACAGCTGCAAGCTGTTGTGTTGGTGCAAGAGGGGGGAGAGGCACAAAAACAAGTGACCTGGGGTAAGCTGCGTGACCTGAAAACTGCTTTAATCATACCTTCGGGTTCTTCACATCTTGAAGCAGAGATGCTCACATTTTCATCTGCCTCTGAACTTTTCCACAAAGGTACTGAACACCTTTGTGTGCAGCAGCCTATACTTCTGTTTTTCTGTCATTTGGAGAGCTGAAAAGACACCTACGTTCATGCTACCACACTTTCTGGTTGTACTTAGGAGTAAGCTAAGTAATTTTAAATTGCAACATTAGCAGTCTGCTAGCACATCTCTGAAAGCTGCAGAGGCCCAGGGGAGAAAGAGAAAGTCTTTGCTGTTTCTATTTGGGATGGCAGAAAGTGGTTACACATACATACATGTCTGTAAATAGATAGAGATATACACAACTCTTTTAATATGACCTGTCCTAAATGCCTGTAACTTCTAAAAACTGTCATGTTTTTCCCAACAATGACAATCAGAAACTAATGTACACTCACCCCCACAAAAAAAACAAGGACATTCCAACTTACAAGCAGGTTCATTAAAATTTCACCCAGCCTACCCCCTCACAGTCCATATGCTTCAGTTCCACCAAATATTCCCAGCATTCTACAATATGTAGAATACATATAGAATATGAAATATTCTATTTCACTGAACCTAGTCATAACCCTGGTGAAAGGCCCTACAAACAAGATGCTACTGGTCTCCTTCTCAGTCCATGTACTGTGCGCTGTTAAATACATCCTTCGAAGAGACAACTTTTTAAGCACCCTCACCCTGCACAGGCCATTATCCTGCCTTCACCAGCACAGGAAGGGGAAGCACAGTCCTGCTTGTAAGGCTGATGCAGCAACTGTCGTTGCTCTTCTGCCAAGTCCAGCCGCGTTTGGATGGTTGGAGGAAGAATGCAGCCAGAAGACACGCGGCAGCCAGCAACAGGAGCAAGGGACCCTGCCCGTCACCACCCAAATACTCCCCACACCCAGAATATAGAATACACCCCCTCCTGAGCTGGGGCTCCGAGACACCTCCTTTGCACCCCGTTCCTCCCACCCAGTATAGACACCAGAAAAGAGGATTTGGGGAAGACAACCCGGGAAAGAGCACCAGGGATATACAGCTACATGGAATTTCCTCAGCTGCTGCTTTTACTTCACTTTCATAAACATCTCACACATTTTGATGATGGCTTAGTGTGACATCCTTAGTTTGGAAGGTATACCTTACAACATTACTAGATTTATTGGACATTAGTTAATTTAACTCCAAGTCAACTGTTAATTTAACATTCAAATCAACAAAAGGAACAAGAATCAGCACGTGAGAGAATAGAGGACTGTTTCAGGAAGAAAGACAGGTATTACTTTGTCTGCAAAAGATTTCAGCAGAACATTACTGTACAAAAACAATCTTAGGATTATTGCATTAGCAAGAATACCCATCAGCAGGGCAAATTAAAATTTTCAGATTAACATGAAGAAGTGTGCCCTGACCAGAGATTCTCTGTTCACGGTTTGCCTGGGGTGCACGCTCCCACACAACACCCACATCTTTCTCAGTGAACTGCAACTAAAAAAAGAACATTCATTCATTCACAGCACCAAAGTAAGGAAAGGCTTTAAAAACAGAAATTAAAGAACCGTAAGACAAGCCCTTTTAAAAGTAATTTCTCTGTATATTTTAAGTCTTTTTTTCACCCAATATATAGACACGCACATAGCCCTACAGCCCCAAGGAAGTGCTTACTTCCCTACCCTTCCCCTTCCCCCTCTACACAGAGTCTCTTCTTATTGGTAAAAATAATTAAAAGTTCTTATCATTCCTTCCCGAGTTGCAGTACACAAACTTTTTACATTTGGTAATATCCAAATCAAAAGCTCCCCACTGAAGGAGCGCACAGAGCACCTACTTCTACTACAATACCCGTTGAGCCGCGGCATCCTGCCTACGCACACTTTCCAGCCTGAGGTGACCCCTATGGCACCTGCCACCCACCAGGATGCCATTCCACACGCATTTCTCCAGCAGCCCCCCCAGCTTAAGCAACTCCTCCCCACCAGACGCTTGTACTACAAAGACAGGAAAGGAACAGTGGAAAGGAAGCAGCTTCCCACACTCGGTAATGAACCTAGGCTGTCTTCTACAGCAGACAGGCTTCGCACATACCTACAGCAAATTCTTCATAAGCCCTGTTTTGTTAAGCACATTAAGCACTTGGGCAATATTCAGAAGACTACAAAACTGGTGAATGGTTTGAAGAAAGGGATCCCAGTCGCACTCTGCAGGTTTATACAGCTGTCAAACTCACTTTTCAAATAATAATAAAAAAATCCAGAGCCCTGCTCTCAGACAGCATATTAATGTTTTAAAATGCAGAACTACAACACGGCCAGTTTAAAACTTCATTTTCTAAGAGCTATGCATATATTTGGTCAGCAAAACAATGAAGAGGGGAAGTATTAACTTCACAACAATAGAGTTGTCTTTCATAAGACCAGAATTTCTCACTTTTCCATCAAAATCCAGCCTTGGTATTGCAGTTCATAGATGAAATAGAGAGAAATACCAGTGTTATGTGAACCATCTTAATACAACCAAGGGAAAACCAGAACATCACAGGAAGAGTTTTTTCCTTGTCCTTGTCCCAAAGCAAGATGCAATACACATGAAGGACAAAGATTTTACACAACATTTCAAATCCATGAGTAAGGAAAACTCTTTGCAGTGACAGAGCATAATTTTGCTTACATGCTTTCAAATTACTAGCCAAACCACCAAAGTCAGTGGCTGAAGAATTCATTACATAGCACAGGCTGCCAGAATTTTAAGGGCTCAACCTCTACTTTTGAAAAGAAAAAAAATCTTGCAGTTTTAGAAATAAAAGCGTTAGCAAGCACCTTAGAGAAACACTGCTCACACAGTGTGGAAAAGACTGTGGGCATCTCTCCTTTAAATTCTTTTCAAAGGTGATTAAAAAAAAAAAAAGAGCATTAATATACTCTGGCATTGGGGCTTTTGGCAGAAGCAAAATATCAGGCTTATGCACCCTGCAGAACTCTTCAAAACTTAGAACTTGAGATAAGAGCAAAAACCACATCTTGATTTGCTAGGCTGAGATTATTCCTACCAGTCCCTTCAAAGGTATACAAAACGTTTGCTCACGTAACACGAAACAGGAGGATATGAAGAAGAATGGAAATGGGTGTTCTTCAGCAGTGAGGAACACTTGCACAGAAAACCAGTTAAACAGTTGGGGCACTGGGGTTATTGCACTCAGCAAGGAGAATCAGACAGATTGCAGCAGGAGCTATAGACAAAAGACAAGAAACCAAATGCTCTTCCTGATGGGTAAGATTACACTAACATGCCGTGTTAACGTTCTGATTTGGTAATTTCAGAATATAACTACAAAGAACCTGCTCCATCATCTTTTCCATTCCATTGCAGTGCTCCTCAAACCATTCAAGCAAGAAAAGGCACATACACCATTGCAATGATTTTCAGCAACCTAATTTAATTGCTTACTTTTTTTTTTTTGAAAGGCCAGTAGCATAGCACAGATCCTTAACCTACAAATGGCATGTGAATGCTGCAAGTGTGGATGCATGTCAAGGTAGTGATTCCTTGAACTGCTAGGTGTAAGGAAATTAACCAATGAGAATGCACATCGACTGTAATCTGAAACTTTCTGATTTTTTTTTTAAATGTAAGCAATTCTTACTGCTTAATTTCTTCTCTATTTTTTAATCCAGTACTGTTTGTCCTTTAAAAGAAAAAAGGCTGTTTTCTCAGGATTGTGATCATATATCTAAGCATTTCTCTCTCTTCTTAGCCTTTCTTCCCTATGTAATATGTATACATACCCTTAACAAAAGATAAATTTGATTCTGCCATTAGATTTACCATAGTGTACTTTAAAACACACCAGGAAAGAAAATTAGAGCCTAGAAAACAGACTGCAAAGCAAATATCTTATTAGCACTTAAAGCAATGTAAGCATCATATTTATGCTTCAGTATTTAGCACTGAAATTCACCTTAACGTTGTAGCCTTAGTGAGTAGGTAGGAAGGGGACCAACAGAAGAAGCTGAGGTGAGCCCAAACGTCACAAAAAGTGTAGGCTGAATATGAACTTGCAACTAAGACTCTTCTTAACTGCATCTGCTTAACTCATGTACTTGCCAGCAGAATGCTGAAGTGTCAGAGACAGCAGAACCAAGGAAAATTAAATTAAATCAACATAGCCTCTTAGAGGCTATAATATATTGGTTTATTACATCAACAAGATAGAAAAGCTTTACAGAATATATTACAGAATATACAAATATCTGCATTTTAAAGACAAAAAAAGATCTTTACAGTATTTTTCTCTTTAATAATTTGAAGAGCCTTGCAATAAATCCCAACATTTCCAAAGGTAAATATATAACTTTATTTACTGTTGGTTTGAAGTTTGCAAATGACTTGAAAGCTAAGCATTATTGCCACAATGATGTTTTCAGTACAGTTATACAGTGTAACACACATTTAACATATTGCAAATACGTATAGCTTCCCATATACACTCATCTGCAGTTATAATGCAGATTACAAAAAAGTAACAGGCAAAACAAACTGTAATGCTTCTGTAAAAATAGAAATATAAAAATACAGTAGTTAAAAAACAAGCAAGTGCTTCTAAAAAGGATCAGAAACTGGCACAAGGAGATACACCCTCCTTATCTTGTTCCTCTGATGGCAAGATTTTTTTTTCTTGTTAACTCTTCAGGAAACAACTCCAAGGCATGTTTGATTAGAACTAATGAATTAGAAGCTTCAGTGTTGTTTCACCAGGGAAGTTCAAGTTGTTAACTTTGTAGCTACGTGTTCCCAGCTGCAGGAATGCATTAAAAAGCTTGTTAAAAAGCAAAAGTAAATATTTACAACTATGTACACTATTACATTCTTTTTGAGGCTCATCAAGATGCAGAAACATTTTACTCCTAATGGAGCCAACCACAGCCTAGAAGACAGGGTAAATTGTGATTAAATTGTTTCAGCTTGAATGTTTGGTCCTTATATGAAAATATAAATAGCACCACAACCGTTTACTCGAAGTATTTGATCCTACATATTTGATTTAGGATCTCCCTAACAAGAGGAATAAGCATAGTGTGATTCTTGAATTCAGCTTGTAAATGCATAAACCTGAGAAAAATTCCACCTAGGAACGAAAGAGCAACAGACCCTCTAATTAAAGGCTGTGTCAACCTTCTCAGAACTTAAAGAAACCACTATCAAGAGTGCTTTATATAAAGGCTCAAAACATGCTCGCTAGCTATACTGAAAACAAAACCAGTCTGAACAAAGACAGTGAACATTAAAGGCTTCCTCCTCACCCCAGTCATCCCTTTACCATTAGTATTCAAACATGAATGTTTCAAACATAAAAGGTTCCAGTTGTACAGAGAAGGGAAATTAACTCCTGGCCTGATAAACACATGAACAACTCCGTAGTCCATCACCTCTACATTATAATCCCATCTGCTCTAAAGATTAAAAGAGTTATGACAAAAAATGTGATTTGTACTAAAACGTGATGTTATAAGATATCAATTATGCCTTCTTTATGAAGGCTTTCTTCCACTAAATTCAGAGGATGTGCCATGCATGTGATGTGTCCCAACATTACTGACTTGTAAGTTACCTTTATTAATACATTTGATTCTCAACACAAAATAATCTAGAATTTTCTAAGGCTAAGGTACAAATAAAATATATTTAAAAATAAAATACTAGCTGAAATTAAGTTTGGCAAATGAACAATAACAGTGCGCAAAATGTGCATGCTATATAAAAATGGCTTATTTACAAGTGCAGAGTTCTAATCTTGTTTTGAAAAATGCACTTTCCAAAGAAAAAAATGTTAGAAGTTGTAAGTGTGAAGCACAGTCTCAAATAGAAGTATCTCAAATAGAAGTCTCTGTAGATCCTAAAAAAGCCCCTAAAAAAATATCCCTAGGCCAAGGGGGCAAGAAGGGAAAAATCCATAACCAACTGCTGTTCCAAGACTTGTTTCAAAGGAAGCTGCCTACAAAGAAAAGAAAAACGTCACTCATGAAACAAATTTTGGCAGGGAACAGGTCAGATGACAAAGGGACTTTTCTAATTAGACATTCAATAACTATAGACAGGTGTGCAACAATTTTAAGATGTGATCTTAATTTATAAGCTCACTTAAATAGTGCACACTGCGCAGGAAAAAAGTATAGAAACAAAAAACACTACTGGAATCTCTTTAACCAAACTACATTTCTTGCCCAGGATGCTTTAATATTTTATACTGCAGGTATCACCCAAATAGTAGTAGCAGTGGAACCATTAGATACCACTAATTTAATGTAACTAAATTATTAATGACCACTAATGAGAGTCACTATTTGCAACAGGAAAAAAAATTAAATACTCGCTTTTGTCTGTAAAAATGAGAGTGCCGGTCCCTTGGCAACAATATTTTTTGTCTCCACAAACCATCTGGAATCTTCTCACTTCCTTCCACAGATGAGGAGCATGCCAATGCACCGCAAAAATAATAAGCATGATGCAGTTTTCCTGAGAATAATTTTTGCCTGAAAATCAACAGCAGATATACACACATGGTATGGGGGGCGGGGGGGAGTTGTCCTTTGACTGTAAGACTGTAAATAAAGAAGACCTTAGACCCAAAGGAAATAAGACATTATAACGGTTAACCTTTGGAAAAAAATGCTTAGCTTTTCTTAACAGAAATCACATAAAATAGCAGGCAAAGATAAACTAATTCACAATTTTATCAATGTCTGCACAAAGAAATGGAGTCTCTATAGGTTGACACAAAAGCTTCTCCTCACCAAGCAGCATAATCCAGTTCCATCCCAAAGAAACAACAGTCGAGGTTTGCTTTTGTTTTTTAAGGACAAGCCATCTATTTCTTCGCTTCTGCTTGAGAACAAAAACAATGCCCAGTTGTCAGGTTTCTGCACATCAACGAGGCTGGAGCACAAACTGGAAGCCTAGAGTCAGCAGACACTTAAGCAGAAGTGTCTAATAAACTGGCAAAAGAGAGCTGTAAACAGATTCTCCTCTGTCCTAAAAGCAAGGATCAATGCAAGGGCCAAAGAACATCCAAATAATTATGTATTAGATATTATATATTCAGTTATATATAATAACTGAATGCATAATTTAACTTTCATGGTTACTTATTTCTGCCATCATCGTGATACTGCACTGGTCCAATATAAGTCATTTGATTTGTTCATCACACAAACAGAGAAAGAGGCTACTTGTAGGTCACTGCCACCAGCTACATGTCAATGTTTAAATGCCAAAAACCTACGGTCACTGCATTAACTTTGCAACTTGTTTACAGCTTCTCCTCTAAAATAGTGACCATAATTTATTTATTTGGACACTTCACATCAGTTCTGACCACTTGGTTCAAATTTATTCAAATAAATAATACTCAAATAACTTATTTTGGCGTTATACTGTTAAAAATGTTTATGGTGCATTACTTGTGACAACGTATAGTAAAAACTGTTAGAGCAAATGTTCCTATACAGACTGTTCGTGAAGATGGGTATATTGAAAGTAAACCAGAAATAAAATGTCAAAAATTCCTGAATTTCCCACAGCCCAACATTTATCTCAGCAGCCTAATCTTATCAGCGGTATCTGCTTCTGGAAATTTAAACAGCTACATGGAATGAAGTTTTAAAACTTCATCTTGCTCTTTACATCTATGAAAATCCACACCAACCAATGTCTTCAGAAAATATTTTGTTAGGTTTTTTACTATATGTATAATAATGAATACGTAACTATATATGATAGGTATAGCATAACAAAAAGTAAAAGCATTTACTACACAATTCTAATAGCAGAAGAAAAAAAAAAAGTTTGTTTTGCCTGTTAATTTTCTTTTTCCTGAAAAGAAAAAGAGCATTAGCCTATTTTCCATATAATGAACTCCCACTAATTTCAGAGTGATTCCAAACAGCAAAAAAAATAAAAATTTACAAGCTAGACAGCCATTTTATTATGCTATTATTAATATTGGGTTTTCAGCCATCAGCTCTCTTCCCTCACTGCAATGTAGCATGTATTTATAACAGAATATTTGAAAATAATTTCTGATTGACTACTAGATTTAGGGTTCATGAAACCTAAGCTTAAGTCAGACAACACACTATCACAAAAACACAGCTTGTAGAAACAGCAAATAAAAAGCAACATGTTTTAAAGCAGGTTTTATAGGCAACAACACAGCTACTTCATTACAAACCAAACAAGGCCTTTGGAGCTTTTTAATACACTGAGATAACACAGAGCATCAATTTCCTATAGCCAAAGAGTGGCACTTAGCAAGGCATCAAAAAAAAAAAAAGATGTTGAATTCTCCTCAGTTGAAACAGATTTCTGTACTTCCTCACAAAAAAAGGCAGGTTTCTGAGTGGCCATGGACTCAGTTTCTTCCTCTAAAGATCAGCATTTTGATCAGGCTTCCAACAGTACTACATCACCACAAAAAGACTAATCACAGCACAACATAATTTGATGTGGAAATCAAGTTGTGTAAGACTATATGACTTGTCTACTTAGCTGCTGTGGTTATTGAGGAACAAGCTTTTGATGGGTGATAAAGGTTTTTGGTTTAGTCTCATACAGCTCACTAGGCCGGCAGTCTTCAATGCTTCCTGAGCTTTGGCTACTCAGGCTCCGTGAATAGAAATTAAAGAAGAGTAAAAAGAAAAAAAAAAATACAACTCATACATACATAGTTTAAATAAGCACCTATCATCATATCATATAATAATTCACTGCATCTCTTAAAAGCACCAAAGCTATCTTGGCTGATGGAGCACAACAGGCAATATTTATTGCCCAAGCTGTCTATTGGGGAAATATTAAGAACTGCCTCTTCTAGAGACTCTAAGAACTACCTTGTCAGGCAGGACAACACTGAAATTGTTCGTGCTGCAAGAAGACACGTGAGCTTGCGCAACAAACAAGCCAACTTCTAAGCATACAGTTAATAACAAATACCTATTCCTTCAACACAAAACATATGGATGTTACCTGGTTTCTCAAAACATGCAGTCAAGAATATTTCCACAATCTTTCTGAGGCTTTTGTAGATGCCTAATCCTAGCCTTGGACATCATCTCACTTAACTTCAGCTGCTCTGTACCAAATATTAAGTAGCAGCAGCTTTTCCCTTCAAGCTAATAATTGCTTATGATTGCAAAGACAAGTAGTCCCACAAGAAAACCAGCCACTACTGATAGAAGTCTTCTCTTGACTCCTTCACTTGTATACTCTTTTGGACAAGGAATACAAGGACCTGCTGAATTCGGAGGCAAATCATCAACAGTGTGAACATCGAGTGTGAACATATATTCATAAGTCTCTCCACTTAGCTATAAGTCTGTCCACTTAGCTATTCTAATATGCAAGATATTAATGCAGATAGTGCACAATATTTGTTCTTATTCTTCAGCAGTGACAGGCAATTTAAACCTCACACGGGCAAGCTGAATCATCTGTGCTGATGATGCAATGTCTACCTACTTATCGATTACAGAAACAGATTAGGTTTGTCCATTAATATGCAACTTTGAGGGACATTATGTTTTTATGGCACCAGACCAGAGAGGTGCCGTATGCCCTTTGGCTCCATTTTGCTATTATCTAACAAGCCCATTGCAGAACCAGGCCCTTTACAACGTTACTTTTTGCCTCCTTTTAGATGAGTCTTTTCTTCAATCACTTTCTTCTCCTTGCTTCCAGACATTAGCATGAACACACAAGTGAACTCAGAGTGCTATGTTGCCAGCTGCTGCTATTGCTGCCTGACCAAAATACAAAAAAGCAAAAAAATGGCTAACGAAGACACTGAGCAGGAGTAGCTGTGGCATCAACAAGAATCTGAAGAAGGTTCAACACGAATCAGCTGGTGGAAGGCGGTGACACATACCTACAGAACACAGCAGGGGTTTGTTTTCTGACTTTTCTCGCTTCCTCAGAAAACAGGAGAGAAGAAAACAAACAGAATCATACATACTGCAGGGAAGAGCTCCCTCTTCTCCTGCTATGCTCTGGCTTCTTCACCACCTTTATTTTCTGACCGAGAAGGGGATAAATTCAAGAAATTAAACTCTGAGATGAGTAAGAACACCCGCCAAGCAACCGTACAAAGAAGCTGCAGTCTGGTTCACCATATTAGAAGCTTTATGGGATAGAACTTGGCATGTTCTCAGATCAAAAACAAAACCAAAGAAAAAAAACTTTTTTGTTCTCCTACTAAAATGAAAAAAAGTTCTGTAAGACAGCAAAGAAAGGAAGATGGGAAGAGGAAGTCTGAGGTCTAGAAAAAACAGCTCTGAGCTTTTAATGGTAAGTCATGTCGACAGCTCATAATTTGGGAGTCTTTACCAATGTCTTCTGAAAGTATTTTCTTTAGCTTCTTTGATGAAACAGACACAGAACAGAATCGCCCTAAAATCAGCCCTAAGCAGCAGGAACATCCCAAAATTTGCAGCTAGGGGTATTTCTGTAAACAGATGGTTTCTGATCTTCTAGAATTCAGCAAACACCATCCCTCCTTTGATAAGCTGGGGCAATAATGTTCATGGAACTGGCTATTTTTAATCTATATTTGCCTTTATGGTATTTGCAACGTGCATAATAAAAACTGAATTGCTAGTGATATGTCCACTTGATTCTGTTTGCTTGCTTGAATTTTGGAAACAAACTTTCATCTTCTTCACATCAGTTTCATCCCGCTTTTACGTTTCGATATGAAATTAGAATTCAGCGTGTTGTGAGCTGTTAACCACTGGGTCCATGGCTGACAGAGCAGAACAGCAGCTGCAACAGAGCCCTTAGCAGCAGCCTGAGAGACAGAGGAGTACAGAAAACTTGGAAGCAAAGCGCCTACCGAACTCCAAAAGCTTGCTTCTTCACCTAGCAAGCAAAATGGAAGACCAATAGCAAAAATAACCAAAGAATCCTAAACTGTTATGCAGTCTGTATAGGGCTCATCACAACAGAGGTACTGCCTTTAATAGCACTGATGGTACCTAGAAGGGAAAGAAAGAAAGAAAAGAGAGCAAAACACTTATGTCTGAAGCACAGTTTCTCATTAGGAGAAGAAAGAAAGATCTCTTCCATTTCCAGGCTTGCCACACAACAGGGAAAGCATGGTAACAGCTTATTTGCAGCTGTGGAGGCAAAACAAATCTGACTAGGGCTCTGGGGTTTGGCCAGTTTATCCCTGCTGGTTACTGATTGCTTTCCAAAGAAATGAACAGGATAAGAAGTCAGTGGAAAAGATCCTTTGCTGTTCCTTATTAAAAAGAAAAAAAAGAAAGAGAGACAACATGAAAGGCGGGGGAATAAGTTTTCCAACTTATTGTTTCTAAGTAGTCTTGGACCATTTTGCACAATGTCCTGAATACAGGGAGTAGAAATATCCACATAGGCATAACGTTACAAAACTTTCTCTCGTGTGACACACCCAACTGTGGTAATGCAATCCCTGAACTGTAAAAAGACAAGTATCAAACAGTAGTTGAGAAGTAACCTCGCCTGCGATCGCAGTATTCCAAGCTGCTACCAGACTTTGCCTACTTCTGGTGCACATGCTCCAAGATCAAATAGGGGGAAAGCAAAAGAACTCTTCTTCTGTTCCAACTTAAGCTAGATTTTATATTTCAAATACTTATACATGGAAAAGATATCAGATAGTAGAAACTTTTTACTGCCTGTGCTAGCACAGGCATATTCCACCACCGAAAGTTGGATGTTAGACAAAACAAGCCTTGAAATAAGATGTGGTTTAGTTTCCTAACTGCAGGAATAATTAAACATTGGCAGAGCTATCCAGAAGAGGTGACAGACACACCATGATCTAAGCTTAAGATAAGATCAATTTCTAAGAGACATTTTTAAATTTCTCTCTCGGGAAAGTTCCATTGCCTGGGCATGTGGAGAAATCACACTCGATAGCCACAATAACCCACGTGGGCTTTGGGACCTATAAAACTACAAAGTTGCAAAGATGTGGAGAGAAAGGAATACTTCTGCTTCTCTCAAAAGGTTGGTAGTGTTACAGGTCCAAATGACTGTAACAGTTAAAAGACTTGACCTTGTTCAGAGGTCAAGAAACACCTTCCCTCCAATGCAGAAGTGACAAAATGGGTTGTCTGGGGAACACGCAAGGTCTCAGTTTCTTCGGTCACATCAAAATTTACAGCTAGAGATAGTCTATTACACGGACTGCCCTATAGAAAGGAATCTCAGAACATAAAGCTAACCAGGAGTAAGGAGGTTTTTCATCTTTCTCTATTATGTATGTAGCTTGCCTAGTGGCATCAGCTGAACATCTCCCATACAACGAATGCAGACGCAGCAGAGGAGCCTCAAGCTTTAGCAACATTTCTGTCTGACTCCTGGTCAGCAGCAGCCAAGTTAAACTGCATACAAGACCAAGGGTCTACCTAACACAGAAGGCTCTCCACAACTTGCAGTCCCTCTACCAGCCCCTTGAACTATTTGTTCAGATTTTGCTGCTGTACTCCCCTTCATCTCTTTATTATCCTACCAGGCCACATAAAGTCGTGGAATCTACTCATAAATCTCCTGGCCATGGTCATCCGGAGTACCAGAAGGAAGCTTGACAGAAGTGAGCGTGCAGCACTGACAAGCATGGGATCTGCTTCTGTTCCCTTATCCCCCCATATCTCCAAGCCAAGCACCACCAGCTCCCTGGATACATTTAGACAGCAGTGCACACTCTTCGTGGATGCTCACTACCCTGCATCCTTGATTTTTATTCTTCCAATGCTCAACCTCCATCCCTTCACACCCTTCACAATACTTCAGCTTTCCTCATACCTGTTTATCCTCCCCCTGCTTTCAGAGCAAGACAGGACTTAGTTTTGTTAAGGACAGGCTAATGCCCATTCCTCATGGAAATAAAACATATACAAATAGCGACAGTCATTCCCAAGTAAAAGTCAAGTAAAAGGAGGCATCCTGTGCTTGCTCTATTCTAAAGTTCTCCCAGACTCTAGTTAATTTCAGCTCAGTTTTCCTCACTAGGATGCAGTCTACCTATTTAGTGATCTTCACTACACCCTTCCCCCAGCACTTGAACTCTGAATGCTTTTTGCATCCATAATTTCCACTGGCAAACATAAAAAATCATACGCCCACTACCTCTTGCATGAAGATCCACCTCTTTTTTTTTTTTTAAACTCTGACTAGCTTAATACTAGTGGAAGCATTCAGCTGCTGCATGCTACCTACCCGCTACGTACCAACCATGATCTTGTACACCTTCATCATTAGCCCCTCAAGTCCTATCTTCTAGACACCGAAGACTCCTCTATGAGAACTTTAACCTTTGACTTCTACCTGAAGTAGAAAACAACAACAAAAGCAACACTGACAAACACTGACTACAGTTCACAGAGGATCTTTGACAATTAATATCACAGTGTCTCAAAGTAATTATGTAAGCATGATATAGAAGCAATTTAATGCTTGTAATATGCCTCTGGATGGAGGTGACTGTCATCGTTCTTAAACGACAATAATTTTTACTTCAACTTTCTATTTTTCCCATTCAATGTAGTCAGTAAACATACGATGAGTAAGCTGATACAGCCCACTTGCATTTCTAGTCTTTGACAAAAATGCCTTCACTCAATGAAACAAAACTGTCACTGGATAGGAAGGGCAATTCAACTACAAATTGACTGATTAACAGATAAAAAATAAGAGGTTGGAACAACTAGCCTTCTTCACAAAAGAGGATTGCCAGTGGAACTCCACAAGGATCTGTTCCAAGTTCAATACCTTCAGTATTTTAAAGCAAGATCTAGCAAATACGCTTAATATTTACATGACATAGTTTGCTGATAATGCTTAGTTATTCAAGGTTGCAAAAGTGACGGTCAAAGATCTGAAGATGACCTTAATGATAGTGTTTAAGTAGGCTGTAAAATAGCAGGTAAGATTAAACATAGATAAATACAGTTAAGCAAATAAAAAAAAAATCTACACTAGATTTATGTACACAATGAGAAAGTCTGAACCAGCTATTACCACTTAAAGAAGGAGTGTTTGTGGAATTATAGTAATTCCCCGGAAGTGCCCACTCAATAGTCAAAGATTGTCAACAAAAAGAAAAAAAAAAAAAAAAGGGCAGACAGAAGAGTAAAGAATAGAACCCAACAAACTATATAAATGTACAGGGTTTCATATGCTGAAATACTGTATCAGTCATGGTTATTGTTCCCCAACCCTGCTCCTCTGATCTCTGCATCACTGTCTCCAAGAAGGAACAGACCTGCAAAAGATGCAGAATACACAGGACACTGAAAAGGACAGAGTCACCTCTTTCTAGAACTCCTCTGGAAACAAGTAACTAGTAAATAAGAGTTATCAAGCCATAAGCCACACAGAAGAACACGGATTCTTTTTTTTTCCACTGCCTCTTCCAATACAAGAACTAAACAAGGGATGAAACAAACAGGTAGGAAGTTGGAAAACAAACAAAAAGAGGATGGTTTTTCCCCACACGAGTTGTGCCTAAGCCATACAACAGTCAGCCACCGGATGCTGTGGATGCTACAAGTATACATGGCTTCAACTACTGATTGGACAAATTCACAGAAGAAGAAACCCACTGGGGGCACTAAAAACAAATATCACCTCCAGTTCCGGAAATCTGAGAGCCACAAATTACTGCAGGCTGGGAAAGGTATTTCCTCAACATACGCTATACTCTTCTCTAAGCATCTGCTTTTGGCAGCTCAGAAAGGCAGGTTACTGGGCTAGTGGGATTGGTAACTTGACCAAGTACAGT
Source organism: Anser cygnoides (assembly GCF_040182565.1). Classification (NCBI taxonomy): domain Eukaryota; kingdom Metazoa; phylum Chordata; class Aves; order Anseriformes; family Anatidae; genus Anser; species Anser cygnoides. The sequence goes on along the minus strand of NC_089880.1, from coordinate 23,920,120 downwards.
CATTTTAATGTTCTTACGTAACACCTTAAAAAAAAAAGTGAAAACATTAATTGTATGTACATGTCAGATCTATAAGTGCAGCACATTAAAGGATCAGATTTTCCAAGGCCCAAAGGTCAGTACAGCGATTAACTACCATGGTCACAGTCTGATAAGTACTTTTTCCAACACTAGAGTAGCTTAGTCTTCCCCAGCCACAAACTTGTGAAACTGTATGGCAAACAAACGGTGAAATCTGAATTTAATCCCCAGCAGCTCCCTGCAGCTGTGCACACTGTTGCTTTGGTCCTGGCTCCAGACAGGGACTACTTAAAACAGAAGTGGCCCCCAAAGGAAAGATTTGTCGAGCTGCAAGTTGCATCAGTGGAAAGAGTATCAAGCTTCCTTTTGCATCTCCAAAGACCCTTTCCACCACCCTGTGCACTAGCAGCTCCTGACCTTTAAAGAAATAATGAGTTATTGAGATTAAAGACAGATTCTGTGAGAGGGATCATTTGCCCTGTATATTGAAGTTGCCCAACACGTCTACTTATTCCCAGTTGTTTACTGCATGTACAAAACTTCTACTACTTCAAATGGAAGACCAAAGGGAGAGGGGCTGAGACGTTCTCCTTTGAAGTTTAGGGGTTTCTTGCACAGACCAAGTAGAAGGTTTCCAAGTTTTAGCTGCTCATCTCCTCAAAGTCTGCATCCCACCAAATATTTGCCAGCACAGAGATCTTGATCCTACAAGTCATATCGGTATGAATGTTTAGTCAGAGTACCTGAGCTAAAAACACGCTGCCAGCATCTCCCATTTAAAAGGCTTGTGAACCTCAAATATTGGCGTTTCTGAATTTGCAGCCTTTCCTGTTTTGCAATAATAATGTTGTTCTGATGAAGCTCCCTAAGCGCTCGATAGAACATGATACAGTACGTAGCACATTCTGTATCCATGGTTTGGAACAAGTCTGGTTCTCAACTACCAAGAATAGAAGCAATTTCCTCCAATTTCCACGTCAATATACCATACACACTGTGTCATAACAGTACAGCAAGCACCTTGCTGTTGCCTACAAGAGTTCTACCAGCCGCTATTTTAATGGGCAGTTTGGAAGAGAAACAGTCACCTCTTCTGTTTTTAAGACTTTTTATGGCCTGAATAAGCACATTAGCATTCTTCAATTGTTTCAGAAAGAGATAAGCATCAAAAGCAGCAGCACCTCTGCCCTCTTAAGTACCTGGTTTTATAAGGCACTAGAGAATAATATTAAATGGGGAAAGAAAAAATCACTACACTAGAGGTCCCTTCTTCCAGATCCCAGTCCAAGGAGTCTATATTCAAGACACCCACCAGTCAAAACCAAAATGCAAGTCCACTATCGCTGAAGGCAGTGTCTGATTTCCAAGACTCCCAACAACATTTTGTCTTCTGGAAGGTCAAGACAGGTTCTGAGCTCAGCAAGACTGCATACATCACTGGGGCTTCTAGAGCAGCCTTCCATCTGCATACCTCTCGCAGCTAGTAGATCCCTGATAACCAGTTAAATCCAGAGGAAGGCTCACAGTTTAACAACTAAAATATAACATTTTCAAATAACACTAAGCAAGTATTCATATTTCTGACTCAGAACTCAACAATGGTCATTTCTGTTCTGAAATAAAGTTTCTCCAAGTATCCAAATGAAAACACCTTTCCCACCCTTCCCAATTTAAATACACCCAAGTACAACTTTCAGATAGCTAGCAGTGGGAGAACAAGCATCGACAAATGGCCTAACTTAGAGACCAGTAAGTTAGGGAAGTTGTCCTGTACAACAGTTACTAATACATAATCTTCCCAAGTCTTCGCAGTAATTCCAAATGAACCAATGGTGTTTAGTATTATTTCCAGCACTTATGTTTATAGTGCTGTACAGACATGAAGTCACCTTCATGCGCATAATGCAGCTCTTCTGAAATAACCTAAGAAGTTGTTTTTAAAAGCTGCAGAGTAAATCTGAGCATCTGCAATAACGATGCAAACTTAAGACACCTTTTTGACAGGAAATGTCAAAGAACAGTTCTTCTCTTTGCTCCTAAAAATGGCAAAACAAAGCAATGAATTACTGCATCTTGGGAACCTTTCTACTTGTGATACTTTCTTCTCAAAAAAAAAAAAAAAAGCATCGGTTGTCACCTGCATTTTTAAACTGCTAAGTCTCACCTCACATTTTTCTTTCATGTAAAACTAGGAATATTAAAATGTATCCGAACCAAAGGTTAAGATCTGTTGGGTCTCTCATCCCTGCAATCTTAAGTAGCAACCAGGAGATCCTCTTCTACAGGGGTGAAATACGTGAGTGTACGCACTGAACATAAATGCTCTTATTTTTAACAAGCCTACATATTTTTAATAGCTACAAAATTTAAACTTCCCAAATAAATCATTTCTTGTGTTAAGAATGAAGACAAAAACGCTAAGATATGTGTCACAAACAGTGTTACGATGAGGAGTGACCTGCGGGAGGTTCCCAGGAAGGATTCTGCACTTAACAGCAGCCAGCACATAACACCAGCTAGATGTCACCGCATCCTCCCTCCCTCCATCAGCACGCAGGCAGGACTCCGGGCACGGGAAGCCTCGGGGCAGCCCACCACCACTTCCTCCGCCTGCCTGACAGCCCCCAGCCAGCCGGCGAGCGCCAGCTTCACCCTTTTTCCCCCTCCCCGGGCCGAGGAAATGCGCTCCACGTGGGGGGATGCCGGCAGCACGCCGTCCCCACGGAGAGCTCAGCCTCCCCTCAGCACCTCGACCCCCGGCCTCAGCTCTCAGCGACCCCCCGGCCCCCAGCCCCCCTCACTGCCATGCCAATGCCTCCCCCTCCCCCGCCGTTACCCTCTCCGGCGCCCCCGCGGCCTCCGGCTCCTTCCTGCCGCCCCCCAGCAGGGTGGCTCTGCGCTCCGCCGCGCTGGCGGCCACCGCCCGGCCGCCTTCCCTCCGCGGCGGCGGCGGCGGAGGAGGAGGAGGAGGAGGCGCCGCCGCTTTGTCCCCCCGGGAGCGGCCCTTCCTCATCGCGGCGGCGCCTTCTCCTCAGCGGCGGCTGCGGCGCGGCTCGGGCCCCATGGAGAGTCACGGAGAGCCGGGGCGGCGCCGCCGCCACCGCCACCACCACCGCCGCCGCCACCACCTGCGTGCGGGGCGGAGGGACATGCCCGGCCCCCGGCCGCCTGTCACGGAGCGCGGGCGCAGCGGCTGCCGCGGCGCCGCCCCCCCCCGGCGGCGGCCGCCTCCTCCTCCTCCTCCTCCTCCGCCTCCTCACAGCCCGCCCGCCGCCGCCGCCTATCGCGAGAGCAGCTCCCTCAGAGCGGGAACAGGCGCGGGATTTGGGGGGGGAGCGGGAAGGGAATGAGCGCGAGACTCGGCCACGAGGGGCGGGCGGGAAGGTGCGAGGCGGGAAAGGCGCCTCGCTGAGGGGAGCCCCCGGGGGTCGCTGCGCAGGGGCTGGTGCCGGGGACAATAAAGACATTTAGAATCATAGAATCATTACGGTTGGAAAAGACCACCAAGATCATGTGGTCCAACCATCCCCCTACCACCACCCACTAACCCATGTCCCTAAGCACCATGTCCAACCTCTCCATGGACATCCCCAGGGACGGTGATGCCACCACCTCCTATTTACTCAAAGGCAACAACGTCTCCATCTGGTCCTTCCATGCACTTTTTAGTTGGAATGAGATCCCATCAAGGAGCAGATTAAGGTGTAATTCACCGTCTCCTCAGTAGAGGAAGACAAACCTACAGAGATTCATTACCTCAAGGAGTAATCAGCATGTATCATCATCTTGTGTTTCATCTCAGTAATTCACACCCTTTCTGCATTTTTGCCTTTGCAAATTATTTCCTGAGGGTGTAAATTACCAGTTTCTGCATCCATTTTTCACAAAATAACTTCAGAGTTGCCTTTTTCCTGACTGCGTAACAAGAGAGAAACTTTGCCGCTCCTGCAGGGAAAAAAAAAAATGTTTACCAAGACGAAAAGGTTCATACATCAGTCAAGCAGAAAGTCTGATTTTATAAATTATTTATTCATTTTGTACAAACAAAGAAAACAAAACTACCCTTTTAAATGATTTTTTGATGTACATGATTGGGAGCATTTTAAAATAATTATTAAGAAAATTTAAATTCTTGCTGAAAACCATTTGATGCTGGATTAGTCACAGAGATCTTTTTCGGTTATAATTGTATATGAGGGAGATGGACAACCATGTGGAATTTCCCAGCTGGGAATCCTGCCCTAAGTAAATGTAAATAATGCAAATTTATGGAATCTTGGCATCCGCGATAATGTCAGTCTATTAGGATGGCACAGTGCCTCGTCATAATTTGGCTGGATCTTTTCCCTGTTGCAACATAGATGCCAATTAGTTATGTGTTGGTTGTGGCCTGTGGGCCACCTTGCACTGGCTCACACCTGTTTTCTTCATGTGCCAAAAAAAGAATTCAGAGGAAGAGAAGTCGCAATGAGAATTTGAATAACGCAACCTGCCTTTGAAACATATTAAAAACAAATCTTCACTTGTGACTTTTAGATAGAATTATAAATAATTGCCTTCTGGTCCAGTATTTTTCTCAAAACAATTTTAAAATATTTTGTATCATCCTGAATCAAAAAGCCACTTGGGGTTTGATAGGACATTTTGCTTGTAAAAGATTGTGTTCAGTTTGCTTCGGGATGATTTACTTCTCAGCTTAATCCCTGTTTAGTATGTTGGACTCAAGATGGCTTTTCAATATTTTTGAAACAAAAGAACTGAGGTTTCATGTTGAATGAGTAGGAAAAATACTCATTGTACCGATTTTCTCATATTTTTTCAATTTAAACTCTTCACTGAATATGGCCTGAATCTGCAGACCAAGCTGATTGACCTGACGTTTCTTTTCCGTATGAGCTTTGTCTGAACTTTCTTCTTCCAACTTTGAGTAAAATTTTGAGGCATAGCATGGAAAAAGGGTAAGGATGAATGAGGCAGAGCATGGTGCATACCCACCTATGCACACAGTTTTCGTCTCCAGCGATACTTCATCATATACAAAAAGATAGAAGAGTAATTAATGAAGGCTTATAAAGGGGCTGATTCTTCACATTATCCACTGCCTAACATAGAGCAAAAGCAGGGGACCACAGAGAGCCAGCATGGCTTACTTACAGATACTCACCTAATTAATTCTGTTTCTCTCTGCAGTTCCAGATTCTTCCTTGCCCTGGCTTCCACCTCCCTTTTCAACCATACAAAGAATGTCTGAGCATGATTTTCCAATTCAGAAGGTAGCTGGAACAGTGCTATCCAGGAAGAATTCCCTTATGTTCTCCCCTTGATGGTTTAAAGGGACTTTGGTATGACAGAACACAAAATCTAGTCCAGCTTATTTCCTAATATTTTCGGAAAGGACAGAAATCTATCTGGAGCAATTTTATTACTGCTGAGCAGTAATAATTCCTGGAGCTGGAGTAGAAATACACAGTTTGAAGCTGCAAGGTTAAAACCTCTTTATTCCAAACAGAATAGAAAATGCAAAATAGTAGTGTTATTAGGGTGCTGCTGAGCAAGAGAATTTCCTCTGCAAAATGAAATACTTTACCTGATCATTTGGATTCCTATTAAAGCGAATTCCAATGTTTAGCAAAACCAGTGCAGCACAACAGCCAGCTGATCACCTATTTTCACTGTTTCCAAGGCAGAACTGCATCACTAATGCCACCAAACGAGTATATTGCTAAGGCTTGTCATTTGTCATTCTCCTCACGCAACATCCATAATCTTCACTCTCAGTATTTCTGCTCTGTGTGAGATGGAGGAAATGGCTTTAGCCGTTCTGCCTGTTAAGCTATCACGCACCTTCTGTTAGTGACCCAGTTCTAATGGTATTCACAGTGAAGTTTTGGTCTTCACGCTGGAATACTAATGTTTGGCAATTGGCAATAAGCTGCCAGCCCTGAAGACAGCACAGTACTGTGGGATATGTTGTACTAGACCTGCATAGAATGTCTGTAATGACAAGTAATTATGCAGCCTGCATGTCGTCAACGTGACTCCTGGCTATTTCCTTAACTTCACCTCTGTGACAACATTCTTTTTTCAAGATTCACTAGAAAAACAGCATGATATAACTACAGACCAGTTGTGAGCAAACCAAAAAAAATAAGGATAAAAAAATATAGTTATGTAGACCGCAGGAAGAGTAAGAGTTGCTAGGAAAAGGTTTGACTAAGGCTAATCAGTCTTTATAGAATGATGCTCCACTTTGTTCAGCAAAAAGCAAGACGCCAGCCCCAGCTCTGCCAGGGTGGCCAAGCTCTGCATGCTGCCTGCACAGCTGAGAACTGCAGCCAGAGTACAGCTCCCCACCACCAACCCCAAACTCCAGAAAAATGGTAAAAAATATAGGATTTTCCAAAATAATGCAGGAGAATTTTTAGGTATAGGACTTTGACACACTCTAGTCAAAATTTATTCATGATCTGGATCTAGTAAGGTCTGCTATTTGAGAAGTTCTGCGTTAGACTTTTGTGTAATTAATAATTCTCATAATTACATGCAGACTGTTTTTACAGGAAAGATATAAACACTCATGTTTTAAGGCAGAAGTTAATCACTGAACTAAGGAAGAGTAGGAAGGAATTTCTTACAGGCAGGTTATTCCATAAGATTATATTATATATATTCTGTGTCTTTACTGGAAACTAATACTATTATTTGGTCCCTGAGACTGACTGATAAAGTAAACCGACTGACAACCTGGTCCAGGATGGCAATTGCTGGATCTATATATAGCAGAAGTCGGGTCATAACACAATATGATTTCCTTTCCAATTGTTATTTTCCTTCTTTATATACTGTGAAGGACATTCATCCTTGTTTACAGTGATGCAATATGTCATAGTGACAGCTTTGCACTGCTGTAACCTTGTTCTAGATATCATATTTACATCTGATAAGGAGGTAGAAGATGCAAATACACAAAACCCGTGAGGTTTCGGGAGAGCTCAGTGCAGTAGCTAAATTAACAGCACTTCTTAGCAACAAAAACTCAGCAAACACATCATAGCTTTAAGGAGACAGATAGAGTCCAGCGAATACGCTGCCTTTGCAGTCAGCTTGGACTTGATCGTACAGCAATTGCCACAGTGGAGCTGTTACCCCTAGGGCTAACAGGGTACAAATTCCATATGTGTATAAATACGTATACTTGTGGGTATTTCTAGAAGGTCCAGAAAAGGAAGCACATGGGGAACAGAGAGATGCTGGCCAGCAGGAGTAGCGTCAGATCCTATCTGTTGTCACCTTCTCTTTGTGCACCCAAACAAAGATGAGTTTTAAGGAGGGCTGGTGGAGGATGACACAAGGTGATACTGCTGTTTATGGAAATGCCTCCCAAATATGAGATGACACATACAAGAAAGCAAGCCATTGAAATCCAACAAGTGTGCAGTGGAAACTGGCGCTGCAACACTTCTAGGGACTTAACCTGTCTGTATTGAAAGAGAAGAGAGAGAAAGGTTGTAGATAAACTACGAAGGGATTGGAAATGAAAGAAGCTTTTGACTGATAGAACAGAGAGAGGAGCCATTTGAGAGATGCAGAGAGAGAGGTGACAATGTAAAGAAACGAACTGTGAAAAAAATACCTTTTCTAGGAGTGCTGTGGTCAATTTTCTAACCAGAGATTCACCACAAGGCAATGAATGAGCAAAGCTTTCTAGAACTAATAAGTGCATGGGACTCATTCCTCACAGAAGTCAGCAGAGACACTACAATGACCTCAACTGCGTCCTACTTAAAACTCATCCCTGCTCTGATGCTAACAGGAAAAGCTCAGCAATGATTAATCTGGTGGTTTCCTGCCATCGCCTTTAATATGCTGACCAGTATGAGCTCGCTGTTACCTTGTGTTTGCATTGTTTTCTTTATAGACCTGTCGGCTCTAAATTTTGATTACAAGGTGTTCAATGTACCAATGAAGAAAAAACAGAACACTCACACAATGGGGCTCAGAGGCTGGCAGTTCTGACTTAAAGTACTGCCAGTCCTACCCTGCACCGTTTGTCTCTCTCATTGTGATATACCGCCCTTTCCCTCACAGCAACACAACTGTTCCTACAGCTGTGCTATAAACTGGACTGGGAAATTGATTTGGCTAGAAACACTGGAGGCAGGGAATTGCTGGATTTTTATTTTTTTTCTGGATCAGTTCCCCCATCTGCTTGGGAGCACAACCCTATCTGGGTTGTGCCAGCACAGTGAAGGGAATGGGGCAGCACAGGGTGAAGGCACAAAAGGGGGCTGTGGGGATGTGGCCATCCATCACCCAGTATTGGCACCAAATATTTCCAAACACTACGTCACAACTTTACTCAGGGACATCTATTATTACCTCTTTACACTCATAATTACAAACACTTATAATTAAGTGTAAATTTTAAAAATAGTATTCATACTCTTCTGAAAAGAAATACATCATAAGTAATTGTAGACAATTCAATCAAATAGTAACAGTCTAAACCAGGGACAAGATTGCAATTGGTTAATTCTGGAGTGTAGGTCAAGCTGGACCCACATTTTCTTTGTCACTTGTGAGAGCCCACATCACAGCACACAGTCAGTCAGTAGCTATCCAAACCAGAGCCTATTCTTTGTAAAAAAAAAAAAAAAAAAAGCAATAATTGCTAGTGGTTCAAGGAACCTCACAGTAACAGACTAGCAGAACATGAAAGGCAAATGAAAGACTAGGGCAAAGGAAGAGCATTCAGTTATGCTTTCAAGAGGTTCTCTCAGCTCAGCAATACGGTAAAATAAGTAGATTTTTGTCCCCTTTAATTTTGAAAAAACTAACATGGGGCTTAAAGTAACATTTTTGTAAAGACGATTTTGTTGTTTGGGTTGTGATTGGTTTTTCAGCCTACTATTCATTAAAATCTCTACTTTTTTTTTGCCCTTTTTTTTCCCCCACTGACTCATTCTCTTGGTTACATAAAATTACTGGTGCTTTTGTCATTTCTGTGCTCTTTTGGAGAACTAGCACAACAACATTTGTGTACTCAAAATAAAACAAAGCAAGTAAGCCTTACTTCATACCATAATATAATTCTTACACAGGCAAAATGAAAGGAGAAATACTGGCCCCACTGAAGTGAACAGAAACAAGATGCACCTTGAATTCAGCAGCGTTAAGATTTGACCTCAGCTTTTTGTTTCAAGTCAGGAGTGCCAGACTGAGTCCATCTGGAGTGTCTCCTTTGGCATTCAGCTCGACTTGTGACATGATGCGTTCAGCAGAGACTTGTGAATATGAACTCACGGTTCTGAAGTCTAACAAAATAAAAGTCAATAATGTACGCTTAACTGGTCAGCAAGTAATATGCCACTTATTGCAATTTTAAATGCAGTTCTGCAAAGGAGCTTCAGGAATGACATTAAATTAGATAACAACCTGTGTTCCTCATTACATTTCTTGTCGCAGTTAATGAGAAAAACACTTCCATCTTCTGAGTGTGCAGGCTCATACTGAGATATGAGGAACAAGCAGATTCATTTCATTAATACCCACTGCATCTATAATAAATTTGTAACAGGCCAAATACTCTCATTTATGCTCCTGAAACTCCATCTCACTCCAGTCACTGTGTTGTTGCACTTTCAGGATGCCAAAGAGGGAAACAGATCTGGCAATTGTCACAGGATAGATGTGCAAACAATTTTCCCCTTAACCACATAAACTTTGCAGAGTTAACAAGAATATAAAACCGTAAAAGCTTACTTCAGTCATTAAAGAGATCTGACTCATAAAAAAGGAATCGCTCTGTTGAGTTAGGAGACGTCAGTTGACATAGTTACTAAATTGATAGCCAGAAGCTGGAAAGTTAGCAACTAGCTAGAGTTGCTTTATTTCTTATACTCTTTTAACCTAACGGCCCACGAGACTCTTGCCAGAAGAAATTTACTCAGGTAGATGGCTCCTGAGCCCTTGCATAGCAGTGTTGTGATTTTGGAATAAATACATGCTTCTACTAGTGTCACAGGCCATTATAAATCAGATCATCAGTTCATAACGTAATAATAATTTAATGTAGTGATGCCAGGATTACTGTCTGTGGTGATATCTGTAACATCATACATGCTTTAACTCTATATAGAAACTTTGAAAAGATTAATAGAAGTTCACAGGGCAATAATATTAACATTAAAATTAAATGGTAATAGAAATAACCCATTCAAGTATGTGAAGGTATACGAAATTTCCTTTAACAAATTTCTTGGTATAATACATCACACAAAACTGCCCAGAGAGTACTTTAAGAAAAAAGAATCAAGATTCGTTTCTCAGGTGATGGAGATGTATAGTTGAGATCTCTAAAAGCTCCTGAGCCTGAGCCTGCTTACATGAATTGCTAACCAAAGCCAAGTCTGAGAAATCACAAACATATGACAATTTTCCTTCCTGCTGCTAGAAACTCTGCCTAATCTCCCAGCAAGTGGTCCCATTTGGCTCATATTCCAAGCCTGAAAAAGATCCCAGTTTCCTATAGTTTAATATAATTTCTATGTCAATTCTGTAAACAGAGGCATTACAAGAAACCTCTGGCATGCTAACACCTTTACAAGTGTGCATGCATTTCAGGCAAACCAAGGAGAAAGGCACAGAATATGTACTATTTCTGTGCCTTTTACCAGGCTGGCGAGCCCATCCACTCATCCCAGTGTTTAAAGTGAATGTTTATATCGCACAGTGGTCTTCCTTTTTTACGAAGACACAGAACAAAGTACCAAGAAGGATGCACAAGTCCTTTACATTACAAATCAGCAAGGAGCTCATTTAATTTCAGCCAACACAAGGTCAAGCCACTTGAGGTGAAGGCATAGGTAATAAGGTAGTAGATTTACTTCAGTTTCTTCTTTACTTACTTTATGCCCCTTTAAACTTAAGTGAATTAATTCTTTAAACTTGTCTTAATTAATTTAATTAATTCCAGGGGAAAAAAAAAAAGTTTCAACTGATCTGAAAATAGCTTTTTTAAGCCGGCAGCATTTTTGCTTCAAGGCTAGAGCCAGAATAGGAATCAATGCTTATAGTTTAATAGAGATTGGTTTATTATCATACTCAGTAAGTTTGCTCAATGAGATTCACACCACACTACCACTGTGCCAATGTTTGCTTTTTTTCAAGCAAAAAAGGTTTGTAAATACTGACCCCAGAGTATTACCTGACAAACCACTGTTGTGTTTTAAACACAGAAACAAGAGACGCTATTTTCCTTACGCACCTAAATAATTGCAGGGTAGTCAGTGGCGTTGCTTGTTAGAGAACTCAGTGAGATTTGATCCATCAAAGTACAACTATTCATAATCACCATGTCTACCTCCTGTGATGGTTTATGTCCAGATGCAGAATCCTCCCTGCAGAAAGCACACCTTGCAGTGACATCCAGTGAGGAATCACTGTCAATGGGACAAGCGACAGTTTCTTCCAGTGCTTGTGACACCACCTGGAAGGTTATACATAAGGCAGGTAGAGCAAGTGGAGCAAACAGTGGCAGGTTAAAAACAGAATCTTTTGAACAAAGAGCAAAGACCTGGGAATCAGGAGATATGGATTCTCTTCCAGGGGCTGCAGTAAAATTACTGTGTAACCCAAAGCAAGCTGCTGTATCTATAGTTAAAATTAAGCCAGTCAGGCTGAAATATGACATGTTTTTTGCAATGTCTCTAATTCAGTGAAATCTGTGATAAGAGCCTAATGAAACTGGTGTAAAATGAATCTAATAATTAATCACAAATCATTGCAAAATCAGACGGGGGATAATTGTATTTGGTATACAGGAGAGCCGTTGTTTTTCTAATGCAAACCTATGTTTGTACTTTTCTGTTTATCATGTCCACATTTGCAAGCAATAAAAGGGCATTATGTGCTGGTCATTCCATCTGCTTTTGAGATAAATCTATGTTAGCATTTCAAAGGGTCAAGGAACTCTCCAGGGCAAACAAATTCTGGAGCACTGATGCCAGATGGTGTGTATATAAAGCAGAAAATGAGAAAAGCAATTTACTCTGTTTCTGTTCCGGGGAGAAGTGTCACCCAGAAGGACAGCAAAAGAGGTGAGAAACTACTGAGGAACTGTACAGGCAGTTTCCTTCTTCTGTATCATGCTGTTTTCTTTACATCTGAAAAGTTTAGGTACATACAGAAGCTGTGGTTCTTATTCAAGCAAAACTTCCAAAAAGATACTAGGAATATGTAACTATAAAATTAAGGGTTAAACTAATAAGTTGTATAAAGAATTATGTATGCATTAAATTATGTCGCATGTTCTAGATTTATCTGTATAACTAACTCAATGTGTAGTCTGTTAGAGAAATTTTAGTCTCACAGACAAAATGGTTTTTATCTTCCATTTTTGACTGAACTCTACAGAGAGTAGAGAGAAAATAATTGACCAGATTCGTAAGAATAAATTAGCATAGCCTCAATGAAGGTAAGGTGGAGTTTATCCAACTCAGGTGCTGGCCACCATCTCATAGTCCACTGTTAGCTCATTTGTGGCTGTATTAAATGTAATGTCCCAGTGAGCAACAGAACTCTGCAAGTTTTAGGACTAATCAATCTTTTCTTCAAATCTAGTGAAGCACTGGAATGTCTCTTGGAAGATAAATTCATCAGTATAAGAAATTTAAAATCATTTTCTTAAATGCTGAAAATAATAATATAGTTTTATTAATAGCCTGAACTAATGCTTTTTTTCATTGGCCACCAAATGCCAAAAATATGTAGTAGAAGTTTTTAGACATGAGCAAAGGAAAGGGAGAATGAGTGTCCTAATATTTGTATGTGCATCTCTGCTGAGTATATTTTAGTTGTTTATATACGTGGCTTTTCTTAAAGCAGACTTTTGACTTTCCCTAGAAATAAAAGACACCAGTAAAGACTTCCCTCCATACAGGAAAAGAACTGAAAAATGATGCTGAGGTTTGCTGTCACCATCTTCGCTGTCATAACATCATCTACCTGCCAAAAATACGGATGTCTGGAAGGGGACACCCACAAACTGAAGCCAAGTCCTGAGCCAGATATGCATGAATGCACGCTGTATTCTGAATGTAAGAGTGGAAATGTTTTTGCTGAAGCTAGCCTGGAAGTCCAGCTTCATACACGCTAATTGTTCTGGCCATTCTTGTAGTTTCTTAAAAGACATTTAAGATGCAGTATAAATTGCATTTGAAAAACCTCCCTCAATGGCATTTTGCTGCATGCAAGTCAAGAATAAGATTCTGGTTCTTAACAAAGTCAGCTGCAAAACTCCCAGTGGCTTTCTTTATCATCTTTTAAAAAAACTGATGCAGTTTACTTTTTTTATATCTCCATCTGCTTGAAAAGCTTTACAGCAAAGACGGCCCATTGTCATTAAGTGAAAGAATATAAATTAATTTAAATATATTAATTTAAATGTATTTCCCTCCTGATTGTACTAGTGAATTAACTACTGTCCCTATTAAATAATTAAAAACAGCACTCTTTAATTAACTGTAGCAAATTACAATTTTTAGTTTTCCACACAAATTGGAAACAGTTAAACTTCTATAGTGAGCAAAGTACGGTAAGCATGTTTAGTACATTTCTTCAACTCTTTTTTTCTGTTTGGTAACTTTTAAAACGAGTATCCCTCAGCATATACCATCTGGCAGAATACTAGTAGGCTTCGTGGGGCTGCCTGGGCACCCCTTTACAAAGCAGTGTTGATGCCAGTCCCTCTCACTTCTCATTTACACTGCTGCTTCCAAAACCAAAAATGTAAGAGCCTGGGTGCATCTGGTTAGTACCAAGAGACTTTATCATGTTATGGACCAAAAAGATTCACCTTACATTTTTAGTCTTCCAAACATAGTGTTAAAGAAAATCCTTACTGTAAGATCTTTGTTTCATTCCTAACAGCTTCCTGTTGCTATGCAAACTTCACAGAGCAATTGGCTCATTCCCCAGTAATTAAAGTAAACAACAGCTACTGGAACAGATGTGGGCAGCTCAGTAAATCGTAAGTCAGCTTTGATGTTGTCTATGTCCTGGTTCAACAGAGCTGTGCTGTGGCAGCCACACAACGAACGTTAACTCCCTGCAGATGGACTGTCCCTAGGTTGCCCTAGAGAGAATGCCACCCAGTCCCCTTCCCATCATCTCCCCGCTGTATCTGACCAACATCGAGCTCTTCTTTTTCTCCTCTCACAAAGCCTGTCAATCCCTAAGTACACACTGTTTGCGCAGAGGGATTTATGCCTTTTTATCAATAAAAGGTTACGTTTTTTAAAGTTTGCTTTCAGTGTAGAACCAGATCTGGCAATGCAAAGCAGTCGTAAACGCAGCAGGTAACAAGCACGCCGCGCCTCTGTACCACTACAAAGCAACCAGCACACAGCAGCAAGTGTGAACCCTCCTCAGCACAGGCCAGGTTCCTCTCTTTTTTGGGAAAGCTGATCAACTAGATGATTAAATCTTCCAAACAAAATTCACAAGAGGACAGAAATAAAACTTCTGAATATTTAGAATAAAAATTCTTGTAGTCCTGTGGGTTTTGTAGCCATGAAGAATGTCTTCATAATTAAGATTTTTAGTACCCTGTTAAATGTTAGAGCTGTGAAACATGGCAAGATACAGAAATGAAAGAATGAAAGTACAAAACAATTAAGCAAAAACAGATGTGCAAAAGTCACAGCTATTGCCTGCCACTCCCAGAAGAGCTGTGTTTTTAAGTAACTTCAGCTGGCTGTGGGAAAATCTAAAGATTAGTGAAACCATTAGACTACGACAGAAAAAAATATATTATACTATAGTTTTAAAATATTTTATTATTGCCTTGAATCATCCATGCCAGGAAAACTCAAGGCCTCGAAAGTTTATGGAAAGCTTACACAAATAGGGCTGAAATATGCATGGAAACATTTGTGCAGCCTTTAGTTGGCTACGGTAATTGCACGGTCAGAGTCTGTACACAATGCCAAAAGAATGAGTTTGGAACCTAGCTACAGACACGACAAAACGATGCTTTTCTGTGTTTTTCTCCTAATCTGTAGTATTGTATCCACATCAAAGCAGGTCTAGAAAATTGAAGTTATAGCCCTGATGCTGAGAAATGTGTTTATTTGTGGCTTTTCTCACCCACCACAGCTGTGAAGATTTCACAAAGAAAATCGAGTGCTTTTACCGGTGTTCTCCACATGCTGCTCGCTGGATCCATCCCAGCTACACTGCTGCTATCCAGGCTGTTCCACTGTGTAAAAGCTTCTGTGATGACTGGTAGGTTCACCTTGTTATCGAAGTATCTTTATTTAGTTTTAATATGCCTGTGTTACTCAGGTGTCAGAAAGCACAGGTGCATGAAGCACAGACTTCCTGAGCAAGCAGCAATAACATTTTATAGTGCTGCAACACCTTTCTGGCTTTTCACTTGTTTTTCCTGTTTGTTTCTTGTTTGCCATCTCTACCTTTTCCTCTGTTAAGCTACTGCCTCCAAAGCAATAACGTCACAGGCTGAATGCAGGATGGAGTCATTTTTTGTCACAGCTTAGTGACTCAGACAGCACTGCCCTGCTCTCCGTGAGGAAGAGTGATGCAGTGGCATCAGAAATGCATGACATGAGAGAGCATTCCCCACGTGCACAGGCACTAAGAGCAGTAAGGGCCCATCCACCCTTTGAAATACCCATGTCTGTGAGTTAGCATTTATTCAGTTAGCATTTCAAGTCTAAATACTCGACCATGAAATGGCACGTTTCTTTTTGTGTATAAAAATGCACTGCAAAATCACGAAAGCAGCCAGTTCATGTATATTTTAATTTTTAAAATATAATTTAATTATATTTAGCCTTTTCTCTTTCCTTCCATCATCCCTGTCTCCAAAGCCACTTCTAAAAGCTTGAATATCGGAGGAACTTGCAGACAAATGATGCTAATAATAATAACAGTAATGAGCAAGCGTAATAGCATTTAATTTTGTTTCCCAAAATACAGCATGAGGGAATCATATTACTTTTTGAGTGCAAGACATGTACTGGGACAATGCAGCACCCCCATCTGTCCTTAGTCTTGGAGCAGGAGCATCATATCCAGGTGGAGTACTGAGATTTTTTCAGTGGCCCATATCCAGCATGTATCTCTCCCTCCCTCCCTGAGATGTTCCATCATAAATAATGTCATTGTGCCTCATTCAAGTCCCAACATCATATTCGTGTTGTGCCTAGTAACTACAGTAACTTGTCTGTGTGGTTAAATCGGTGTGAAGCATGGCACGAGCAGCACAGGCTGTGATCGCACTATAGGCTTATAACTGCTAGTGTCCCTTGAAGGTAGTGAACTGTGAATGTCTGAATCCTTTAGGATGCCCTGAAAATCATGGAAAACTGTTTTCATACTTTAAAAATGTTACCAAAGACTTCTTCTTGGAAGCACAGAACATAACAGAACACATGGTAATATACAGCCACGTTCTCTTTCGTGCAGCTCTGTAGTAAAGCTTATGCAACTTCAATATTATTGATGCATGGATCCATTTTCACTTTCATCTCCTCTCCAAGGGGAAAGTCATGCATGCAACGCAGTATTTTGGTACAATTTGTCTTTAAATATGTCTACATCGCCTTTTGCCAAGGAAGGAAACAAGAAGCATGGCTTGTAGTTGTAATGGAAGATAGTGAGAATGTCTGGTCTATTTCTCAGCTTCCCTAGAGTTTCCTCTAGTGATGAATTTCATTTCTGTTAGGAAATTCCATGTGCCTCAGTAACAGATGCGTCATGTGCAGTCTTCCTGCCTACATTTCTGGTAACCTTCTGAACTAAATCCGGATTATTGACCTCCTTGAAGATAAAAGACTGACACCCTGAATTTGCCTCAGTGCTCAGAATCTCAAACCTCAGAACTAAATATCACTGAAACGTGAATGCATTTGGATATCAAAGCATCAGAGGTGCCAGTGGGCTTTAAAGCACACCTAACAGGTGAAGTGATAGAACACCAGAATCTAAACCAGATGTATCCTAAGATAATATAAGTAGAATCCACATCAGTAACACACAAAATCATCAAATTGTTACATTCAGTGAAAATATGATGATGAAAGAAAATAGACCCTGTAAGTTTAGTTCGCATCCATTCAAAATCCTTTTCACAATGAACTGGTTTAAGCCAGCCTTAGTATAAATGAGATCTATACCCAAAGTGTATATGGTGGGTGAGTATTACGTCATAAAATCCTCAGTGTCCCCTGGATATTACCAGAACATCCAGGTAAACAGCATTTTTAACTCTCATTGTTGAAAAGTATGTGTGTATGTGATTGGGAGCTGCTGCACAGGGAAAAGCAGTTAATTTGCCAGAATAGAGAGCCTCCTGGTAGAGAATAGGCTCTGCTCAAAGCAAATACTGAACAATGATCTATTGCCCTTGCTGGCGTCACAGGCGCCTGGCCTGAATCAAAAATGTAAAGATGACCCATTACTGCGCATGCTGTAATGCGCTACGCCTGCCTAATGCCAATGTCAAACCTACTCCCTCACCCTGCTTAAGGCCTGAGGCTAGAGAGGAGCTTGGACAGAATTCCTACCCTTTCTGGTGATTTAAAGTACCATTTTTTTTCATGTTCTATTCATTGGAGTCCCTTTAGCATGCCGTAGCACTGTTAGGGATGTGACCTACTTTCTCTACATGCCGCGAGTGTGCCTGCTGCATACTGTATGTCTTTGTGGCCAGAAATGTGCAGAGGACTCTGAATGAGCAGTGACTTCATTTAAAAGAAATTCATCTGACTGGCTTGAGGCCTTCTTTTTCTTCCTATTGTCTTAGAATTCCTTGCTCCCTCTAGTCCTAAAACTATTGCTTTTAAAAGAGCCTGAGGTACAAGCCATTTTCTGACCCACCTGTGAAATGGCCCTGTGCCATTTAACAGAGAAACAGCTGATTATAAAGAAAAAAAAAAAAAAAAAAAACAGCTTTAATATAAAAATATCCTATCCACTGTGCATAGGGTGCTGGTATGTTTGGAGAGGATCTTTTAAGTATTTATGTCCATGTTTCTCACGGGTTGTAATTAATGTTTGAAGAAACCACTCATGGATTTCTGGACAGCAGTAATCAGACTTTTCAGAAGTCATGATTTTTCATAAACTTAGCTTCCTAATTACTTCCATAGGGAAAGAAAAACCAATGAAAATAGAATTATCCCTTGCTACCTACTTATATAACAAACTGCAGAGTCAGGCAATAATCATAATTAGGAAACATCTCATCTGACAATTCTGTAGGTAACAGTGAATAAAAATTCTTTAATAATCATGTTTTATTCAGATTCCCAAGGAAGACAGAGGTATAATATGAATACCCCAGTTCAGTAAAACTCTGAAATACATACTCCTAAATTTGAAAAGTACAACTGAATGTGACACTAATTAGAAAGAAGAAAAAAAAGAAAGAAAAAAAAAAACAGTTCTGCCCTCCCCTAAACCCCAAGGGCTGCTCATTCTTTTCCCATACCCTATCCCCATCCATGTGCCAGGAGCACTTTTGAGAGGCCATGAAACGTTCCTAGTCAGGGAACCCACAGGGCTGAAAAATACTTAGCTAAATAAAGGAAGAAAACAAAAAAAGTAAATAAATAAATAAGTAACAGGAAGCCCATGGGAAGGGCACAACTGCTTTTAGTGGAAGTGTTAATATTAGGCAGCTTGTAGTAGATATTGATCTACTTTGACGAAAAGCAATGGATTTAAGTGCATGATTAAAGTGAAGGACATGCCTACATGGCTTGGAGAATCGAGGGCTAATTGTTGAAGCTGATGCTGATATGTGGAGGGTCCATAGATGGTGATTAACAAAAAGTTTGCATTGCTGCTCAGAACTGTGGCGTGCATTCAAGCAGGTGAAGTGACCAGCACTAGAGAAACAGCTGGCACTGGGGAGTTGCCTCCCTCTGTCTTCCTCAGTCAGGCTACCCACATCAGCTAGCAACAAGCCAAAAATTCTAACAGTCCCTAATTGCTCATCCAGTCATGGCACAACCTGGTAGGATCTGCCTAGTGGTATCGTATTATATTAATTTAACAAATTGCAGCCTGTATTTCCAGCAGAGCTCCTAGATCTGGCAGCAGATTCATGGATAAACACATCTGAGCGTTCGAGTCTCCTGCCCCAGAGACTTCAATGTGAAAACGAGAAGCAGGAATATTTTAATCCTAATATATGGTTTCTGTATGCACTGCAAATATGCTTAAAGTCACTTCAGCCACCACTGCAATAAAAGCACTAACAGTTAAGTTCAAATGTGCCTGCACCGGTCTACACTCTTGTAATTAGTACTTGTACTTGAGCAACACCTGAAGTCCTGGTGCTGGCTGTGACCTAATTTTCCAGGCACTATGCAGTGAAGGTTCTGCAGATGTACACATCGTCACCTTTCTGCAACTGTAAATGTGCTGCAACGTCTAGTTCCTGCAATTCTGTGACTGTGTGACAACCTCGTATGTCACTGTAAAATATAAGTCTGCTGTCCTTGTGATATCAAAGTAGTTTTGGAAACATGACCCTGAAGATTAAAAAAGACAAATGGAAAATATGTCCAAAAACATTTGTTATAAATGTTATGTTGAGCAACTCTTATTTTTTGAAAGACGTGCCTCATTGGTTTTGGCACTCCCAATTACTGGTGTGAATAGTCTGCCTGAAGTCATTGAGACTAAATTTAAGTAGATGTTAACTGATCTGCAGGAAGTGATCCTTAGGAAAGGTAAGAGCCAAAAAGTAGAACATAAAAGAAGTGGAAGGAAGGAAGGAAATGTTGTAGGATAATGGTAAATCATGAGGACTCTCATCACATAGACCAGCCAGATGCATACGTTACTGGTTCCAGGCCACTTACAGGCTTTTCTTTATATTAATGCTTACGACTTAAAAATCACTTAAAATTTAAAATTTTAGACCTTATACCTTACAAGTCTCTTATTTTTCCTCCTGCACATCAAGTTTAACTTCTTTGAAAGTGTTCTTAGCTTATAAGATTTTGTTGTTTCCAGTTTTTCCCTCTGTCAATGAGCAATCCTCATAGTAATCTGATGCCCAGGAATTATCATTCATCCTTTCCAATATCAATTCATAAATATGAACTTTCCCTACTTCCCTCTCAGGTGACAGTTCACTCTTAGGGTACCTGCACTGTGCCACGATAATGACAATGAGCATTCATGAAACTCCCTCCCACACAGTACTTTCTCACTTGGTAACATCACCAAACTTACCCAAGCAGAAAATAGTGTTGCTCCTCAGAATGTGAGCCCTTTACTTAAATCTGTGAGTATGAAATGCAGTGGGTGAAGTGTTTAGTTTTCACTGGGATTTAGGTCTTCCTGTCCAGTTCAGAGTTTATGTACATGTCAAGCTAAGGTAATGTGCACATTTCTTGCAGATCAGTTGCTAAGATGCACTGTGACCATATCATATTGCTAGCATAGCCCCCAGACTTTTTGAGCTGAATCTCTATTCTATAGTCCACTGAAAAACAGTCAGGAAAATAACTGTGTCTTCCACACCGATCTCCATGAAGGTTTGAAGCCTGCAGAGATGATTCTACATGTGTTCATAACTGGCTGATGGACTGGGAATGGAATGAAAATGGAGAAAACCACTGTAAGGATAAATGTATCCCATACAGTGAGGTAAGAAAATATGGTCGATTGGGGCAGAAGAAAAATGACATTGAGTTCTTTTCCTGAATACTTGGGTGTAAAATGCAATATGAAAATTATTTTTACTTCAGAAGTTTCAAGCTATACCTACATCAGACTTTTCAAATATATACATTTTAAAGCATTTATATTTATGTAGATCTCTCATTAAATATACATACACTTAGTTAATCACCATACATACCACTTGTGATACAAGAATAAATGTTCAAGCAGCACTGATATGTTAACCACAGTGGGGGTTGGACCATAAAAGATAAATGAACCTTGGTCGTACAATAGAAAAAGACATCGAGATGCATTTTATAAGATTCCTTACATGATGTAGGGCTTTACGTGCCCCTGTCTTTTTTGATTGGGATGTAAGTTCCCAAGTCACTAGGAATTTTTAAGGCTTTCTTACTTTTTAGACTTCCTTGCCCTTTTCTCTAGTTCAAGTCCTTCTCCATAGTCCAAATCCTTAAGTCCTTGCATTCTTCTAATTGTCTCCCTTTTATTCTCCATAGACCTGTCGTATCTCTGATGAGTGTTCTGTGTCTGTCAACAGCTAGACAGAGCTAAGTTTGTTTTGTTTAACACTGGAAGTTAATAAGCAGCACTGAAAAGCTTTCTGGGAGCTCATCCCATCTTTCTGAGAATGTTTGATAGTTAGGATAAATAATTTTATGAAGAAAAATGTATAAAAAGAGAAATTGCAAGACTTATAGGAGCAAAGTTGCCTGGAACCTGATCCACAGACTTTCAAGAGTCAGGAAGGATTTTTTTCAAGTGACTCAAGTAAGTTTAGGATCAGGGCAAGATTATACAGCTCAAAACTGCTACATTTTTGGAATATTATTAACATTTGAACTTCACTGAGTATATAAAAACTGTCCAAACTGAAGAAGTGAAGAGAACTTATGTGCAGTGCTTAGGGACTGGTAATAAGGCTTGCAGAGATCCCACATTCATTGTTTTGAAATCCGTTCAAGTGCATGTGCTTCCAGAAGTCAGTTCAGTAACTGATATAAGTGGGAAGTCACAGTCCAGTTAGTGCAGGATTGGTGTCTGCCCTGTAGAATTGGCACTAAAAAGTAACAGTGACACTAATCAGCAGGCTCAGGAAGGTGGCCAAAAAACAAATGGGTTGAAGAAAGTTACAGCTTAATTTCCCAGATACGCTAAATCATCAGTAGTTTCAGATGAAGTGAAAGCAAAATGATAATCTCCATAAATAATCTCCAGTCCCTTTTCAAACTGTCCCTAGTCCAGAGACAGAAGGGTTCAACCATAAATTCCCTGGTACTTATTTCTTGAAGAAAACATACCATCTGCTGGGAAAAACATGCAGCCAGTGCAGAGGTCTTATCACTTAAAGCCAGATGCAGCTCTTCCTAAAATAAGTGGAACCACACCCCACATTGCCCATGTTTTTTACCAAACATAGGCTTGCATGCTAAGTAAGAATAAAGATGAAGCTGCTTCAGATCAATTAAAAAAACACATTTCCCATATGAAAAAGAGATGATATACAAACACTGGAGTAACGGGGTTTGCACCCAACTCATGGAAAAGAAAGTTACTGTTATCTGGAAGGCACAAAAGGCTCTCCAATGTCAGAGCACAATGGACAGACCCTTGCTTTCTTTTGATGCTCTCAGTTCACGCAGAGGAGCAATCAGCAGCCCTACATATGACATATGCATGTGGTTGTAAGGACTATTTGGAACAAATGATGAATATTAAGAATGTACAATGGATCGTAGCCAGTTTTAGCCTGGCTAAAGTGAAGCACATTTGATCATTGCTCTCCCGGCGGAGTGCTTCCCAAGTGCTGTTAATGCACAGACTAGAACACTTCAAGAAGCTGAAGAATCAGAAGCCTTTGCAGTAAATTAGGGACACGTTTGTTAAATGGGCTGTGAGCACTGTTTGTTTGCTGCAACATTCTGGCTATGCTCTCATCTTTACACAGTTAGGAGGAAGGCCAAAATTAAATTTAACAAGTAGAAGAGCATGAGTACACATTACAGAACCTGTGGGAAATAAGAATAGGATGTAGCCATGACTCTTGCATATGGACCTAAGGAAACTCACATGACAGATTTATATTTTAAGTGTGATTAGGTGAGAGCAGGTAGAAATCCAGAAACTGGACAGGAACTGGAAGAAAATGTCTCATGCTGCATAGAAGCACAGGAATGGCTGGAGAGAAAAAGCTCAGATCCAGCTGCCCTAAGAACACGAGAAGAGAACTAGATGCAGCAACCTTTCCATTTCTGACCCTGCATTGCTCCCAGCTGGCAGTACACTAACCAACCTCCACAGTCCTCCTCCAGCAAATGTAGCATCCACAGAGCAAGCCCTTGCCAGGGCTGGAGTGAACTGAAAAGATGTATTACAGACTAGAGCTTTTGTGGCTTTTTGGAATGGATTCTCCATTATTTGCACAGGATATATTTCTAAATCAAAAGCAGTGATTATATTTCATCTCATCTGCCTTCCTGCACAGTCCAAGTCAGCAGAGTTTTGCATGTGGAGAGATGAGGAGACATCTCGTAAGGAGAACTTGCAGAAAATCTGTGGAGCAGAAGCTGCAGGACTACAGATGATCAGTCCCACTTCCAGATGACAGATTTAACCGTGTAATCACCAACTGTTTGCACACAGAACACCTTCCATGCAGAAGTCTCCTGACAAAGATAGGGCACCTTCTCCTAGATTCAGTGTCAGATCTTTGTATGCACTGCTGCTGGTGATAAACCAGCACACCATCCAGAAATCACAGCACAAAGAGAAATGCTGTCACAATACTGAACCAGTGTCATGTGCAAGGACTGCTTGTGCTATCACAGATGAAACATGTCTTCCTGGGAGAGATCCTGGTGACACAGTCAAGGTGACAAAGTGAATCAGTGACAGTCCTGCTGCCTGGTCCCCTGCTTCAGTCATGAACAGTCTCTCTCCTTAACTCCCAAGGCTTCTACTCCTGCCATCTACATCCTTCCATCCCCAACTTCATTCTTAGCTTTGCTTGGGAAGTATCTAAAGCTTCTTTTAGAAACGTAAAAGATTGAACTTCAACAACAAACACATGAGAGAAAAGCAGGCAAGATAAAGTGTGTATTGGGCCTGCTCTGCGCCTGGACATGATAACTCCTAAGCTAATATTCTTTAGGCAAGCTCAAGCTGGGAGGACAGAAAGTTGTCACAATGGGGGCCTGGCAAACAAGAAATATCTTTGTTGTATGGCTGCATGGGTTCTGTGACGGAGAGGCCTTACAAAATGATATAGCATCAAGAACAGGAGAAAATCACTTGCAGAGTGTTCAAGAAGCTGCAGTTTGCAATTTCTTGAGCCAGAAAGCCCTTTGCACCACTGGATAAAGCACTTCAGAGGCAGACTGGGGGCCCAAAGTTGTATGTCTTCTTTTCATCAAGCAGTTTCTGAGTTATGTCCCTTCTCTTTGTGAGGTTCTGCCTGGTCATGATGTACACTGCAGCAGGCACAGTGTGATCCCACAGAGCTGTGACTCCACTGGGCTGTCTCAAGCCTGTAAATAAAGAGATTCCAGTTTTCAAAACACTCAGTCTGGCACTTTCAACACTACTCAGAGCCTGAGACATGTCAGAGTGCCCTGACACGCTGCAAGTCATACAGCCTCTTGTACGCAGCTTTAGTCTGTCAGCCCCAGAAAGCTAGCTGGGCCGGCAGCCCCACGATGGAAACAAAGGGCTGGCTGTTCATCACATTGCGCTTCGTGTAATCACTCGCTCTCACAACAGGCAAATCTCTTTTGCCAGTGGTGGGACTGGATAATATTTTAAAGTGATGAAGTATGGCACAGAACATGACAGTGGATGACTGCAGACTGCTTTTTTATAATGTTGTGCCATTTTTTTAAAATTGATGTTTACCAAATTGATACTAATTGATTTAACTCAATTATTTGTAAAAGTAATTGATGCGTTTCTTATTTGACACACAGATGTATGCAAATGGAACCGACATGTGTCAGAATATGTGGGGGGAATCATTCAAGGTGAGCGAATCCTCCTGCCTTTGCTTGCAAATGAACAAGAAGGACATGATGGCAGTCAAGTATCTCCTCTCTGAAAGCTCAGAGGAAAGCTCCAGTATCAGCAGCAGTGAGGAGCATGCCTGCCAAAAGAAACTCCTGAAGTTTGAGAAAATACACGGAGAGGAAGG
Organism: Anser cygnoides; assembly: GCF_040182565.1. Taxonomy (NCBI): domain Eukaryota; kingdom Metazoa; phylum Chordata; class Aves; order Anseriformes; family Anatidae; genus Anser; species Anser cygnoides. Next base: position 23,895,192 of record NC_089880.1, on the reverse strand, counting down.
GGAAGAGGCAAGATGAATGTTGGTGGATGCATGTCAGCAGGAGAGAAATCATTGTGGAGGCTGGGCTCAGGGCATCATGCCAGCCTGCCTTATCCCTCACTTCCGAGAACATAATAAATCAATGGTTGGTTATATTAATCCTTCTCTGATTTTTTTGCATCTGCATCACAAAGCTCCCAGGCAAGTTAGCGCAGGTGTAATCTTGTGACTTGAACTGGAAGCCTGGAGGTAACATCAACGGGTTGATTTTCAAAGATGAGAAAGCACAGGCAGCTCCTGATGACTTAAGGTGGAACAGTGAAAACTAGAGACCTCTGGAAGGCCGTGCTAGTAATGTACTAAATCTTCAACCCAAACCCTTCGTTAGTGTAGGGACAATCACTCATGTCACAAATTCCTGTGTGCCAAATGCTGCTCAGACAAAGAAGAAGTGCTGAAGGCAGAAATAGGTCAGTAAGCCTGGATACTGGCAACTGAAAATGTATTTATTTTGTATTTAAAAAGAAAAAAAAAACTTGCATAATGGGGGATTGTGATGTATTAGGTAAATCCCTGGATCCATATATGGCCAGTATACAGTTGGTCTGGGCCTTTACCTGAAACAATAGCAGTACCAAAATCTCCTAAAATATGAATTTGAGCCATAATTTTGAGTGCAGTTAATCCCATGGAACAACTACAAACAGAATGAGCTCTGACAAACAGAAGCATCGGGGAGGGCCCAGATCAGGTTTTTCCCATCAGTGTTTCTGCTTGCCATCATCACTGATACCATCAAAGTAAAACCGAGATCTGCACCAGTCCCAGGAGGACTTATCAGGTAAAGATGAATGAAATCCTGCTTTCACTATGCTTGCATACCTCCTCTGACACTGCTGGAGAGCAGAAAGGCCCATGCCATTCTGTACAGCCTTTCACTGGGGTATTACCAGGGCAGTCACGAAAGGATTTAATTCTGGGGGTCAGATTATCATCATGTGAAAACCAGCATCCTCTCAGTGCTTGCTGTGGAGTGAGACACCTTACAACATTTAAGGATCTGGCCCGCAGTTGAAACAATGACTTGGCACGCCCTGTTGAACTAGGAAAATGTTAAAAATCCATCACACTCTTCACTGGGCTGTTTGTTTACTTTAGTGGTTTCACACAACTGCAATGGTAATGCTAGACCCATGAGGTCACGCTCTACTTCTAACCAGCTTCTCGGTATATTTAACAATGGAATAATTCCTACCAGTATTGCATTGTTTTTAGAATGATGCTTTGTCACATCTGTATTTTACGCCTACTCAGTTTGTTAGTTCTACAGCCTGAAAAGTAAGAACAAGAATTTAGCCTTCTGTAAAGCTCTGCCAGCCCTTTTTCCCCTTTCACCTTGTTCTTTCCTGCCCTTCTTGATTGTAGAGGCACCTGAGTCAGAGCAGAAACTTTCCTTTCTGTTTTGCTGTGCAAAATTAATTCAATAATTAATCATCCCCTTTCACTAGCATAACAACAGCTTCTTCTGTACCACCACTGCCAAAGATTTCCTTTATATTCTGTTAAATTTAGCACAATTGTCTCTGCCTGCATCTCTGCTCTGTTTTTCCCATCCCCCTTTATTCTCTTTGCTCTAGCTAGCTAAGTCACCCTTGAAACCACTCTCAACAAAGTTCTTCCATGCTTAGTTTCAGGATGACCCATGAGACTGGCTATGCATGCTCTTGAACAGCACAGGATCCTACAGCAGCTAAGAGAGCAAGACCATTTAGCTCCCATTCATAACTTTCCCACTGACTCATGACGTACCCTGAGCAAGCCATTTAACTCTTCTGTGACCCCGGTGATTTTGCAGGGCGACCGTATTTCTTATTAGCCATCTCTTTTCTAAGCCAAACAGTCAAGACCTACCCAGTTGTCCCTAACACAGAAACTGTCCCCTATGCTTTGGTCACTCTGATTGATTCAGATATGTTTTGTTCAAATACAAGTTATCTTCCAGAAAGAGTTTTAGTCTTGATTTAAAACTGCAAACAATGAAGAGATTGCACTTGACAACTTGTTTCCTCAGTGTTAAAGATTATCCTAATTTAATATTTGTCATGTTTCAACTTTCAGCCACTGTTTTTTGCTAAACCCTTTTGTATTACAGGGTTCTTCAATATCCAGCACTGCTTTCCCACTCAGCAGCATATACGCTTGACCAAATTGCTTCTCAGTCTTCATTCTGAACAGCTCATTCCATTCAGTTTACAGATCATTATAAGACATTCCCTCTGCCTTCAGAGCATACTTACATTTCTTCTCTGTACCTGCTCCAGTCACGAATATACACCCTAAATTGTACACATCAAAACCATACTCTATGGCAGCACCAAGGGTGAGCTACAGAGAGAGGACCACATCCCTGCATCTCCACACGCTTCCCAAATTGCACTGCCCATGTCTACAAGAGCCTTGTTCTGATTATTTGCATGCCTCCAGTGTCTCTGTATTATGATTTTTTGGCATTATTCTCTTCCAGCTCCCTGATCCCAGAAGTCTGAACAGTGATCCTACCTCTCAGGTGTATTGCTTTGAACTAGGCTGTACTACAAACCCTTTGTGTGAACGGACCAACCTTCCTAAGCCACCATTTGCTCTATCTACCGTGCGCTTTCAGTAACTTACCTCTTAGACAATCTCTGTGTCCCTCAGAAATGTTATCAGTGGTAATTTTAGATTTACAAAAAGGTTAGCATAAAGGGAAAAAAATAACACAAACCACTAAAAAACAAACTACAAAAGCATGCAGTGAAGGTTAACCAGGGAAAAGAAAGATCCAAGCTACTGATGACTGCAGACATCCCCAGCTAATGCTGACTTTATTTGGTGCCTGCTATGCATCACAGCAGAAAAGCACATGCCCTCCTTCCGTACCCACACTAGCCCAGGCAACTGAAACATCTCTGTTTTTAATGACACTACGCTCAACTAAGATCTTTATCAAAAAGTCACAATGGAAGATCAAATGCTTTGTGAAACATGTTGTGAAATACGTTTCTACAGTAACCTGTTGGAACAAGTCCTACAAACTTTATCAATAAATTAACTTTCAACATGACAGTGTTGATAACAATAAAAGCTAGCGCCAATTATTGACTTATCTGCTACCTGGCCATGCATCAGCTTTTGTACAGTGCTGCTTGGTGTCATGTTAACCATAATACAGCTAACTGGGTCACCCTGCTTGCTCCATTTATTTAGTTTTCTTTCCTTAAATATTAACACAATACTATGAGTCTTCTGAAATTTCACTGAAATGCCAGGAGTTATTACAGATGAGATCTCTCTGGACAAATCCATTAGAGCTCTTTAGTATAGGTTATCTGGGCCTGCTGATTAAAAATTATTAGTGTTACTCATGATGATGAACCTCATCTTTAACTACTCAGTGACTGAAAAGAAATTCATCATCCTTCTGCAATGCAAATACTTAATCCTACATTTATTTCAGTACTAGGCATTATTAACAAAACCTGCCCTCTGCATCTTGTGCCAGCGGAAGGCTTTCTTCGTCAATTGTTTTCATGTTCAGTTTAGTTGTGCCAGCCACAATTTCCTGTATTGTCTCTAGAGTCCCCAGTCTATTTTAGAGTTCATAATTCTCCATTGATGTTGATTGCAATATAGCTTCCCTTTTAAAAAATAATAAGCATCGATAATGATGACATTTTCAACTTCTGTTGCATTTTTCATGTGCAGGTTTCACTAAGAGCATTTTATAAATATTAATTAATCTTCAAAATATACCTGAGAGGAAGATAAGTAGTGAGAAGCAAACTGAGTCACTGAGAGAGAGTCAGTAAGAAACTTATCTGATCACTGCAAGTATTGCAGAACTAGGACTAGCACGAACAAGTTGTTTCAGAGCCTTATTTCACCCTGCAAATTAAGTTGTGCTTTATAAGGTATTCCTTAGACAAAAGTTTTTATGTAAAAATTATAAGAGATATTTTATGAAATAAAATATCACAAAAAAACTCACAGTACAACTAACTATTGAACAAAGTATTTCCGTGCAACTTGAATGATAACAAAATGATAAAAAATTATCATTGTGAGTTTATTTCAGACAAATAATGTCAAAACAGGCTAATTTCCTTTACTGAGATACAACAGCCTGATAAAAAATAAAAGAAAGGTGTAGATGGGATATAGCCTTTTAAATGTTTTGATAGCATTTTTATAACATTCGATGTGACATCCTGATAAGGAAACAGAGAAAACCAAAGTGCAAACAAAATCAGCATAACAGAGGCACACAACTGGCTACAAATATATTAGAATATTACTGTGAGCATGTTGTCATTACATTCTTTTGCTAGGAATTCCAAAGGCTCTGTTCTGATTCTAGTCAATGCTTTTGTTCATGTGGACAATGAAGCAGATATTTTGCAAGCACTTTTCAGGACAAGATTAGAGTAAAAATGACCAGAGAACTAGTCCAAGCCCCCCAGGGTGAAATTCTGTAAAGGAAAATGAAGAATGTTTGCACTGAAAAAGGCAAATCAAGGAAAAATATAATCAGGGAAATAAATGGCAAGGGAACAGCAGAACGGCCAAGGAACTGGGATGAGTATTAGCCACCTTTGCCATTTACAGTTGAAATGTTACACTGTGGAAGTTTTTATCTTTTAAGGCTTCAGTATACGCAGAGTCCTGGATGTCCTGACTCACAGAGCAAGCAAATTCAGGACCTGCAGCCATCCTACTAACAGTTACAGAGTTCGTGACATATCTCACGTTCCACGGAGGCACTGCTTCTGGAATGACCCCACTACATGCGCAGGCCGTGGAACGTGATGGGTATCTTGCAGAGTTTAACTCTATCCATCTTCTCAATGAAATCAGCTCACAAGCTCTGTCAATACAAGTGCAATACTTCCTAGGAGAATGACTATATAAAATAAAGGGAATAAAACTAGCGGACTTTGTGCACATTTTATGGTTATTTTCCTCCCTTTATTTTCTGTTCAAAAGTTTTGCATAACTGGGATTCTATTTAAAATTTGTCACATGCTCTGGACAGCTCAGAGGTCTGTTGTGTGTTTGCTTTACTTTATTATCCTAGGGAACACGGTGATTTAGACAAGAAGAGTCCAAAAAGCATTAGGATTTGGATTACAATTTGAAACATGGCCAAACCTTACTAATGGCAAGACTAAAAGTCCCGTGTTCCTGAAGACTGACAATCCTCTAGCACAACTCATTTTTCCTTTTGATAAAAAAAGACTTGCACCTTCAATAAAGTCACCTTAGTGAGCAGGTCAGTGTGAAGCTGCAGGACAACTCTAGATAGACAGTGAAAAAAAAAGCCAAGCTATGAAATCAATCATCTACTTCAGGTAAGTGTAAGGACACAGTGAGGATCAGACCCCAACATCAAGCACCTTCCAACACCTCCAAGAAAAGGTTGCAGAGATCCCTTCCTACTAAGATTTAACATCTCAGAGAAATGAGAGAAGGAAACTCTCCCTGCTGCACAGTTTTGCTTCCCTTTAGCTACTAAAAACATATCTCTATGGCCTCTGTTTTGATCACCAACTGCTCTCCGAGTCTTAGTATTCTTTTGGCCTCCTTCCTTAGAAATGCAGCGAGCTCTCTGTGGAGTTTGCCTTGGTTCCCCTCTCAGACAGCTGTGATTAATTCAATGTTCATGCTCTTGAGTTAATTCTCTCATTAGATCACTTTCCTTCTTCATGAAATGATTATTCCCACAGGAGAAATGAGAAAGACTAAAACAATATTGTGCTAGTATCTGACACACTACATCCAGGATGTTTACTTTAAATCAAGTTGCCTGGAATTGCTCCAGACCGATGGCTTAAACAAGGATCTTCGAACCACCGGGGAACTAGAGCCACGCATGTTGCACAACATTCCCATTTCACTGGAATTCCTCCAAGCTTCCTGCTAGGTAAGTGTACCCAGAACACAAACCTCTCCACACAAGTAGGTCAGATGACACCATCCTTTCATTGCTAGAGCATACTTTAAGACTGAAAAGGTGTTTTTTTTTTGGGGGGGGGGGTTATTTTGTATTATACACCAATCACCACCTTTCTACCCAACACTACTTGTGAAGGTGAACCCTGCAGCACAGCGCTGAAATACTGCCAGTGCTCCTGAAACCACAAGCCATTATCTGTGTGTTACTCACCAGGACTGTCACATTCTCTCTGGAGGCTCCTGCAGCTCATACGTGCTCCCCAATTCTGCTGTCTGCCAGGTGGCTCTGCTGGGCATGGCTGGGCATCTAAGGGCATCGCCCCATCCAACTGGACTCCAGCACAGCCTGCTACTCAGTACCTGTAGTGCAAAGTGGATGCTCGTGAGAGTTTCTCAATAACCACTTTAAGAATGCTGAATCTGTCTGGACTGACAACTGTGATATCAGGCAGTTACTCCAGTGTCACCTTTACCTGAAGCCATGTTACAGTAAGAGTAAGAAAAGCACTTAATTACTAATTCCACAATAGACAAAAGCATTCACAAAGGCGTCTAAAGATGAAAAGGACAGGAGAGGGAAGGCACTTCAATAAGCTTGACAATTTCTTTTAACTAACTGTTCAGCTGATAAATGGGCAGAGACATCACCACCTTGCTGGTCAGGTGAAAACTTAGGTTTCATGTAGCAATACATCATGGGGCTACCTGTGCAGAAAGGCTAGCTTTGAAGGCCCCTCGTGCTCTCCATCTTTGATCAACTCTAGTTCAGATCTCTACCCTACACACACACAAATAATTGTCAGGGTTCATTAATTCTCAGGGGAAGAAAGGTAATAGCTCTTGGGCGTGGCCCAAACCTGCCAAGAGAGTCTTCTCGTATCTGGCATAAGTCTGGACAACGCGTTATTTCACTGTAAAGCACAACACCTTTTCCCACTAAGACAGGAAACATCCAGACCCTGAAGGGAAGCTTCTTCAGCCACTAAAGCTTACGTACACCTAAGCAGACAACAGGTTTGTGCAGGTATCTAATTAGAATCTAGTGCCTGTGGCTTATTAGAGGCTTTTGACTGAGAGTACACAAGACGATAACCAGTCCCATTGGGGTGATAAGGGGTTATCCACCACTCTGTCTTTCAAGAAAAACCTTGAGAGTAGCCAGGGAGCCTCTTCGTTTGTCCATGTAGCATGAAAGTGAACTCCAGCAGCCTCTCCCATCTTACCCAGCCAGAGGCAGCAGACTCAGGTAACTCCACTCCTCCACTAAAAAAATCCCGCATCGGCAGAGACTGCTGATCTGCGTCATTGCCCTGTGCATGCAATGACATCCAGGGTAAATGTGACACGTGGGAAAGTTTAGTCCTTAACAGAGAGAAGATATTTTGGAAGTGTAAGAAGTGTAGCTTAGTGCACTACAAATATCTCTAGTCCTCGTAAACTCTTGGTGGTTCTGTACTTCTGCAACATTGGCTTCCCTGGGAGAAGTTTGAGTTCAGGTTCTCATGAAATGTAAGGAAGTGGAACAAAAATGGTTGTACCTTATGAGGGTTTTGTGACCTGGACACCAAAGCATAAAGTAAGCTTCTTTCCTTTGTAGTGAGGCTGCCCAACACCTCTCATCAGATAGGTCAAGTGCATTAAAATACAGCCAACTACATTAAAATACAAGTAGTAGCTACAGTGGGTAACAAAAGAACAGCAGAAAAACAGTAACTGAAAAGGCAGATTGCAACTGGCCATACCAACAAAAGATTACAACAGATGCATTGGCACAGAGGACAAAGTGCAGATATACTCTGCAGTTTGGTACAGGAAGTGAAGAGTTCATTCCCATTGGAAATGGGGGAGGAATTTGACCTGGCAAATTCTGATTGACTTGCATGGAAAGGGATTCCCTATCACAAAACATCCCACAGGGTTTGTCATACCTGCAAATAGCCAAGGTATGAGTTTCATGTCTCCTCTGCAACAGAGAAATTTAGCAGACAACCCTCATAAGGATCACTTTGGGGATACTGCTTGAATGCTATGTCAAAATGATCCCTAAAGCTATAGGTATAATGGAGAGGCTTTTCACTGGAGGCAGAAAGGCAACATTTCAAATCAATTATTTTTTCTTGTAGGTTTTTTGAGACTAAAAGCTTTCCATCTTTATGGAGTTCTGAAAAAATAATAATAATCTTATCTAACAAAGACCTTCCTGTGACAGAGAACTGCAACACCCGCACAAGTAATACCTTTTAGCCACCCATTTTTGCTGTATGTTCAGAAAGTACCATCCTGTAGAGATAGCACCATCTGCAGGATTTGAGAGATGGAGCACAGACACCTTACTCAGCAGAACACTGCCCAGGCATCTGGAAAGGTTTTCCAGAGAAGTCTTCAGCCAGGGAAATCTGAGCAGCCACAGGACTCTGCAGGATAACGCAAGAAGGACTGCAATCCTTCCTGGTGCTCTGGCACAGCACAGGTTTGTTTTTTTTTTTTTAAGAGAAAGCCTGAGTAGCTTGTCTGTCAGATTATTCCCACTGAGGGGTCTTGGTACCATGACGGCAGCAATTCTATGCAAGCATGGGCAGTGGTGCACATGGAGGAGCAGTGAGCATGCCTTTTGTGTCACCTGTCCCATATGTCAGTCAGCATTCAGCTGGTTTATTGACAAATGTCATGTTAGGAGTCTATTAAATTAAAATTGAAGACATTTTAACTCCTTCACTGCAATAAGTTGTCATTCTTTGGTGTGTGTTAATCAAAAGGCTCCTCGTTACACAGTATAATTTCACACTGTCAAATGTACTTTCAGACTTATTCCTGAAAATCTACAGCTTGTTTTAGGAGATACATAATAGTATACAGGAGCATTAGCTCCATCTTGTATGGCTTCTGTGTGGTTATTAAAAAAATACGCTGAAGCAGTGCCCTCTTCAGGATGTAGAACCATCCAGCCACGTTAATGTAGTATAGGACAGGCCTTCGGGGCAAAATCAGCAGTCTCAGCAAAGTATTCTGTGTCTGTAAATTTGGCGCTATGGTGTGAAATCCTAGTGCTGGCTAAGTGTCTAACAGCTGACATCAGCCTGCAACTGAGCCACTGGCATTTAGGAGAATTCTAAGCCTTTTACTCACAGGCCACTTCCGATGAATAAAATGTCAGCACAAAGAGGGGTCTGGTTTCTTTTACCGATTCATCAATGAAAGAAAAATCTCAAAGTATTTATTAGCCGAGATCCAAATGTATGTTGCCTCATACCAGCACGCATCCATCTGTGTGTGCTTGCAAAAACCTTATTTTTCTATCTAGGTCTATATTTTCTATGAGTATTTTTTTAAGGCCAGCTTGAAAGGTAATTTTACCATTCTAATGTCAAGAATGAAATGCTGATGAATGGAGGAACCAACAGTCCCCAGGGAGTATCACAGTTCAGATTCCTTCTAGAAGCACATTTAAAAGTTATTACAATGAAATGCAGAATCATGAGAAAAGCCTGAGGGGCCATGACCATTGTAACTGTAAGCAGACATGTTTTTCTTTCCCATTCTCACAATAAATAGATATGGAAGTGTTCCAAGAGGCTCTCTGATTGCTTTTTGCTTTGGCTGCATGTCACGTTGCTCGAATGGCTGTGGAAAACTCAGGAGGGATGCTTTTGTCTCTGAATCAGTGCTGGCTTTGCCGGACCCACTGACTGTGTGCGTGTAACTTAGTTTGTGCTGCTCTTCCCTCAGTCAGTGCCCAGACACGCAATGACTCAGTGAATTACACAAAGATGGAAGCGTGCCGTGCCTCAGGATCAGCTCTGACCCCAGGGACCCACACAGTACTTACTACAGGGTGCTGTGATGGAGCATCTATTCCGGCTTGAAGAGGAAGGTCCAAACACAGCATGATGCCACACAGAAAGCAGTGTATGGGCTGGCTGTGCCTTCAGTCAGCGAGCTAAGGACAAGCAATTCCCTGGGCAGGTGCCAGCTGTGGTCTCCCCCCAGCACTGCCATGTTTTTCCCTCACAAGCACACCTTAAACTGGCTGGGAAAGGCAAGCCTGAGGGAAATATGACTGAGGTCAGCGCACATCTGCTGCTCCCCTTCAGCACTACAGGCAGGGAGCGAAGCAGATGAAACCTCACACAAGAAATCTTCTGACAGAGCTGACAGCGCGCCCACCGGGCAACCAGGCTCCAGAGAGCCAAGTGACAGGGACATCACACAGCCGAGGGGGCAGACGGACCGACAGACACACCCCAACACCCGCTGAGGGATCAGGACGCTGAGCAACACAGCCCCTCAGGGAGCAGGGGGCGCCGCCGCCATTTTGCGCATGCACCGGGGCCGCCCCTCAGGGCGGCGGGCGGCGGTGCCGCCTCAGCCAGCGCCATGGCGGCTGCCGGGGCGGTGAGGAGCAGCGGGAGCAGCAGCAGTTCCTTCTGCGACCGGCACGCCCGCCTGCTCCTGGCCCAGATCAACCGGCTCCGCGCCGGGCAGAGCTTCTGCGATGTGCGGCTGGAGGTGGGCCCGGAGGCGTTCGCCGTGCACCGCCTGGTGCTGGCGGCCAGCAGCCCCTACTTCGCGGCGCTGCTGGCGGGCGGCATGAAGGAGAGCGGCCGCGACGTGGTGCGCATCGCGGGCGTCGAGGCGGACATCTTCGGTACGCTGCTGGACTTCATCTACACGGGTAACGGCGGGGACGGGACGGGGTGGGACGGGGCCGCCGAGGGGGACGGGGCGGCCTCCCGACGGGGGTCGTCGCCCCCCACACGTCCCCACAGCGGGGCCCCGGCGCCGTGTGCCTGCCCGCAGGGGTGGTGAGCATCGGGGAGCACAACGTGCAGGAGCTGATCGTCGCCGCGGACATGCTGCAGCTGAGCGAGGTGGTGGAGCTGTGCTGCGAGTTCCTCAAGGGGCAGATCGACCCCCTGAACTGCATCGGCCTCTTCCAGTTCGCCGAGCAGATCGCCTGCCACGACCTGCTGGAGTTCACCGAGAGCTACATCCACGCGCACTTCTTGGAGGTGCAGGGCGGCGAGGAGTTCCTGGCGCTGACGAAGGAGCAGCTGGTGAAGATCTTGCGGAGCGAGGACCTGAGCATCGAGGATGAGTACCAGGTGTTCGTAGCTGCCATGCAGTGGATTTTGAAGGATCTGGGGAAAAGAAGGAAGTACGTGGTGGAAGTGCTGGAGCCTGTTCGATTCCCTCTCCTACCAGCGCAAAGGCTTTTAAAATACATAGAAGGTAAGTGAAGAAAAGCAAGAAGGAATATCAGATGTTTGAACAACGCATGCCTCGCTCAAATACAGAGCTGCTATATTGTGATAGATTTTGCTAGATTAATATCACAAGGAGTGAAAAGATTGACTTTATACCAGATGAGTTGTGTCTTTTAACAAATGAGCACAGCTTACTTTAAATACATGTTTTTGAAAAAGTTTTACAAAACTATGCAATCTTAATTGGGCTGCTGTTTTGAGGAGAATGTGGTAACTTTTCTACAGCTGAGTTACTTACTGTATATAACTTTTCACCATGCCTTTTTTAATATCCTTTTTTCCTCAAGGTATTCCAGATTTCAGCCTTCGGGTGGCCCTTCAAACTCTGTTGAAAGAATATTGTGAAGTCTGTAAATCTCCCAAAGAAAACAAGGTCAGCAGTTTTCTGCAAGCTTCTAAAGGTCGTCCCCGGAGGAAAGCCAGGAAGTACCTTTATGCAGTAGGTTAGAATGTGGCTGTTTGAACCTTGTAAAACAAATGATGTAGTAGTATCTCACATTACAGTACTGAAAGAGATACTGAACTATTTTTATGTAATGAGAAGATACAAAAATAGCAATATTATAGATTCGTAGAATGGTTTGGGTTGGAAGACACCTTAAAGATCATCTAGTTACAACTCCCCTGCCATGAGCAGGGCTTACCTGCTTTCTGTTTAGAATTAGAGCGGGAGCGTTCACATTTCATGTCGTTATGACATGTTATTCAAAGCCTAGATCTGCCTTTAGACGTTACTTGCCATGGGTGGAAAGCTGTAAATCAGCAGAGGGTTTGTCTGTTGTTCCCTATTGGAAGCACATTCTGGCAAATGCAGTTTCATTTCACTTCTTGTTCTCCTGAAGTTTGAAGTTTTCTCCGTCTAGAACTTTATGGTTCATTTGATGGGATACATGCAATTTAGAAGTTTTCACCAGTGCTATAGTTTTGTATTGGAAGGGTGTTCTCTTGTTTCACCCTGTGGGAAGTAACAAAATCTTAAGATAGCAAAAGCTGTTGGCTGCTCTCTGCGTTTCGCTGAGAACATGAACAGTCATGTCAGTAGTGATGCAATGAAGTGTAGTAGCCCAAGTTACGTGACCTACAAGGTGACCATTGTGTGTTGGAGGAGTCATGCAACTTGGAAAAGTCTGAATCCTGCTAGAAGTAGCTAATGGCTGTTGCTGCTGTGCTTTTTGTGTGTGGTTGTTTTGTTTTGTTTATGGTTTAGCTATAGGAGCATGGGATTGAGCAGGAAGCTCTTACTCAGCCATGACCTTTCTACTTGCTTTCTAGGGGGTTACACCCGACTGCAAGGAGGACGCTGGAGTGACAGCAGAGCCCTCAGCTGTGTGGAGCGATTTGACACTTTCAGCCACTACTGGACCACGGTGTCCTCTCTCCATCAGGCCCGGAGTGGGCTGGGTGTGGCTGTTGTCGGAGGAATGGTCTATGCCATTGGAGGTAACAGCTGAAACAAACACGTGCCTTGGGAACCTTCATTATGCTAATAGTAGGGCCCTGGCCTCCTATGTAAGGCATTTGTCTACTTCTGAAAAGAAGTGACTGCTAAGAGAAACTGGCTGAAGAATTGGTATGCATCAGAGGCACTGTCCTCTGTGCAGCGATTTCAGAAAGCTAAGTTGATTGTGCTTATTTTAGTAGTACTTGCCCTGTAGTGGTATACAGTAGATTCCGGTTCCTTAACTACAGTATCAGAGTAGGATTTTTGTTATCATTCTGATGGTGTTTAGGCAAGAGTTGTTAGATGCAGCAGTTTATTTACTCACAAAAAGTACCCAAGAAAATTGGTAAGCAGTGTCCCTTACTGACTTACTAAATTAGTAGGGATTAGTGTTGTGTGCTTTGGTTCCAGATGAGTTTATTCTTGGGAATGGACTTTTTCTTTGAAGAAAAACTTGCAGTATTGCATGGGCCTAACATTATGCAGTCCAAAATCCACTTCTAGATGTTTTCCTGACTGAATTTAGGGCCTTCAGAGACACAGGGCTTTGTTTGTTACATGGATACTGGAGAAATTGTAGATGGAGTTTTTCAAAACTGTTTTTCCTGTAAGTAGTATTGAGGAAGCTGGCAGTAGGTAATATAACTTCTGCCTTTGGTAACAACTGAGTTAGGGCTCCTTGGTTCTCTGCCATCGCTGCTCTGAGTGTGCTGGTTAGGATTCCTGTTGGCAATTTAGTGAACATCTTTTCCCTCGTGGTATAGCAAGTCACTGGTAAGCATGTGGACATCCTCAGATGTACAAAGAGGTGTTGAGTATTCTGCAGGCTTTGTGTACTACCAGTAATAGCATCTCTTTCCTCACTTGTAATCGAGTAGAAGCCTACAGCATGAGAAGCAATAGTACAAGACAGTCCACTTGTCTGCCTACCTGGAAAGGCTTGTTATATACGTTTGCACAAGGATGTGACGTGTAGCTCTACCTGGCAATCGTTAAAGAATGCTTGTGTATACTGTTTTTGTCACCACAAAACACATTCTTTGGTCTCGAAAACCCTGCCATTTGTGCTATAGAACAAACTGTGTATAGCACTGTGGTTGTTCACTCTGTTTTCAGTAGTGTTTCAGAGAACTGTTGACGAAGGCTGTTCCTCGTGATGGTTCAATTCTGAGTAAAATTGAAGTTTTCGCTACTTTGGCTGTTTGGCTAGCTGAAAGAAAAATCATATTTTAACATTGTTTGTCTAGGAAGGAGTTGAATGCTTCTACGTCTGCAGTGCTAAACATTGTGATTCCCCTCTCTCTGTGCTTGCTGTTCATATGCAGGTGAGAAGGACTCAATGATTTTTGACTGTACTGAATGTTATGATCCCGTCACTAAGCAGTGGACCACTGTGGCTTCCATGAACCATCCTCGTTGTGGACTGGGAGTGTGCACGTGCTATGGTGCTATCTATGCTTTAGGTAACTTTTTTTTTCTAGGTGAAGTTGATTTTAAGTGTTCATTCGTGGAACTCATGAATCGATTTATCTTAAACATTACATCTTGGTGTTGCAAACGTGCAGATTTAAAGTTTTGAAAAAGAGCTGCTTAAATGACTGTTAGTGCACCAAATATTTGTGGAATAGTTATTGTTCAGTTATAACTTGTCGCCCTAGTAGAATACATGCTGGTTTCTGAATTACTGTTGCAGGACACACTGTGTCTAAAAATGCAGCTAACATAGTTTCATACCGTTAAATTTTTCCCCGTGTTTATTGTCATTTGCAGGAGGTTGGGTTGGAGCAGAGATTGGCAACACAATTGAAAGATTTGATCCTGAAGAAAATAGCTGGGATGTGGTGGGAAGCATGGCTGTGCCCCGTTACTACTTTGGGTGCTGTGAAATGCAAGGTGAGTACTGGTAACTTGTGTCCAAAAACAGTGGTGAGAGATGTTAGATTTTAAAGCTTTGTGTTTCAGTCATGAATTTCTTACCCTTGTCTTGTCCTGAGCTGTCAGTTGCACAAGCTTGTGCCTCACTTATTTGTCCTTCTACTACCTATTTCTACAGAAATTAAAGACCGTAAAGTTCTTCCTGTTTTCTGCCATTTACCTCATGAAAGTAGTTTCCATGTGACTGTCAGTATGGTTATCCACCTAATCTATTAACAGTTGATTGTCCTTCTTGGTATTGCTTTTATTTATCTCCCATATTTGTGTTTGTGTCTTTGTGACAATCTGAAAAATTACCACAGGTTATCCTAGGACAACCATGTCTAAAGACTTGATCTGTAAATGTGCTTATTAAGCGTTTGATCCAGGCCTGGTCAGCAATTGCAGCCTTCTGAATTCTCCACCCTGCACTTGATTAATGACTGCTTTCATCAGAGCTTCTAGTGCTTAAGCCTCATAGCTACTTGTTTGAAGACTTCATGTATGCTACTTCTGGACAGATGGAGGGTTTTATTTGGGGTTTGTAATGCCAGACTGAAATGGGTGTTGTGGAAAGAATTTTCTGTCTTTCAAACTGTTTTATTTTGAACCTAATAGGGAAAAAACTTTGTTTCCACAGGTTTGATTTATGTTGTTGGCGGTATCAGCAATGAAGGAGTAGAGTTACGTTCTGTTGAAGTCTATGACCCAATATCTAAACGTTGGTCTGAGCTTCCTCCCATGGGCACCCGAAGAGCGTATCTTGGTGTAGTTGCTCTCAACGATTCTATCTATGCTGTGGGAGGCTGGAACGAATCTCAAGATGCTCTTGCTACTGTAGAAAGATACTCCTTTGAAGAGGTATGGTAGATTCCCTACACTGAATCAACTTTGTGTAAGATGCTATAGAGAGAGGCTGCTTCCTTTCTTTAAAAAGATAAGAAACAAAATTAAATTTCCAGTTTTCCTTTTCACTGCTGGTTGGTAGTACGAGTCAAATAAAGCTTCAGTGACCTCAGGGTCTGTCTGTCCTAACCAGTCTGCAGAATTTTGCTAATCTGACTCCGAGTGGAGTGTTTATGAAGGTTGTATGCATGCTTTTCAGAAACTGAAAGCTAACTAAGCATGGATATTCTGTAGCTTGATAAATACTTGGTAGGGTTAAGGTAGGGAGATAGATTTCCCCCCTAGCAGAATGGTTGTCCTTTGACTAGAGAGAAAAAACACTCTGAAAAAGTAAGAGCTGCCCTTTACTGCAAAACTTGAGGATGTGTCTTCTGCATCAAAATCATAATGGTGTTTCACTGTGTGAAAAATCACTTTGAACACAAAATTAGTCTTGTCTGTTACTGCTCATGTTTATATGATGTTCTTTGGAACAGTAGCCAGTGTTAAAAGAAACACATACTCTAGTGTGGCTTTTTTTTTTTTTTTGGAGACAGACCGCATTATGCAGTGACAGAAGAAAAGAAAGGGTGTTGCATGTAGACAGTACGTGATCTGTTCTTTAGCAACTAGCATGATGTGCTAGCATTTTCACTGTGAAAATGTTGTCATTGCAGTATTGATGATCCTCTTCATGCTGTACACATACTGTATTTGAGCCTGTGATGTGTTTGCTTAGTGTTCTTTGCATATGTTTCAATCTTTAGGCTTAAAAAACTACTTTTATCAGAATCGGGGCATACTCTAAAACTACTTGTTGACTCTTTCACGTTCTCGTTAGGAGAAGTGGGTTGAAGTTGCACCAATGAAGATACCAAGAGCTGGTGTCTGTGTTGTGGCTGTGAATGGATTTCTTTATGCCTCGGGAGGCCGAGCTCCCAGTCACGATTTCGCTGCTCCAGTAACCTCTGACTCTGTTGAAGTTTATAACCCACATATGGACAGTTGGACTGAAATTGCCAACATGATCACCAGCCGCTGTGAAGGAGGTGTAGCTGTGCTGTAAAGCACAAGGAAGAAACTTCATCCAAGGAATGAGTGAACATGTGTCTCCTCAGATTTCCAGTTTCATTGTCCAGAAACCTTCTGGCAGCAGAAGCTTCAGTAAAGACAGTGGAGAATTAGATGAGAGGGCTTTTCCTAGGCAAAAGGAAATATTAAAACTCTTGCCCATCAAAGTAAATTGGCTTATCCAAAGTCTGTTTCAGGAAGTACTCTGTTAAAGGTAGGAATGTCTCTTATGACTGGATTAAGTTCACTTAAATGGCAAATTTGCCCTGTAAAAAATCTGAAGAAATCATTCCAGCATGCTAGAGACATTAATCATATTAATTCCCTAAGATGCACTAAAGTTAGTGTCTTTAGCTGGTCGTACAAGCTGGCAGAAGGCTGCTATGGATGGTGGGAGTCATCTGATAATAAGAGCAGACTGGCTACTTGGTTAGCATTAGTTTTCCTTTTCTGGGAGAAAACAAAGAGGAAAAGATGAGAGGCAGGGAAGACTTGGTACCTCTACTTGTGACCCAGCTGCATTTGAGCCTCTCCTTCTGCTGCTGGGCATAGGCATTAAATGTGGGTTAGATGTTTACTTCCCTGCCACCCAACTAACTGTGATGGTAAGCGGCTGAGGATTTCCTGTTCTCTAGTTTTTTCTTGCAGTTCTAATAATGTCATTCCACTTCAGCACAGGCTTTTTTTTTTTCCGTCAGTGGTGTCAGCAATGAGAGTAGAGCTCCTTTTTTGTGTAAACTTTGATTTTAAATGGAAATGCTGTTCATTAGATTAGCTGTCCTGCAGTTAGGACTCTTCTTAAACTGAAAATCCAGGGAAAGCATTTTGCCCATTTTTATTTTTCCTTACTTGTGTTTTACCCTGTGTGACGCATGCCAAGATTTGGCATTGGAATACATGCAAGGTGCACATGTTCATCCTTGCTACATCTTGTGTCCTGCCTCTTCCAAACTTTGAGTGGTTGGAGCTTTCTGTGATAGAATTAGCTGTGTTCAGCATTGGAGTGATGCTATCAGCGTGTCTTGTCTTAATGAGTTTGCATTTAGCGTGGATACACTTAGTAGAACAGTTCTTGCAGGAGTTTGGAGTTATTTCTAGATTCATCTAAGTAACGTTGTACTTGAAGCTGCTTTTTGCACAACACGATTGCATCGTCTGCACAGCTATAGATGACTCTGAAATAAGGCTGCTCGAACTTTGATAGACAGTGTTACTCTAGAACACAAAACCACAACTGGAATGTTACAAAACAGGAAGCCTGCACTATGGAGACAAAGAGGCATTCATGCTGTCTAAGTCAATATCCCGTTTGTGCAATTAACAAATTAATATACGAGCAAAAGCCTCCAGAATGAGTGTTTCAGGTACTTTAAGAATCAAGGGTTTACATTCTAACACAGAACTGGGAGCTTGCCAGCCTAAAACGTGCTAGACAATGGAGTATTTGTTTCTCGGATCACTCAAGTTTTGTATGTTTTATTTCAAAATGATTTCTTAGGTGTGTCTATTCTGTCTTTTTTCAAGTTTAAGCTTGTTTTAAACAGTTTTTCATAATAAAATGCATTTTTGTAACTTAGTGTGGAATGCTCTTGAATAGGGTGCTTTCCCATTGTAATCATTGTTGTATCATTGCTACTTTCACCTAATAGGTTATTTTGTTTGTTTATTTTAACTGGAAATCCCCCTGGTTATAAATGTGGACTACTTTAAAGCTGCAAATAACATACTTCTGTAGTTAAACACTCCTGTGTTTTTGTTCAGTTTTGTGCAGCCATCTCTGGGATCAAAGGATAGGTAATATTTCTTAAGCTTTTCTTATTTAGGTTTCAGGATCCTTCACAAGCCATTTGAGAAACGTTACCTTCAGTGTATTTTATAAGGGAACTACACGTTCACTTCTCATCCCTTTCACTAAACTTTCTGGCTTAGAGCAGCTTGAGGGAATCTGCTGTTGGTATGAAGTTACCTTCTCCAGTTTTTATGGTCAGTTTTATGATGTTTCAGTGAGGCGTGGAACTCAGTTGATTACAGTCTCCGATATTCATCACGTCTTTCCCTGACTCAGGCCAAAGACAGTAAGTACTCTTGTCTGGATCCATTTAAAAAAAAAAATACTGTGTCTAAGTAAGAAAGAATAAAAGAACTGTTTTTATTCACAAACTCACTTTTACTTTGTTTATATTCAGAGAACATCTAACTGTATTGCCAATTCGGAGATATGATGCTGTTAGCATGTACAAGTCAACAGGGTATGCAAGTCAGATGCTCACATACCAAGCTGCTCTTTCAGCAACAAGAAGGCATCTCTATCTTGAGGATAGGCAGGTTTCTTAAACCGTTCTTTTGCAGAATGACAAATTTTAAGTTATGGTAGGTGATTCATTCTTCATTGAACAGCTATGAAGAACGGTGCTCTAAGACAGCTATGAGGATTAACTAAATTGGTCCTAAGAACATGTAGAGATGTCACATTTCAGCTTTTTTCTTTTATCTTACACTGTACTTAATACTTCGGATAAAAAAGCTACAGTAAATAAATTCACAGAAGGTATAGTTGGCTTCTGAGGTAGCTGAAGCTGGAAAAGGAAATGAGCATGACTGATGCTGTTGATTTTTCCCCTAAATGATGTTAGGAAGAGAATACCCTCCTGCAGTCTGTTTCAATAATCAGTCAATCACAAAGGGATCACAGGGTACAATTCTATTTGTACCTGCCCAGGTTCCTCAAGTAAAACGAGTTGAGGAGGGAGGATGCACAAGCTTTTTTTCAATTGTATTGTCTGATCTCTTAGTGCTAGCAAGAGTCCTTGTGTCATATCATACCAAGCATCATCTGACAGTAGGAATACGATGGTTCTTCATGACTGTGTGCAACTTCCTCACTTAAGTAACCCTCAGTCCAAACAAAATCTAGGAACTAACCTTTTGTCTCTTGTGGAGCTTGAAAACAGTTTTCTAGCTGTCCCTGCTAAATCACAGCATCTGAATGACGTTTTAGGGGAATGCTGACCTTGACTTCCCACCACAAACAAACCTTGCCTATGCCTTGCATATTCCTTCTTATCTGACTAGTGCTTAATCACACAGCATTTAAAACATCTCAGTTGAAATAAGGTAGAGAAGTTTTGCCTCTCTTTTCTTGCATTTCCACAAAATAGGAATTGAAAGCTTATGTATTTCTGCACAATTCCACTTCTTTAAATGCTAAACTTACTGCATTCATCTTGTTATTGTTTGGAACACATTTATGACTATATGGTTGTTCTCCCTACCACAGAACATCAGCACGTTATAGTTAAACCAGATACTTTAATCATTCAGAATAGAGCAGTTCATACCTGTATTACATGAATCTCCATATTAAATTAATATGACAGTGACATCTTAACTCATTCAAGAGTGATGCTTTGTTCTACAGGCAATAGCAGATTCATGCCTGCCTTGGAAGCGATCAGTATTTGCAATCCTTCCTTCCTAAATTTGCTATGAACTTACTTGCTTCAAAATAAGCATCTCGATTAATGCCATCTTATGACATCTAAGCATGAATCTTTATTTTCCCTGGACCTCAATACAAATACCTTATTAGCAGATAAACAGCTTTTTCCTCTTGCTTTATTGTTTTGGGTCCTGCTATTTATTTCTGCTGATAATTAGGTTCTTCTCTGAGTAAGCTTTCATTGCTACAGTAGCTAACAGTGATAACGCTGCCACCACTGTTGCCACTATTCTCAATCCTTTAAACCAAATAGGATAAGTAGGAAGAAGGGAAAGGTCATAATGTAGTGCTATCCCTAAGCCCATTACCAGCATTATTGCACCATCAGTGATATCTTTAAAAAGCAAGGCTTGCCAGGCAATTAGAGGAGGAACCATACTGTTAGCCAGGTTCATCCAGTCTGGCTTGGCTGGGCTGTTTTCCGGGACAGCAAACCCCCACCTCATTCCTCCTAGGAAAGAGAGGATTACAGCACCGTAGGTAACCTGAGCGAACGCCAGCTCTGGGTAGTAGGTCCCTTGGACGACCATTGACAGCGGCACAGAAACAAACGGAATCAGCCCCGCCAGGCTTAAGTAAAGGGCTGGCTTTGGAGAATCCTTCAGCGATTTCATACTTTGTCGAAACAGGCCCAAGTCTTTGGTCTCAGATTCTTGGGGGGGCTTTTTCTTTAAGAGAGGAAGAGAGGTGTGAAAAGCCCGGAGCTTGACTGCATACACAGATGCTCTGTTGAGGCTTGGACATCTGGAGAGAAGACAAACATCTCTCTGCAGACAGAGGCTAGGAGAACGGCAAGTTGTCTTATTCTTTCCATGCAGTAGTAGTCTGGGGCCGGTTATCTTCTGGAGCTGCAATTATAAAATTTGTTCTGAACACCTTACAACATACGCTTCCTGTCCTACAGTTAGAGTATATATGAAGTACTGTGCTGAGCAAGTAGTTTTTCTGCTCAGAGAACATCACTGATGCCCTTCTTCTTTGGCTTTCAAATGTTTTTTAATTTAACAGATCAAGCTGATATAGCTTTCACAACCTAGCTGACAAAGAGCAGCTAGGCTCTTCAGTGAACAAGCAGACCTTACTCACTGTGAAAGGTGTATATATCCACTTATTCTTCCACCCACGCAAGCATTCTTTAAGCATTTTTAACTTAACTTGTCAGGCCTTTTCAGAAAATATGATTTCAGAAGTAGAACAATGTGACCCCAGAAAACTGCTACTATCCCCTCACTACTCTGTAACAATAATAATAATAGGAGAAAGGGAATTTAGACACCAAAATTTTATTTTTAAGAAGTTCGCTTTGGCCAAAGCCATTCTGAAAATTAGGAATGTGCTTGAAACATGTAACTGTGATAAACATGTGACTACTCTAACTTGTAAGTCACTTTTTTTCCCCAATGCTCCAACCATGCAGTTTGTTATTCTAGAAAAAAAGAGAGAGCAAAGAAAGCTTCAGAAACTTACTCTGAAGGGTGTGCGGAAGCAGCATCGTTGCATGAGGTGAAACATATTTGCTTTACTGAGGCCCTAAAAGAGACAAGCACAGGTGACGGCCTGAAGCTGATGAGCAGCCGAGCTCATGCTGTCCCCGGTAAGGGCCCGGGCTGCTCTGTCACCCGGCCGCCAGCCCCTTACCGCGGGACGTTTCGGAGCAAGCACCCCGGGCGCTCTCCCACCCCTCACCCGCCGCAGGACATCGCCTCAGGCCGCCGCCACCACGGCTCCCAGGGCAGCCGCCGGATATCCTGCGGCCCGGGGCAGCGCTCCGCTGGGGCTCGGCCCCGGCCGGGAACGGGAACGGGGCGGTTCGTTCCGCCGGGCGGGGAAGGGCCCGGGCGTGCGTGGCAGCGGCCGAGGCGGGGAGCCCGGTACGTGCGGGGCCGGAGGCGGCCGGGCCCGCCCGGCGGGGCAGGGGGGGGACGGGCGGCGGCTGCGGGCCGGGCCGGGGCAGGCCGGGGGGCGGCCCCGTGAGGGGAGCAGCGAGCCGGGCCTCAGGCGGCGGCGGGGCCGGGCACAGCTCGGTGCGGCCGCGCTGCCCCGCTGCTCCCGGCGGGGAGGGAGGCGGAGGAGGGAGCGGGGCGGCTGCTGCCGCCCTGGCGGTGCCGACATTTTGTCAACGCGCCGCGGCGAGGTGCGGCGGGCTGGGACTACAACCCCCAGCGTGCCCCGCGGGCACGGGGTGGCGGCGCGCTGCCTTGTGGGTCTCGTAGTTTCCCGCCCGGTGCGGCGGGGAGCGTTAGAAGCGCTCCGCGTGGCCGGCGGCGGAGCCGGGGGGGGGGGGGGCGTGTCCCTTCCGCCTCGCCGGCCCCGCCCCCCGCGCTTGCGAGCCCCGCCCCCTCCGGCCCCCGGCCGGGCAGGGCCGGGCAGCCATTTTGGGCAGAGCTTTGTTATGGTTCTGGGGCCGCAGCAGGCAGCGAGAGGGGCCCGGCCGGTGAGTGCGCCGCCAGCCCGACCCCCCCCCTCCTCCCACCGCTCCCGGTTCCCCCTCACATCCCCGGGCCCTTCCCCGAGCCCCGACCCGACCCCTCCGTACCCCCCCAGCACCGCCTCGGAGCGGGCCGGGCTCGGCCTCCCGTGGGCCGGGCCCCCGCTGGCGGCGGGGAGCGGGGAGCGGGGCGGGCCGGGGGGGGGGGGGGCGGCTCCGGGCAGCGGGACCCCGCTGGGCTCCGTCCCCGAGCCCTCAGCGAGGGGCTCCCCGCCGGGCAGGGCCGCCCGGCCGGGCCGGGGCAGGGCCGAGGCTCCGTGGTTATTGTTTCCTGCTCGGCCGGAAAGTTTGCGGCGCCTGACACGTCCCCCCCCCCCACCTCCCGGCCGCGCTGAGGGGGTGGCTCCGGGCTGGCAGTAAGGGGGCTGCGGGGCCGGGGGGGGTAAAGTCCCCGTGGGGCCGGGCTCGGGGCTTCCTGCTGGGCGGAGCGCCCGGGGCTGCCGCTGTTTTGGTGGCGAGTTGGAAACGAAACTGGGCGAGCCGTGCTTCGGGGGGGGGGGGGGCGGGGGGGAGGGAAAATGGGGGGGGGGGTCCTCGGGCTGTCCCCGGCCTTTCTGTAGGGCTGGTGGATGAGGTTTGCCGCCCCCCCCCCCCCCCCCCCCCCGCGGCTTCACGCAGCCACCCGCGTGCTCCGGGCAGCCCGGGCCGGGTGTCCCCGGCTCGCTGCGGGCTGGGGAAGCCGTCAGGTGTCGGTGGGGCCCCTCGGGAGCGCGGCTCCAGGAGCCAGCAGCGAGCAGGAGGCAGCTTTTCTCGGCGTCCTCCGCCCGGAAAGTTATTTCTGGGAGCCTGGTGCGTGCCCAGGTAGCCTGAAGTCTTGGTGGTTTCACGTAAACAGCAGTGCTTGGGCTCGATCAGAATAGCTGTGCTCTCGCCTGGCTTTTCAGACATTTATTTAAGGCTTTAAGCTGAATTTGGTTTAATAACGAGCCATGTTGGAGCAACTTCAGCGGTTCTTGGCTTTCTGTACGAGCCGTGGGTTCTTAAACAGCTCTAGCCGAGCAGTCGCTGTTGAAATCCTTGTAAGCAATGGCAGAATCTTTTAAAAGCATTGCTGCAAAATCGTTTTATGTTAATGCGACCAGGTAAGTCAGCGTTTCCTTCCCAGCCCCCAAGGTGTGAGTGACACAGGTGTTAGTAATGCTGATAATATTCTGGAAGGTTGGAAGTGGCTGAGTGAAGTATGTAAACAGCAGAGGGGGCGGGAGGCACGGAGGTGAGAAAACACCTGAGATAATTGAAGAGCCATCACGGATGAGTTTACCGGGGAGTTACATCGCTGCTGTAAAAATCTGAGATGTTTATGAAAAAGACTTGTGCAAATGTTACTTCGTGAATGAATATATGGGTGGTATTTCAAGCGAAAGGTTCCCTGTGCTCACATATTTGGAGTCTGGTGTTTTCAAACTTCCAGTCTCTGACTCAGGAAAGAAACAGGTGTAGAGCCCTGGAAAGAGGAAATAAAATTACTGAATTTAAGAAGAGTAGTTTTTCCTTTCGCATTAGTTCAGAGTATTTCTAGAGAAAACCACCATAAAATAACTTTTTAAAGTTTTGTGTTTAGAATAGAAAAGCTTTAGGTGATACTTTCCTTATTTTTTTTTTAGCAGCTATTTGTAAGGAAGCACAACCTCT
This sequence comes from Anser cygnoides, assembly GCF_040182565.1. NCBI lineage: Eukaryota > Metazoa > Chordata > Aves > Anseriformes > Anatidae > Anser > Anser cygnoides. Next base: position 23,871,028 of record NC_089880.1, on the reverse strand, counting down.
GCATATTTTATACATCTGGTTTGTAGTCTTAATCCTATATGACACAGAAGTTTCCATTGCAGATATTATACTAGGACTTGAAGTGAAAATATGCAGGGAACAGATGGCATTTAAAAAAAAAAAAGCCCCTTTTTGTTTCTACAAATGTCTCTGAAATAAGAAAGAGGAGTAGAATGCAGATGTGATAAGTATCACAAGCCAAGTGCAAATGGACACTTTCTGAGTTACTAGAAAAAATATGTTACTTTGAGAACATTTTTGCAGGTTACGGTCACCTTGTCTTAACAGATGTGAGTGCTTTGTACTTGGAGTTAGTGCCTCCTGACTTTCATGTTTTAAACTAGGAAATCAAGTCACTGAAGAAAAATAATCTTGGCTAGCATTTTTACAAAATGTTAGAAACATTTCAAGAACTGTGGATTTCTTTTTTAATAGCGAAAAATATTGTGGTTAGATCTGTGAATTTTCTCAGTGTGGGATGTCAGTGAAATTCTTGTCTTCACTAAAGAAAAAAAAACTTTATTGAACAAAAACTATTGAATCAAGAGTTAGAAGTAGCTTTTTTTAATTTAATGTTTTGTTACAGGATGTTTGAAGTTAGCTGTGTAGCTGCTGAATTGGTTTGGTTGTGAAGAGTACTTCAGGGCATGCTTTATTCATTTGCCTGAGCAGATTGGAAAAGAGCTGGTTATGTTAAGCAGAGCTAAAACATAAAGCACCTCTCTTCAGCAGAGCGCTGCTGCTCCTTGCATGGGTACAGCTTTTTCTCATGGCTTTGTAAAAAACACAAACACGGGACGATTGTTGCTGTAACTTAAACAGAGCAAGGTCATAGTTACTGAATCCTGCAGTTGGTGAAGCAATCTGTGTAGCAGGGAGTTTCTTTGGGATTTTTTTTAACTTATTCATTTGGAATTCATGGCTTTCTTGATGAGGCAGGGGTGGTTTCGATTTTGCTCTGCTAACACAGCAGCGTAAGTAGCTGTGCCAGTGTCACTTCTGTAGTGACCAGGATACCGGCTTGGTAGTACGTGTCTTTCATTTCCGTAAGGGCAGTGGAAGCGCGGGTTCTCTTTACCTGTCAGATTTGATGAAAGGCAGCGAAGTTGGCAGAAACGTGGTTCTGCTCAGAACCCTTCACGAATGCCAGGATGTTGTTTAACTTGTGTTCTGCAAGGTGGCGTGTTCCTGTTAAAATGTGCCAAACTTCAATGAGTTATTGTATGGTCAGGAGATAAATTTACATTTTTGGGAGTGGATTTAGATAGAGACTGATAGCGGCTAAGCACCCACCGTCCCATGCATGTGTGTGCAGTGTGCAGACCTAAAAAATTCAGGTTGAGTCAAGGCCATTAGCATAACAGCAAGCAGGAAGGGAAGTCTGTCGGTTAAATTAATCATATATACTAGCAATCGGACTGGGTTACCCTAAATTGGAATTTTTTGATTAAAGTGTACTTAACTTTTTTCAGTTCCTGCCATCTCTAGCTGGGCTTCAGAAGTGCCTGGCAAAGAGAAGAATTTTAATACTTTATACTTCTTAGACCTTTCTGTAATTAGGCAGCAAAAAGACTTTGTAAAATGTTGGTGTATGCAGTTCCCTAAAATGACTAATCTGAAATAGTTGCACTCCCAAGGTCTGGCTTAACAAAAATCCTTTGAACCAGTGCATCCAGACATAACTGAGGTTTTATACAGTAAATGATGATCAAAACGTTTTTGTTTTTTTTTTTGCAGTGTATGACCCCGTGCCTCTGGGGCTGTTGTACACTAGGGGGCTCACCCGGAGCTATCGAAGTTCTAGGACTTAGGGTTGTTCCAGCAAAAATGCTAGCATATTTTTCTTTTTTTTTCTTGGTTCTCTCCTTGAATCATGTGATCCCTTCAAATTTGGGGGTTTTGTAGCCTTATCTTCCACCTTAAAAGAAGCATCTCAGCTTCATGGTGTGTTGTTGGTGGCTCTCAATGAGCAAAGGTATGTGCACCTACTGTGTGTTTATGATGTTGCCTTTAATTAATGTCCTTGGTTTTAGGAAGAAGTGAAGTATTTTGAATGAACTTCCCATGGAAATCTATTTCCAGCATCTGTTCTGTGTTCAGGTAGGCAGTGTCGGGGGGGATAATGGTGTGGCCAAGAAAGACTGACAGGGGGCAGAGGCTTAGTGTGGCACAGGCTGCGTTCCTGGATCGCTGTGACTCTCATGGCATAGTTGCAGCATACGGAGCATGTGACGGTGACCATTGTGCTCTGGAACTTTGTCATCCTTCATGTGTGATGAGCAACTCTCCTGTAAATAAAGGGCTGAGCCTGCCGTGGAGGTGTGTGGTGTTATGATGGGCACGGAGATTATTGTTCTCCACAAAGTTGCTGGTGCACTTATGGCAAAGCTTACAACAGGTCTCCAGCCTCTCAGCAGAAAGGAGTGTTTTGCCATTGTGTTCCAGTGCCCCGTCCATCATGGAGGGATTAATCAGTATTCACATGAGGTGGTCTGAAAAGGCCTTTGATGCTAGTCTTTAAAAACTCGGTGGGGCAACTCTGTTACCCTGCAAATGTTGAATTTATTATGATCTTCACTTTTTGTACTGGAAAACCTTCCTCTACTTTGAACTCAGTTTAAGCAGAGAAAAAGGTTAAAGATGACTTAAACGTCTTCAGATTGGCTGGGCCTGTTGGAGTGTGTCCTACAGCATTTAGGGAACCGAGAGCCTGCAGGGAGGGGAAAAGTTGCAGAGTACTGAAAAGCAGTGAGTAGCGCATCCACTCGCAACGTTTAGAAAAAGGCAGGGCTTGGGTATGTTCAGCTTATCCTCATCACAGAGGGGCAAAAGCAGAGCATGCACATCAGAGTCTCTCCTGGGTCAGAAAACGTTTGGTGTTTTCACTTTTGTGTGTTGAGATAATACTCTTACTAAACACACGGATTGTATGCTCTTGACAAATTCAAGAAGTCTGAAATCAATACAAGGCATTTTAGTGTAGATGGGGTTCGGATTGTGTTTGGGAATATTACCTTACACGGAATGAACAGCTGGCTAGGCAGCGGTCCTGTGAGAGTATCTAGGGGTTGTAGTGCTTCCTAAATCGTCATGAATCAGCAGCACCGCTGTCGTGAAAATTCACTTGTCATACTGGAATATGTAAAAGAGTTGTAAATATGGTAATGAAGCAGTTTTCCCGTTCTGCTGGGGAATGGTTGGTCTCCAGCTGAAAGTGTCTTGTTCAGTTTGCGATATTGTCATGCTCTGAGTAAGTTATGGCTAGGTAAAAAGGTCTGTAGAGAAGATAAGGTCTGGAAAGATATCACCTGCGTGAAGGTTGAAAAATGAGATTGTTTAGCTCTGGAATGGTTTTGTATAACTTGCGTTTCATCAGACGCTAGCAAGTAAGCTATAAAACAGCTTAAAGTTACCTGCAGGTGCAAGCAGGAGCCAGCTCTGACATCCTGGCACTGTCTGCAAGCTGTCAGGCTAGGTAGCTGGGTCACATTAGTTTTTATCATCTTCAGTACTTTGAACCTAAAAGCTTATAGCTTCAGCAATAAAATTGGAGTGTTTGTGCCATTTTTTGTTTGTTTTTGGAAAATGTGTCTATGTTTGATCCCAGAATGTGCTGTTAACATCCTTTTTCTGCTGCCAAGCAGCGCTAGGATATGGGGTGGTCTGTGGGGCTTTCCCAGCTTCCCCTAAAAAAACTATTAGGATCACCTTTAAGTCAGGGAACAATGAAGTCCTGACCTGGAGAAAGATGATTTCAAAGGTAGCTGCAGAGAGAGGTTCAGCAGCTTGCCCTACCTGTGGTGAATAGGACAAGCAGCTGGGAGCAGAAATGGCAACCAAAGATATTTAGGTTAGGCATTGGGTGCGGGGACTGGCTTTCAAACCTTAAGAATAACCAAAACAGATCGTAGAGATACACTTGGAGAGTGCTGATATGGTAATCTTTCATGATTTACAGCTCCCCAAAATATGCCAGTGGAGGTGTGAATACCTGCATAATGGATTCCAGCCCACTGATAACAAACTTGTTTTTCTGATGCTTATTGAGACATTTCAGGATCAATTTTTGGACCTCTGCAGACTGAAGATGACTGTACAAATTCTTTTGGGGGATGTTGCTTAATTTATTTTCAAAGTCATCTGATGGGAGAGGGTAGAACTAAGGTCTTTTAAACCTCAGGAGAAGGGGATGATCTATGAAACCTCTCAAGTTTTTTTTTCCAGATGTTTTCCTAGTATTCCCTAGTTTATTGTAGGACACTAGGACAGAGGAATGACATTGCTTAACTCTTTAACTTGCACGCTGTACCTGCAGCGGACCAAGACAGTAATTCTCTGCAATATCTAAAGACAAAGCTCAAACCCAGTGGGCAATGTGTTGTCCATAACTCCTTGATTTATTTTGCTGAACGTCTCTCAGAGCTTCACTGCCTAGATCATAGAGCTCCAGCACAACAGCCCGAACATCCTAAGAGGATCTCTCTGCCAGCTGCAGCAAATCATCTCATCACAAGGTTAGGGATCACTCGTTCTCCTTTTTTGTTTTGGAGGCCAAGACCAAACAAATGGAATATTTATTCATGCGATTTATTTTAGATGTGTAGGCCTTGTTTTAAACTGGACTGTTTTCAATGACATTTTTGCATCGATGTTTGATATTTTCCTTATTAGAGTGCTGAAAATGTTAAGCTAGTGGAAGGAAAAATGATAGCCGAGTGTAAACTTCACAAACTGTAACGCAGGTGTTGTACACATGCTGGGAGGTGCTGAGTGAACGTGTCTTTGTCATGTCGTAGTCACAGATGAATAAATATTGGATTTCTTCATATTGTCCTGGACTTGAGGTAAAATAGCTTGGAAGTAATCCAAAGGGAGGGAGGGGTGGAGATGGTATGATTAGTCCCGCAGTCTTGGGCAGGAAGTAACAATAGCTGGAATGTACTGCCTGGCCCACTTGGTAGTGCCGGCCTTGTAGGGCTGGGGTAATGGTACTGGGGGGAAGTAGTACTGTAATTTTGTTTGGGAGAATGGCCCTTTACTTCTGGATGTCCTTCTCTGTTTGTTTTGTTGACTCTTTTTCTTTCTCAGTTTGCAAGTGACATGCCTTCTTTTCTTATCCTTCATCTGGAATGCAGGTTGTACCTCTCTGTACTGGATATATAGCCTGTTTTGCCTTGAAACAAATGTTTGGTATAGCCTGGTTGTATTTAATAATCTTTAACAAAGGAAATACGTTTTTCTCAGGTCTGAAATGAATATATTTAAATGTAAATGTTCTGTAGTAGTAATAACAGCACCGATAAAATACTGGGTTGTAAAAGTACTGGCTTTCCTTTAGTAGGAAATGCTCATCCAGTTTTTTTTAAGGTACAGGAGAACTTCGTTTCATTTCTGCTTACAGCCTCCGTCTCTGGAAGACAGGTAGGCAGGAGGTATGCGGTGTGCAGCAGGGATAAGCCAGTAATTACATACTTGCCATTCTTTCCTTATGATGGGGAACATTATCCTGGTGCATGCTGCTAAGAGGTAGAAGTGACTTGGGTCAGGAAGGCTTTGGGCAGGCCACGCAGATGTGCTTGCTGTTCTTTGCTATTTCACTTGGTCTGGTGCGAGGTTTGGGGGGGATGGTGGTACCTTTAGAGGCAGCAATGACAAGGCGTTGTGCTTCGCAAGGTTCGGGGCAGAGCCCTGCCTTGACCTCACATACTTTACAAAGCTCTGTAGATCAAAGTGCACTGCAGAATAGATTTTTGATTCTCTTCTCTTGAAGAGCTAAATAGGTCTTTGGAATTGATTAAAACTAGCAGAATACCTTCTCCAGGTTTTAAAATAAATACCTCACTTCACAAAGTGCTAAAACTGCTGGAAAGTTCAGAACATTGTTCACATTTAAACACTACTTAATGCTCTTTAAATTAAGGGGGGCGGGGTGTTACTTCTTATCAGTAGTGCCAACGTATACACTTGCTTAATAGAGGTGTATGCAATACCTGGCATCCTGTTCCTTGCAGTAGGGGACAGCAGTGAGCAGGTTTTAGTATTTCAAGTGAACACTACAGTTCTCTAACAAACTACCGCAGACTGCTAAGGGGGCATTGGGAGGCAGTAGACTGAAGTGGCACAGGAGAGGTCCGTAAGGGATCATACTATTGTCAGTGGCTGTATGGTATCAAAGCTCCAGGAGTAATTGTTTGTAGGCACGGTATCTAGACAGTCTGTGCTCTCCCATTCTGTGCTTACAAGATGTTGAGTCTTCTGGTTCTCGCATGTTTAACATAGCGCTATCTTTGTGCTCAGAGTAAACTCTTCAAAACCCACTGGAATGATTCAGTTGCAAATGCCAAGCTGCAAGTTCTCACTTGCTCACTGAGGTTCTGAGCCTTATCTTGCACAGGCTATTGTCAAGGTTCCCCAGAAGCCAGCTTTTCCAAAATGTGTGTTGGGCTTTTGTGCAAAACATAACTTGCTTTCACAGCTGAGCTTGCAGGCTCTGTCCTAGAAATCTCTTTTTCTCTGTGATTTGGTTGTGGTACTCCTGTATGTCCTTGTGTCTTGGGTTGTTGTGAAGAAAGAAAGAAAACATCTCCTTTCGCCAGACCTCACTGTGTTCTAAAATATCTGTAAGTATTCACGAGACCAGGTCGTTAAAGGCTTTGCAAGGTATGTGGTTGGATGTGTGTAACTTTGAGGGAGGTAGGATTTGGTCAGTGTGACCTTCGAGAAATGGGAAGCAAGCAGGTAAATGGAGAGGGTGTTTGTCAAACAGTACTGCACAGGGCACCGGGGGAGGACTGTCAGTACAGCAGAGTTTGAGGGTATAGCTATGGCCATGTGGACCTTTCTTAATCTGGTTTCACTTTGCTGAAGTTAGCCATCTGATTTGCGAAAGTGGTCAGACACATAACAGTTGATGATTTTCCCCCATCCCTTACCTGCTACTCTGCAAAAACTTTTGCAGGGACAAGCTTCTGGCGTGTTTTCATCTGGGAGCGTATGCATCTGCAGTGTTGTTTCTAGAACACAAAACAGTTTTGATGATTCTGCAGGATGGATTAATTTGCTTTAACGTGAAAAACAAGGTGTTAATCTTTCAGTAATCGTTTTCACAAAAACCTTTAATACCTGCGTGTACTCGGGAAGATTTTTCAATACACAATTAACATTTTAATTCATCATTTAGTGTTCTAATGGGCTCGTACTTCCATAATTCTATAAAATCCAGTTTGAGTGCTGGGCATTTTTAGATGTTAGATTTTTTTTTCAGCAGCCAGATGCAATTCAAACAACACTTTTCACAGTATTTTTAATTAATACAACTGTCATTTGTATTTGAGTAACCTGTTGGGGGTCTAGCTATGATAGAACAGGGACAAGTAGCAGGGGCAGATCAGTGTTAGAGTTACTCTGGCACACACCACCTCGGGCTTGTGAGCACTACCTGTCGTACGTGTCCTTCTGGAACATCTACATTTGTCCTCTGAAAACGCAGCCGGATTTCAGTAGTGAGACAGACTGAAGGTGTGTCTAGACAATTGTATTAATGGATACTGAGAGCAAAATGAAAGAAAGTTTGTTTTGCAGATACTTTATGTAGGTGAACCTGCCATTATCTGCAGATACATGAGCTCAACTTGAGAAGACTCAGCTCAACAGTTGTTATGACAACTATTGAACTAGTAATGCTGCAGTTGTCTTTTATAGGAAGGCCTAATAATATATGCGAGGTTGAATCAAGATTTATAATCACGTTATTCTAAAAGGGCTATGTGCACAAATATGATTATCCTATTAAATAAAATGTTTCTCATAATACCAAGCCGTGTTCTGGGGTTGGTTTTTTAGTTTGTTTTGGTTTGTATTTTTTGTGGGGAGAATAGGATAATGAAATGTCATGGTTTTTTTATATGCTTAAGGAAATCAGAAGCATGCTTTGGACTCCTGCTAGGTTGGGCTGCAGGTTGTGACTCGCTCTTTCTGTGCATGTACTGCATGAATCAAGACCTGTCATATTCTGGTGAAAACATAGGGAATTAATTCTTTGCCATAAACTAGCATACACCTGTTAAATGACACTCCACTCTGCAGAATGGCAAAGTAGAAAGCTCTGTTGTGTGTGTTCAGGCATATCTGCTTGATTTAAAAATGAAAAGAGCTGCACAGAAAGAAAAGTGATGAGGGAAGTAAATTCTGTTCTGCCTTATGCGCCCATTAAATTGTTCACTAATTTTTCTGAATGCTTTTGCAACCCAGCTGACATCTGATCTTTAGGAATATTGCTGAAATCCCAGTTGAGTTTATAAAGATGGCCAGTTAGAAAAACAAATCTTTACTTTTAAGTAAACATGTTCTAGTTAGAGAAATACATAGAAATGCAGCGAAGTGAACAGGGATTGTGGCAGGGATTGACAGATCCTGTCTGTCTGACCTTCTGTAGTGCTGTTTGCTGGATTGATAAATGTATAATGAAGGGTAAACGTTTAATTTTACCCTGTTTTTCAGCAGAGGCTCCAAGGCTTTGATTTGCTGCTGCAAGAGAGGAGAAATGGAATTAGGGGCTGTAATTAATAGGATGCTCTGTAGATAGCAGAGTTGAAGGGGGACCTGAGGAGGTTCACAGGGAACACAGAGGCAGAAAAAACATCCAATCAAACTTGTCTGTTTTGGAAATGTGTGCTGAAACATTTAGTGTGAGCAAAGGTTCGAAGCTCTGATTTCAGGGCATCCCTGTTCAGAGGGTGCGCGCTAGGATGGTACGGTGCAGCGGGACACCTCGTGTCTGTCCAGCCACTTGGGGCTGCTCTTGCTTCCCAGCAGGCAATTATTTTGTGGGTCAAGGCACACATGGAAGCAGAAGTAATAGGAACAACAACGCTGCTGATCAGGCTGATTTGGGTTTTAGGAACATCAGCCATTTCTGATTAGCTTGTTTCTCCTGTGTTCCGTTCTGGTTGGTGTAGGTCGTGGCATAACCTCCTTGGTTCATGCTGCCAGGTATATATGGAAGGCTCAGCTTGAGAATCAAAGCTTCAGAAACTCTCTGGTATCCAGATTAACTCTGGTCACACCCGTGTTAGGACTAAAGTGAAAGTTAACAGAAGGATTAAAACAACTGGACATCTATAATGAACAGTAACACAGCAAGAACACTTTGTGAATGGTGTATTAGAGGATGTTTTTGACCTTGATGTGTGTTTCCTTACCATAATCTTTGTGTCGCTTTTAAATTGAGTATGCCTGTATGTTCCTTCCATTTTCATGTTAAGCTTGTAATATTTATTTAGACAAATACACAGTGAAATTTTGTTATATAAAAAAGCATCTGTAATGTTCACTGATTTTGGACTACAGTGGTAGTAGTTTTATAGCAACAAAAGCAGGAAAAGATGTTGCTATGAAAAAAACAGATGAAACTTTAAACGCAACAAGTGAAAATAGATCACTTAAATGGTTTTTAAAAAGATTAATTAAAACTGTTAGCAAGCAGAAGCCAAGTGCTAATACAGAGTTAAATATTTTATGTTCTTATATTACTTGTCAGAAACTTCTGTCTTATGATCAATGAAAGAATATTTTGGAGTGGTTGATAGACAACCTTTTTTCTTCACTAAAGCTTATTACAGGAGGTTTAATTGTTCTGAAAGAGGTATGGCTTTATAAAGTGTCTCATTTAGTGATATTCTCATTTTCTGCTTTGTATTTGCAGAAATATTTCAAAATTGAACACCAAGAGAGAATAAAAATGGATTAAATTTGCATTGACGAGCACCTTTGTTTGATTTCTTTGCTTGGAAATGGGAGTGGCTACCAGGGATGATCTTTGGCCTTGCTGTTTTCCATAGTGAAGCAATTGTAGACCAGATTGGCTGAACCATAAGTGCAGTATGGGAAGGTTTGGGAGCTCAGCCTTCAGAGTTTGTGTTTGTTCCACGCACGTGTTCACGTGTGTGATCAAAGAGAGGCAGACCCATATGTACTGTGAGGAATCTTTGCTGTATTCATTACTGAATAGCTGGCAAAGGTCATTTCAGTTCTGTGTGTAGTCAACAAGAGAAACAATATTAGATAATAGGAAGAAAGGATAAAAAATGCAGAATTTTGCCAGCATATAAATCCTAGATCTTGAACGTTTTGTGCGGTTTTGGTGACCTGTATCTAAAAGATACGGTAAAGGTTAGTGGGGATGATTAGAGATGTTCAGAAAGTTTCCACAAGTAGTCTGACTTAGCTTGGAATACAAATGGCTTGATGAGTATGTATATCATATATAAATTCATAAGTATCATGAAAAAGTGAATGTGGTGTAGTCAGGCATTTTGATAACACAAGAGAGCATCCAGTTGAACTGAGAGATGTTTTTATCGCCTCAAACTGAAATTTACACAAAGTACAAGGAAACTCTGTCTCATCTCATTTGGGAGACAAAAATGTATACATGTGTTTAAAATATAAAGCAATTCAGCAAATTGGCCCTGACTGACAATTAACTAATACAAACTGCCTTAAAATTCTGCAGAACTCAGAAAGTATGCTCTAACCTCTGTTGCTACTCATGCTTGTCCTTGCACTTCTTTCTTAAGAATTTACTGTAAGTTGCTATCAGAGAATGTTATTGATAGACTTTGGGTCTTGCCCATTATTATTTTGTGATATAGCTGATGTCAGTTATATGGTAGGTTATAAAAGTGGTCTGTTGGCCAGGGTTCAGCGTGTGTGAGGAGGCTGTGAAATGTAGCATATGGGCTAGTCCTGGAGACGAAAATGTTTCAGGAGTAGTATTTACAGCAAGTTTTTGCTTTAACAAAAAGAAAACATTGCGTTTTAATGTCATATACCTTATTCTTTTAGTGATATTACATGCAAAGGAAGATGATGACTGACAAGCAGTTTGTTGGAATAAGGAGCCATCTACAGGCTGTTATTGGCATACAGCTGTCAGGATGTTGCTTATGCCAGAAAATACAATTTTGGAAGGGCTCAAGACAAAACTTTGAAGTTTCTATCTGAAGCATGTCTTCTGTGTGCTACTTGAAGAGAAATGGGTGGAGATTAAGCATCTCGCTTTAATCTGCAGCAACTTCTATGCAGATTTTCTTAAGCCTCCCAGTAACTGCAACATCCACAAGTGAGATTGTTTCAGAGTAAAAGTTATATCAAAAGTATAGAAGTATCAAAACACTTGATAAAAGGTTTGAGAAGATGTGGAGGTTATTCCTTTAGCAAGTGTCAAGTTTTCGGATAGAGCAGCGCTTGTCTGTGGGAACAAGAGCATGAGGTTTGTAAATGTAGGCAGCAGCCCGAAGTACCGTGTCTACAAGTTGCACCAGGCCGTATACGTGCATGTTGAGATGTTGCTCCTTAATGAACTGCCCTGGTCACTGATAATCCTAAGGATATCAAAATAGCAGGTTAAGAGGCCTGAATCTTCTACATTGGTGGTGGGAATTTTGCACTGGAGTTTCACCCTGGGTTTGACTGTGCTGAGATAGCAAAACAGAAGTTTTGCTAAGTGCTGATAGGCTTTCCTTTTCCATTTCTGAAAAGCAATGGAAACCTTTTTGTGAAGGTGAACCTGGGTATTGTACTTCTATGGTGGTTTTATTTTTGTTGTGTATTTTGACCTAGTTCTTACTTCAAAATTGCAATTCTGTGGTGTACGTTTATTTAGGTACCTTTTAAATGCAGGAGACAGTTCTGTGTGAGTTTTGCTCTGTTTTGGTCCCGTCTTTCAGTTCAGTGTGAATCATTCCTGAGGTTCATTAAATCAACATCTTAATGATATGACTTTCTTCTGTCAGTAGTTTGACAGAGCTTAATTGCTCTGCAGTTTGTTCTGAAAAGCATATTTATTCAGAGGGCGAAGTGATTAATCTTATTTAAATACATCTACCTCTGCATTGCCCGTGTCCCTGTTTTCTTCTGCTTACTACTGAAACGTTTGGTAGCAGCCTCAGGAGGTCACATCTGAAGGAGCTCTGTACCTGTGCTGAGTTCAGCGTGGTAGGAGAATTGTTTTGTCTGCAGCAGGTGTTTCACACATCCCTGTACACACTGAAAAATTACCCATTAATGTAATGTCCTGAGAGGTTAGCACTTCTGTTGTTGGCAGTGTTGTGACACTTACTAGCTTGTGGTATTAGATGCAACGTTCAGAAAGCTTCCAGGTCAGCGTTGCGTATGGCCACACGTAATCTGTTCTTTCTTCATCTCTGCTGGTGCTCTGTAGGGGTTGTGAGGCTTCTTGTTTCCATTCTGCTTCCAGAAACGTGATCATGGCTCACATCTGAAGTGCCAAAATCCTTCCCTTCTCCAAACTCTCCTACACAACAGTAACATCTATTTCCAGAAAGAAAAAAATGATAGGGTGAGGATGAAAAGGTGATGATTCTTACAGTATCACCTGTGTATGTTTATTTTGAGCTTCTATCAAACCAGTCTTAAACTTGCACCAAAAAAAAAGCATGCTTAGCAGAGTAAAGAATGGCATAACGAGTGCAAGGAAAACCAAAATTGTTCAAAGAACGGAACCACATCCAAACAAGGAAAACCAGCTCTGACAAATCAAACATAAAGGCATATAAGGCATGCCTGAAGGGATCCTGAGAAATGTCTGATGGCATAAAAACAGCAATAGAACCTCTCAGATGTTTCAGGAGCAGTAAACCTTTCAGAGTTGGCTGGGTTTGATAAGATGGTTGGAGGATAAAGAGACCACAGCAGGAAAAAGCATTTTTTGTTGGTGGTGATATTTTCAGTGGAGCAACTCGGGGAATTTCCCAGTCTGGAGGCTCACCTTACAAAGAAGTTGGACTGCCTCAAACTGATGTTTAGAGATTCAGAATAATCAATAGTAAAAAATTGCTAGTGCCATGTAGCATTCAGTAAAAAAATATTAAAGGAACTTGTACACAAAATTTCAGAATGACTGCGGTGTCAGCCTTGGTGGCAGAGGAGCGGGAGATGGTGAACACGCCCCTTGGTTTTGACAACAGGAAACCAAAGGCAGGGCTTTAATAAATAATAATAATTTTTAAAAAAATATATTTTACTTGGGGGCAAATACTGGGATTGTTGTGGGACTCCTCTGTACAAGTGTCATATTATTGCTCAGTTGTGATTAAATAGTGTTAAGATTAATAAGAAGGGAAAAAAGCTTTAGTGTTTTGATGTGTTCTGTTAGAAATTTGCAGTCTGTCCATATCTTGAACCTTGCCTACCATCACAAAAGGGTTGAGTTCAAAGATGTGGAGAAAGATGACAAGGATTAGTTAGATTACGGAATAGCATCTGTTCAAGGGAGCAAGAGTAGGCTAGCTTTTTGGCTTTGGAAGAAGAATGACTGGACATAATGCTGTGTGTGACATGGAGAGGATGAGTTGGACCTGAGTATCTGTTCCTTCTGCTATTTAGAAAGAGGCCAGATGGATCTCTAGTCTTAGCCAATACATCCATTCTTCACAGTCCTTACAGATGTTGGTTTTGCTGCTTTAGACTTTCTGGCAAGGCACTGTTATAAAAGGGATTTTATTAAATAAATTGATAGTTTGTGAGACTGACTTTGAGATTGGACTAAGGTTTCCTATCCTGTCTTAGCACTTCTGTGTCCTCTTGAGGCATCCAAGACAAAGAGTATGGGTAAAGGGATTTATATTTTAGGTGATTTAGTTTTATATGGCTAGATGATTTCAGTTTGGGTTGCGATTGGAGATCAAATAGCTTTTACACTAGCACTACAGCTGCTCTGTTTCTCCTTCTGTTTTCCTCTCATCACAATTTGTCATGTTTCTGTTACTTGCATTGATGGTGTTTTTTTGTGTTTTTTTTTAGTGACTACAGTTCCTGTCTTACCTCTTTGATGGAAGAGGACTATGACCCAGAAGTGAACTTTCCACTGTAGAACAAGAAGCTGTTGTGGAATAATTTGTTTCCTTTTAAAAGCAGTACCCAGTCTACAAAAAAATAGAGTAGAAGAGATTATTTTTACACCTGGCATTTTTCAGTTCTTGTGACCTATGTTTCAGCATGTAAATGGTGAAAAACGGGGATATAAACATTTGTGCCTGCTTTTGAGCTTTACATCAAGTAGTGATTAGTTCTGTGGAGCATTAACCAAGCTACGTGAAGTCCAGAGTATATCCTGACATTCATTTTTCAAAAAGAAAAAAAATATATACTTTTTTTTTAGAAAGTTTATCTGATAAAAATGAAGATTATCTTTTAAGAGCACGTGGTCAGATGCTTCTTGTTTAGATCTCAGCATTTGGGGCAAACATTTTTCTATAACGTGGTCCTTTTTCTAGAGTGTTCAGATTGATCTGCAGACCATGAACTATCCAGCGGAGTTGGGTGTATCTGTTCAGTATTAATGATGGTATGGTTCTGAATGTTGTCATACAGACCTGGCAAACCTTTTTCTAATGTAAAAGCTGACTTCTGTAGTACCACGACTAGAGGATATTTAATGAGGTGAACGTGGTCGTGGCTTTTTTTAAATACAAATTACCTTCTTAGGTATTTTTTTTGTAGTGAGAGTGCAAAAAGAGGTTAAAATGAGCAGCTGAGGGGGTGAAGGGCACAGTTGGCACGAAGTGCGGCCTCTCGTGCTCTGCTTCGAGACGCACTATTGCCTCAAGGCTGGCCTGACGGTATACTGGAGAAGAAAGGAACCAGAAGGTCAGTGAAGCAGAGAAGAAAGTGAGGACATTGGACTGCAGAGGCCGAACTCTGGGTGAGTGATCATATGTACTTTTTTTCCTTGCCTATGCAGTATTGACTTTTTCAACTTTAATTCAGCCATGAACAAATAAAGCAAAATGGAAAGCTGAAGAACCTTCCACAAAAAGGCAGAATTCCATTATACAGAGTAGTAATGGAATTCTTACCGCCTTGACTAGTGGAAATTGCTATGACAAGTTGAAAAGAACAATTCAGTTTCATGTTCCTCAGTGAGACATCTGCTGGTCTTCAGTTGAACTTGCATTAAGATACAGGTCTTTCAACCAGCTTGTGGTCTTTAAGTTGAGGGGTGCAGGAACTGGCATATGGTTGTCTTTCAGGTCTCTGATCTGCTCTTAGTGTCTCAATATCATCATTGGTTTGGTCATTATTTAATTTACGATTATTTAATTTACATTATTTAATTTCCCTGGAATAAAATCTGCAGTGGTCGCTCCTTTGTAGATCATGAAACAGAGCAGTGAAGGAATGTACCCCAAATTCTGGCATGTCTTAGTTCGGTGCATTGTATGGCTTATGTGTGCTTTTTGTTCTGTTTTTTTTTTTCCCATCTCCAGGCCTATCCTATCATGAATTTCATAGGTGTGTTTTTAGAATGGAATTGTAAATGGAAGCTAACTGGGAATGTTTAAGTTACTACCTGTTCTGGTCAGAGGAATAAAGCAGGAAAAAATAATGTTAGTGTAAACAACTACAGTGCTTTTCCCGTCCTGATAATATAGACCAGGCTTTGGGAATTAATTTGTATGATTATTTCAGTTTGGAAAAGATAAGTCAGGGAATGGTCTTTTCATTTACAGATCCTGGCCATGAGGTTTGATGCCTCATTTTATTGAAGGGAGACACTGGACCTAAATGGCGCAGCATGACTTTGTTCCTGCCTGGCTTAACTTCTCAACACCACAGTCAACCAAGGTAACTGATACAGATCACTTGTTCTTACAGCTATGACAGTTTTAAAAGGGCAAAAAATTACCCCAGTGTTTTTTTGAACTTCAAATGTTTAATTTTAACTTCTGGTGTTTTTAAGAAAGGCTTTTGGAAACATAAAGGTAAAAATCATTTTTGTTGGTTTTGTTTCAACATTTTTTTTATTTCAGAGGAGGAAAGATCTGTTGCATTCAGACATGAAAGTAGTTCAGTGTATTTATGCTGAGACTTGAATGGAATCCCAAATAGAAAATAATTAAAGAAGTGTCCCCTAATCTGGGGGTCAAGTCTTGAGCTGCCACTTACTACTCAGGATATAATTCTTCGGTTTTCATTTATGAAAATAATATGGCCTTTGCTATAGTACATTGACAAAGCCCTTGGTCTCTAACTCCAAATTCAGAAATACTCATTTTTTTTACAAGTTTAAAATTAAGGCGCCTTCTTTCTAAAAATGTTTTCAGAAGAAGCTTAGGTTGGCCCAGGAAGTCTGTTTTAGGACTTGAAAAACTTGCATTACTTGCATAGGGCAGTGTTTAAAAATACTTCAGTGGCAAACCAGATCACAATGGACAATATTAAGTGAAAATACAGCTTTCATTTCTATGCTTAAATACAAGGAGACAAAAGTAACTTCAGGATGTTTGCATCGTTTAAAATGAGCCCCTGCATTTTTATAAATGAGGGGAAGTGAAGAGTAATAAGTTATCTGGAATTTTAACCCTAGAAGTATTAATGTCTTCTACAGAGTCTTTGTCATTTCAACACAAAAGTGCTCTAGCTTGAGTATTTCTGAATTTTAGTCAGACTGATAAGATCCTCCATTGCTGTCTGTTCTTTTGACTTTAGGGAGGAGTAGGTGAATGAGCACTTCTGTAATGTAAAATTTCTTAAATGAACTCTGCAGAAAGTATGTATTTGCAAGGAGTGCTGGTGAGATTATTGTATTAGGTTCTCTCTGACTCTTTGTAGGCTATGTGGAGTTGTGTGCCGTTCAGGTGACTAATGTCACTGGCTAGACAATGCAGATGTGGATGCTGTATTGAAAGCACAGGAATGTGGATTTTGGGGTGGTTTTCTTCAGTTGACAAAACATCACTGTTGGACACAGGCTCCTGGGTAGCCCTAAGGAGAGTTTTATTACATAACCTTTGTCTTTCTGCAGTCCCCTGCAGCCACCTTTGAGAAACATGGAGAGCATCTTCCACGGGGAGAGGGACGCTTTGGGGTGAGCCGTAGGAGACACAACTCTTCTGATGGATTTTTCAATAACGGGCCCCTCCGAACTGCAGGAGGTGAGTAGGATGGATTGGAATGCATTCTGAGAGCAAACATTCTGGAGTATTGTATGGAAAGAAGAATTCTGCAGAATATAAACATTTTCCCAAAATGCACCTTTTCAAAACATCCTGTAAGAAATTTGTGCTATTCTCTTCTCTCATGCCATGTGCCCAGGCCTTACGGGGTTTCTGTGGTAGCTGTATATGCCTTGTGTAGCTTGGTTTATTTTTTGAGATAATCACACGGTTTATTAAGTTTGGCCTCATAGTTACTGAGTAATCACTGATGTAACAAGAAAAACAGCCTGTTATTTCCAGTATTCTGCATGCAGTGTTGACGTTTTTTTTATTTGCATACTTATCTCCTTTTGTTTAGACTGCTGGCATCAGCCGTCCCTTCTCCGCCATGATTCTGTAGATTCTGGTGTTTCTAAAGGAGCTCATGTTGGGCTTTCTGGCAGTCAGCCTGGCTGGCATGGTCCCTCACGGGGCCATGATGGTGTGAACCAGCGTGGTGGAGGAGGAACTGGAGTTCATCGCCACTGGAATGGCAACTTCCATTCTCGGAAAAGTTCCGCCTTTCAAGAAAAGCTGCCTGTTGAAGCCAGGGAAGAGAAGAAGGAAGACAAAGAGCAGTTACAATTTGAGGAAGAAGACTTTGTAAGTGTGTAGCTTCTCACTAGAAGTGGCAGCTGTGAGAAGTAGCTTTTCAGATCTCATTTTTATTAGCGTTGATAGGTGGCAAGGATCTAGAGTTGCATTCCATTCCATGTTTCAGATCACTACAGATTTTAACAATGATTCCAGTGCTTGCAGGATGCTAATTGATACCCAGAGTCCTGGAGACTTGATGACCTTGCTGGATTATGGGTTTTGGCATGTTGTTATATTTTGCCAAATGATTATTAACTGAAGACAGCATTGTACCTCACAAGTCAGATCTTCAGTGCTCAAAAAGTGACACTCTGAAGGTGACAGTTTGATCTGCAACAAGAACAGTAGCTGTATTTCCTTTGTGGCTTTGCTTACAAAGCCTTTTTTGCTCCGAAGTACATCTATTCAGTGTATCTTCACTCTGACTGCTGTTCCTTTCTTCTGCATTCTGGTACCTGTCAGTGTACATGATAACCACCCCAAGCTTTCATGACATGTGCCCAGACCTTTGCAATCATCTGTCTTGAGTCATCTGGAATAGTATTTTCTTGTCAGAATTTTTTTTCTTATCTCTGTAAATCTATGCATCAGTGTTTCTTCAGCCATTTCTTCCATTGATATCTACAGTTCATCAGCCATCTTCTTCTTTCTCCAGTATTCCGATTTACCTGGTATTGTCAGTTACAATAGTCTCATTTATCCTGGCTCTATTTTTACTGGAACATCTTTAGTTTTCACAACTTTGCTAAACTGTACTCAGACTTAGGGCTTTTATTCTTACCACATGCATTTCTTAATATTCATGCTTTAGGATGTAAGCAACAGTTCTACTTTTTTTCCAATTTAGTTATTTTTTTCTCCCTTTTGACAAAGATCTTATTCTTAGCAGATGATGCATTTTGTTTTGTGCATCTTGTTTCTCACTTTCTCCAGGCTCTTATTGACCATTGTAATAAAGTTGATGTTATCTGTAAAGTACTGGTAACTCAGTCCCTCCACTTAATGTGATTCCTCTGACTTAATCTTCAGTGCTAAAGCCATTGCTGTCTCCAGTACTGAGAGTTCTGGTGACAGTGTGCACACTTGTGTGTATCATCTTCAGCTTTTTGCTCTCTTACTCAGCTTTTATTTCTGGAAGGCTGTTTAAAGCTGAAATTATCATGGCATTTTAATGTTGCCACTTCTGTTTGGAAGGTTAGGAGTTGGAGTGAAATATGAGTGAAAACATAGCTGCTTCAGGCCAGAATCTGGTGATTCCACTTAAATTGCTACAGAAGCCAGTTTGATTTAAACTGCTGGGTTTTTCAGCGGAGTGCATGGGGAGTAATTGCATGCTCTTGTTCGGCTGCTTCTGCTGTGGGAGTGGTAGCCTGCCTCAGTGGTTGGTTAACACCTGGAGAGCAGTGATTAAGCTTACATGTAGATTACTGTTGATCTGATTTCTCAAGAATACTCTAATTCAGGATTTCTATAAGCTGGTTCTACAGACTGTCAAAAGCCTGTTGAAATGTAGAAAGCTATTGTAATGATAGCGACCGTGCTGCTGTAGTCTGTCTTAGCCTAAATCGTTCTTCTAGGTGCTCCTCCTTTGTTCTCTTTTTTAGTGCCTATAAATCCCTTTTCCCAGCTACATTGCTGTGTCTTCTCTAATTACTAATTACTTCCCCCATCCCCACACTTTTTTTTTAAAGGTGATAATATCATACAGCTATACTGTCTGGTAGCAACCTTTGCTAAATAACTCTTGTATTGTCTTTGCCATAGTGGAGAAACTGTTTTCTGTGGTTAAGCATGTAGCTGTTAGGGCCTCATGGCCAACAAAACGAGAACACTTTTCCTGAAAGGTCTGCAAAACAGGCTGTTGTTCTAAGTTCTCCTGTAGTGTGAGCACCACTGCTATCAAACTGACCTGTAACTGAAAAATGAAGCACTGAAACAGAGGAATTTCTAGGGTCTGAGGCAGTAATTTATGCTATGGTGTAACATTTTTTTCCGAACTCATATAGAACAGGAATGCCTATTATTTCAGAAACTCGTTATTAGAGACTTATGTGGTAGTCATAGTAACTAACATATGAATGATTCATTAAAAAGAGGAAAAAGATGACTTTATTTTGAACTGAAGTTATTTGGGATGGGGGAAGAGGAATAGCTAATCAGGATCACTTTTCTTTGAATGGTTGGATTTTCTGTACTCTGCTTTGAGCTTGGGACATGTACTTAGTTGCTCCACTGAGTTCTGATACTGAATCAAAGGTAAGTCTGTGGAAAACACTGAGCCTGCGTGCAGTATTGCCCTGGAAAATGGACTCTGAAACTTAACTTACATTTAGCTTTTTTGTCTATAAATATGTGACTTGATTTTTTCATTATTCCTTAATATAAGGAGCCTAGTGTAGTTCTTTTGTTGGTTGAACTGTTAATGTAGAATTACTGTAAAAAAAAAAAGGGGGGGGGGGGAATGAGACTAGATATTCCATATACTGATGATGTGAATTCTGTTTTATTTTTTGAGCTGCCAATCAAATACCTAAATCTTTTATGGGTGTGTAAATTTGTGGAATCTGTTTATTGCATAGTAGAAGACTGAAGGGCCTATTGTAAACTTGCTGATAGTTCTGTTGGAAATACAGCAGAAGCCAAGGAGAATAAGAACGTGAGATTTTTAGATGTCTTGTGACAGAGCGCTCTCTTGTTCTAATTCAGATGATGTTCAGAGAAATCTACCTATACTGTGGTTTCCTAGAAGCATGTTACACTAATACAGAATCTTTTTTGTTATGAATGAATATGCTCAATTGCATTGGTTTTTTTGTTTTTTATTTTTTTCTAGCCATCTTTGAATCCAGAAGCTGGAAGACACAACAGCCAGAACAAACCTTTAGGGACACCGTCTGGAGTATGGGGTAGGTAAAGGTGTTTACATTGCTGTATGGAATGCTCATGCTGAAGCAGCAAGTTGCAAGTATTATTAACTGTAAATACCTATATAAAAACTATTATTAACTGTAAATAATTTTTAAATGCTAGCTTTTTGCTCAGAGAAGATCTCGAAGTCTTAAGCAGACAAGTTGCAGCTACCTCTCCTTTGTTGTTTTCCTCCCACAATTGTTACTAATCTCTTGGCCTTTTTGTCTGCTTGAAACCTGTACTTGTCATAAAAAAAAAATGCTTGTGGCAGCAATGTCAGTTTTCTGCATTTGCTTCGTGTCTTACTGCAGTTACAATTTCATGCAGGCATTGCTTGAAGGGCAGAGCAGATTTGAGTGAACTAGACATCAGTTCCTGAGTTGAGATCTTCATATTAGAAAAACAACAAAATTGTTGTTATTCGGTGGTTTAGATTTATTTGCTTTAAACTCAGAAAAAAACTGGTTTGCTTTTGATTGTGATATGATATGGGAATCTATGCCTTTAAAAAAAAAGGGGGGGAAATGACTTTACAGTTCCATCAACTAAATGTAGATTTGTTAATCTCTAATTAGAATGTAATTAGATCAGTGGGGTTAAGCACTGTAAATAATAAAAATACCAGAAAGAAACAAACAAAAAGAATACTTGTGAAAGGAATGCAATCTGGTCCTGGAACAAGTTTGTCAGGTACTTGCTGTTCTGCTCAAAAAATAACTGGCATTTGTGGATTTTTTAGGTGTTTATGCTAATACTTAAATTACTGTGCTCCTGAAAACGTGTTGGTGAGAAATATTAATTGTGGTTCTTTGCAAAAACACTGCATCTTCTATGGTATAAATTATGCAAAATATTTTTCTGTTAGTGAATTAACAACTGATCCATGGTTGCTCAAAGAACTGCTCTCATCTGTCCTGATTTCTGTAGTATGGTAGAAGGCTGTTAGCTGATGTCACTGTAGGTTTTTCCCTGCAGAGTCAAGGGAGCTGTTGTGGTTAAACAGAGGAAAAAAAATGGACTTTGACATCCTTATCTTTCTGCTCAAAGCTGAAACAAAAGAACAGCTGATAGCAATCTCGGAATTAGACATATAGTTTCTAAGGTTTAGAGGGGAGAAGCTGGAGCAGTGCACTGAACCTGTTATGGAACAGAACATTTGTATTTTAGGATCTTTCCTGTTTTGTTTTTACAGAAAACCCCCCTAGTGCCAAGCAACCTACCAAGATGCTGGTCATCAAAAAGGTTTCAAAAGAGGATCCTGCTGCTGCCTTCTCAGCTGCATTTACATCACCCGTTTCTCACCTGGCAAATGGCAACAAAGCCACCACCATTGTCCCAAGTGTCTACAAAAATCTGGTTCCTAAACCTGCAGCTCCTCCTTCCAAGGTATGGGGGTTTCCAACCAAGTTAGTGAACGAGGGAAAAGCCTCTCCCTTGATATCAGAATCAACCATCTAAATAAGAGTTGGAATATAGTAGTTTCTAGGGTAGTTGCCTTTACATTAGAGGCCTGTTTATTACTACAGTAGTTTTTCCCTGTTTAAAAGTATCATTTGGTTTTGTCCACGTAGAGAATTAATCTCTGTTCTGGCTATACTGGTGTCTGGCTTAGTGTGCGATGTTCTGATACATTAGACAAATCCATATCTTAATTGGACAAAAATAAGCAACACTAGAGAATAAGAATGTGTACTGAGGTGTGCTTGAATTGCTCACATGACTACCTTAAAAATATTTATTGGGTTACAATAGTTTGTGTTTAAAACACAATTGAAGTTAAGATCAGATTAGACTGTAGCATTCTGCAGTTTATGAGCCTTAAAGGCAACCTGGAAAAGTAATCGATTTCTTGCTTTCTTTCACTGCAAGAGAGTGTTGATAGTTCAGGTATTTTAGAAGTTAAAATTATTAGTGAAACTGTTCTTTAAAAAGTTATGCAAATATTCAAGAGTATTTGCACACCTTTTTAAAGAACAATCTCGCTAAAATTTGTTAATTGCTAATGCTGGCTGCTGCATTCCAACAGAAACTTCTGTGATAAGAGTAGAATAGTTCTACACACTTCAAAGATAAAAGCAAAGTGAGAGAGTTTAACCGAACTTTTTCTATGAGAAAGCAAGTTTAGAGCTTCTTTCCACTTTGTAAGTTTTTCTTGATTCAGACCAAATTCTGCCAACTGCAGGAAAAACCTTAATAATTAAAATGATTATCTAATAAGCTAATACAGAAGTTTACTTTGAAAACTGGTCCCTTTCTAGATGATATGGGATAAATTGGCCTATTATAAAGGGTTATTAGTAAGAGTTTTCTGTTCACTGAATCAACCCATTAAGTATTTCAGTCTAGGTACGTACTTGGTTAGAATAGCTAAATAAGATGGAGCTGTTGTGCAGTGAGCCTAATGCGGCTTTTATTTGTGTATGTACAGCTTGGTTGATATGTGTAATACAGTCTTAGCTATTTTTAGCCTGGATGTTTTGATTCCTGTTTGAAACAAAAAGACAAAGATACAGTTTGTCCAAGCCATCAGATTGTCTCTCTGCTTCAAAGCAAATAGTATTGTAGTGAAAAGGAGTGCACACAGCTTTTCTGTCTCAGCTGCTGTTGTGTCCAAAGATAGTCACAGATAGAATAACTCGGGATATTATCTGTGCTCACAGTTGAAATAAACCTTCTCATTTTTATAGATAACTTGAAAAATATGATCAGGCTTTTTGAGACAGCCTTGTGACTGTGGTATGGAAGTTCGGTTTATGTCAAAATACAGGGTTGTTTGTTTTGGTTGTGTTTTGTTTTTTTAATCTTGTTTTACATAGTTTTCACTTGCATTCTAGATTATGTATCTATATATAAACTGGAATTATGGCAATATGTAGTGGTAGCTGACTATGTTGCCTTTCAGTGAAGGATATTCTGTACTGAACCAGTTACTACGCCTGGATTACACTTGGATTCATTCAGGTGTGACAGCACTGTTAACACATGAAAAGCTATAGGCCTAGTGGAGAAGGTATAGACTTGGAATATGTGGGAGCTCCCAAGAGATCATGGTCATGTTAACTGTAATATAAATGCATATTTAGTCATTTTTAAGTAGGTTTGTATTGACATGGTGCTGTGATTACAGGGGCAGCATGGTGCTCCTCATCGGTGAGGACTGCAGTAATTAAGAATTATCTGTCTCATCAGCAGCTCTTTTGTTAATGAATCGTGACCATTAGTAGAGCGAAAGGTGGGAGATCAGCATGCCCTTAGAAAAACTATGTGCATGAATGATGATGCCTTTTTGAAAGGTACAAAACGTGAAGCAGGGATGGTAGGATGCATTTTTCTGAAGACTCCAGAAAGTTGCGTGGAATTTGTAGTGCATAACGTGATAGGGGGATCAAAACACTCCCTTTGACCACGTCACCAGTATTAGAAAGCTGCCACAGGCAAACTGAATGAAATACGTTTTTGTTTCTTTCTTTAGATAAGGATAATTCCTCACAGCTGAGCAATGCGTGAAGGGCATAATCTGCAAATGATTCCTTTTGATTCTCATCTGTAACTGTTGTGCTTCAGTCTAGTGGTCTCTCAGAAAGTAACCGTAGTCTGTCGTTAAATTTGTCTAAGCTGCCACTTTGTGGACGGTGGGAGAATAACAACTAGCAGCCAAGAGTTAGGTACCTAAACAAGTGCAACGATGTGCATATGCAGAGGAAAAGTCCTTGTCAAAGTAATTCTCCACTCTAATTGTACTACCAGGCAATATTAAGTTGGAGTAGAAGCCTATTAATGTGAGAGAACATACTGAAATAATGACTTCTGCTTTCATTGTTCACAGAATACAAAATCCAATTACTCTCAGATTTAACTTAATCCCACTGTGCATTAGTTAATTTGCTATGACTTGAAATTTACTTCAGAAATCTATCGGTTCAAAGGGACCAGTATGCTTTAATGCCCTGACAGGTATATTTCTCATGCTACTTGATACAAACCTCTTGTTAGAATCCTTGTAGTGAAGACTGTCACTTCAGTGTTTGTTCTTCGTTGATGAGAGGTCCGTCAATAACATACTGAGTAACAAGTTATCTTGAAGTCTTCGCTTTTCAACAAATCACCATTGTATCTGAAGGGATACTTCAGAGAGTATCCAGACCAAAACGATAGGTGCTCATGCACCTACTAGAAGGGTGAACTGCCTGCTTTTCTTTTTTCCCCTCAATTGGTGCAGTGATGGACACTTTCAGAGCCCTAGGAAGTAAATAATTGGCATCCTCAGTCTGGATAGAAACATTCCTTGATGTTTCTTCCTTGCATGGGAGGAGCTCCTGTCAGATGATGCAAACCCTTTCTGTGTGGCACACAGTGTTCCCATATGAAATGTGAATTTAATTGGGATCTTTTACTTCCCATCTGTGTGTAGCTCCAAGATGCATTGCATCACTTGGTGGTGATTCCAACTGATGAAGAGCAACACTAGATTTTCTCCATGAGCTCTAACAGTGTTTTATTAAAGGGTGGTGCCTGTGAAGCAGAATCGTGTGTGGCTTGGGCAAAACAGAAGATGACAGGAAAAAACTAATGGATTTAGGAGTAAACTTTTTGAGAAAGTTCTTGTAGAGGGAGGAAAAAAAAATCCATACAACAGGCAATTTCAGTCAATGCAATGTTTGTTTTACTGCTTGCAAGCAACCCACTCTAGTGCTTTACCATTTATTGTTTTCTGTATATTTTGTGTTCTTTTCAATATAGCCAAGTCCATGGAAAGCCAACAGAAATGAACATAAACCAGGCTCGCTTTCCTCCAGCCGTGACTCTGCCTTTACCAGTCCAGTGTCTGTAACCAAACCAGCGGTACTGGCAAGTGGCTCAGTCCTTACATCTCCCAAAGAGGTAAGGGATTGGGTCTGGGGATATGATGGGAACTTTATCACTGTCACCTACTATAGCTTAAACGTAAGGTCCTTCCTGCATGTGCTACCTAGCTTTGTACCCCTGAATAATGACTTGCCTTGTGTGTTCTTAGTACATCCTGTGACATCTCTGATACACTAAAAGAAAAATGTGGTTTACCAGGATGTAAAGACAATGCCATTGGTGTTTGTCCAAATGTATTAGGACTCCCCCTCAGATTTAAAAAAGAAATTAAAAAAAAATTTGACTAGTGTTGCATAGCTAAACATACATAGATTTGGTGTGCTATTGGAGTGCAGATACCAAGAACAGATGTGAAGCGTATGGTAAACTGATTCCCATATGGGAAAAGAAAGTGGAGGAGAAGGATCTGCCTTACTTTCTGTAGGAGAACAACAGCATATAAGCAGTGAGCTTTGAAGGGATTCAACATGTCTACGTCTTCATCTAGGTGTCTGTTTTTAACGCTGGTAGGAGGTGATCTGCTGAGGTTAACGCTGACTTACCTCCACTTTTGGTATGAAGTGTGGAGAAAATTTCTGAATGTAAATTTCTTAACACTTCAGCAGTAAGTGGGACTTGACGTGTTTTGGCCAGCATTTCTGTGGTTCATTTTTTAGCTTGTATGCAAAATGCTGTTCTGGAGCTTGAAATTCCACAAAAGTTAGTAGAAAAATGTCATTGAATAACTTTGAACACTTAGAATACTTTTTTTTTCTTTGAATATGTTGGGGACATGCAGTATGGAAAGCACAGGACCATGGCAGTTCTGTATAGTACTGGTAAAAAGGCTACTTCTACCAAAAATCTCAAGTGGTTTTAGCAGAGTATTCCAAATTACCAGGAGACATCTAGTTCTAAGTCTCCTTTGTCGATGGTTACTTTGTGTTGCTTACAGTCAAACTAATTACCAAGTTTAAAGCTTTAATGTTTAAGTACTATGCCAGCTTTTCATCCTAATATTAAGACACTTATGCCTTGTACAATTGCTGATTTGTGCATGACGGTGTTGAATGAGGCAAAATCTGAAAAGGCTAGCTGAGAAGTGTTCACCATAAGGCATTACTTTCAGCACACACTTACCTCACAGGCATTATTGCATGCCGGTGTTTCATGTGAAATAGGCATGAGAAGCATAAGCAGCAGTTGCTGCCTGTTTTTGCTTTGCTAAGTATTTTAGTTCCCTTAATCTTTGCTTAGAGCACTATGTGGTATGATAAAAACACTTTGTAAAGGAGGTTTATTTTGAAGAGCCTAAATTTGCAACTCTCCCACCCTAGTTTTGTTTTTTGTTTTCTGTTGTTTTTTTTTTTAATTAAAAAAAGGCAGGAGGGGAAGCTACACGCTTTAGGAAATTGAACTCTGCTTTTGTATTGAGAAAAAGATAACCAAAGCAAGTGAAGAAAAAGAATGGCTTTGCATGCAAGATTCTGGGTCAGGCAGGTATTTATACAAGTGGCTGAATTCCTCATCTTAGAGTAGCCAGATACAAGGTCTGTATATGATATGGGGAACTTTCACACAACATGTTCTTAGATTTCTTTCCCATGTCCACTCAAAATGATGAAACATTAAATTGAAATTCATCTTGGCTAGCAGTGTTTTAATTGTACTGTCATGGCTGAGGCACTGCTTATGTGCAAACTGTTGTGCCTTATGCCTGGTTCAAAGATGGAAATTAAGAAAGCAAAGCACTGTTGAAGAGCGTGGGAGGTTACCTTGGGTTCAGGAATTCAGCTGAGCAGATTTACCACAGGGTCAAGGGCTGTCTGTGATTGGCTAGGCACAGAATTATCTGGGTTGTGAGTGTTCGTAGGCAAGAATCAGCAGCATGCTCACCAGGAGAGGATACGAAGGCTGTGGCTACCTGTTTCACATCCAGTTGGTTGAAGATGTACCACTCCCTGAAAAGAGATTACCACCCCGAAGCTTAATTTCAGAGTAGAGGCAGCCAGAATGGCTTAAGACACAAATTTGAACTGAGTCTAATCTCCCCGATTTTTTTAATTTTGTGGGATGAGTCCTGCAAAAAGTTTTTTGCCTCCATATTCTGTTGTAGCCTCCAGCATTACTTGAGAGAGTTACGTTGCCAAGGAACAAAATAAATGTATTCATGGCCACATGAATTGACACCTAGAGGAAGAAGAAATTAGAGCTGGTAGTGATAGGTGGGAACATGCTGGTAAGGGAAGAAGTGGGTACACACCGCCATTCAGTATTTTGATGAGCATTTGAAATTAGATTTCTTAAGGGTTTAAGAGCTAGTCCAGGAGCTGATGAGCATTTGAAGGTACAGACCCTGAAGAGGGCCTCGTCTTTGTAGCAGTACAGTTTAAAGTCTCCGTATTCTTCCTTCTTTGTCTAGAGTCCTTCCAGCACCACCCCTCCCATCGAGATCTGCTCTTCGCGCTTGACAAAACTGATGCGCCGCACCACCGATAAAAAGAGCGAATTCCTGAAGGCACTGAAAGATGATAGGAATGGGGAGATAACAGAGAACAGAGAATGCGACAAGCTGGATGATGTAAGATCACTGCTCCCCTGTCCCGTGTTGTCCACCTGTCCTCCCCCTTCTCTCCTCATACATATATCATCATGATGTATTTAAAGAGTTGGGTACTGAAAAAAAGCAGCGTATATAATTCAGTCTGTGGTGGAGCAAACGAATGACTTCCATCGGTCTGATATGCATGTTAGCAGAGGTAGCGCACAGCACTGTGGTGAAAGGAGATACGTAACATGATGAAATGTTGGTTTCAAAAGGGTAGGTAATAAATGAGGTGGAAGGGAAGGAGAAGATAGAGAAGTTAATCTAGAGTCTTGCAAGGATTCTCTCAGGGGTTGAACAATTCCATGTTTTAAAGTCTTAGTTTCCTTTCAAACTTCCTTGTCAAACTGCATTCATAGGAAAGCTGAATTCAGTGCTTGTAAAAAGTGCAGGATAGTGGCTTAAGCCTCAGGCTTGGACCAGAACCCTGAATGTGGAAGTCTGTGTCTTAACGTGTATGTAAAGGACATCTTTAAGAGAGGGGTTTTCTTGGTATTCTCTTTCTGAAGCCACTGATTACAGCTGTGTAATGCCAACACTTACTCCCTTTACATCAAAGTGCAGTCTACCAAGTGACATACATATCGTGTTGTCTTGTCACAGGTAGGTAGAAGTTGCTTTTAAACCACTGTCAGCCCAGGCTCTGTTGAAAGCACTGACTTGAGGTGAAAAGGCTTTGATTTACCCCCAAGAGCAGAAGCTTGAACTTCAAACTGTGCTGTCAGCATGGTCTGTACACACTTTGCTTCTTTTTTTTTTTTCTTTAGATGGAGAGCAACAGCACACCAGAACCAAAGGAAAATTGGGAAGAGAATTGCCATCAAAATGGCCTTTCTCTTCCTTTGCCAGAGGAGGGGGAAAACCTCTCTCACTCATTGGAAGCAGAACACAGGTGAGGAAATGGAAAAACAAGGTGTCTGAAGTAAAGGAGGGTGAGTCCTTGGACTGTGTGAGGAGAAAAACTATTCCAAAAAAAATTTCTGGGAAGTACACAAAGCTAGACTAGAGGTGTGGGCTTCATTACTAGTGCTGGGCTGGGTGGAGTCTTACTGAAAGTAAAACAAGACGCTGACAGCTGAGCCAAGACTTTGCCATGGTCTGTAATTAAGTTCCTGTACTTCTCTAATGCCACATCCTTGCGTGTTAACACTGCCTAGATATTTACCTGCCTGCATGGTGAGGCAGTGCAAACCTAGCGTGATTCTGGTTAATTTGTAAGTGGATGTCCTACCTGTAATGATCTGGAGTATGGAGATACACCCTCACTCTTCTTTTACTGTCTGTACTTGGAATACTCTTTTGCTGCTTTAAAGGCTGTAAACATGGGAGAGAGTTAAGAAAGTATTTGCTTAGTATCTCAGCTTGTATCTTGCTTCAGTGATTAAGCAGTGTGTGAGTATCTGGTATGAGCGGATAGTAACTTTTAGAAGATCCTGAGCTAAGGTGCTGGTTTGATTGCGTCACATCCTCCTTCAGTGTCCTTGGGTAGAATTTCAAATCTCTGCTTTTATTTTCCTTCTGCCAGACTAGTTATTTACCCATTGTACAGGACTGCTGGTGATTAAATATTTGTAAAAGACATTGAATATGAAAAATGTTGGGTAAACACTAAGCATTGTTGAAGTGGTCTGTGATACAGAAGATTCCCTGGTGAATTTGAAGTAATGCAGTACAGAACCTTGTGCTTCATGGACAAACCGTTCTCTCCTTTGCCTTTGTTCCCTTGCTTTAATTCCTATGCCCTTTTTCCACAAATCAGGTTATTGAAAGAAATGGGATGGCAGGAATATCCTGAAAATGATGAGAATTACCTTCCCCTCACGGAGGATGAGCTCAAAGAGTTCCAAATTAAATCAGAGCAGGTATGTTTCAAACTCCGGCTACTTGTGACTGTTCTTCACCCTTTCCCTTCTTACACATCTCCTGTAGTGTAGAAGACAACTAATGAAATTGTAGTCCAATTGATGACTAAATTATCCATACAGAGCATGTGTATATACAGTTAAACATATAACTGATGTCCACAGATGGCATGGGACAGTTATTCTCCATACTTGTGCTTATTTTAAAACTTGCTTTCATTCCTACAGCGAAGAAGAAACGGATTTGGGAAGAATGGATTTCTTCAGGGCCGCGGCTCCAGCCTGTTGTTCCACTGGAGAAGCACTTTTAAGACAAAGATTGAGGACTCAGACACAGAAACTAGTAGCAGTGAAACTTCAGATGACGATGCCTGAGACTGGGCACAAGAAAATTGAAATAAATAAAATCAACCCAATAAACTCAGTTCATAGTTCAACATGTGTTTGGGGTTGTATAAACTAAACAGAGTTTATTCTGTCTCCAGTCTGTTCAGTTTTTTCTTCTGTTGTTGATACTTCATGCACAAGGGAAATAATTGTATCCCAAAGAAGAGAGAAATTGGCTTCTTTAGCTTTTTCTTTTGGTTTTGCCCTAATGCTTATAGAAGTTTGTGCAGCTAGCAAAATTTTGACAAAAATCCCTTGTGGGGCAGTGCACAAGTTCAGTCTTGTAAGCAGGATACCAGTGACTGACTGATCTTTGCAACAACAAGCTTCTAACAGTGCCGCCTGCATTACATAATGTCGTGCGGTAACAATGTGCTAAAACAATCATTGTCAATGACAAAATGGCTATTGAAGTTCTAATTATGTTAAATTAATGCTAATAACATGAATTTTTTATTTTATTTTTTTTTGGCGGCTCGGGGAGCTTCATCACTTAACCAGGCGTTTGTGGTTTTCTTTTTTTGGGTACAGCTGTAAAATATTTGGATATAGGAATTGTTTGTGTTCTTCTTCTTGCAGCCTTGATATTCAGGGTGGATTGTAAAATATAAATTTTTTGTGAGATTTCAAAGATTAAGATTATTTTGATAACATTATTTACAGATTTAAAAAAGTGACTATCACATTGAGTCTGTATGAGGGGGAAAAACTACTGCATCAAAAATAACTAACTTGGAATAAATATTTTGCATCAGTTTGCCAATTCTAATTGTCTTTCTTATGTAAGAAAAGCTTTCCTCTAAAGGGACTTGCAACTTTGGGGTTCTAATAGTACTGGGGTTAAATAGCTGCTTCTCCCACTGTATTTTTTCCACTTGGCAAACATTGCTGTAGCGCTCAGACTGCAGAAGCTAAATTCTTCCTTTAAAAGGGGAGAGGGAAGACAATGGTGAGATGATAGCCCATATTTGGTTTTGTCTTTTTTTACAAAAAAGAAATTAAAATAATTTGAATTATCTTCCACTAAAGCAGTTTGCTTTTTTTTCCGCTTCATACAAAATAGTGAAGCTCGACTGGTCGGTGTCACTTCCTGTTCCTAGTGCAATGCTGCTGTTTATGTTCACAACATGGCAAGGGTATGTCTGAATCCAAAGCTGTTTTCATTGAAATCTTTTTTAAAAATTCATGAAAACATTTCTATTAGATTAAAAAGGATTTTACAAACAACTCAGTTGTGGCCTAAGCTATTTCACTGTCTGTTTTAAGTTCAGCTTGTACACAAACATTTTGGATCGGAAAGTATTCGCATGGTTGTCCACTGTTTGCAGGTTGGTTGGATGGAGTTGCACATCAAATAAGAAATCCTGGTCTCACCGAACTGAGGGGGACAGTCTGCCTTCAGCAGGGGCAGGATTTCACCATTGGTCTTGTTTTTCAATCCACTCCTGCTGGTCAGGCAGAAAGGATAGATGTGTAATGAAATTATGGTGCTTAGCCATGTCTCCGCATCGGTACTCGAGGGAACATTTCTAGCAGATGTATGCTGTTCTAGCTGTGCTTTTAGCTCACATTCTTACTTGGACACTGATGTTAACCTCCTGCCTGTGAGGAGGGCTGGCAGCAGGTATTTCTTCATCCCTGCTGGCTGGAAGCTGCTCTCAAGTCACTGGGTCTGCTGGGGAGTGCTCTCGGGCTCCTGTAAGACATTTCACAGATCATCTGATTCTTTTTAAAGGTCGTACCACTCGGCTCCTTTCAAATGTGACCTGTCTGTAAAAGCTGTATGGGTTTAGTTCAATGTGCTGCTGCTGCCCCCTCCCTGATGTAGGAAGTTAGGTGTAAAAATTACAAGAACGGATTATTGTCAATAAGCTAGGTAAGTTTAAAACAAGTCCACGTGTAATGGGCTGTTGAAAAGCAGCAGGGGATTGCTCTGATTCCTGGCTCACATCAGGGCTCTGCCTGGGGCGGGGACACCAAAGCCTGAGGTGCCTCATGGGCCCTTGAGGCCCGGCTCCTTTCAGCTTCCCTGCCTCTGTCCTCTGACAGGCCTTGTGGGGTTCAAACACTGGTGAAAGTACTGCCAAGGTACGGGCTTGCTTTGGGGAACATCAGGCAGCAGAGTGGGTTTTTCTGAAGCGAATTGCTGAGGGCCTGTGCCTGGTGTCAGGGGTGAGGCGGGAGGGAGGCCGCCAGCACTGAGAAGAGCCAGCGGGCGCTCCTCGCCTCAGGGCTCGTAAAGCAGGGCCGGGACTGAGGGCGGTGCTGAGGGGAACATGGCTGAGGAACCCCTGGGAGCTAAGTTATGGAGGTGGCAGCTGAAGAGCCAGCCAGCAGGGGATGGCTGCAGGGCGAAGCACGGGAAGGCTGGGTGCGAGGCAGGGCGCTTCACGGGGTGGGGAAAGGTCTGAAACCGGCCAAGACGGAAGGGGCTGAGGCTGATGGGGCTGTTAACTGCAGGTGAGGGTGGTTTCTGCAGCGGGTTGGGGTGGGACAAGGCCAGGGGCTCCAGCCCCACAGAGGCAGCACCGTAATGGTCCTGACAGGCTCTGGGAGCTGTTGGCCCTGCCAGCCCTGCACCACCGCCCTCACTGCCAGCCTGGGCAGGGCCTGCCCAGCACCTCAGCACCTCCCGTCCCACCTTGGCAACCAAACACCGCCACAGCCCGCAGCCACCTCACCCCGAGCAGGTCAGTGCGGCAGCCCCGGCCAGAGGAGGGACCCTGACCCGGGCTGGGCTCACACAGGTGCGATTTGGGTGTTCTTTCTGCAGGGTGCCCAATGCCGGGCGCAGGAGCCTTCACCTGCCCCAGCTGCCGCATGGCGTTCAGCTCCCGGCCGCTGCTGCGGGCACACCAGGAGCGGCTCTGCGTTGGGACACCGAGGGACAGCAGCTCCCATGGCCCCAGGGGGGACCCGGGCACGGCCAGGAGGCTTCAGGACCCCTCGGTACCGCGAGGTTGGGTCAGGCGTGGGGATGGGGACGTGGGTGAGGAAATGGGGTGTCCTGCTGGCGTCAGCTGGATGCATCCCACTCTGAGGTGGGGGATGCTGCAACCGTCGGTACTTAGTTTGGGAAAGTCAGAAAAGTTTATGGTATTCAGCTTTTTTTTTTTTTTTTTTTTTGCCTTCTTGTTTACCTCCCTGAGGTTGGGATGTCCCAGAATGGAGACCATGCCGAGCAACACCATCTCCTCCTGCTTTCTGGGCTCCCTCCGGCCATGCTGGGACCACGGGGGCCGAGACGAGCCCGGGGGGCGCCCCTGGGGGACATCCTCACACCCCGCGAGAGAGCCCTGCTCCGTGCCACTGAGCCTGGTGGCCACAGCACTCAGCAGCCTGCTGCCAGCGGGCTGACAAAGCAGGTACGCCCACCTCACCAGCTCCACTCACCCACAGCGGGGTGCAGGCTTTGTCCCCAGCCCTGTGGGGCTCGTGCCTCCTGCCCACCGCCTCCCCCTGTGCCGCAGGGAGAGCCCAGCCAGCGGCCGGCCCTGCCACAGGGGCACCTGCGGGCACCGGAGCTGCTGGAAGCCCACAAGCAGCACGTGGCTGAAATCCGGGCGAGGACCCAGCAGCTGGAGCAGCAGAGAGCAGGTAGGCACTGGCAGAGGTTTTGGGGTGACGGGGCTGTGCTTCCTGGGGGGGGGGGGGGGGAGTAACACGTTTTGCCACCCCGCAGGGCTGTGCCGGCGCCTGGCGGTGCTGGCGGATGAGCAGCTGCGGCCGAAGCCCAGGCGATCCCCAGAGGCACTGCGGGGTGAGGCCGGACACCCACACGGAGGGTGAGTCCCAGCAAGGGCGAGCAGGGCTCAGCACCCCTCTGGGGGAAGTGCCCAGGCTGCTCCCCAAAAAAGGGCCTTTGCCCCCAGATGGCCCATTTCCATCCCAGGACCGCCCTACACCTCAGCGCCCTCCTGCCACCCGCTGGGCCGCTCGCTGCTGAGGCCAGGTGAGAGCTGAGGGTGGGTGGGCACCCAGGTGCCCAGCAGAGCACCCCCCCCCCCCCCCCCCCCCCACGTCCTGCAGCTGACACTGCTGCCATGGCAGGGCCCTGATGCTGTCCTACCTGCGCAGTGGTGGTCATGATGTGGCCATCCTGGCTCAGCTGCTCGACCTCCAGGTGGAGGCCACGGCGCTGGAGAAAAGGGCAGCGCGGCGGACGGGTAAGTGGCAGCCCCAGTGCAGATCCCAGCCTGGGGTCGTGGCCCCCTGTCCCCACTGAGGCGCCCCCGGCCGTGCCATCAGAGCGCCCCAGGGCCAGCACGCAGGACCTTGACGCAGTGCTGCTGGCCGTGGAGCTGGAGAACCAGCGGCTGGAGGACGAGCTCCTGGCACTGAAGGTCCGGAAGGCGAGGCGAGCTGATGCCAGTAGGTGACTGGGAGACGGGGCACCCACTGACTGCCTCCCCACAGCACCCTGCTGCCTCTGGGCTGGCAGCCAGATGAGCACCACGGTGACGAGCCACCATCCCCAGGCTCGCTGGCGGCCCAGCAGCACGCGGAGGACCTGGCCCAGCTGCAGGCAGAGGTGGGGATGCTGAGACGCCAGGCGGAGGGGACGGGGCCGCGGGCGATCCCCCCGGTCCTCCCATGCCCCCAGCTCCCACCAGCCCGGTCTCTGCCAGGGTTTGTCACGGTAAGAGCGTCGTCCCTGGGTGCAGAGGAGCCCCTCGCCTCGGGAGGGGGATTTCCAGGGTACTGGTTCAGCATTTGCTTCCTTGGCTGCAGCAGGATGTATTCCCCCCCCCCCCCAGGTGCTGAACTGTGGGCATGATATGCTCTGTGACCACAGCCCCTCTTCCCAGTCCCATTAACGCCAGGTTTCTCCTTCCCCAGGAGCCTCCGGGACCAGCCCTGGGGCCAGGCAGCCCCCCAGCCCCCAGCCGCCTGCCCGCCGCCCCCAGCCTCCCTGGCATCCCCATGGCAGCCCTGGAGGACCCCCCTCCTGCTCGGGAGCCGCCAGCAGAGCACGACCCCCCCCGGAGGTGAGATGGGGACGGGCTGGAGCAGGAAATCGGGGCGTTACTAATCACCAGAGTGATAACGGGATGGCAAAAGCTGTTACAGCTGCAGGCTTGGGGCCAGCTGGGGAGTGGTGGTGGTTGAGGGATGTGCGCCACGGAGGCGCTGGGAATTTTGGCAGCAGGGGCGGGGTGGCATGCATTGTCATTGCCCACACACCGGGGTCATTTTGTCCTGGTCAGCCTGGGGAACAGCAGGCAGGAAAGAGAAGCACAACTTTTCTTCTCCCCTCCTTTCCCTGCTGCTTACCCCACCAGACACATCCCCAGCCACTTTTAGAAGCTTCACAGGCTGTACCCACGGCTCAAGCCAGGAAGCAGCAAAAACCACGGCAAGATTTCCTCCCCATACTGGAGGCCCTGTGCTGGGTGTTTAATAAACGGCTTCCCCTGCTGCTCTTCACTTCTCAGCCTTCTTTTTCGACAAATGTACCTGTCCCCCCACGACAGGCAGAGGGCTGGGGGCACACGCCCCCTCCACCACCAGGTCCTGCAAGTGCAGGTGGGCAGAGCAGGGCCCCTGCCCCAGCCCTGATGCAGAAATTCACGCCCAGCACTGAAACTGCAAAACTTCGGGTCTAAATTGTGGCCACCTCTGTGCTCTCGTCCCAGCCACCATGAACGTGGCCAATGCAGCAATTTGCCCAACGCAAGCCAGAAGGGAGGCAGGGAACACAACCTCCAGCACAAACACCCCTGGGAAGGGCTTCAGGACAAGGGAAGCACCACCAAAGTGCTTGCAAGGTGCCACCAACCCCTGCTCCTGTGTGAACACATGTTCTGGCAGAGCAGAAGGGCACACGTGGAGGTTGAGCAGGCCAGGCTGAAAACCAGCACTGGCTGCAGGGGCCAGACAAGCTCTTATCACACCTCCCCAACACCCCCAGGGCCCAGGGAGGTGCCACAGCAGCGGGCCAGGCTTTGCCCAGGAGCAGGGAGCCCAGCAGCGGTCAGGGGGGAAGATCTGCACCCCCAGGGCCATGAGGAGCAAAGCAGGGAGCTTTTAATGGGAAGGGTAAAACAAGGAACATTTGCTTACAATCTTTATTGAAGTCATACAAAAGTTGCCAAAAAGTGAAAAAATACACTATATACAAAACCATTTTCCTTGTAAGGAGAGGAGTGTCCAAGGTTAAAGAATTATCATACTGTGCTTTCAACTGTAGCCCCTGATTCTGCTTGTGGCCTCTTCTCTGTCTAAAAGAAAAGAGAAAGATTTGATTTAAGAAACAAAACAAAACACCGCATTACAGCATCAATTCATGCAGCAGTTCACCGTTTTTGCAGTTTGAAAACAAAACTAGGCATGCTTTGCTGGTCTTCAGAGCCCAGAACTACAACAGACGTTAACAATTGTAGCCCAGGTGAGCAATATTAAAACCCTGGAGCACTCTGCTGCAGTAACAGGCCCTGTGCTGTAGTTCAGCCCAACAAACCCCAGAGCCCCAGCACACGTTCCTGTCCCACCCGTCAGCTGCGCAGCCTGTTATCTGCCCAGCTCAGTTGGTGTCAGACACCCCAGCACAACATGCATCCCGTCAGCTTGGAATACTCCCCGTCGTGCAGGAAGCCCCGTGAAGACCAGCAGGCAATAAAACCACCCAGGCACAAAACCACTCCTTAACAGAAGGGGAAGGAGAAAAAAAAACACAAGGCACCAACTCCTGACTCTACTGCCCACCTCCTCTTCCATTTTTTCTGCAACCTCATTTCCACTGGGGGCAGCATCACCACCACCACCATTGACAGCCGGTTCTGGTTTAGATTTCTTAGCTTCATTGTCTCCCTGGTGAGTCTCCTCCTCTGGTTTCCTCTGAGGACAAAATTGTTTAGTCTTCACTATGGACAAATTTAAGTGTTTTTAGAAAGTTAGCATCTAGATGTCATTGCACGTTATCTACTCAACCTCTACTTGCCAGGTTCAAGATAAATACTTAAGTATTAGGATTTAAACAAAGCTCTGAAGCTTTGGAACAAAGGTCTCAATCACAAAGTATAACCAGTAGGATATTACTCAAGTGCTAGTATCTATAATGCAGAATTATCCTTAGTTAGAGTTTGGCAGGGGAGCATGTTACTGCTGCGATTGTAAAAATCACTCCAGGCAAACCTGAACTCTCACACAGGCTAATGTAACTGACAAGGCTGCGCCACAACACTACACAATATAATAAACAAGATTCCATATGGGATAATTTTAGCAATATCAGCAATATCAGTTCTGGGGGCAAAAAAAATAACACTATACATTGAGCACTAGGTTCTTTTAAAAGTATCTTATTTTTCTCATTAAGAGGCAATTTAGCATGGCTATACATTAGATTGGCTTTGGTATTTTTCAAGTCCAATTCTCCATTTCCACTTGGAAAGAAGGGAATCCAATTCAGCCTGGTTAATTGCCTTTTTTTTTTTTTTTTATTTATTTTCAAGATCTATACACTGCCCTGCTCTTCTTGCATGCTCTCAGCAGAGCAGGGCGTTTGTTCAGAACACCTCCACAAGCCACACAATTCAGCTCTGAAGTTAAACCAGTGTGGGTCAGGCAGAGCGCTGAACCATCACCAACTAGTCTCCTGAAGGCTGGATGGTTCCCAGACTGATTAGCTCCCAGTGGAAAGGAGTTTCACACACAATCTCTTCTTACTTTTAGAGTGTTTTTCTTTTTCCAGGTGTTACAGAACTAAGTTGAGGAAAAGCCTTAAGCTAAGAAATCCAATTAGGTTGTTAAAGTACCACTGGCTTAACCTCCCTGTTTGTTCAGCTGGTCATTTCTGAACTCACCTTTTTCCTGACCAGGTGAGAGATGTCTGTAACGCACTGAGATGCTCCATCTGCTGCTTTTCTTACTGGAATCTATTACAAAACAGACAATGACACATCACTAACAGCAAACAGCAATTTTTAAAGCAGACATGAATTCTTCAACATCTATCTTTGTTCGACTTACTGTGGAAACCGAACCACTGTCTTCACTTTGTGCAAAGCCAGACGTAGTTCCAACCTGAAGGAAAGCAGAAGAACACCAGCTAAGCAGCACGTTCTGCCATCTATTCACATAAGGCCAATGTACTGGTTTCGAAAGTGGAAGAAAACCCAACTCCATGTCTTAACTTTACATTCTGCTTCTACACTTACATACAGGATAGACAGAAGAAAGGTTCACGTAATGATGTAACACTCATTTAAGTCTCACATTTGACTTAACTATCATTTCTAGCCTTTATATATTTAATTACTCTAGTAGCCTACCAAAGTCCAGTTTAGTTTGGAGCAATTAATTTCAGCGTATTTACTATTAATCTTTTCAGACGTCAGCTGCCTTAATTCTCTTCTTGATCTGAACTGGTTTACTTCAAATCTCACTGGAAGAATGTTTACTTGAAAGGAAACAGCGGGATGTACTAACCAGAGTTGCTTTCAGTGCCAGCTCAGCTACTCTTGCACTCTTTTGAGACTCCTTTGAATCCTCTATCTTTTCTTTGATTTCAGGGAGAAGTCCTTTTAGTTCTTCAATCTCCTTCTCATCTTCAGGGGACCCGCTTTCTGCCTTCTTTATTCGTTCAGTAAGCATTGCTAGAACAACATCGTTATGATGGCAAAACACCCTCCACACAAAGTCACTGTCCAGTTACCAATTCCCAGAGGCAAGTGCCCACCAACAGGAGCTGTTTGGCTGTTCAGATGTTAGTATAGGCTGTTACCAAACATCTGCACGACAAGGTAATAAGCACACGTAATTGCTTTCAGGGCAATTAACAAAGTCAGTTTTGATTTGTGAAAGCTCTCTGTTTTGCGAGGCCATTTCAGACATCTACTCACCCATTCTCTTGTCAATGACTTCTACGGATTTGCCAAACTGCAGAACTGCCTCGTCGAACTGGCTGTTGTAGTGGTAGGCCAGCGCCAGCTGGTAGTGGCTTTCGGCAAGCAGGCGGTCGTGAGCCTCCAGGTATTTCTGCTGCAGGGCCAGACAGGCCTGAAACTCCTCTATAGCCTGCACATAGTTTTCTATAGGAGCAAGCCATACGGTCTTTACAAACAACACGCATTTATCTAAGCATCATCTACACCCTTATTCAGTTACTACATATTTTATTCCACTTCATACAGTCCAAGAAGAGAAGTACCAGGGAACGTAAGTTAAGCTCAGCGACAGGCTGCTCTATTAGCAGGTGACAGCGCTCACAGTCCAACGCTGCCTTCCCCTCAGAAAAAGATTGAGTCCATTTCCTCTAGGTGCTTTGTCTATTTACAATACCACAATAAACTAAACAGCCAAGTCAAAACCAGGCACACTAATCCTGCTATTTTCCCTATCGTGAGTTGAATATAACCGGTCAGAACTGCAGCTGACCTGGAGGTGAGTAGTCCCCTGCTACCTTCTCCAGTCCAGCACCCCACTGAGTGCTCTAGTGACACAAAACACAACCCTCACTTCGTAACCCTTGTCCAGAAGCCTGTCACATTATTTCCAATGCTTACTGTAGAGGAAGATGACACCCCTACTTTGATTTAATAAGATAAAAAAAAAAAAAAACACGTTTTCAAGTGAAGGGCAGGCAGACATGTTAGAAGGCACAAACCAGAGGCTTGCTGCCTATGCTTTCCTGGTGCATCAGGGTCTTTCCCAGCTGTACCACACTATTGGACTTTCTAAAATAGTATCAGCCATTTTTTATTTGCAGTCTTTATGTTCCAGAAGTGGCTTGGCACCTGACACTTCCCTCTGAGCTCAGTGACTGAGTACTTCCATAAGGAAAGAGTCTTTCCCAATTTCTGAAGCTAACCAAACCCTGTCTATGAAACAGCCTCGTGCTCTGCTCTAACACCAGCTCTTTCTTACTCATCTCTTCCTCCTGCTCTTCGGGAATAGCATGGAATATCCTGTTTAAGGAACTCACTTGTTCATCCATCGATTAAAAAAGCTTCTCATAAGGCTGTACTATTATAATTAGAAAAAATATGTGCCCCTCCATCTTATCAGACTGCAGTTACCTCTACTCATTCTGAAGTACGAAATAGGAAGTGACAAAATGAAACCCAGCGCTTTAAACATAAGAATTAGCACTGCTTACCGGATTCAATGCTGACTTCTCCTAGCTTTAGATGAGCCTGAGCTGCATGGAGCTGAGCTTCTTTCGTTTCTTTTCTAAATCAAGGAAAAAAAGCCATTTCCATGAGAACACCTAAATACCTAGCATTATGCCTACACCACCTCCCAACTCCCTCCCACTCTCTCGCAGACAACCAAATTACAGCTTGATTTTTTACCTCTTGTAGATGACTTTCGCTAACTCCAGCATGTCCCAGGCTAGCTCAAGATTCCCAATTTCTTCCTCCTCACTTTCCTGTAAAGACTAAAAATGCACATTTATGTCATCAGTTGATGCAGCGTTCCCCTCCGCCTTCCCCAGAAATAACAGGGCACCAAACACCAGTATTATCCTGAGAATAAGACAGGGGCTTACATTACTATTAAGATAAGCTAATCACTGAAGGAGTTAATGTTCCTTTTTAAAAAAAAATAGACATTGATGTTCTTTTATTTTTTTTAAATAGGCTTTTGAGCTCCATTAGAGTAGTCTAAGGCAGAGGTATTCTAGTTAAGACAGGTGTCTATCATGCTTAGCAACATGCAGATAGGGCTCAGATTTCTTCCAGTACAAACTGCTCCATCAAGCTAACTCCTCAGATTTAAGCAGCATGACACTTTCCATAAATTCCCCATCCTAATCATTACTTACTGGACTGGGTGCACTCAGTGTGTACAGTGAGACAACAACAACCAACCAAGAACTGTTTCAAATAAGTAACTGTAGTGACAAGCTAAAGCAGCCCTCCCTGCTGAAGCCCACCCCTGCATTTACCAGGGCGCGTTACCAGCCTATAGACTGTAGGCATTTGTTTCAGTGTTAGCTAAATAAACACAAGATCACAGAAAGAAAAAACACAAGAAGGTCCTACAATACAGACTATGCATAATGATGTCCCTTCCTTCGGCAATGCTGATTTCTAAACAGAAGTAATTTCCTATGCAGGACTAAATGAAACACAAGCGAGCTTTTACAAACTTAAAGGGACATTTAGACAGACATTACACTCCTGCAAGAGCGCCAATATCAGAGCTCAGCAGTCTCACCTTGTCTTCCACTGTCAATTCATTCTCCTTATCATCTTCAGCTTTATCATTTTCTTTATCTTCCTCTTCAGATTCTTCTGTTTCTAGAAGGAAAGTAGTTGAATGAGAACACTTGCTGTTACGATGCTTCCTTCACATGGAGCCAGGCAAAATATTTTATCCAGCCCTTATCCTTCCAGGGAGAGGTTAAAGGTGGGATGTGAGAAGGGCACAGGTAACATTAGATTCCCAGCAGCAGCCATCTTGCTGAAATTGTTAGCGCTGTAGACTAAGGTAGTTCAAGGCAACCTTAGTCCTTGATTTAAGTTTAACTTCATACTAGAACAGAAACTTACCTAGAAGTCAGATCTCACAAATGCATTGTGAACCCCCACTGAAGCCGTGGGATCCTGAGCAGCCCTGGAGGCACTGGTCAGTTGTTGGACTTCATGCTACAGATAACAAGCGTTTCCAGCAAGATAGCTGCCAAGCTGTGTACAGATAAGACCATTTCTGAATTCACATTCCTCATTTCAGTCCTTTCGCAGGACAAGAAAGTGTGGGTAACTATTCTCTTGGTTTGCATTTCAGTCACTGTGGCCAGACACCTCTCTAGGCACTGCTTTACCCCTCGGCGTTCACTGTGCTGAGCGGCACGAGCCCTCTCAGCACACAGAACTGTTCGGTCTGAAGACTTGCCACTCCTCAACAAGGCTCTTCCCGTGCAGCTGAGCTGCTGACAAGCCAAGCCGCAATTATCAGTTTATTGATTAACTTGTCCCACAGAAGGCAATGGCCTTC
The DNA here is from genome assembly GCF_040182565.1 of Anser cygnoides. Taxonomy (NCBI): domain Eukaryota; kingdom Metazoa; phylum Chordata; class Aves; order Anseriformes; family Anatidae; genus Anser; species Anser cygnoides. The sequence continues at coordinate 23,828,879 of NC_089880.1, read as the reverse complement.
TAAGACCACGCACGTACTACGTTAGCAAAGCGTACACGTTCTGCCAGGCAACTTAACGTAATCCTGACAACAGCCATAATGAAGCAGGGAAGCAGAATGGCAGAAAAAGCTAGGTAGCTGGAAGACTGCACTAGATGCAATAAGCCTTCAAGTCCCAGGGCAAATTATGTTTAGGTTCTCCAGCCAAATTGTCACTTTTAATTACTACCAGAAAGACTCTAATGGAAAGTTCCTTCCCTGCCCCCTGAAAAGTAAATTTACCATCTTATTTTTGCTTTCAACTGTTCTTATTTTCCTGCTCCACTGTTTTAAAATACGGTTATAACCAGAGGCAACGTGTGCTTCAAGTTATTTGGAGGTTAGTGCAGTAAACCCAGACGCATGCAAGTGAACATCCATTCAGGATTCTCCACCAGCCTAGCCATTACTTACAGATCTCACAGGGCTGTAAGTTTGCTTTAAAGCAAGATTTGCTTTGCAGTTAGTTAAGCGTTAGTCTAGAGAAAACTGAGACTATTCACTGTTCCTTGAAACTTTACCAAAACCAGTTACTTGGATATAAAATCCCCAAGAGCCCCTTTACAGTGCCTTTTCCTTATTCTAAGGCAAACAGAAAATTCTGAATGGAACACTTTACCCATTGTTAGCCAAATCCATCAAGTCATCCACCCACAAGTACTTTTCTCCTCACTGTTACCTTCTCCCTCTTCCATCAGGTCATCTTTCTCTTCTTTTTCTACCTTAGCACCTTCTCCCTCTTCCATCAGGTCATCTTTCTTTTCCTCTTTCTCTACCTTAGCTGCTACTTCAGCCTTTTCTTCCACGTCATTAGATGGTTCGTTGCCCTCTGTGGGCACTGGTTCCTTTGAGGACTCTGTCTCTTTAGATTCAGCTGGTTTCTCTTCTGTAGCTGTCTCTACCGGCTCTTTCTCCTCCACCTTCTTCTGCTCAGCTGCCTCTGCCTGCCCTTCTGCAGCTTCTTTCTGCTCCGCAGTGACGGCTGCCTGCCCTTCCGCTGTCACTTCTTGTGACAATGCCTTCTCTTCCATGGCTGCCTCTGCCTGCCCTTCTATAGCCTCTCCTTTTTTGACAGCTGCCTCTTTTTCTGTTGCTTCTGTTGTCTGCTCTCCTGCCTCTCCCTTCTCTTCCACAGGTGCTTCTGTGGACTTAGCCTCTTCCACAGCCGCCTTTGGTTCCTTGTCCGACACTTCTGTCATTCTGTCCTTCTCCTCAGTTGCCTCTGCTACCTCTTCTTCATGCTTTGTATTCTGCTCTTTATCCACTGCCTTCTCTTCCACAGCTGCCTCCTCTTTTGTAGTCGTCTTTTCCACAGCCATCTGCTGCTTTTGCTCTTCTGAAATTAATTCTTTTTCCACAGAAGCCTCTGCCTTCTCTTTAGCCTCTTCAACCTTTACGTCCATGTCAGCAGTTGCTTCTTCCTTTGGCTTTTCTTCCGTCCCATCTTCCATTTCCACATCCTCCGTTTTGACTTCCTTCTCGGTTAGTACTGGAGTTCCTTCTGTAGACTTTTTGGCCTCTTCTTTTTCCCCCATGGCGTTATATACCTGTTCTCTCAACTCCTCCCTTGCTTCTTCTACATGATTGAGGAAGCATAAACATTTCTTCGAGTTTAGTGATAAAGACATTAACGGGCACTGACAACACCACCCTCAGACCCTCAGCCAGCGTGTTGGTTTGTCATCAAGTTAAATGACGCTCCTAAAAACCTCCTTTTCAGAACACAAGCTATTAGGATGCAACCAACATAGTTGTACTAAGCAAATCCCTTCCCCTTCCCCAGACTGAATTATTGCAAGCGGCCGCTCAAGCAGTGTGCAGTTTTGCGCGCTAGCATTTTTTAGTCACAGCTAAGCAAGAGATGCCAGTGCTTTAAGAGTCTGGATCGACAGGAATTCCTGTATTACCTCCAGCTGCAGGTAGGATAAAATAGTTACCATCCTTGGACTTTATTTACAGACTGACCTGTCCTACTACAGACACTGTACTGCCACAAGGTTACGAAGCAGTTCAAGTTGACTGAAGCTCAAGAAAGCAAGTCTGAACGCAGTGTTTCAGGACACAGACATCTGGTGACCCTTCACACATGCTTATGCAATCAGTTCCTCGTAGAAGTTTGGGAGGTTTTGTTCAACCTTTAAGCAAGATTAGAAGAACAAAATAGTCCATTCTGGCTGCTAGGAGTTTTAACAGAATGCTTCTGACTACTTGGGATTTCAACATTCAGGACTTGGACCATTTAGACAAGAAAATGCAGCTCGGTACCTCCATGGCACGACCGACCGCTTTACATACCATCAGCAGCCGGTAAGGCGGAATCGTCTTCAGCTTTCTCTCCTTCCTCTTCAACCTGCACCCCTTCTAAGGCATTTCCCAATACACCATTTTCCATTCTAAAGGGAATAAGAGTTTGTTATCCCTTGGCTCTTGTAATTACACCACTTTAACCACAGAAGCTACAACACCACAGCCTGTTCCACCCAGCGTAACTCTGTGCATACGAGGCTCTAGCACAACCCTGCCTATACGAGGACAAAACTCTGTTACCCCAGCCAGACTCTTGATCTGGATGCCTGACACACTGCATGCTTCCTTGACAGTAACAGGTGCTTAGAAGACAAACCTACTTACTAACATTGTAAATAACATTTCCCTCCAGAGAAGTATGGATATTTGTCAAATGGTTCCTAAAAAATGCAGCTACTACAAAGCATTGCTTAAATAACAGTGAACAAGCCACAGCAGATAGTACCTACGCTACTTTGGAATGTTTTTCTGCCAGAAGCTTTATTTCTGATACCATTTTTCACTCTCAGAAATTGAGTGTTACAGCCTCTTAAGACAGTCACTCCTATTTCTTTGGAAAAGATGCACACCCATTACTTACTGTTCAGCTATAAACCACCTGAAGGAAGCGTACCATACATTTAAGGACAGGCACCGTAAACGAGCAACTGTTAGCATACCTTGCCAACTCCAGGAGAGATTTTCCATAATAAAAAAAAGCTTCTGCACACTCATCCGCTGTCTCACCATATTTTTTACCCCTACAAAAGTAATGAAGCATTATTTGCCTCTGTTGGTTTTGGAGGTTTTGATACCTGAACTTTAAAGCTAAGAGTTCCTGGACACGAAGAATCAGTTTCCTAAGCTTGTCTTCCATTTTCGAACAATGGACGAATGTCCCTCTCACTTATTTAGAGCTGTATCTCAGAAGCATCCAGCAAAGCAAGTTAAACTAAAAACCCAAAACGTATCACCCTTGGGGACTGATCAAGAGTAGCGAAGAATGGGCAAGTTACACGACTCCTTTATTTTCACATTAACAGACTACATGAGAACTATGTGAGGCAAAATAAAATTTCAAATCCTTTTTGCTTCCTACAGAACTGCACTAACAATTATCATTACAAAAGCTGTCCACATTACACAGCAACTACAGTATTGTCCTACACCTAAGCACTCTCCTCAGTTGCATTATAAATATGGCAACATACATAATGTAAAAACCTAAATCTTGTATGAACCACATCAGCGTAGTCAAGCTGAAAGCCAGTCCTTACAAAAATACACAAAACATTTTACTACTTACAGTAAGCTTGCAGCTTCCTGGAATGCATTAACAGCAGCTGGAATATTCCCCATTACCAAGTGTTTCTGTCCTAAACCCAATAGTTTCTTGGATTCTCCATCCACATCCATACTAGGAGAAAATCAAATGCAGAATTGTTAGTTTCCATAGTAATCAGAAAAGTACGTGTCAGATTCATACCCAGATCTCAAGACCTAGTCAGCTCAATTTAAGTGAGCTGCAGACATTAAAGCGAGTGCCACTACCACGATTTTATTTTAAAGTCTGGAGCAGCTTTTAGTTTTGATGCCCAAGGCCAAATAGGTTAATTCTAACAACTGCTGCACGAAGAGGGTGTCAGACTTGGGCATGACAAAGGATGCTCAATAGAATCTACCAGGGGCTGCACAGCAATGTAACACAGTGGTGCACAGGGCTTTGCCAGCTGAAAGAAGAGAAGAGTAAGTGCAAGTTACGGCTTCTGACGATGCACCTGAGGAGACGGATGGACGTGAGCCTTGGTATCAGTTCAGTGCACCTCAAGCAGGGTGCTGCAGAGGGCACGTTCCCACCCCGTACCTCAGGACGGGACATGAGCAGATGCCCACAGGACAGCAGGACAAGGAGAGCCCCACACCTGTCCCAGGTGAGGGCCCCCCAGCGCCACCTCCCTCATCAAGATCCCAGCAGCACCCGGAGCCCCGCTCACCCGTCTGCTTTGTCGGCGGAGGTGGAGGGGGCGGCCAGTTCCTCTTCCATCCTGCAAGGGAGAGGAGCAGCAGGGCGTGAGCGTCGTCACAGCGCGGGCGGAGGCGCGAGGCCAGGGGCCGTAGCGGGTTACCCGTGCCCAGCCACCGCCGCCAGTCCTCAGCGTTTTGGGGAGAGCGACAAGGTGGGGGGTTAGTCAGTTAGTTGTGCACGCGGGGGTTATTTATCGATTTATTTACGTGTGTTAACTCAAAGAGGGAGGGTTATGTATTTATTTATGTTAGGTCAGAGACTGAGGAGTATTTACTCATTTATTTATGTGTGTTACGTCAAAGAGAGAGGGTTATTTACTTATTTATGTGTGTTAAGTCAAAGAGTGAGGGTTGTTTATGTATTTACGTGTGTTAAGTCAAAGACCGAGGGCTATTTACTCATTTGTTTGTGCTAAATCAAAGACTGAGGGTTGTTTATTCGCGTTAAACCGAAGTCTGAGGGCTGTTTTCTGATCTGTTTGCGTTAAGTCGAAGTCTGAGGGCTGTTTATTCATTTACACGCGTTAAACCAGGGTCTGGGGGTTATTTGTTTGTTTATTTACGCTAGAACAGAGGCCGAGCCGCGGACGCCGTGCCCGTGACAGGCCCGGCGGCCCCTCACAGACAATGGCCCCTTCCCGCCTCGCCGCCGCCCCGCCCCCGCCCTTGGCGCCAAACCCCGCCGGCGGCTCCTCACGGGCTGACGGCCCCGCGCCACGTGACCGCTCCCCCCCACCCTCTCCGGGCAGGTTCGGCGGTGGCGTCGGCTGCCCCCAACAAAGATGGCAGCAGCCGCGCAGGGGTCACGTGGTGGCTCGGCGCGAGCCGAGCGGGCCCAGCTGGCCGCGGCGGAGCGGGGCGGCACGTACCACCGCCCGCGGGGGGAGGGGGGTGGAAGTGAGGGGGCACCGAGCCCAGTCAGCGCCCCCCGGCCCCCACGCTCCCCCCCCTCGTCCCAAGGAAGCCCGCCCGCTGCCCCCAACCCCCCCGTTCCCAGTCAGCCGTACGGGAAGCGGCCCCCTCACCCCCACCGCCCCCCCCCCCCAGGGCACCACACGCACACAGCGGGCCCGGGGCCGGCCCCGCGCCGCCCCTACCTAGTCGGGGAGGCCGACGCGGGCTCGACGCAGGGGGCAGCGGCGACGGCCGAGGATTGCATAGAAGCTGCTGGAGACAGGGGCGGCGGCGGCAGAGTGCAGACCCCTACCCCTCCGGCCGCCTATATACCCCCCAGGACACGCCCCGGCCCGCCTCGCGGCGCGCGCACGCAGCCGCCGGACTACAGCTCCCAGCATGCCGCGCGCAGGCACGCCGCCCGGCACTCAAGGCGCCGCCGCGCGGAGCTCCCTGGGAAGTGTAGTCCCGAGAGGCGGCTCCTGCCGCCGCACCGCGCTGCCGCTGGGAAGTGTAGTGCCAAGCGAGGCGCGGAGGAGAGAGGAAACGGGGTTCCGGCTGCCGCGGGGCGTGCTGGGAATTGTAGTCCGGAGCGCTGCGCCAGGACTCCCCGCCGGGTCGGGGCGGGCGGCCGGGCCGCGGGGCGGACATCTTGTGAGGGCTCCGCCGTGAGGGGGGCCCGGCCTCGGCTGCCCCCCGCGCGGCTCCCACATAACGCTGCGGAGCTTCACGGGACCGCCCCCCTCCCGTCCAGGGACATAACCCCCAAAAGTGCCCCGGGCCCCCGCCGCGGTAAGGCGAGGGGCAATAAAAGCTCGAATAAAATTATTTCAGGAAAAGCAAAGCAGGGATTGCACTTCTCTTAGGGTGAAAATGCCCATTTCTGCGCTGAGGAGAACCCAGCAGGAATTAGGAGACACTTCACAGGCACAGAAACTTTTTACATTTCACATAAGGATTACAACAAGCAATAAACAGACTTGGTCCAGTTCAACTGCATATTATAAGGCCCAGGAGAGAAAATACTCGCAAAGACATTACACTTGAGATGGATACCCAGTTGTAATACTGACCTAGAGTAAAAGAGGTTATCAAAACTAAAACAATCAAATTCTTTCATTTTTTTAAGCTATTTAAATACAGAGGATTATTCTTCCAGTTCTATTTGTTATTGCTATGGGAAACATAACAAATAATTGCTCTTTATTTCACTTACAGTCAGTTAAGCTTTCTTTGTCCAGCAGCAAAACAGAAGTCATGCCTATGACTATCTCTGACTGGCATCAGATCTAAAAGAGTCCCTTTGTTTCAATTCTGAGAGGCCTTTAGAAACCGTGCCTTGCTGCCATGCCTGCACCAAGGCAGGCGAGCATTCATCATATTTTACAGGTAGAGAAAACCAAAACAAAGTATTAAATAACACTGCTAAGGCCACAGATGGTATCACTATTGGGGCACTGGTACATACTAAGACTTCATGCTCTTTGTGCTCTGATGGTATGACAATTCATTAAGGAACTGAAACAAAATAAAACATTGCTAGTGGCTGAGCTCCAGTCCTGCACAATAGTGTATCAGCACTCTGGAAATTAGTCCTGCCCCAGAGTAACACAGAGACTTGGCGAGTAGGAAAGTTGACGCACAGAAAAGGCAAATTCCTTGTCCAGCGTTACCAGCACGCCAGCAGTGGAACAAGAAGCAGAACGAGCTCTCCCATATGCCAGCCCAAACAGCAGTCAAAAAAAGAGACATTAAAAGGGAAGGGGCCCTCTGACACTTTGTTGTTATTTTTTTCTTTTATTGTATAATCAGGAACAAAATCTGTGATGTTCCAGAACTTGAACTGGACATCTTTGGTAAAGAGACATTGGACAACCTTATGGGAAAGGCAGGATGGATTCCTATAGGACTTGCTAAAAAGTTATTGAGGCTTTTGTGAGAGGATAATTAGAGTTATTCCAGAGCTAGAACGTATCCCTGTGACAAGCAATACGAATGATTGCCCTGAAGGCCTGCTTCAGGTTATGCATTTATTCTCCTCAAATCAACAGAAATTAAAAGAAAAAGAAAATAAAGAGGAGAGAGTTTAAGTCCCATGAGTACTCCAAAGGGGATAAAAAGCACTCAGCATGGATGGTAACTTGGGTTTTAATGAATGCTTTATAGACACAGTGCAACCATAGCACATTTCACTTAATTCCCTGTATAAAATATTAATGAAAATATTGAAGTTGATAGCTGGGTAGTTTAGTCTGAAAATGCTTTCATGCCTTCCCCTCTTTTTCCCCCTCATGGTAATAAAGATTTCAAAACCGTTCAACAGACAGAAAACATGAAGTATTGCCCTAGCCTGATAATGATGTGTGGAACTTCATTTAGAATCTCCCACTCTTTATCTAATGCCAAAAGATATTATGTTTCCCAAGGCAAGCTGGTGGATTCATTACAATGACTGCAAATGCTGATAGGGAAGCTACAGGACCCCCAGAAGGAAGGTCAATTAAAAGCAGTACATTGTAAGTAATCCTACTCAGGAAGGAAGGTTTTATTTAGACTTTTTTTTGTTTTGTTTTTTGACAAATTGTGGCACTCATTACTTTGTGGAAAAGTATGCAGAGGAGCATGTTATTCTAACACCTTATTTCGTAGTTAATAGGGGTCATTGAAGGGGTAATGGGGGTGTCCAGCATCTCTTGGTACTGGCTTCCCATTCACCTGTGAAGTAAACAGACAGATGCATGTCAGGAAGATATAGATCCATTCTTTTTCAAGTTCTTCATGGTTTCAACTTGTAAATCTTCATATCCCAAACATCTGGGAGCATCTTCCTGAGTTTAATCAAGAGCTGTTCCCTCCACCCCTAAGTCCTCTTAGCACTTCTTGAAAGATTTTTTTTTGTAGCCTAAAGCAAGAGTCTTTCTTCCAGCTACTTAGACTTTAAGAATTGAATTAAGAATAGTTGAGCCTTTTGCCTTGTAGCCATTCCTGAATAAATGTTGCAACATGCACACTTCAAAACACTTTGCAGAAGTAAGCGCCCTTGCCCATCTTTTCACAACAGAGTTGTTGGGCTGCCAATTTTACAGATGGATATAATGAATCAACTGTAATAATTTGTTCAGGGCCATACACTGAAGCATTTATAGCGTCACTGAAACAAGAAGTGCTACAAAGGAGTTAAGAACACGCTTCTTGTTTAAGAACACTCATGGCCAACCAGTTTCTCCAGCTGTAAAATGGGAGTACTGAAACTAACGTTCATTGACAGGAAACAAAGGCTCCTGATGGCCCAAAAGCAGATGTAGCCAAGCAAAAGTCTCAGTTCCTATGGCCCACCTCCAGGCATTCACATGCATAAACTGCATTCCTAGATGCATCAAGTCCACTGCAACACCCCCATTTACTAGGAGCTGGGGTAAAACCTTGTTCTGCAACCTGTAATGTTTGAGGAAACTTAGATGCGGCATCAGCAAGAAAATAAACCTCCCCTGGTGACAAACTAGCATCATTCAGCTAAAACTTTTACTCAGTCATTAGGTGCTTAATATAAGTCATGTTAAACAAATCATTGATTTTTATGCATTTAAGATTTTTGTATTATTGCGATGTTAGATATCACTCAAAATGTTATGGGGGCAGAGGGAATCACAGGTAATTTGAAACCAAGTATCCACTAGCAAGTCTTTCTATTAGCTTTTAGAATAAATCATGCATTTAAAAGCAACAACTGGAACCCCTAGTTTACAATGAGAACTAGGGTAGAGTGAAAACAGTCACTTGGGGGCACTATAGAGCAGAAAACTAAGATGTCAAGGTTTAGTATTTGGTGCTCGGATTAAAATAAAAGCTGAAATGAAGCTGTTATTTGAAGGCAATCCTTAAAACAGTGGACAAAACTAACACAGTATCTTCACATTTCCTCATAGTTTGAGGAAAAGTTGAAAGCCAACAACTGCAAATTCCCACAATTCACATTTCTCACCACCCCATTTCTTTCCCCTGCATATTTTCCCTACAAAAAACAGTTCCTCAGGTAAGCATTCTTGTTAGCAACATGTCAAAACAGCAGCTGCCAGAAGCAATGTTGCATATAGCTGCTTCCAGTCTACCCCAGGAATCTGAAGGAGGAAGGGGGGCAAATCAGCAGTGAACACATTGATAGTCAGCTACCGTTAATCTGCAAAAAGAGAGATCATGTGTACAACACCGCCAGTCCTCCTGTTCTGGCTTGCTAGTCATTCAAGTTTTGCTGAAGTATATTCTTTAAACAATTATGTTTCCAAAAGTTTGACTTTTCAGGCTGGTACATGGTACAGTTGAACAATTTCCAGCCTCTACCCAGATAATGATCTGTTAAAATATAAAGCATCTTAAATTGTCTATATGCAATAGCTTCAACTCGGACTTAGAGCAAAATAACAACACGGAGAAGAGTGGCACAACTGCAAGACCTTGTGGTTATATACAAGCGAGGTAAAGCAAGGAAAAACTGTCTCGTCAGTTATGATAGGAGTGCTGCCACATCCCACTTTGAAACCCAGACACTATAAATTAGATTCATAGAGGAGATAGGCATGAAAGGTTAGACAGGAATTTTAATTTACAGATGATGAAAATTCTTTCTGATAAGCCCAGAAGGGACGGGCAGGAGACAAAAGGTTCTGCTAGAGATATTACAGCTACAGCCGCATTTTAATTCTCCTCATCTTGCTTCTTCCTGCCTTGTTATCTGACAATATGGCAATATCTTTGAAGCCCAGCTGCGTCACATTCACACCTTTTTCTAGCTGGATAGGCTAGTGCTTTGAACTGTACTTCGTTTCTTCTTTGTGAGTCATTGATCAGAACACATCTCCCATGTATCAAAAGCACATGAATTATCCCTGGATAGTCCAAGCCAGGCTACGTTCTAAATGTATTCTGCAGCTTCACTACCAAAACAACTTTGTTTGCAGCACAAGTAGCAAAACACTTGAAACACAGCCGGCAGCAGGTGTGTTTGTCGCTACCACGTTCACATGCGAGAGCAGCCAAACTGGCAGCTTGGAGTACAGACTCCTGATGCATAAGCAAAGAGATAATTCTGATTGCAGGGATGTGGGGGGTTATATTTACACACACACACACTGAAGCAACCCTACAGTTAAAAGCATGGCCTTGAAGCTTTCACAAGACCCAGCACTGGGAACAGAGAAGCTGTAACAAGTATCTACCTACCCTTGGTACAAGACAATCGTTCACACAGGCTCACAATTTCTCTTTTCAAATTGTTAGATCACTGATCTCAAGCACTCAAGAAACCTCAACAACAAATCCTGGAGAAATGCTTTCTCCAAAGAATTCTTAACCAGTAGCACAGGGTAATGAAGAATTTACAGGCAAACTGCTGGAGAGGCAAATTCCAAATTTGCAGAGACCTACTGTACCACACACTACCCTGTATGATAGAGAAGGGACAAATCACTTCAAATTCATTCTAGTACAGTTGCAATATTTTGGTCAGCGACCACCAGGGAACATCAACAACTCTGTCATACAAGAGTTGTTGTCGTAGAAGCAGGACAATAAATATATAAGAAATGAGGAACACTACAACAGGAGGCCGTAAGGCTTCTTTTATTCCCCTTCCCGTGAGGGGAAAGGAATAAGATTAGATTCTTTAATAAAAGGAAAGAAAAAGCCTAAAATGACAACCTTTAAGGCACGAGTTTCTCTAAGAACAGACTGGCATCTAATAGCACACAAGGTAAGGGTTCATGTGACAGTGGAAACTGATGATTCTGTAAGACGCTGCAGCTAATGGATTTGCAAAGAAAAATAATACAACCTAAATCAAACCCCTTACAATGGTGGAAAGTTGTTACAACAGGTGCTGAAAGAGAACATCCAGTGGAGTGAAGTGGGCAAATTCCCTCATATGGCTTCTGTGACAAGCAGAGAGCTAACAGCACCTTGAGTTTTCTGTGAATTTAGAGGTTTATGGTAAAAAGCAGATGTGGACAGGTGGAATAAGGAGAACTTCTGGAAGAGTGGCACAGACCTTAGCCTGCTTGTCGTTGAGAGGAACAGATCAGCATGAGTTTGATGAGGTTTGAAGCAAGAAGGGACTCTGGCTAAAGGCCCATGGACAGGTCCGTAATGAGGACCCATGAGAATCAACAGAGGAGAAAAGGTTTCAAAAAGCTACCTGTATCCAACTTTTGAAAACTTCTTTCAGCTTAAGACACCCTGAAAAGTTGTAGTGCTCTTAGTCATAAGTAGTTCTGACAGGGACAGCAAGAGAAAACGAAAGCCACAGAAACCCCAAGTTGTGGTCAAATTCACATAATCAAAACTATTAGAAATACGAGAAATTTACCGTAAGCATTGGCACAATGTAACGCCAGTTTTTGTTCAGGCTTCCAATGTGGTTCATCTCCTCTTCTGTGAGGCTGAAATCAAACACCTAGGACCAAAAGCAAGAGACTTGGTTTAATAACCATAGTTTTTTCCATATTTAATTCTGTTGAATTCTGCCTCTTGGCTTTATTTTCTTAGAGTCAAACATCTCTTGGAGATGTTTTTAAAACAAGAAAATTTGTGCGCCATATTAGAATTGCAAGATCCTAGTGTTAAAACCCGAATAAAAATAAACGTATTGCTAGTTGTAATATTTTAAACATCTTTGGAATCTTCATTAAATATCATTAATTAAATAAATAAATAATGATAAATAATTAAATATCATTAAAAGACTCCTTTGTTCAATAAAATTTCTCAAATATCAGTAAAGATTTTTCATTTAAACTTCCATGAAGAACATTTTTCCCTTTTGATAACAAGACCGTGCACGCGCACACAGTTGCTAGAAACTTTTGTATCCCAAAAATCTTTCCTTTCTGAGCGCACAAGTATGAACCAAGTGCCTCAGATCACTGTAGCAGGACAGCATATTACTCATGTGAAAGGGCATTGCTGGAACTCCTGTCCTCCATCTCAACTTACCTGGAGATTCTGCAGAATGCGAGCAGGAGTGACGCTCTTGGGAATGGTAACCACTTTACGCTGCACTTGCCATCTGTTGAGAGGGAAGAGAAAAGTCTTCTGTGCTGGCAGCACAAGAATCCCCACTGATGTGGGGAAAAAAACACACACCCCAAGTAAATCCCTTCAAGCTTGCTTGTTTTGCTTTATTTAAGGCCAGGTCCCAAATGCCACCCCTCCTCAACTGTTCTGTACCTGAGGATGATCTGCGCAGGTGACTTGCTGTATTTTTCTGCCAGTTTTTTGATCCCAGGTTCCTCTAGAAGCACAGGCTCATCTGGGTGTTTCCACATGCGATCTGGAGAACCCAGGGGACTGTAGGCAGTAACAACCAGTCCTTTTTTCTGGCAGTGAGCTATCAGCTCATTCTGAGCTAGGTACGGATGACATTCTACCTATTAAAATGACCCACAGTGAATGGCCAGAGAAAAAATTACCAAGCACAAAACTCTAAACAAACAGGAGGTCAAAAGCATAATAATAAAAAAAGGCAGAATCAAGCACATCAGAAGAGGTCATTCCAGCTTTTGGGAAACCTTGCGAAGCTATAGCGTACTACCACGAAAATTAAAAACTGGCATGTAGGCTAAAATTACAGAAAACAGCTTGCTTAAGTTTATAATGCTGGATTTTCTCCATGCGTCCAACAAATCATCCAACATGCAAGAAAGCTGTTTATAGGAAGGATTTAAGTTAGTCCCTCTTGATATTTTTTTCTTGTAGACTAAATTGTTCTTCTCAGGGAAGACAAACTTTTTTTTTTTTTTTACAGAGAAGCATTGACTAGGCATAGGGGGCCACAAAACATGGACACAGGTCTCCCCACTGAATTCATCTGTCTGGAAAGACACCCTCTGTGTACCTACTCCCACAGACAGGGCTATACTTCTCTCTGTACATCAGAAGCTGCACTCCTTGTTCTTCACATGTAGTATAGGTTTGCACATTCTTCACTCCCATGGACAAACAGAAAGAGCACTCCTCCTCTCCTTTATTCATCTTACCTGGAGCACAGCTGGTTTGACAGTAGCCACACTTAATATATCATCAATCTGACGACTGTTGAAGTTTGACAGCCCAATGGCTTTTGCAAGACCTTTTTCTACCAGCTTCTCCATAGCCTTCCAGGTATCCTTGTAATCAGTGTAATCATACCGCATCGTTCCATCAGGATTCTTTGGGAAGAGATTGTCCCCTCGTCTACGGCATCAAAGGCAAAGCGTAAGTATACATGCCACGTGATTTCTATTACAGTAGTTCTTTGAAGGAAGTTTCTTTTAGTGGAGTATTCTTAAAAGCTTATGCACAGTTTGTAAGCTAGAGAACAAACTGAGCAAATTTCCCTGTTGAATTCTATTATGAAGACTTAGCCTACAAGAAATTATTTTACACACAGTCCTTCCTATGTAAACTTGTTATACAGTGCTTGGAACTTACTTGCCTATAGGGCTATACCTACCTATAACACGCTACTTACCTATGGCAACTACCTAAAGCTGATCACCCATTGTATATACAACAACAGCGCTTTGATCCTAGCAAAACAGGTGATTTAGAGAGCAGCAACTCAGAAGGCAGCTTTGGTTTTTCAATTTGTTTCTGAGGGAGGACTGATAGTCTATTTGGACGTTTTACCAACGGGACCTTGGTTTAGGAGCTATCTAGCAGGCACTGCGTTCAAAGCAATCTGGTTTTCCCACTCTCTTTGAATTCTCTAGCAGAGTCAGCACTGGGTGCAAGCACAGATTCTCAGAGAAGTCTAAACATGTACGTGTTGCTTGTAGGTTGGGTGTGTTTCCAGTTAGTCATACCAACCCATTTAAAAATAAAAATAAAATACAAACAAAGAAACCAACCAAAACCACACGCAGGAAGAACCTGGTTATGTCAGGTGACACCACCACACTACCCAAGGGCTACGAGCAGTCTCTGAGCAGTCCACGCTTGGAGGGGTTCCAGAGATCTCACTGGAAGAGTGCTGCTTCGTAACCACCGCAGGACACTGCTAACCCAGATCTCTGAGACTGTCTGACATTGCCCTAACTAAGCAGTAAATGCTGTGCAAGATAACAGCAGCTGGGGACATGGCTCTTGTGCACATCATTTTTGGTTCTAGATCTATCAATAACTTTGAAAACGTTATGAGTGAGCTCCCAACTCTGAAAAGCAGTCTCGTGTCAAGAGTAGAAAATTAATCCCTCACTTAATACACAAGACCTAGGGTCACTGTGATTTTCATCTGGAAATCTATTTTAATTTCCATTTAAATAACATTTTTCTGATTAGCTTCCCAAAACACTGCAGGCACTGTGGGTAATCAGGCACTAAAACAGTTAAAGTAGAGCTGATAGAACACTAAGAATGAATTGTTTCCAGTGAGAAAGCATGGAGATTGTAACGTCAGTTTTGTCAACGTTTTCTACAACAACGAGCAGTTTAAATAACATTAATAATAACTAAATATACATCCTTGTTTGTGTTCCATGTTACTATCAAAGCAGTGTTTAAATGTTGTGTCCCCCAACCCCCCCCCCCCAACCAACTGAAAAGCAAATTATTTCAAAACAGGGGGAATTTTTAACAGAAGTTCTTCCTCCAAACTGGCCCTAGCTGAAAACATTTCCTCATTCTGTTACGCTGAGGGATAGTTAGAATTTGACTGTCTTTCATATCACTGTTGTATGCTTTGCAAAACTCCGTTCATGTGACTAGAACGGGAAAAGTGTTTTTAAGTTTGTAGAACAGGCTGAGGTCCCTCTGAATCTTACAGGGTTTCCCCCATTTAGTGAAGTGCCCATGCAAACAGCTGGGCAGGAGACTTTTTTTCCTCCTCTTTTTGCTGATTGCTTAAGCAGGAAAAGGAACTGCATCCACAGTTATGATAAAATAAACTAAGTAACTCTGCGTCTGGTAGGGTTGTAGGATAAATAAATCTAGCATTTAACTGGAGAACCTTCTCTTCCCATATTTCTTCAAATCTTAGAATTACTGCAACTAAAGTGTCATGAGATCATGGTCATTTCCTTTTCATACAGACACCGATGTAATACTGTATGTGCTTGACCACTCCAGCAGCTTATAAGTACTAGTGAAAAGCGTTTTTTGTTTTTTTTTTTTTTTAACAAAGCACTTAATTTTCATTTTACAGATAAGTACAACTCAGGCACAAATAACAGCAGGATTTCCCCAAGATCACCAAGTACTTCTATGGCAGAACCAAGAATAACAGCATGTTTTCCCAGTGCTGAGGTGAATAGGCTAAACTACTTTTAAGCTTCAGATGCATGTTAAACTTGACAAAGATTTTACCTCACAGCAAGACAAGTTTTCAGCTGGTATAAGATGACAAGCCTCAGAAGAGAAACTCACTCAATAAAGTTTGTTTACTTTCTCCCAGTCAGACTACTTTCAGTTACCTAACTTTGGCACCCATGCCAAACCGTCATGCATTTAGTGATCTTAATTTCATTACCAAGTTGTTTTCACTATTAAAAAAATCAGCAGCTACTTAAGGATTTTAAATTAAGACCTAATACCCATTTTTGCAGCCTCATGACTTCTAAGTAATAACAGCAATTATCCCTTTTCTATTTATAATCTCTGTACAGTACCAGAAATTGTCTCCTCTACTGTTTCCATACCTGCTACAAATCTAAATAAATTCAGAGCCAATTCAAAGAAGAATTAAATGGGAACAACTGTTTTTGCAAACATATCCATGAAATACAAATGAATGTACAGGTTACAAGTAGAGAAATGTCTACACCACAGCCTGTAGGACTACGCTTTATATCACTCTTAAAAATATCTTGCAGGCAGTTTACACAGAAAGAAATTTACAGCTCAAAAAGAAGCTCCTCAGGACACACCACCAGCCACTTACATAAAGCTGGGGTTTCTGCATTCTGTGCCCTTTCCATATAGGACTTACTCAAAGGCATGAGGCCAGTGCATGAGGTACAGGTCCAAGTAATCCAGTTTCAAATCTCCAAGTGTTTTCCTTAGTGCTGGCTCTACATCTTCTGGGTGGTGCTTGGTGTTCCAGAGCTTTGATGTTACAAACAGGTCCTCCCTTTTAATAACCTTTAAGAAAGGAAGGAGAGCACAATTTACTGGACCAAGCTCGGAAAGAGAACTGCAGCAACCCCCGAGCTAGATTTAAAATAAAAAAAATTCAAGGTTTAAAAAAAAAAGTTAACACATGGAACCTACAAATTAAACCTTCCAAAAATGTGCTGGATAGAGAACAGCAAGAGAAATACACACTTCTATTGACCCATCCTAAAGTACACCAAAAACTTTGCAATTCACTAGAAACTTTGGGGAAGAAAAAAAAAAAACAGTAAACAAAAAACAAAACCCACCACTCTTCCAAACTCCAATGCCAGGGTTAAAGCCACTACTAAATGTAATACGGCCAAATAAATTATTACTGAGTTCATTCATTGACAAGTTTTGCGATTTCTGTCAAGGTACAACCAGCTAACTTACTACACCCATCACGTTATAAACTGTTTGTCATAGAAAGAATGCAGGAAAATAAACCAAAGAAGCTTCACCGAACCTCTGCACTTGAATTTCTAAGTTCTGGGAGGAATGCATTAAGAATTGAGCACCATGTATCGGAAGGGTAAGACCCAGAAATTAAACAAATATAAATGTAGGTATTTATGAAGTATAAAATGTAAGAGAGATCATAATTGGCATGCTGAAGCATGGAACACTATCAGAAGGCAATTCTCATTGACATAAGCAGTACCAAATTTCACTCAAGTCTACACCTTCTGGTAGCTGGAATGATTAATTTCTCCAGCCATTCAGTTATTTGTGTTTCGCATGCTAGCTGTTGTGTTCAAAGAGAAAAATGTTCTAAAAAATCTTGTTATAAGTTAGTTAGCCAACACAAGCTGAATAAAAATAGTCCTACGCTTCCCCATATTAGTTGCCAGTAGCTAAACAGTGCGAAGGAATCCCTGGGGCGAGCTGAAAACAGCCTCTCTCGAGCTAATCACATAACAAAGAGATTGCCCTACAGCAAAGGAGAGGAGAGCAGAAAAGCAGGAACATGTGAGCTTTCTTTCCAGGGTCTCTGAGGCCATACACCTAATTCTTCTGCCCCCTTGGGCCAACCAGAACAAGGGGATGAATTTAAGATTACACCTGAGGTCATCCACAGGAATGTCTGTTATGTTACATTAAGGCCATGAACTGTCAGTGCAAACCCTAGTCACAGTTACAAAACCTTCAAACTCAATCACTGTTTAATAAAAGAGCATGCATTTACTCACTCACTCATATTTAATCTATCACTAAAAAAAATACAGTTGCTGAATTTGCTGTGAGTACCCAACACTGCATACCATTCTAGACTTGCAAACTAGAGTAACTTTTCATATAAATCATGGAATATATTTTCCATTATAACTAGCGACTCCGGCAACCTCTAACTTTTGAATACCCAAATTAGGATATTGGCTGGGGGGTGTTTAAGAAGGAATTCATAAAAGCATTTTCTGTAGCTTCCACGCAACTGTTCCATGCAATCTTTTCTCCTCCTGACAGTCAGGATGGTTCCAGAGGAGAGAAAGCCTTCTTTCATGCCTGGTCCTGATTAATAACAAACAGCTGGGATTGATAGAAGGAAAAACCACATGTTAATTTACAGCCCACTTTCAAGTCACAGTTGTAAATTCTGTTGCAAGATACAGTTAGCATAGCAGTTCTTGTGGTTTTACCTTGTTGGGTCCAACGCTTTCCTGGAAAGCCTCACCGATCTCAGCTTCATTGCTGTAAGCTGCTGCACAATCAATGTGGCGATAACCCACACTAAGGGCGTATTTCACAGCTTCTTTCACCTGTAGTCAGAAACAGATTACACAATGAAATCAGTGGAAAGAGACAACTGAAAAAGTTGCTATGTGCTTAATGAGGAACACTGCCAAAGTACAGACTTAGATAAGGTCAGGATACCCAAGAAGAGCAGAAACCAATCCTCCATTGTACAGCGTTCAAGAGCAAAGAGCTAAGTGCTAGCAGGCACTCCAAGAGTAACATGAAAACAGACCATGCACACAGGCCAAGTATGCAAGAACTCACTAGACAGAATAGAAATTCCTTTTTAACTACAGTTGCTGTGCTTTTCTTGAATATAAGATGAGCTGTAAGAAATAAATCATGGTTTAGGAAGACAAATTTAGTGGAACTAACTGTCCAATCAATCAATGTTAGCCAAGCCTGGAAGACACAACCTCTCCCCCAGTAAAAGAAAAGCCAAGTTTCTAATGTCATACTTGCCAGAGTTCAGGTTTGGTTCAACTGTTCACGTTACATTTTTATGATAAGGATATTTTATGGCACATTTTTCCTTCACGTCTCATTCTCACTGATTGCACAACAGCAGCAGTATAGTGACAAGAAAGTCACTCTACTGGTGATTATTAACCCACAGCCTGCTGGGGATCTCCTGATGATGCTCAGGATTTCACATTTTGCTTCCCACATTTCTGACAAAGAAGGTACTGCCAACAGCAAACGTCCCTCGCCCCATGCTGTTACACAAGCCAGAATGGCTGGGAACCAAGGCACTATACTTTGCATCTGTTTCTGCTTTTGAAAGCTTTACTGAAGCACAAGCACAGCACATATAGCCACATGCTGGCATTAGACATGGGGCAAGTCTAGAAACCATCGAGGGAAACACAGAATGGTGTCTCTTCCAGAATTCTTAAGTGGCTTTTGAATAAAGACTTACCATAACTGATTGTATAAGAACAAAGAAATTACCAGACTTCAGCATCACCACCTTCCATTAGATGGTTGGGCATCAAGTAAAATCCATTTTATTTAACTTCCAGTGGTCAGTGAGCACAAAGTCTCTGTCCATCTCTTAAGTGCTACAGTCAGAGCAACATCTCTGTACAGTGATTTCTGTACATTGCTCTTCACTGACTTGTCTCGTGAGACCTCGGGAGATTAAGTTACTCCTTGTCTGAGGTTTGATGCAATAAGGCCCTAATCTATTTGGAGATTATGTCTCTCTTGTTAAGAGATTAAAAACCGTGTCAACAGAGGCTAGAGAGTGATTGAATTCTTTCAACTT
Source organism: Anser cygnoides (assembly GCF_040182565.1). Lineage (NCBI taxonomy): Eukaryota > Metazoa > Chordata > Aves > Anseriformes > Anatidae > Anser > Anser cygnoides. The sequence continues at coordinate 23,809,534 of NC_089880.1, read as the reverse complement.
AAGTACCAGCATTTTCAAATTTAAAGCTGACAAAATGATTAACACCAATTAAAGACATGTACAGTCTTGCTTTCAGATGGGACAGAAAAAGAGGGAATCAAATGTGAAAGAGATGTCTCTTCTGCTGCTGAATTTCATTTGTTTCTCCTGTCAAGAACTGCAGTAAAAGCAAACACAGAATATTCTGACTGCATTCTTTGGCATTTTGAAAGGAAAACTGGAACTCAGACCAGTTCCCCTTAGCCAGAATGACAAAGCACTTCTATTACAACAGTGAAATAAGGTCTTCCTTTCAACAGCAGGATGGTATTTACAATCCTCATTTCACTTTGAGGAAAGGCATTTCTCAGAAGGTTGCTATGAAGTCAAGGTCATAGTGATTTTGAAATCACTTGAGACACATTTAACATTTTTAAGGCTGAATATCCACCCTCCAAAAAGGTGGCAGTTGAGGAGCAGAAGCACATTCTCCTTTCTTTTTAAAGCATAGCAGAAGAAAAGAAAGCAAACGTGGTGTTTGTCTGAACTAATCTCCCATTTCCTCTATCAGGATTTTTTTTTTAAATCCAAACACGCACAAAAATTGCCATAAAATGGAAGTAAGCACCACTTGCAGAAAAATAGGGATAAGGCACTCCAAACACATTTCTGCAAAGTGATAAAATAAAAGTCCATATTTGTTTATCAGAGTGCTTACATATATTTCTAGCACTGAAAAACTAGGACTGATCATTTAAAGTTCAGATTCAGGCAAAATTCTCAGCCTACTAAGACATTCCAAGGTGAATTGAGAGATCCTGTTCCATGCAAAAGGCAAATAACCAAGAGAAAAACATGCAAATAAGGATTTCTTGGAGGCAAAAAAAAAAACCCTAACAGGCAGATGTAAATACAAGAAGAGTACTTTGCTTCAGGTGAGAGTTGTATTTTTGACATTACGTTCAGACAGGTACATGCATTTTCTGGGGTGAGGAGGGAAGACTCAACACAAGCAGTTGGATATTTAAATGCCTTGGGAAATTTGGTGTTATATAGTAAAAACTGCCAAAGGATCCTTCAAATTTTCCATATATTTTTTAGTTTAGCCTGTCAACGCTGCTGTGGAAGGAGCAATTACCAAGTTACTGAGTTAATTTTCCATTGGTCAAGTTGAGTCAGACAGCTTAAATAATTAACCTAGCATCGTATAATTCCAGAAAGTAGGTCTGAAAGAATCTTCAGAAATCATTTAGTCTATTCTCATGCCCCATAGCAAGGCCAACTAAGTCTAAACCACTCCCACACACATTTGCCAAAACCCTTTTTTATAAGTAACAGGCAGTCTACTCCAATGCTTAGATATCTTTATGTGCAAAGCCTTTTTAGAAGTCTAACCAAGATGCAAGACCCTGATACCACATCCTATTCCTCACAGACGTGAAATTCAAAAACCCTTTGAAAAGGGTTTTTACACCTTTAGTCGTCAGCATACCTCTCCTGGTTTTGGCTGGGATAGAGTTAATTTTCTTCACAGTGGCTGGTATGTTCTGTGTTTTGAATTTCGGAGAAAAATAACGCTGATACCACACCAATGTTTCAGTCATCGCAAAGCACTGCTTGCACAGAGCCAAGGCCTTCCCAGCTTCTCACAGCGCCCTGCCAGCGAGGGGCTGGGGGTGCCCGAGGAGCTGGGAGGGGACACAGCTGGGACAGCTGGCCCAGGCTGGCCAGAGGGATGTCCCATACCGCGTGTGCCATGTGGAACAGTAAAAATGGGGAGGTTTGGCTGGGGATGGGGGCAACTTCTGCTTAGGGACTAGCTGTGCATCAGTTAGCTGGTGGTGAGTAATTGTGCATATATATATACACGCATATGTACACACACACACACACCAATTACTATTACTAGTTTAGCAGGACAGAAAAGGAAGGGAAAATAATGTCTTTATCTCAACCCATGAGTTTTACCTTCCCCCCCCCCCCCCCGATTTTCTTCCCCATCCCACTGGGTGGGGTGAGTGAGCAAACAGCTGTGTGGTGCTGAGCTGCCTGCTGGGTTAATGTCGATGCTTTGGTCTTTCACCACAACTCATCTTTACCAGAACTTGCATCATTGTTGCTGCTGTCTCGTCAGTTCATGCTTTTTTTGAAATAGTTTGCCCTAAAACAGACAGCATTGCAGCTGAAGCCTTACTCTCTATTATAGCAAAGTGCTAGGATATACATTCACATTTATATATACTAACAAGGACTTTTGCCTGTCCCCATCCCCACCCCCCTTTTTCCCCTTCTAAGGTTCTTCAATTTGCTCATCACAAGGTGAAAAACTAACAAGCTATCTTTATACTTCCAAGCAACACAGAGTCTAAATGACTAGGAAGCCTCTTCTGCACGGCCCCAAGCCATTATGAACAGGCTTTCAAAGTAAAAAATAATAATAAAAAAAAAAATCACAGACAAAGAAACATCTGCTTTCCTACATCATCATTCTAACACTGCCAGCCAATAACACCGGGAAAGAAAGAGAGGCTGGAGATGACAGCTTTGACAAATTGACAACCTCCCTTTTAGCCTGAGAGTTGGTCACAGTTAAGCAGTCCAGGTACACTTGCTGATGGGAAGCAGGAAAAAAAACAGACCGTCAGGCCACATGATATTCAGATGCAGTATGAGCAGAACACATGTTGCTGTATCGCAGCTTCTATATAATGCACTAAAATAGTTTGCTGTAGAGGAAGGAGCTCAGACCACCATATAAACAGTAACTTACAGTTAATATTCCTAAAAAAACAAGCTTTGCCTCCTATCCTTCAGACGTTGAATTCATGTTCTTCCCATTACATGTCAGTAATAGCGCATTTTTGTTCACATTGTCAGACAATCTAGAGAATCCTGGCTAAGTTTTCATGGCTTAGTCCCCTCCATAGCTGCAGTCCTATCACAAGGCACCCAGTCTGATTGGTTTTCCAAGGCACATATTTCCTCTTCCATCTTTCCTGAACGTTCGCACAGAAGTACAGCTTCCCTCAGCTCCCCATGTCTCTTCCCCAAAGAACCAGCCTCTGCCACAGCAGGTTAGACTGTTCATCTGATAGGGATCAATCCTCCAGTTTGAAAGCATGAAGCATGGCCCACTTGAGAGAGAAGAACAAAGCATTAAAGGATCACAGCTCCAATACTAAAAGCTCATGCTACTGATACTCTTGATGCTCTTGTCTGAACGGACTTTTGTCTTTGAACCCATTCATGCTACCAGCTCATGAGCTCCTGTACTGTATTCGCTTCCTCTCAATAGCCCTCCATCATGTTCCTATGGTAACATGTAAACCTAATTTATCTTCTAGCGTTTGATCATGTAAGGCAGAAAACATCATGTTATTCTAAATTACCTGCCAATGAGGGTTTAGATTCAGTAATTCTTTTTTCTCTATCCTTACCTCCCACGAAACTAGGGCTGCAATGGCACCTTTGTACTGGCCTGCTGAGATCTGGCTACAAGTCAAAGGCTTGTTTAGGATCGGAAATAAGAATGGCAATAATAAAGAAATTATTCAGACTAAGGTCAAGACTGAAGAACAGCTTGGCAACAATAACTACAACTTGTGAAGTATTTACCTGCAATAATTGAAAAGCAGTCCACATCTACTCTTGCTTCTAATGTAGCCCTTGATGAAGGGGCTTTTGATAAATAGCCTGTATTTGGGAAGCAGCTACATTAAACATGGTCAATGATTATTATTCCACTTGTCTAGGTCTTTAGTCCCTGGCTTTTAATTTGTAATTAGTTATTCTCCCTGAACAACATTATGCCCTTTTAAGGGTAAATTATTTGGATGCTCTGCCAAAGTGCTGCTATGCCTCTGAATCTGATAAATCTCCACAATTGTTTGCATCTTTTGCGTTTTTTAACGAAGAGTGATAAATATGAATTTATTTATTCCACAGGAACAGCAGCAATTTCTGTAATGCTGGCTGTTTTTCAAAATCATGTCTTCAAAACAGTCAAGGAACATTGTCTTTAAAGAAAGTGATTGTTCCACCGAGATTGACTTCTGTGGGACCCCACCTAGACCTGAAGTAAGATCCATGCTGGGTTCAGCTGCTCGAAGTGCTGCAGACTACGGCAAAATCCATCTGAAATAGGTTTCCAGGTTATAAAACCGCACTTTCCTCAGGACAGTTAGTGCACAAAATAAACAATGCACTGATATTTTGTTTGTTCATTTCAAGCGTTTTAGTACAACGTGCATTAAACTGCCCTGGGTCTGCAGAAATCCATTAATTACGTTCCTGCATATTAATAAACCTAATTCAGTGGGCAGATGATGTTTCAAGTGACAGAGCTGAATGTTCACCCTTGTCCTCAGTTACAAGGTTGACTGAGCTCTCACACCAGCTTAGCTTCCACATTAGTATAGCTTCTGTTCCCAACACATCTACTGTCCTGACAACAAGGAAGCCTAACAAGAAAATAACAATGGATAGATTTTGTTTGCATAGCTTATTTCTCACCTTTTCTTCCACCTGACAAGAAAGAACAGGGTCATCTCAAGAAAGGTTTTTTAAACTTTCCCCTCGGTCACAAGCACAATTTCATCTGACTTACTCCCACATAACTATCATGAAGCTAATGCCAGAATAGCAGCAAGACACACTTACTGACGTGCAGCGGTACACAAAGTCCAAAAGGCATTAAAACAAGAATACCAATTAAGAATTCCACCAAAAAGAGGACACTCCTGCTGGACAGTGCATGTACCTGCTGCGAAAGGCAATCTCTGCACTCAGGAATTTATCTTTTCACTAAACAAAAGGGAAAGGAAGAGATAGACAAGGGGGAAAGTATTACAACAGGAGGCACAGTCCATAGCATGCAAATATTCCCACAGTCTGTAGTAAAATGCAGAATTGTTTCCTAGGCTGGCATTTGCCAATGCATTACATTTAGAACCAGAGTGCATCTCCAATGACACATCAGGCATTCCGGTCTAAAAGAAAGGTAACTCAAACAAGTTCTTCGTTTCTCTGCTAAACATAGGCCAACCAGAGGAACAGGACTTATTACAACTAGAGCTCTTGCCTCCCAAAATAATCCTTTCAGCCAAGTCATCAGTTCAAGCCAGCGGGATGCTTGGTCAGACTTGCAGCCTGAAGATTACTCGTTGGAAGAGTCATGTGCAAAATAATAACACCATTTTCACTGTCTGAGCTCTTCACCTCACTAATTGGTCTCTTCATGGATTCCTCTCCCAGAGCACCATTGCCTGAGGCCTGGAGTAACGAGTCCTAGGTGATCTGCTGCTGCTGCTGCTGCTGCTTGTCTTAAGCCTCAGTCACACTTCTGTGGACCTAAGACCAAATCCATGCAAATGGATCCATCCAAGTCTCAGATCTAGGACTTTCAGAAAAGGCTTAAAAAATGCAAATACTAGGTGAGAGCACAGAAGAGTGTCGGATAGTTTGCTCCTTACTTACCTGGCCAGGTTCACTTTTCCAGGTTCCCAGTCCTATGAGAGGCATCTTCTGCCCAGTGCAGAGTGTAACGAAGTCACATGCTGCAGACATTTTTGCCTGAAGAAGAAAAAGAGCAGAGTTTCTGCAACAATTCAGTAGAATGGGGAAAAAAAAAAAGAAAAAAAAACCTTTTCTATGCAAAAATAGATAAACAAAACCATAAAAGTAATGAGAATACTTTTCTTGTTACACTGGAATAAAGCTGAAGCAAGGTCTTTGCAACTTTTAGTGGTATGAAGCAGATTTATAGCTTTACAGCTATAGAAGAGACTAGAAAAGGAGCTCTTCTTCCTCTTCCTTCTTATTCTCTTTTCCTTCACAATGCATAGGTTTAAGTTTTTGCAGAGTTGAGACATACAAAAAGCAGCAGCCTCCAATAACATACAATTAATACAGCAACTCAGGTGAAAACGTTTTTGTTTTTTTGTTTGTTTTTTGTTTGTTTGTTTTTACCCCCTTCAAGTCAGCTGTAAGTATTGATGAAATGGAAAGAAGCAAGTCCTTTGGACTACTGCACTAGCTCTTCCTCTTTTACAGACTTTCTACTAGCTGGCTTAGGAACCAATGCTCTAATTACTGCGGCAGGTGGGGATAAACACATTTTCATCAAAAACAGCTGCTGCCCATGGAGGTTTGACGATGTGATACAGGCAGACTTTTGATTAGGAGTGAACAGCAAAAGCATTTATGAGGGCAGCCCAGAGACACAAAAGACAGAAAATAATACTCTAAAGAACTTCACCTCTAGAGGATCAGTTCCACCTCTATGAGACAGGTACTTTATCACCCTTGATCTCCAATATTTACTAACTGAGAGTTTAACTACAGCTCATTATCAAGGCTAACTCGGTCTGACACTGTGAAGAAAACTAAGAATTTTTCTGGCTTTCTTTGCAACTAGTATATTTCTTTATTAATTACTATACATCAAAGGGCAAATGCTGCTCATTGAGAATACCACCTTTTTCCTTTTTTTTTTTTTTTTTAAAAAAAAAGCACTGCTGTGAAGTGAGGGCTAAAGGAAAGGACAAAATGGAGGCACTTATAAAGGCGGACACTACAAAATATACCTCATAATACAGATCATATAAAACTGTTAAATATATATATATATTTTTAAATCATTCTGATATAGAACTATAGATAACCACGTGAAAAAAATAAAAGTGCAGACAATGTAATAACTAATATTGCTATCACAGAAGGTGTAATACACCTGATTTTGCACAAATTCACAGATTAGCAGCATTCTTCTGTTACTAAAGGAAGAATGCAAAAAATATTACGCAAAGTAAAGGTCACTTTGAGCCTGGGCTTCTGTCTTATAATTAATGCTATGATATACACGCGTTTTCCATGTGAAATCCAACAGAACAAAGGTCCAGCAGGATCTTCCACTACCTGTTGCTGGCTTTATAGCTGCTGCAAACAGTAAACCGCTCACAGTGGCAAAGGAATGGTTGCCAAAAAAAAAAAAAAAAGCCTTACAGTGTGTCTCAACATCCTCACAACCTATTTTCCTGGGCAAACTATTAAAAACAAACCACGTTCAGGATGAGCTCCAAAGCCAGCTAGCTGATTTCAGCAAAAGATGAGGAAGTTACTTCCCAAGCTCAGCTGTGTCCAAACTCATGAGTTATTTTTAAAAAGAAAGAAAAAAAAACACACACACAAACAAGAGTGAAAGCATGCAATGTTGGTTAAATGGCTGAATATGTAGGAGGAATGTATATTTTCAAAGTAGAGCCTTCAGGCAGCATATTGTCCCAAAACAGTTCTGCTTTCTTCACAACATTGTTATCATTTTCCTCCTATAAATAAGTGCCTACTGATGGATGTGTTCACACAGAAAGTTTATAGTTTCAATTTCTCACACCATATTTTTGTAGATTTACAGCAGACAGCACACTTGTTTTACATAGAGACATTAACACAGCAGTTGGAGTGATCCTGACTAGGCCATTACACACCAACGAGCTGGAGGTCCCCAGAACAGTTAACGTGAGTAGGTCCAGGCTGGTGCTGTGCTGTACTTCACATACTGCGTGGCCTTCAGGCCTGGGATGTGCACATTGCATGGCTGCAGGATAAGCTCAGCAACTAACTGACTAGAGCAGTGAGCGTGCAGGCAGCTCCCACCTGGTACCTGTGATTAGGCCACCTGCATGTCCTTGCTTTTATCTAAAAGAGCAGGAAGTTCTCATGTGAGCATCCTCTCTGTTTGGCAGTAGAAGTGATGAATACAGTTGTTTTCCTGCAAGAGAGTCCAATAATAGCTCAAGTGACCAAAATAGGGTAACCCTTTCTAACTGGCCGGGTCTACACAGCACACCACTTGTGCTACAGAGCTCTGTTTGATGCTGTACAACTTAGGGTCCACAGCACGTGAAGGGATGTGTGATTACCTACACTATTCTCTTTCTTTATAGGGCTAGCTGTAATAAATAACATTCGAGATGATGCTCTACAGACTCTGAGTGTCTTTCTTGCTGGGATTGCAATGGTCCAGCACCTCCCAGTACAAAACAGCAGTTAAATAAATTGTTCTGGATTTGCACTGAGATACACTAAGTCCACATGTTGGTGCTGAAGGCAATCTTCAGTGAACTGAACTGTGGGTGTACATCCATTTTGGGGTAGGGTGCTAAGAAAGGCAGAATATGATCCAGAATATGATCCTGACAACAGCATTCTCTTCTGAGGTTTGCATAGCAATTTTCTTGCCAGCTTCATGCAAGTGGGTGCAATTTACCTGGACTAAGTCGTCTAAATAAAGGTATCTTGTTACATCATGAGGTACAACTAAAGAATTAGGGTTTTTTCACTCACGCTGGCCTACAACACCAACCAGCCGCATGCTTCACACAGCCGTGTTACACAATAATCTTAACGCGACACTTCGGTCCAGAAGACAAGGTACACACCATTTAATCGATAACTAGCGTTTGGTAAGAAGTACCTTAGTTCGTATGATCCTGTTGTATATTAACGTTGCAGTGAGCAGAACGACAGACTCTGTTGGAATGGAAACACACGAGAATTAGGGACGCTGGAAAAAAACACACTAATTCATACTTTCCACTCAGACTCTTCCCTTAAGGAGGAGGTGTAAGAAAACTGGTGTCCACTAGCTGTTAAGTTTGCTCATTAAAAAGCAGCAAGGCTCTTTTTGGAAGGGCAAAAACAAAAATTAACATCAAAGCAACGTAATCCCTGACAAGTAAGACGCGGCTTTGAGTTCACAACGCCCACCCTCCTACCGCCACGCTCACAGGGAAGAGCGGAGCTCGGGCTAACAGGCAGCGTTAGCAGCCTGCCTGGGAGGATGCATCAGCGCTCAGAGAGGCGCCCACACACACCACACCTGTCCGCCAAGCCACAGCCCATCCTCAGCCCACAGCAACGAGCCGTGCACCCGTAAAACGCGCATTAAATTAACGCGTGCGGGCATACCGAAGCCCAAGCAGGGGCAGCGGCTGCTCCTGCCCGCAGCTCTGCACTCACCACACGCCGCCAGCCGCTGCTGCTCGCCCCGGTGGCTCCGTCCCTCGATGTTTCCGCTTCCGGAGGCGGGCAGCGGGCCCCGGTGGCTCCGTCCCGTGGCCGGTGCCCTGCGGGAAGGGCTCGGGGTCAGCCCCGCTCCTCACGGCTCCATCGGGACCGCGGAGCGCTGAGGGGGCCGGCGCGGCGGGCGGGCGAGGAAATGGCGGGCCCGCCTCACGGCTGCTGGGGCCTCCGCGCTCGGGTCGGAGGTTGTCCGCGGAAGGCTGTGTTCCTGCGAGAAGGGAAACGGCGTTTTCTCTGCTTTATGTGCAGCCCTAAATAGCAGGAATCAAGGGAATGCGCAGTTAGGCTTGTCCGGCCCTAGCTATTGTGCCAAAAGGTGTGTGGAGAAGTGGTGGCTCCTGAGGAGACCGAGCAGGTGTGCAGGAATGCACCTCCTCACTGGCACAAAAACTAAGGCTGTACAAGAAGATCAAATGTGCCATTAAAGCAGTTATTTCAGGACAGGGATCTGGGTGCAGCCAGCCAGGCACCGCTTTTGGAGGTAACAGAACTGTGCCAGTGACTGAGACGAAAACTCAAGGCTGGTGGGATGTGTACCTCATTATAACCACACCTAAAGAAAGCTGTAACCAGCTTTGTCTTTAACTTCAGGCCTCCATTTATAAAGTATGTAAATACAAAGATTTTTTTAACATTGTGTCAGCAATTAGGGAAAGTACATATCTGACAAGGCTTCGAAGAGCCTCCTGTTTATATTTCCAGAAAGATCATCCTGCCGCAGACTCTTTCATTGCTGTTCTGATTTCAGCTGCTCAGGAGGTTTATAGGCACAAAGGTTAATTAATCTCTTGGGCGTTCACATGACCAGATTTTTCTGTGGTGTAGCCTGTTCTGACAAAACGCAGGAACGTAGAAAGAGAGCACATGGAAAACACAAGGCAATAAAAATGACAGGAAATACAAAATTGTGAAGAGGAAAGAATAAAGGAGAAGGAAAAACTGCTGGGTTTGATTTATTTTTGGAGCCCTTGCCAATCAAAAATCCCATTGGAAATCAGCAATCTTAATGAAATAGAAAATGCCTGATTTATATTAATGTCACATATGAAAACTTAAACCTTAGTTTCCAATGATGTAACGGGGAGTAAAGGGAAAAGGTAAGGAAGAGTGAAATGTTTTGTCATCAAAAAGTAGTGATTATCCAGACATACAGTAATGAAGTTTCTTCATAAAAAGGTGTGTAAGAAGGAAGAGGTTATGCAGGACATTTTGACCTAGAAACATAGTCTTCACTTGAGCAAAGCAATGAAAACCAAATATGTGCCCTGTATATTTAAATGATATGTAATTGTTTTCATTAAAACTACTGTGCACCAGCTGTTTAAGCATAAATGCCCCAGGGCCTGGGAACATCTCAGTTGTTGACTTTTGAGTTGTCTTTTTGCATATGTTATATTGAAATGTCCTCACGTGGTCAGGACTTCACTCTTACTATGTCCCTGACGGCAATGTGTGTATACAGTAAGTTCAGTATGTTCGGGATTCAGCTGGCTTTCTGCATGTGCAGAGATCAGCTCTACAGAACATACACGATGATGTCCCAATGTGCTGGCTTTAGAGGGCATTCAGGGATTTTCTCTGCTGCAGAACTGACTTTTATCTTCTTGGGGGGCATGCCCAGGGCAGCCACCACCCAAGCCCAGCTCCCAGTACTGTTCTGGCTAGATTCATCTTACTCCTGGATACACTTATATAAAAAACTCAAATTCTGCCCCAACAAAATAGATGGAAACTCAGATGTGGTTGTGTCCTGAAATAGGACCAATGCCTTTATTTTTACAGTTCTCGGCACACCAAGGTCCAATTACTAACCAAGATGTCTGGGAGATACTGTGATCAAAAAGATAGATGTAAAATCTGTTGCAGTTACTGATTTGGAAATCTTTGGGTAGCTTCAGTGCTCCAACATGGCAGGGCCAGCCATCTCTGCTTTGCTAATGCATAGACTACTTATTATGGCCATAGCCGTATGGATGGGCGCAAAGTGGCTCCTGATGCTCTGTGCTAATCAGGTATGGGCTGATCCTGTCTAGCAGCTATTTTAACAGAGCACAACATCAGGGCTAATCCAGAGCAGAGCGTGGAGAAACAAAGTGTCCTCCCAGCACCTGTTTGGGTAGACATGCCCTTTCCTTCTTGAAAAACTACTATTTTTTTTTTTTTTTCTAAATAGCATCATGTACCTAAATACCGAAACAGGCCACAGAAACCTATCTGCTCACTGAACAAGGAGCAGCCCTGACAATTTCTCTCTCCCAAACATCCAGAAACTGATGTTTGGAAAGATTAGTTCAGAAACTAATCAAAAAATAATGAGGCCATGGACATATGAATGGAAATGCAATGCTAAAGGCACAAACCCGGAACAAACTGCATTGCAGTAGCTAAGCAAAATGGGTATGTTATGCATCTGAAAGTGTGAGAAATGAGCATAGCAAGCACTGAAACCATGAGAAAGTCATTACTGCGTTGTCCACTGGTTAATATGCTAGAGTTGCAGGGAGACTACATTCTTGTAGAGGTATTAATTAGGACAGCCTGACCTTTCAGGGGTTAACCTGTTCACAGGTACATGGCCTGAGCTGATACCAAGTTATATACACATCTCAATTTATAGACCCCAATTGTCCTCAAAATATTGATATTAAGAAAGTGACAAACTTCTTTCTTGAAAAGATTAAGCATGCTGTAACAACAGAAATAGCAGTAGATATATTATTTGAATTAAGGTGAGCTCTTTTTTTTTTTATTGAGCACACATATTAATGTTACATTGCTTTTATTATTTGAGGGAGTAACTTCATCTGGTACTGAAACCAGTCATCTCTTGGGTGATTCACTACACAGGTATAGTCACCCAGCAACACTGCACATTGTTGTAGATTGTAAACAATTAAAGTTTGCTAATCCTTTGTGGTTTTCTCCTCATTACAATTTATAATCAAGTTTTAACCGGTATAAGAAACACAACTGTAAAATGGAAGACAGACAAGGAGTAAAAATCAGTTGGTAAACAAGTTTATCACTTTTGACTAAAGTGAGCAGTTTTGTCATTGACCCTTTTGTCATGGGCCCTTTATAGCCTTTAGCATTCATTATTTAATAAAACTTTTATGTGTACACTCAGGTTTTGGTCCTCAATCAAAAAGTAAAAGGACTGTTTCAGCTCTCTTGGATGCAAACACGATGCACGTGGGAATTCACTCAGGCTAAACATCCCTCAGAGAGGCTTCACAGAACTCTCTGAAATGAGTGAGTGTGTTGACCAAGAGTTTCCATCCTAACCCCGAAGCTTCGAGGTTACAGTTAATGGAGTTTTCAGCTTTTTTCATGACTTGTATGACTTGGATCGGTCTTGCCATTAACAGGGAAGTATCACTGGAAGCCCCGAGAATTAGAACCAGGTTGAGGAGGCGGTTGATAATACAGGGGAAGAAGATAGAAGATTTGACCCCGCACCTATACAATACTGCGAACGCATTTTGCTTTGTTGAAAAGGTCAGATTTTATTGATGTTGAAGTCAATGGCAAACTCCCATTCACCTAAACGGCATGCCAGCCACGTCTCACTTTTCCTCAACACCCAGTGCATTCTCTGCTTCTCTTATGTCTCCTAACAATTACGACTTGCTTCTACTGAGGTATTAAAAAGCCACTTCTTGCAGCGAGCCACCTGAATCACCTTCTGAATATCCCCACACCGAGCATTCCCCCGGCACCTCCCAGGACGCTATCCAACCACCTCCATTTATTCATATATATATATATTTTTCTGCTTTCAGCAGCCGGGGGCCGTGTCCCCGCTCAGATAAGGCTATCAAGCGGGGGGAGCCGGCCAGCATTGTGCCGAGTCATGCTGCCCTTGCAAGCCTCCCGCTCGGCCCCGGCGGCCCGTGAGGGGCGGGCGGAGGCCGTGAGGGGAGGCCGGGCGGAGGGCGGGAAGGAGGCCGGGAGGGCCTCGCCCGTCTCCTCGCGAGATCGGGGCCGCTATAAAGCGGCGGGGCGGCGGGGGCTGCCGCATTCGCGGCTTCCTGCTGGGGTCGGGCCTGGTTCGGGGTCTCGTCGAGCTGAGGAGGTCTTTTGGTGAGTGCTGGGGGAGCTGCGTGGGGCTGCGCTTGCAGCGACTGGGGTGGTCGTGATTTTTTTTTTTTCGGAGGGAGTTTTTTTTCCTTTTTTTTTCCTTTTTTTTTTTTAATTTGGTTTTGTTCTCCCCTCCCCCTCTGCGCAGATGGGGTCGCTTTCTTCATCTCTTCCCTTTTTTCTTCTCCCTTTTCCCTCCCCCTCCTTCTAACGGAGGGATGGCAAGGACCTCCCCCGCCCCCCTCACCGCCGGTGCTGGGCTCGGCCGCTGCCTCCCGTCCCCGCTCCGCAGTCGCTCCGGAGTCACTCCGGAGCCCGCCCTACGCGAAGCGGCGTCGGGCGGTGTGCGAGCAGCCGGCTGCGGCGTGCTGCAGCCCGGCGGGTCGGTCTCCTCTGACCGCAGCTCGGAGGCTTTAACCGCAGTGCTGGGGGTAGCGGGGAGGAAGGCTGGGGTGTTGTGCAACGGCCTTAGGTGTCCTAAAGGTATGAATTCTTCGCTAGAGCGCAGGCCTGGCTTGGTGTAACTGCAATTTAAAGATAATTGAGGCTGCGCCGTAGCTGTGAGCAACTGGAAGGTGCTCTGAGTCCATTAAACTGCGCTGCATTTGCAGCGCCTGCTCGCCTTTCCTCTCGAGGGAAAGGAACTGCCGTGCTGAGGCTGTGGTCTGTGCCTCTGCGGGTTAGGAAACGCTGCGGCTAAAATCCAGGCAGAAGGTGGGAATGCGTGCTGCTCTCGCCAAGAAGAGCAGGCGGCGGCAGGTTGCAGTGGAAAGCAGTTGGATTGCAGTGCAATGCAACTAAACCTCCTAATCTGATGTTAAAGACCTTCGAGTTACCTAAAAAGGGGACAATAACCCCCTGCTTTAGAAAGGAGAAGTGCCAGAGAGCAGTCTGACAGTGTTTATTTGACACTGAATCCCCAGTAATACACTCCAGGGACTGTCGGTGGAACAAATATAGAAGGATTGGCATCGTACTGAGTAAAAGGATGACCTTGAGCTTGAGTACTGTAAAATAATGTAATTCAGTGACGAACTGTGGGGTCATGCACTCCGGATAAAACACAGGTATTGTTCAGAAGACAAAATTCATTAGTTGGCAGTATCTCAGAGAAATATTGTGCAATGGTTGTCCCCTTGTCCCCTCTCACAGAACTGCAGTTTCAGGATTGTATCTGTATTCATGGCTACGTGAAGAGTTCAGAGGGTTTATTAATGTCATCCTACTAGGCTGTTTCAGTACAATCTTATGAATGCCTGGCAGTTTTGGCCACCATCATTCATAAGATTACTTCCTAGCCTGCTGAATTTGAAGACAAATCCCTTGGATGAACACAGGGATGAAGAAGAGCTTGCTTGTGGCACAAGGCAGTTAGAAACACTGAGTAAGGTGGTGCTTTTCAAACCAAACTGAGGTAGCAGGTTATTGTTTCTGTATTCTCAGGGTGTGTAGGAGGAGCCTTCAAATGTAAAACTTATAATGAAAAGGTTCTAAACTGATAAGTTTAAATTTGACTGAAAGGTAAATACTTCTTACAGCTTCTGGACTAGTTCTCCAGAAAGTATGTGGCAAGGAGGAAGGAGCCAAGAAGTAAGGTGTTTCTGACCTGTTCTGGAATGGACTTTGTGCCTTGCAGGCAGAATTTATAAAGATCTTTGAATCTTACCTTTCTTTAGCGATATGAGACTCGTACTAACCTTACAGAGGTTTGTATCTCCAAGTCAGCTAGTGCCTGTACAGTATATAGAATGTCTTCAGTGAGATCACGTCAAAAAGACTGAGCCAAAGAAACAAGGTTCACAAGCTGTCTGAAAAATTATGCTCTGAAAGTGAAAGTAACTGGAATTCAAGAAGTGATGCACAAATTCTGCATTCCCAGACAGAGCAAAAATACTCTCCAGGACATGTTGCAAATGACTTGGTGTTAGGCCAGGCAGCCAGAAGTTAAGCTCTGTTGTCCTTGTGTACCCTCTTACTCTTTTTTAGTAGACTGAAGTATTCAGGGGGAACAACCTGGCCTTACTGGTTTAAGACATGGTGAAATTTTACTTGCTAACATAAAATGTGATTACCAAGTATACCATGAGTCTTCTGTTCACAAATGAAACAAGGTGGCTTTGTTTGCAAGGCTAAAGTGTAATTATGTAGAGAACTTCTCCATTGTTATCTTGGGAGATGAACAAAACCCTGCTTGAATAACCAAGAAAAGGTTTGAGGTCTTAAATTCTCTTGTAAACTTAAAAAAGGGTTTCCTCATCAAAAGGTAGGAAGAGATTCTCTAACTTACCTAATTAGTGGAACTAGAAGTCTTACTGACTACTGCTAAAACTCGAGAAGGCTAGCTCTTTTCTGTAATAAGCTGTTACTAGTCAAAGATAACAATTACTTTTCATTAGGAGACTAATGAGCTGTAGATCTCAGTGTTAGGCATCTGCTTAGTACCTTGGTTTGGATACCTGACTACCCAGGTAACAAACTTGAAACTAATCTTACTCTTAAGCCTTGTGTTGCAAGACCAAATGGTGATGAACTGTTCCTATTGATGCTTGATGTAAATGGGTGAGGTCTTTTGAATAGTTATTTCTGGGTGCAAACATACTGTTACCTAAGCTGTACTGTTTACTCTTTTCTAGAGGAAATCAAGATGTCTTCAGGAAAGGCTTTCATTGGAAAACCAGCCCCTGACTTCACTGCCACAGCTGTGATGCCAGATGGGCAATTCAAAGACATCAAACTCTCTGACTATAAAGGTAAGTTTGTGCTTCTCTAATTACACAAATGCAATCTGGCCATATGTGGGAGTCAGAGGGCATCTAAGTAGAAGTCTTTAGTTTGGTTTCAAAGTAATAGTGACCACCTGATGGTAGACTCTACTAGACAACTTGTATTTTTGTCAGTTGATGGCTGGAGTATGCTTGGGAAGCTGTTGGCAGTATGGCTGAATGTTCTGGCTATGATAATTGTTGGTTATCAGCCTAAAATTCCTCTGAAGTATAATCTGGGGTCAGGCTTATTTGTTCTCTCAGTTTGAGACTGATGTAACATCTCCAATGTGCTACACGGAACAGCAAAATCTTGCCATGTAGTGTTTTTTTCCTGTCAGTGGAAAGTAGACTTTCCTATAGGCAGTGAAGTTCCTTTCTCTAGAGTATTAGCAAAATGTTCTCTTCTGTTGATACTTGAATGTTTGATACTGAATATTACAACTACTATAAAACCTAAGGTAAAAGACTTTAACTGGTGACACTGCTCTTCTAGGAAAATACGTTGTGTTCTTCTTCTACCCTCTGGACTTCACTTTTGTCTGTCCAACTGAAATTATTGCGTACAGTGACAGAGCTGATGAATTCAAGAAAATCAACTGTGAAATAATTGGAGCTTCTGTTGACTCTCACTTCTGTCACCTTGCATGGTAAGAATCAGCCTTTTATTTTAATCAAATAGAATGTTCTGCCTGTCCTTACAGGAACTGAATCCTGAGTATTCAAACTATCTTTACTGAAGAACTAAAGGTGCTTAGGAAGTACTGGTAGTGTCAGGTACTTCTGAACAGAATGGAGAATATTGGTCAGTTCCTTTGTTCCTTCATGGTAGACTAAGTGCAATGCTACACTTAAGATCAGCTTCTGTTGTACTTCATGCTTTGAACTGTCCATTTTTCTTAAATATTTAACTTCTGCTTTTTAGGATCAACACTCCCAAGAAACAAGGTGGTTTGGGAACTATGAAAATTCCATTGGTTTCTGACACAAAACGTGTCATTGCCAAAGACTATGGAGTGCTTAAAGAGGATGAAGGTATTGCGTACAGGTAATATGCAGTAAGGTGAACTCCTTGTTAAGGTTGTATGTTGCAGTACAGATTAACACAGAACATGTGTGTACTTGAACACTTAAAACAAACTGAAGTTCTTAGCTATTCTACATGTAAACTGCTTTAAGCTATCAAACACTCCTACCAGAGGAGATGTTACTTGGTCTCCTTAGTGTTTAGACTTCTTATGGTTTTGGTAAGCTAGATAAAGGCCTGCTGCTTCCCTTTGATAACTGTATTACTTGGAGTGTTACATATCTACATGAAGCAGGAGTCTCATGCAGGTGAGCTTATATAAACATGGCTAATGCAAGTCCTACCTTGTCATGAAAGTGATTACAGGTAATTGGTGATTAAAGTACAGTAGAATTAAAAAGCAAGCCTTATCTTTCAGTCAACTGTTCAGTTAAAGTTGCTGAGGGAGCTGAACTTCTGTTAACTCTTAGTTCGACTTCAGCAGTGGCCAGTTAGTCTGCAGTATTTTTAAGAACTGCATATATTTTTCTCTGAATACAGCAATGTCTCTTAGTTCCCTTTTTCTTTGTTTCTCTTCCATTTCGTCTTTCCACTACTGTCTTCTTTAAATCAAAACAAATGCAGGAAAGCAAGTTACCTCCTGTCTCCTAGCTACTGTTGAATGTAAGGATTTCAACTGTTAATGCATCAGTACTGAGTATACACAAGGTTTTCCCTTTTGGGGAAAGGAAGAGATCAGTAATACTACGTTACACAACTTATTGGTGTGATAGAATATTCAGCTTGGTTTTGCAACTCACTTCAGACAAATCTTTCAGAACCTGTTTAACCCAGGTCTGTCTTTGTAGGGGTCTGTTCATAATTGATGAGAAGGGGATCTTGAGACAGATAACAATCAACGATCTTCCTGTTGGCCGTTCTGTTGATGAAACCCTCAGGCTTGTGCAGGCTTTCCAATTTACAGACAAACATGGAGAAGGTAAGGGTTCTTGCATCTAATCCTAAATAGCTCTCAAGAAAAGAGTATTAACTAAACAGGTTTAATAAGTTTACTGAAAGGTACTAAGTACATGTATAGATTTGTTCACAGTAAGTGATTGATTGTGCCTCTTGTAGTGAAGCTGGTTCTGTAAAGCTATTTGTCACTGCATAATCCTACTCCAATTCATGGTCCATTGAGTATTTGTCAAATGTTGAAGGGGAAGGGTGGAGGTTGCTACTTCTCTGGAGTAGTCAGAAGCTGGCAGAAGCTTTTCCTGCAGAACTAGGGCTGCTGTCTCATCTAAACCAGGCTAGACCAGAAGTGTATAATGGCACTCAGAAGCTGAGATGTCACAGCTTTAATGGCCAGGTGTGCGTAAAGCAAGCATCAAGCCTTCCTTAGCTGCGTAAAAGGAAGACTCCAAAGAATGCTGCTTGAGTGTCACTGCAGTTTTGAGGCTGTGCTACCTCTGCATTGTGGTTGTCTCCTGATGCCCACAGAGTGGGATTAGAGACAGTTTAACTCTTCTTCCCCTTCCTCCATTAAACTGGAGGATGGGAGCAGGATTGATTGATTAAGGTGGGGGAGAAGTAGGCTTGATTGGCTCCAGGGAAGTACATTGTAGTAGTTGTAAAGATGCCTCCTGACCCAGACTGCTGGAGTTGATGTTCCCTTGCTGTGAAACTTCCATGAAAGATGGGAAGGTGTGCATGTGTAGAGGGCCCACTGTTGCATGGACAGACGTTGGGTTCCTTGGGTGCTTCTACCTAGTAAGCAAATGAAAAGGATTAAAAATAACTGATGTGATGAAACTGATTGATGTACGTTGCGAAATTGTTACAGGTTTTGAGTTGTTAGTATGCTTTGTATGAAACACTAACTACTTCTGTGGAATAAGACTTGCATGTTCTTATCATTTCAGTGTGCCCAGCTGGCTGGAAGCCTGGCAGTGACACAATCAAGCCTGATGTTCAGAAAAGCAAAGAATATTTCTCCAAGCAGAAGTAAACTTTCAGTCTGAGTGGAAACTAGTATGCCTTACAGAAAGAGCAAGTATCAGTTACTGAACTTTGACTAAATCATTGCGTTTGAGTCAAGGGATCATGCTATAGGTATAAACAGTAACTTTTTTACTTGAAGGAAAGTGTGTTCTGTTGATAGTACCTTCATAGAAAATCCTAATGATCAATATCTGTACATCATGCCCTATTGACTTTAGTGACAATGCATTGTATGTGGTTAGCCATGTGTTGCATATAGAGCAGTGGTATTCTTTTGTAACTATTAAACTTGTGGAAAAAGCATGCTGTGTATTGGTCTTGTGTAGTCAACGAGCTGAAAGTGCTTCCATTTTGCTGGTCAGTAGTGGTCAGATTCATTCACTAGAATATAAAATCTGTGTTGATCCCTGTAGAGGGGACAATGGGAACAATAACATGAGCTGTGGTGTAATCCTCTGGTTCAGTAACACAACTTTTAAATAGCAGCAAAGATTGCTAGTTAAAAGCTCGGTCTGCTGAGCTGCCTGTAGATGACTCAATTCCCAGAGTCCTTAGACAGCTCCATTAGATTGGAGGTACTAACACTTTAGATTGGAGGTACTAACAGTTCTTATGTTGCAGTAGTGAAGTTCTTGTTAGAGGAGTCTTGAATATAGGTAGAGGAACATGGCTGGATCAGATTCTGTCAGACTTTAGCAGTAATGCAGTGTCCAGATCATGAAACACAAATATGACTGAAGGCTAGGTGTGTTTTCATATGTAGTGTAAACTTGTTTCTGCATCTCTTTTAGTCAAAACTGATTGCATATGCAAACCTTCTAGGAACCTTAACATCCAATTTGGAAACTCTAGAGAAGACTGGGCCTTCTGGAAAGCAAAATTCCTTGGATACACAAGATTCATTCCTAACCTCTCCCATTATGTGGAGTGGGAGTCTTGGGAGGATTGAGAATATGCCAGTTGATCATAAGACTTAAAGCTAATGGATAAGATCAAAAGGGTGGCACTATAAACCATGGTACTCTGATTTGCTCAGCCTTGCCTTTCATCTTTGTACTACAATTTATTATGTGCAAACTGTGAAACTCAAAACATATGGCTATGGCCTTAAGTTACATTACAGCTGTGTAGCTTCATGGTTATAGGTGCCTTGTAATAAAGTCGTGACCTTCAGATTTGGGGAAGGTGCTATTGCTTTGTGATACAAGTATGTTAGAGCTTTGTGATCTTTATGAACCTGTAAAGGTTAATATAAACTTTAAAAAGCATAAATGCCTAAAAGCCTGCCTTTAACTCCTCAATTAGTAAACAAGTTCTATCCTGTTAAAATGAATAGTAGCAAAGTTGAGGCCCAGGGCTATTTAGATGAGTCAAGAGTGAATGTCACATGCCTTGAGTAGTAAACCTGTGAAGTGTGTGTGGTGAAACAGGTTTCTTGCAGAAGGCTTACTGCACTAAATATTAAAAAAAAAAAGTTAATCTCTTGGTCTTGCTTAACTCTAACAAATATTCCTGAGGAATTGTGGAAGTGATGCTTAGTTAAAATCATTTTGCTTAGTGATTAAAATCCATGTTCTTCTCATGAAGATAACAAATTAGGTTAACATCCTGGGGTTGTTGGATCAGTAACAGGAGTGTCAGGATGCTTCCAGGCCCTAAGCAAACCCTTGCAAATAACCCCGTGGTTATATGGGAGTTGCATATAAATAACTGATTCAAGATAAGTGAATGAATACTAATGCAATGTGGTTGAACATGAAGTTATCTGATATCAAACTTTCTTATCCTAGCATATGAAAAGGAGGAAAGTCAGGGCTAGTCTATTGTAAAACTTACTTTAGTTGTAGCTAGCTCCATTCACTTTGAAATGTCACAGAAATGACAACAGCACTTCCTAGGTGGTCTCTGTGTGGTCTACTCCAGTGGAATGTGCATCTCTTTTCTTGCTGTGACTAGAATGTTTTCTGCTCTTATTCAGAAGTGAAATGGGACCTGTGGCCAAGTGTTGGAATGGGCTGCCTGGGGGGTGGTGGAGTCCCCATCCCTGCAGACATTTCAGAGATATGTGGATGTGGCACTGGGGAATGTGCTTTAGGGATGACACACAGCTGGTCAGGTTGATGGTTGGGCTTGATGATCTTGAAGGTCTTTCCCAATGCAACTGCTTCTACACTTGGCCATTATATCATACAGTACTATATGAAGTCCTGATAATGTGACAAATAAGCCTGCTCTGTGCCCAGACTAAGAGCCTTTGTGTTAATAACTACTCTCTGCACCTCACCATGACATAAAGAGCCTTTCATAACTTCATTTGGTGTATTATTCGAAAGTTAAAATGGCATTTTGGAGGGGAAAGACTTGCTGGGTGCAATTTTGATCATGGAGCTGCCTCCAGGGAGGCAGAGGGAGCCCTCGCTCCTCACGGCATGCCCTCGGGAGGAAGAAGCCGCCGGCTCCTTGCGGCCGCTCCTCCTCCGTCAGGCGGAAGCCCTGAGCCCGGCGGCCCCGCTCCTCAGCCGCCCGGGCCGGGCTCTCTCGCCCCGCCAGGAGGCGCCGCGCCGCCCGCGCTTTTCTGAGGGCGGGCGCCCGGGGCCGCATGGTGGCGGGCGGGCGTCGTGAGGCGGGGAGAGCTGCGGGATCGCCTCCGCGGAAAGTCGTGTGGGGAAATCCCGTGAAATGCCCCTTGTGACTTGCTTAGCCTGCTCGTCTGACGTTTACGGGCTGCGTTAGGTACGGTATTTCCTTTGAATTCCAGTCATGCGGAGGCTCGGGTTCTGACAGGAAGGTTTTATTAACCTTTGCTGTTTACCCTCCCTGCTCATACGGTTACATATTCGCTTCTGCTTTTAATGATCTCTGATACTGTACTAAAATGTAGTTATAAATACCTCCTTTCTTCAGGTGTACCAGTAACAGTAGTTGTTTTCGTGTGTTAATTTCCTCATTTTGAAAAGTAAGTAGTTAATCTCAGTGGCTACCTAATTAGCTACCATTTTTAAATCTGTGATGGAGAAAAATGTTTCATTTGCAATTGGCCTGTTGCCATTCACTTGCAGTTGGCAAACTAAGACAATACAAAGTGTGTATTTAAACATCATAGTGACTCGCCAGACAACGATGACAAGCAGAAGCTCAAAAAAGCCCAGAAATAAAATACCAGTGGGGCAGGAACTTGTATTATATATTTACTGCTATTATACATTTGTACCAAATGCATAACTGAGGGAATTAATGCAATTAAATCATTTTTTATTCATTCTTTGGCCATGTGACACATTCGTGGGAGCACTTGCCACACTCATTTGAATATCTCTGTGTAACACAAAAATGGTGGTCAGACCCAAACTTCTCCAAATCAAGAAGACTCTGAGTTTGTTTCTGTGCTCAAACTCGATATTGTTTCAGATATAGCTTGGAATTTCCAAGTCAGACATCTACTGGCAATATAATGAAGTTAGCTGTATTTTAATGTATTTACATTATTGTTTTTGAGGGCTGAACTTTTGTGCACCGGTTTTCAACAAGAATGACATCTGTGTAAGAACATCAATGACGATTTTTTTGGTATATATAATTCTATACGTTATATGTTTTTAGTTAAATATATATATTTTTATATTAGACATACAAAACCTAACCTTTAGTAGATTTTGTACATTTTAATGTTTGTTATC
This sequence comes from Anser cygnoides, assembly GCF_040182565.1. NCBI lineage: Eukaryota > Metazoa > Chordata > Aves > Anseriformes > Anatidae > Anser > Anser cygnoides. The sequence goes on along the minus strand of NC_089880.1, from coordinate 23,786,945 downwards.
TCAAAATTAACAATTGAGTATTTATTTTCAGATGTGTATAAGATATTTTGATAGCTAAAGAATATCTAAAGAATTAGCACTTTGTTAGAAAATGAGCTTCTCATTGTTTTTGAAAAATACTCTTTAAAAGTTACTAAATTTTAAAAGTATGTTTTTCTTAACAAGTGCTCCAGCCTTTTTTTCAGGCATTTGATTAATTTTTTATCAGCTTCTCCAACAAATCAATATAGACAGTTCAAAGAACTTACAAGCCAGTAGGTTACGTCTCATGGGTATTGCAAAACAATGCACTTTGGTTAGAAAATTATGTTTACAAAAGCCCCATGATTGTACTGTTTAGTAATATACATCAAAACATCAGTTTTGTGAAGATTTTGTTAAAATACTTGGGTTTTACCATATTCGTAGTTCGAAAAATATGTTCTCTATGAGGTGTTCAGCAAGTCTGATGTTCAGTATTATGTTACAATCTGTATAAATACATATTCTGAAGTATCTTGATACAGATAAGCTACAGAGAAGTTAAACTTTCTTGGTTCTTCTTTGCAAAGGGAAAATAGAAGTGGCTGCAGTTAGACGTCTCTGTCCAGCCAGTACCAGCAGGAATACAGCACATTTAGATACCAGTTCAGAAACTGTGCTAAAGCTGTCATGGTCTTTTTTGGATACAAATTAATAGCACATAATAAACACTGTGCTCGGAAATCAAAAAAAAAAAACCTGTTCTTCTTAATTACAAGTACATAGCTTCTACTTTTAATATTATAAGATAAAACATAGTAGATTTTCACTTTAAAGTACAGTTAGAACTGAATTTACTTTGACTGTCCATATTTCTGTCTTTATCTCAGGTCACTAGCCAGTGTCTTCTCCTCTACATAGATATAATTTAAACACCTCACAGAATATAGGAGTATGATATTACAGACACTAATGGGTAAGTGCTAGTGAAGAACATAATAAAGACACACAAAAAAGTTTTAATACAATCAGAATTTGAACTAACACAGTTTTAGAACTTGAACAAGCAGGGGCTGTAGATAAATGTATTGATAAATACTGAAAAGTACGTTCATAGTCTGTGTAGAATCAGCACTTTACAGGCCAAAGTCTGTGCATGTGGAAGGGCTTTGCGATCACACAGCTAATCTGCGCTGCACATTCGGTGGCTGCAGGAGAGCAGGTTGTGATCACGCTGTGAATTGCTTGCTTTGTTTCTGCACAAGCGGAGTGCCTGTGGTAAGCTCGTCTCACCACACCTAGAGATGGGTTTGGACTTCAATGTGAAACTTGGCTCTTTTACCTGAAACTGAAGTCATTAAATATATCGTGGGACATGTGATTGAGTTCGTAATGTTTCTGTGCAAGATACCACTTGACCATATATCTATATGAAGTCTTTTTTTAATATTATGTCTGTACTGCCCTCTGAAACTGATAGTCCATAAGGATTGTGTTCTGTGTTCTATAGCAACATATGTTTGAGTTATCTACACTGACAAATAAGATTAATGTCCTTTGTCAGGAGAAAGAAGAGTCTTTAATCTACAATTAATACAATTTAATGTAATTTAAAGTTAAAACTTAATCAAATTCACTTTTCACAAATACAGGGTGAATTTCTTTTTCATTTTTATTCCTGTAGTTTTTGATGTTTTAGAAAAGCCTGTTAAAAACTTTGAAGTAACAGGGAATGATTCAGAAAGACTAGTCATAACGATACTGGAAAAAAAGGTTATGACATGAAATGAGAATTTTAAACTATTTTTTCTAAAAGAAATGAGTTTTTATGCAAACATTGAAAAACTTTTCAGCATGAATTTAAGGTTGTGTGAGGTATTTTTCAACCCAGACATCCTCCTCCCCCTCCAGCTTTAATTTAGCTACAGGAAGTTGCCCATCTGATGCTTCGTTTTGCATGAGAAAAAAATACAGGGTAACTTAGTGTAGAGGTGCATGATTTCTAGAAACTTTGGAGACTTAAAAAATTCTAATTCTCTTTTAAATTTTCTTTTAGAAAGTATTTTGGGAAAATAAATATCTTCAGTTATTAAAAATGAAATTCTGTTCAATGAATTACCTATGAGCATCCACAAAATAAAATGAGAAATGTAATAGTGGATATATAATGTCAGTGAATAGTACTTATGTATTTTTTCAGGCTATTTTTGTCTGACACATTAGCACTGCAAAATGGCAAACTGTCTATAGTCTTCCATGATTTAGAGGAAGACCGATCCTGTTCATAGAAGGAAATAAAGCAACCTAAGGAAGTTCATACCCCAGTCAAACATGAGTGTCTATTCTTGCACCACTGAGATCAAGGACAGGTAATTGGTGTAGCTGGTAGGAAAAAAACAGGCCCTCAAGGGTTTTTCCCTTTCTGAACAATAATCATAATGGTTGCTTGTCACCAGATTAGATAGTACTTGGCATCTAATCAGTATTTTGTGTCACATCTTTTAATACAAATGTCAGTTATTTTTAAGGTTAATGATGAAGTAAAAACGAAAGTGTAAAAATTGAAAGTGTCACAGAAGGAAGGGTTAAATGATAAGCGTTAGAGGCATGAAAACATCACAGAACTGTTATTTCCCCACAAAATCTTTTATGAGCTTGAAATATATGGAATATCTTGCTAAAACTGAATTCAAATTCAAGTAGCTTCTAATTTTCTTTACTGCTCAGCTCTTGCATACTCACCCTACTGGTTATATTGAGGAAAAATGGTACTTAATAAACGTTTAAAAATTAGGATTTAGCGAAAATGTGTGTAAAATGTAGTAGCTGAAAAAATACTCTACCCAAAGATTTGTAATTACTTGCATGATACTTGCAACTGCCTAAGATAAGAATGTCTTCATGATGCCTCAGTATCCAAGAATGATCCATTTCTGACCATGTCTGGTCTTGTCTCAAGAAGTGAGAAGTTAAACAGGTTCTCAAACTCTCTTTTTATAACACAGACCAGTAGGGAAAGCAAACTACTAGCTGCAGCTCTGGCGATTAGTGACCTGGCTAAAAGAAAGTATATATACTATGTATATATACACCAGCTCTGAGGTAACTGCTAGAAGCACAAAGAACACAGATTTGCCTTTATCTGAGTCAGTATTTATATGTTTTAACATATAAGAATTTCAGTAATTGCAAGTTACTGAGGGAAAATCCCTCAAGCATGAGTTATGTATTGCTGGACACCTTGAACTTTTGTGACTGCTAGAATAGAGGAAGAAAATCAAAGTGCCTCGTCATGTGCTTGTTGTTAAATAATCTTGCTCAAATGACCTACTGAAGATAAACATTTTTAGACTTAATTCCTACTACACTGTGTGTTTTATGTTGCAGTATCCCAGGTGAGCCTGCCTTAATAGTTTACAAGCTTCTGCTAAGATCACTAAGTTTTTCTTTTGTTTTCAAATGCTGGCTTTTGTCTGTCCTAGGTAGATCAATACTTTCAGTATGTTAAAAACATGGTGATCAATTCTCACTTTAACATCCTCAGCTCTCCACAAATTAATCATTGCCTAGCTTAAATAAAAATACTCAGTTCTCAGGATTACTTACAAATTTATTGTACATTTTATTAACCAAAATACCATATGAAGAGAAATAAATTACAAAAAAATTGTAATGAAATGACTATGGTAATATTTAAGGCGTGAACTAAGACAAAATACTAAATATTTGTAAGAAATCAACCCCCAATTTTACTTTAAATTGTCATGTGAAAAGAAAAATCCAATTCTGTTTTGTATTTATCCTTCTAAGAGATTCAGTACTCTAAGAGATTCTAAGATACTTCTAAGAGATTCAGTACTTTTTTTCTAAGAGATTCAGTACTTTGTAATGATTTTTGGAAGTTCTGGAAGGTTAACCAACATTTCAACCAGCAGTAATTCTATAATGAACAGAATTTAAACAATTTAATTATTTTAAACAATAATTTAAACAATTAATTTGTCTGACTTAAAAATCACAATACCACTATCACGCAGTAAGGCAGCTGCATGCCTTAGCCAGTTGCGGTGAACAAAGCATGGAAAATAACAAACATTTTTGTAACAGCAAATACACTGAACAATCGGTGATCACATGCTCACTACTCTGTTTAGAGAAAAACAAACTTGTTATGCTGAATCTTGATTTTGAATCAAGCAGCGATTTACTGTTAGGGCAACTTCAGCGTTTGGGTCTCCAAAAGGGATGAAGAACCACAACACAAAATAGAAAGAAAGGGCTCAGTTCTGCGAAGTGAATAGTTTTCTATAATTATGTTGGTATCAGGGAAAGGGAAAAAGTGCTTAGCAATTTGCAACACTGCACTACAGTCAAGTAACAGAACTTCCACAAAACATTCTTTTCATTTATTATAATGCATTATTTTAATGAGGTGTAAGCCTCAAAGTGCATGCTAAAAGGTAAATTAATTCCCAAACTCCCCTGCCACTGTGACCTATGAACAAATTTAACAGAACAGTCATCTAAAGAAGTTGTTGCTCTCTGAAGCTGTATTAACCAGCAATGTATGTAATGTGAAAGTCATGAATATTTTCCCCTTTTATCTGCTTGTCTCTGAGCGCAACAATGCTTTGTGCAGCGGCTTTCAGATGTGTGCAAGTTTATGATCTCCTTCATATAGAAACTACAACAGGAAACTAGAGCTTTAAAACTGTGGTGTTGCTGGCATAGCACTGGAAAATATTTTAAATTCAAGCCTCATCTACCTTAGGAAAAGGTCATGAGAACTGACTTTTTCAGTTAGTTATCTTAATGTGAGTAAAAATTCCACTCATAGCCATTATTCAGTATCTTTTCCAGGTTTTTAGTAGGCTGTTGTATGGTAAGTGCTTCAAAATTGACCTAAGGACTCCACCTTGTTCTGAGAAGCTGACCCTGAGTGAAGAGGAAATGTATCAGACTCAAGCTACGACCTTTACACTGTCCCTTTCCCTTTCATAACTACGTGAAAAAGGAGGCTGCTGTTGGCTGTGTTTTGCTTACTTCTGCTTCCTGCACAGGACCATGCCACTCAGTGAAACTATCTCTGGAGAATTTTCTTTCCAGGTTAAGGAATTCAGAAAAGTTTTCTTAACTGAATTAAGCCAGATTCATTACAAGTGAAAGAATGTAGAAAAAAAACTTTTTTTCTGAGGACTGAACAGGTATTCTCTAGGGAGAGATATGACACAGGGTAAGAAAATCCTGGATGCATCTAAAAGTATCTGCTCTGTGTTCAGACCAAAAGAAATAATTTTATTCGTTGTGTTCTGAAATAAACTTTTTCACTCTTATACAGAGTAAAACCAAAATATTAGGAAAGAAAATTCTTGAGAAAATCATAACTTTTCCAATGAGCGGCATGAGTTTCCTAATTGCCAAGGTTTCTGAACTTTGCCCAACGAACGACTAGTGGGTATCTTAACCAGGCTCCCAAAAATACCTACCAACTCAGCAACAGCAGGGAACAGACTGCTTCCACCTTCCTTGAGACCTTAAGAGCTACGATGCAGTGCTCCCTCTCAACTCTGAGAAGCTGATGTTTGGACTGAGACACGGTCTGCAATGCTTGGATTTGCACTCTCTGTATCAGCACACCTTCCTCCTCAGCACCACGGATAAGTAGGTGCTGGGGAGTTACGCTTTGCTCGTGCCCAGCCCCTTCGTGGAACCGTTTTACTCTGTGAAATGTGTCAGCCCTAGCAGTCTGAATCTCTCTGCTGGGGGAGTGGCAAAGTAGGCTTTCTGCTCCTCTGAGTACCTTTCCTTCACTTCAATTATGTCCCTGTAGCAGCCGTCCTGCCAGTGGAAATTGAACTGCTCCAGCAATTCAGTTCTCTTCTCCTCTGTGCTCACACAGTCAACAGGGGCAGACTGTTGCAGGAATGGGACCTGAATATCTGGGAACAGGAGGAGACCTCGGATAGCAAACCAACCGCCATACTTGGGATGAATACACACGCCATAGATCTTCTGAAAGTAAAAAAGAAAGATCTAGCATGTTTCACGTGGTCTCTAGTAATGGTTGGAGTTCAAACATCAAGTTTTGACGCAATTTCTCACTCCTAGCCCCCTACTGGAGTGCTATAAAGGCAAGAAAGGAAAGCTCTTTCCTGAACGTTTGGCACTGAATTTCCATTTTCCTGTGCCCCCCTGTAATGTAGAGGGGTTTCTTTTTGAAACTTTAACATAGGAATTAACTACAGCGTGTTTTTTTCCCCTATTTATAATGTTACAACCAATAGGTCTTTTACATTGAACTTTATTCACCTAAGAAGATTTAAGAGATCAAGATATTCCTCTCTGTTTATCTGCAGGAAGAACTAGTGGGTAAAAAAATGTTGTACAGTTCAGTGATTGCATTTTGGTGTTTTTTTCTTCCCAGACTGTGATTTTGCCTCACCTTTTTCCCCCAAGGATCAAGCTTCACATCCTTTCTCTGGTAGTAATATGCAGCTCCAGCAACATGGGCAGCTGTTTGTGCCAAGAACTTGGGCTTTCGGCTCGGCAGGATCTCATAATCAAAGATGATATCCACTTTCTGGTCAGGGAATTTCTGTGAAAAGACAAAAACATCAGCCCAGACTCATGGGAAACGACTTGCCACCACGGAAATGCTAGATCCTAGCAAATCAGGCACTGTGAGAAGCCTGTAAATTTCCACATCCTGCTACTGAAATCTTATCAGCATGCTTGCAGCCTTGGATTTTCAAATTGTGACTGTAAAGCACTCCACATAGCTACAGCTTGTAATGGCAGAGACAGAATACGAATAATGCTTCATCCTTCTAAGGAGAAAGTGCAGGGACCTGGAAGGCTTTGCCTACTGCTCAATCCACCTGTTTGTTTATATGCCACAGTAGTAAAAAGAGTATTTCAGGCTCTTACCTCCTTCACACCTGACAAATGATGAGAAACACACTGATCCACAGGATCCCGGATTATTTTTAACCGTTCTTTGTTCACAAAAGGTTTAAGGGCTTTGTCAAACATCGAAGGCGTGCTGAGGACAACGAAGGCCAGCGTGTCATCTGGGTAGGGGAGATGAAAGGCCGGCTGGAGAACAGCATTGTACCATCCAACCTTTGGCAAAGAAAAACAAATCTCCATTAAAACAGGGACCCCATGCTTTTGCTAGTGGGCATGCAGGAATTTAAAATGCTAGAAAGAAGTGTAGCCACCTTCATTTGCAACCCAGATATGCAGCCTGCCTGAGTGCCTTCCATTCAAACCAGGTTCTTTTGCATACTGGGATTTAGAGTTTCTGAAAGGTGTACTTGATGTGAGAGATAAGAGTGATCTCCCACATTCAGCTCAAGACTGCCCTTTATCCAGCTCTGCTCAGAAACCACAGACGGAAGTACCAGCAACCAGCCTTGCCAATGCAAATCAGATGTTTGGGTTTAGATAAAGCTTTTACAGTTGTTTTCTCTGCTTCTCCCTTGGATCCTTCCTTAGACAAGTTTCCTACTACTTGTGTTGCTTCTTAGTAGGAGTTAGTCAGGTCACAGCCCCGCTGTCACCTGAAACCTCAGTGATCTGATTTAACATGACTCACTTTCACAGCAAGTGCCTGTTGTGCCAGTGGAAGCAGGTTCATTATGAATTAAAATCCCGCATACAAATGTCCCTGCCTATAACAAAGAACTCACAGAACCTATATGCCAGAAAAGCAGACCTCTCTGACTAGACAAAGATGCAAAAGACCTCAAAGGGCTTTTAACTGCAGGAGACCACACAGGAAATAAAGCACAGACTACAGTTTATAATCAGCTCAAGAGCTGAAGCATCCAAAGTCTTTTTCTGCTTAAAGCCAGTGTACTGGAGTGAGGTGGTGCAAGTCACAATTAGCTGTGTCACGTGGAGGAGGGGCATCCAGCTGTCACTGACACAGCAGAAAGCTGAATAGCGGCGTGCTCTGAAATCTTCCCTGTATCAGTTTAATGCTCTTTTCCAAGAGCACATTCACTCCTCAGTTATTCCTGGTGCAGAGCCATTCGCTGGAGTTCACTGACTGAAAGTAAGGTCCTTATAAGACCCTGTAATCTGTCCCTGTGCTACTTCGTGCCTTCTGGTTTTGCTGATCAGTTGATTCTTGTGATGCCTCTCACTAGTTGGAAGAAGTCTATCATTTTGTGAGTTTATTTCTTATGTTTTGTTTAAATTTTCTGTCTCAGCCAGGAAGAAACTGGTACTTCTGTTTTGCTCATATGACAAGCTGCATGATATACCGCTTCAGCAGGAAACATTTCTGTGTGAAAATGAAGGATGTGAAGCTCCTAGCAGCACTAGAATCCCTCAGAACATCAGCTGTAGTGCATGGATCGTGACATAGCCACAGTCTGAAGCTGTTTTTCAGGGCTGGATGTAACACAGTCCAGAGGGGTCATGCCAGGGTGGCAGGAGGACATGACCAGGAGGACAGGGACAAGACCAGCAACTGCCGAACACGAGGAGGTAATGACTGAAAGCCTCACGCTCCACCACTAAGGGATTGCACAGTAACACCAGTCTCTGGGTTATGACGACTCCCACTCTCCTGGGATGCCCTAAGGACCAAGTCTAACACTCAGAAAGATGTCTGGTGTAACGCTAATATTTAGCCTGAAGGTGCGAGGTACTGATCACCTCTAAGTATCAGTGAAATTAATGTGAAAGTGACTTTAGAGGTGACAGTAGCAGCCAGACCCGCACATACGTAAGCAAGAGTAAACTCAGTTTACTATAAAGATGCATTCTTACGTCAACCCCAAAGTGTAATCAGTTTTGTGGCTCTTGTTGAAGATGCTGAATTGAGATGCTAAAGAAATTACAGAGATGTGAATCTAAGGTTTGCTAATTTCCCGTTTTACATCAGTCAATACACCAGGGCAAGCTGTAAGAAAATTCAATCTAGAAAGACACAGTGCCATAAGCTTTCCCTCTGGCAGCTGCAGCCTTTTTTTTTTGTCTGGGTTCTGCCTATAATTCTGCTGCCATGCGTTGCGAAAGCAGTATTATTAAATTCTCCTCCACATTTTGGACATTTCCTTTCTCTCAGAGCCTCATTCCCTTTTACTTTCCGCCAGATAACGAATACACCACGGAAGATACTATTATTTTGGGTGACAAATACGACTTTCCCTGAGGAGGGGAAGGTAATGTTTGTTCTAGATAGATTATAATTTTTTCATTGAAGGTCTCTTTCCTACTAGATTAATGTTGACAACGAAATCTTCCCCTTGTAATGGCCGAATAATACAGAGGAGCAGTGGCCTGTCATCATGGAAAACCCAAGCATCACGGATAAGCAGAATAAGGCAGCAGCAACGACCTTTTTGAGGCAAGAGCAGTGACCTTGTACAGCTGACTCAATGTCTTGACTGGCTGACGGCTGAGGAAACAAACCAGTATTTGATTTAATAACGGTGCGAGAGGTTTGAAAGACTTTTAAGCAGGGGCAAAGAGGGTTCGTGGGTTAATCAAGGAACAGCCCCACCGTGGAGCACACAAGGGGCCGAAATTGGCGCTGAAATGCGGAGCCGGCTCAGCGTTTAGATTAAATTTTAAACCCGCTGGAGGGTTTTTTTAAAGAGGACTTTACTCTCCCCGGGGCCACACGTACCCTTCTTTAGCCCCCTTCCTCAGCCGGGCCGGACGGGCTGCCCGGGGCACCTTTACCCCAGCGCCCCCCTCAGCCCCGTGCCCTTCCTCCCCCCCCCCCCCCCCCCCCCTCTCCTTCTCCTCCTCCTCCTCCTCCTCACGGCTCCCGGTCTGGCGGCGCCCCCTGCCGCCGAGCAGCCGCCGGGTGGTGACGTCACCGCGGGTGACGTCACGACGGTCCCCCCCTCCCTCCCGGCATGACGTCAGTACCTTGAAGGCGTGCACCTCGAAGCCGAAAGGGCCCAGCGCGCCGCGGAGCCGCTCCGCCACGCGGCCCTCCATGCCGCCCGCCGCGCGGGGCCTCACGGGAAGGGTAGTTCTGGCCGCCGGGAACGCGAGGCGCCGCGTCTCCTAGGAGACGGGCCGCCCCTCAAAGCATCATGGGAGTTGTAGTGCGCGCCTCCATCCCCGCCGCGCTGGGTTACCCGGCGTAGACTCCATGTCCCAGGGTTCCGCGCGCGGGGCGGGGCAGGGGCTCCGTGTCTTAGTGGCGGTTGGGTTACCGCCTCAGCAGGGACCCGCCATTTCTGCCCGGTGTGTGCCGTTGTGCGTCCAAGAGGGGCATTGCCTCTGTTTAGAGCTAATTTTCCTCACAGTCGCACCGTGTGTCCACCCATACTATAACACGCTGTATTGTGCGCTTGTTTTTCATCGTGCGCTGTTTGAAAGCCCCCTGTCACTGTGTGGTGAACGATGCTTACTAAAACAGTTAACAAAGCCTCCACGTTAAAACTTTCCCTATCTGAAAGCACATATTCTTTGCAGCTCCCTATAACCTGTCAGCACATTTGCCACATCAGAGACCAAGCCTCAGATTTGGACTTTTTTACCATAACCTATATAGCAGCTTGCCATAATCTTTATGGTTAGTTCTGCAACCTTTTCCCACTGTTAATCATGAGTTTTGTGAAGTGTCAGGACATCAGACCTGCCAGTTCTTTAGGACAGAACTGCTTCGGATTTACAAATTTCCTTCCTTCTGGAGTTCCCTTTACCTTCTAGAACCCCAAAAGCTGTTTCTTATTGTATCCATGCCCTCTGTAGGAGGAGGACAGAAGGATCGCATCTTTTTTTTTTTTTTTCCTCTATATACTTCTTTCTGTATTTCCAGCTTCTGAAATTGAACCAGCTTACAACCTGTGTTCTTTCCTGGACTAAGTTATTTTCATACAAAATAAGTTCCTGCCCTTCCCCTCAGATCATCAATTCAGTCTGTGAATTGACTGAGCAGGAGCAGGACTTCCAGCAGCTGGATAATAAGCTAGAAAGTAGTGAAGGTAAAGGCACTGCAACCACTGCAACTGAAGCAGTATGGGATGGTACAGAACCTGTAAACCTCTTACACAGATCACTTCTTGTCTAGGTTGCTGAAATCCCAGTGAAGAAACAGCAGCCTGTGAATATAGCCTGGCACAATGCAGCTCCATCTCTGTGCTAAACAACTGAGCACAATGTGCTGGACACGAGGCAGAAAGGGCTTTTTGAGTTTGTGATTTCTTCCTTTGCCTTTTCTTTAGTGATCCAAAACTCTGAGAAGTACATCTACTTCTCAGGAGAGGAAATGGACAATGGAAAACAAAATTAAAATGATTTTCCAGAGGTCCGTGACCAGCCTTGTTTTCGAGTTGGGTGTCCTCACACGAAGTCCTTTGCTGAAGCCCTTTTAACTCACCACATTTAGTCAGCTCACCAAGTTGCCTTTGTAGGTGCAGATATTAGTTCAGATATTTGAATTCTTAATGTGCATCTTGCCTACTTTTCTATCCAAATATATTGGCTGTCCCAATTGGACCAGGAGGACAGGGCTTCTGTAGTCTGCAGAGCATACAGCATGGTAGCAGAGGGGAATTCATGCGTTAGTGCTGTGCTCTGCCTGTCGGGGATTGGTATGGGACAACTTTGAAACCATCTTACCGGGTGTTCCTTGATCCTGTTCTTATTCCTTGTGTCCTAGCACCTGAAGGGCTAGGTTGGGACCTTAACACCTTCTGCCTTTCCCGTTTGCTGTTACAGAGGACATTCTGTGATTGGCACTCTCTGTAGCTTGGAGGCCTTGCCAAGGAGGACAGAGGGGTTGAAATGTGAATGCCATAACTTGCAATTGCTTCACTAGCTGTGTGGTGATTATTCATCTTATCTGCATCCCAGATCTAAGACCTTTGTAGATTCAGGGATAGTGCAGGGAAGGTACTCAAGGAAAACCCGTAACTTGTCACCCTTTCTTTAAGCAGCAAAAAGCTACAAAATAATGACTGTTTGAGGAAAGAGTTGGAGCAACTGCAGCATAAAGTCAGTGAGTGTTGTCGTGTTCTGCTCCTGGCAGTGGTCTGAAATCCGAATCTGAGTTTAACAACTTCTTACTGCCCAAATGGTCTACCAGAAACAGCCCTCAGTAGGAAGCACTGTAATGTTTTAGTTGTGAATCTCTGTTCATGCCAATGAAACCAGGGAACAGTGGTGAACAGACAGCACTTGAGGAGAAGTAGAGAAGGATACACAGGGCTGGTGATTTGTGACTCCATGCTGTGCTCTGGGAGAGCTGTGGGAGGAGAAAAGGCAGCTTGCCTGCACCCTTGAGTCCATCCCTTGCCTTGGGAGAGCTGTGGGTGGATATAGTTTTGTAAGGTTTTGCAAGGTTTTGCCTGGCAACAGAGACAGAAAATCAGATACAGAATTTAGTTTAGCCTTGGCCTTTTTCTTGGTCTGTGTGAAGTCAAGTTGCTTTGCTGCACAGGTCAACTACAGGAAGAACTATTGAACCAGATGTCTACGACTGGTGAAATGAAGAGAAGTCAAAGTTGACACTGCAAAGTGTGCTGCTTTATAGTCATGCCTTCCATCCAAAATGTAGCACTGGACGGTTTGATGACCTCTGGCAGACCTACTGTTGGGATGGGCTAGCTTTGCAAGTGCGATCTGTGGAGAAGAACTGAGTGTTGAAACTTATCTATGGAGAGTTTACTGTAAATAGTAGCCAGGCTGCAAATGCTGTTGCTGCTGGCAGAAGAGGAAGTATTTTTATTAAATGCTGTAGTGCTACCAGAAGGCTGTGATTGAGAAAGCTGGTGTGCAAGGTGTTCTACAGGCAACTTTCTTGCTTAACAAGCTTGCTGAAACAGCAAGAAGAAGCCTTCCCTTTCCATTGTTGAATGATGGAGGGCAGTTAAAAAGGCGTGTCTTCAAAACATGTATAACTGGGGAAAAAATAAACACGTGTATGTACTCTGATACAACAGTTCCTACTGCAGCCACAATGAAGCAGGTATTGTTGCAGAAGTGGATGACCTTTGAAAAAGGAAGAATCAGAAAAGACGTGATGGGAGAAGAATAGGGAAAGGACAGCTGGGGGCCAACAGTTGGACGGTATCTTTTGCACCAAGCAGCAGGTTACTATTCCTTTGGAAATCTCCTGCTGCAGGAGGATATTTGCACAGCCAGGGCTTGTAATTTGCTTTCCAAGGGGAGATGAAGGCATGCCCTCAAATTCTCTGTAGAGTAAGGTGATCACTGTGGGCAGAACACTGCTTTTCTGCATGTAGCAAAACTTAATTCCTGCTGAGGAGGGCTAGCATGAAGAAAAGATTACAGATTATGGCAGGTAGGGTGCTATTGTGGACTGAACCCAGAAGACAAGAAGAAAAAGAGGTGCTGGGAAAGTGTTCACTAATGGTGTCATGTTATATGTCCAGCTGTCTACTTTTCTCATTCGTTCCAGCCTCATCTGGACACGATTTTTATGCAGAGTTTAATAGCACGGATCATAGGCTGCCATGTGCTGCAGGCACAAAACACAGTCTTCTAGTTCAGACAAACTCAGGATGGAAGTGTGGAGCACCCAGCAGAAGCTTGGCACGTCAGATAGAGGGGCTACACCTTCAGGGAATTTTTGGGGATGCTCAAATTTGTGCTTGCCATGAAAACTGCTGCAGGGGCAAGTGGAGCTCTGGGGTTTGAAGGGGAGTAATGGGAGCTGCAGGAGTGTGTCACAGGAGGGTGCTACTGGCTGGTTGTTGTTCACAGCTAGCAGCTAGCTCTCACAGGGCCTGCACTGGCAAGCTGAGAGATGGTGGGGACTGATCTCTCATCATATTGTTCTTGTTCTCTGTCTTTCCATATGCTGTCCTTTGTACCTGCTTGGATATAGTGTTTGTCTTGTGGGCACAATTTATTTCCATAGAACCATTTTTGCTGATGCTGAAGGTGGTAGATTCATCAGCCTTGTGAGGGAAGGTCTTCCTGAACTGGCAAAGCTTGAAGCAGGTATGAATGAAGTGTCTGTCCTGTCCTGGAGAGGACCTCTGGCTAGATGCAGGCAATGTATTTGGTCCTGGGACAGCTAGTGAAGGGGGTGAAATGTCAGACCGTCACCAACAGAGGCATTTGTGTCCTGAGAGTCAGCACCTTCAGCTAATCCCATGTGGGTGTTGTGAATGAGTACCTGCTGTTCCCTTCCCGGCTGTCCTTGGAACCGAGCTGACAGGCTCTGAGTTAGCTCCCTGCTTCCCTGAGCCCCCTGATCCTCCTTGCTTAATCAGGAGTGCTGCTGCCTCCTCCCCGAGCCCTCTGTCAGGGCAGTAGCTGACTCCACACGCTCTCCTGGTTGCTAGTTAGACAGTATCTGACTTTTTGCTGAAATGACAGCAAGAAGAGGTGCTCATGTGAATTGCCTATGCTCTAACTTTTTCCCGGTACCCCAGCCCCCCTTCACTTTCCTTTCTCACCATGCTCTGCTGCTGGGAACTAGATTTGTTCGTGCCTCTAGCCCCTGCTAGCTTGGCTCTGACCTGCTCCCTGGAGAGAAGAGACGTCGGAGCTTCCCTGCTGAGGATCCTTAGATCTTTCTGGCTCTGTTTCACTGTCTCCTTCTCTGTCCAACCCCAGCTGCCCTGGGACAGCTGCCAGATGTCCTAACTGTCACAGGTTTAGCTGGAGGTTCGTGTCACTGTCCCCAGCCTTTGCTTTCCCATACAGCCCTGTGTTACAGTAAAACAGCAGCCAGAGAACATGCATCAGTCCTCAGGGGGAAAGCAGTGATGTCCTTTTGAGGTGTCCGGGGCACAGATGTGTGTGCGTGTATATATATTTATTTATTTATTAGGAAAACCACAGCCACCCATTCATCTCCCTCAGGCTAGTGCTGACACCACACGGCCTACAGCACGATTTTTTGTCATCATGAAATGCTCACACAGCACACAGAAGGATCTTTCATTCTCTGTGTTCTCCGGAACAGTAAATAAATATCACCAAGCCCCAGTATTGTATTGCCTGTAACGTAAGGGATTTTCCTTCTGCTTTCCATCCAGAGCTCTTGAAACCTTTTCTGACCTGGTTAAGGGACCATTGCCCTGCATTAGGTAGGGGCACAAGGCAGACAGACACACAAAGTGTTTGAAGACTCATGGCGGTTTCATGCTTGAAATGGAGTTAAAGAGTATCTTAGTTCCTTGTCTGCTCTTCTGATCTTTCTCACTCTTGACCACAGGCATATTAATGTCTGTCTTTATTAGTAGGGAAGTACACTGAGTGTGGAGGTCAGCACAGCTCTATTATTATTAGGTTTTCTTCAATAAAGGGTATTGTATCAACTTGGTGAGATGTTTCCAATAACGGAAACTTCATCGCAGTTCTCCTATAATTAAATATTGATTCCCTGTATCTTTCTAGAAAAGCCTAAGGCCTTCCCTGATTGTGTCACTCTCCTACCTACTGTCAGGCTATGATGGGTCTTTGCTGTCAATATCGGCATAAAATGTGCCCACTCCTCTGCTTTTTCCTGCACTGGCCTCACAGCACACTGCCTCGTGAGATTCTGCCCCTGAAGTTGTGCTGTAAATCCGATCAGGGAGCCTAACAAGTGCATCATTGTGTTTTGTTTTGTATTTTTGTTAATTGTTATTATTTTAAGCGGTGTGTCTTACAGCGTTGCTGCAGGAAAAAAATTGTGCTGGCACAACTGAGATGACAGGGCTAGGTGGGGAGGCAGATGTTCTGCTGCTTGACACTTGATCTGCTGAAAACACGAGTTGCTCAGCAGCAGTGCCTTCTGCTGCTGCGTGGCATGAATTTGTCAGAAATCCTGTCAAAGATGTTCTCTCACCATCTCTACGCCCAGTAATAGTTGTTCCAGTAGGCTGAGCTTAAGGAACCGTTAGCGCTACCCTTTTGCTTCAATCAAATCTACCATCTGAAAGATGAATTGAAAAGTCTCTTCTTGAAGGAGGTACCGCTCATTGAGTCTGTACGGAAAGGCAGAGGTCGTTGGAGTACGTGAGGAATAGTTTCTATGTCACTAACATTTTGGGATGTGGTATTCCAGCCTCCTTTTGGCTTATAGATCTGGCGGTCAGGTGAGGCGTCCCGTTGTCCCTTCCAACCCAGACCTACCCCTGCACTGGGAGGGTTTGGCGTTGTGGCTGTGGCTTTGAGCAGAAATGAGCTGGCCACTCTGTATGTTTTAATCCCGCGTGATTTAGTGTTGGTTGGAGCCATGGTTGTCAAAGAACATACGAAATCCAATGCCTGAACGAGGTTTGTGTATCATAGAACCTCCTACCTTATGCCACTGCTTGAATTCCTGAAAGAATAAATAAAATGATATTAAATAAGAATAGCAGCAGTTTTTCCATGAAGTAAGAGGTATCACAAAAGCTGGTGGAGGCTTAGGCTCAGCAACTTCATTCCTGAACTTTTGACCTAACCTGATGGTTGCTTCATTTCTTTTAGAGAGAAGCAGGAACTTGTTGAGAGAGGCAGAGTGGTTTTCTCCATCTCTGGGTGAGGATTTCTACCTCAGGGTTCAATCTCAAAGGCGTCAGATCCCATAAAGCTTCTAGCACCACAGAGACCAAAGCGCCTGAAGGTAATTAGTGAAGTGTGGCTGGTTCCTGTGCCCTCAGGATCTGAAGAGCCTAGCTAGGCTTTCCACGATAATGCAAATGGTAGAGTCTGCAGAACCTATTTATGTCTGCTGTTCAGGCCACTCCAGAGTTCATACCGATAATTTGATCAGAGACACTTGCTGTGCCCAGTTTTTCTGATCGGGGTGAGTAAAAGGCATGTAAAGGTGTGGAGGCAGTAGGATTTGGAGCACTTAGGCCACAGTTAAAACTTTGCTCTGAGAGCACTATTGCTATGCAAACGACAGAGTTAATGTGTGTGTGCCTGCCTGCTCTTTCATCCTCCCCCCCGTCTGGTGTCAGGGTAATGTAAAGCTGCATGTGAGGGCCAATTATGATACTTATCACTTCCCCTGACAGCGCCAAGATACCCCCTTTTTAATGTGGCTCCATCTTTGTTTTGGTGCTGACACACAGCCAGCGAGATTAGGCAGGTGAAAATTGCTCACTTCAAGAAGGTTCATCTCTCAGCCTCTTTATCCTTTTGGATTTCTGCCTTGCTTTTAGGATACAAAAAAACCCTTGCGTTTGCATTAACACTTAGCATTAAAGGAAATCGGGAACAAAGGGCTAATGTTCCTTTAAAAGAAAAAATTCATGCCCTACTTTAGTAAGATGCTTAAGATTCTTGTGAATGGAGGCTGTAAGGCATATTAAACTGCCCTGTATTCTGTTCTTCCAGTTCACAAATCCTGCTGATTCAGACTTTACTAGCAAACCTGCTACAATTTGTAGGTGCCGTTGTAACATGTCAGGTCGTTGTTGGGACAACTCCTAAGGAGCCTTCATGTCCCATTAAGGGGTTAAGTTCTTCTCTTTAACATTTTATTCTGAGGCATGTGCCAGGTATGGTCTCCTATATAGATCTTTGCCAAACAGATGCCGATGCAGTGTCCTTCATTTAACAAGAACCTAGTTATCTGTCACTTAGCATTAGCAGTAAATATTTATATCATAGTAGCATCAGAAACCCTGACCAATACGAGAGCAGGAACACCCAGGAGCTGTGTTGACAGATGGGCACCTATTTTAATTTGAACTTGTATAGCTTGTGAGGATGCTTTTTGGTATTTCTCTGCTTCAGTATGATGGATGAGGATGTTTTTGTATTAGAATTTTACATGAATTGCAGTCCACAGTGAACCAGCAGTGCTGGAGAGGCTAGACATAGGCTGTCATTTGTTCTTAGGGCTGGCGTATGGGGTAAGGAGTCTGGGGAAGGCCAATTCCTTGTTCTGACGCAGTAAAGATATCTCCACACTGTGTTTTGAGCTGGAGGAGAGTAATACTGGGAAAGAGGACAGAAATATGCTGAAGCAAATGACCTCAGCAGTGACCTAACAGCCTGCCTGAACTAAATCTGCATGACCTTTTATGTTAATCAAAAGATGCCCTCTTTACTGCAGGGAACAAATAACACATGTAGAGAATATTGACTTCCCAAAGCAGGCAAGCTCTTCTTCTGGACTTGCTTGGTTTCTTGGACTTACCAGAACTGGAAGCCATGAGGTGTGGGGCAGACCTAAGGGAGGCAATTCAAGGAAGAGAAACAGGCATTTTGATAACAGTCATCACAGACCCACCAGGTCTCCCTACCTGTACCTGAGACCTAAAATGTTAACGTTCTTTAGCTTAGACCTATACCCTATACATTTACAGCACAGCTCTGTGTATTCTCTTCTCTCACCCCAGGTGACACACTGGTGGAGGGCCTGATTTCTGGTGCATTGATCTGCTTTTGCAGTTGCCTACTGGCTTGCAGAGGGAGAGATGCTGTGGTGCCTGTTTGCAGTGGGGGGTTTCCTCCAAGGTCAGAGAATTCCTTCTGCAGCCTTTTGCTTCAGCCCTCTCCCCTGTCATGGGGTGGGATATATGATCCTGTCTTCTGACCTCCCACTCGCTGAGCCAGAACAAATTGAGAGAATTTTGTGTGCTGCCTCTTCTAGTGCCTTCAAATGCTTTTTTTTCCAAAATATATTGCAAATTTTGAATTAGATTGGGTCTTGTTTAAATGGGATTCATAGATTGTGCCATTTAGGGATACTGTACGTAGCAAGAACAGAACAGATACAAACTGATCTTAAATTTACCCTGTCTGACAAGACCCAATATGGAATAACTGACTTGACAGGTGTTGGTAAATTCCTTCCTCTTCTGTGTCTCAAAATAGGCTCAGAAATCTTATTCTTTGAACAGAAACTTCCATGAGCACCATAAAGGAGGGACTGATAAGTTTGTTTTATATGAAGAGAGTGCAATAGTGGGGAGAAAAAAATAAAAAAAGGGCCTTGTGAAATTTCTTAATACGGTTTGAATTTATTCGCCCGTTTTCTTCTGAGAGAATTTAATTTTAGAATTGCTGGCTGGTGAACGAGAAGGGAAGAGACAAAGGATGACACTTCAAAAAGCCTTAGAAGATGGGGAGGGGGGAGAACTGCCTATTTAACGGTGAAAGCTGCGTAGTCTAGCACATGGGATAATGCCGGAGACAGATCTGTAGCATTCGCTTTGATGTATACTTCTCAGTCAATATAAAGGACCTTGGGATGTGGCACAGATTTCGGAATCCTGCGAAGGGGACACAGCAGAGCCTGGTTAGGACTGGTCTGAAGAGCAGGCAGAGAATGGTGGTGCTAGTCTGAGAGCAGCAGCAGTAGTAGTCGTCGAGTGGGGGCTTGAGCACAGACCAAGACTGGACACAGAGGCAGAGGCTGCTCCTGTGATCTTCATCTCAGTCAGCTCTATGAGCTGTGGCTTTTGCTTTGAAGGTTAATCTGAGATCAGTTAGTTTTCCCTCATCAGGGAACAGCTGCTTCCCAGAGTTCGACTCCGCATCTTATGGCGGATCTGAATGTGTGAACAGCCATTAGCAGATCATGGTCAGGGTATAAAGGCCCGCTTGGATGGCTTGAATGTAAGTAAGTGAACAATTCTCTGTCACTCGGTGTGGGCCACCAGGTGAGACTCTAAAACAAAGGGAGCTGTTTTCCCAATGCTTCTCTCAGCCCTTTTTGAAAAAAAAAAAAAAAAAAAAGAAGAGAGGTTCTGCTAGCCAGCCACAAATAACATTGTGCACAATTCCACCGAAAAGACTTGAGATCCTTTAAAAAAAAAGGTGAAAACACTTATCCTTCACCCAAGCTCATCAGTAAGGAAATGGAAGAAATGATCAGGCTTGGTCCCCTTGGGTGATCAGATGGCATAGTCAGGATCAGCACAAAGGAAAACTGCTAATTTTGCAGTGGTCTCCAGCAAAACCCTTCTCAGTCTGAATTAAATGAATCCCTAAGTCTGGCTGAAAGGCATGTTCCAGAAACCATGAGCCTTGTCTTGTTCCAAGCAGAACCTATAATTTAGCATCGAGAGCTTCTGTTACTCGGATATAACAGCAAGATTTTAAAGAAAATACCAAGGAGGCCTAGCTGCTCATCCCTCTCGTTGCAGCTCTCGGGAAAGACCAGTGTGAAGGAAACACTTTCATGCTTGTGAGAGCCGTTCTGTGGCAACTGATGTGTCTAATTTCAGAGCAAAAGTACTTCTGAAGGAGAGAGGATTAAAACAGGGGAGGGGAGAAGTTACCCTGCGGGAGATTGTCAACAGATGTTCCATTATAGTTCAAAGAGCGTTAGCAAAAGGCTTCTGCTGCAGGGATGTATTAATTCTGGGCAGTTCATCACAGGGAGACCTGTTTTATGGCTGGGAGGATACCTCTGGTAACTTACTTAGCTCTTTCTTTATTTGAACTGTGGGTGGGGGATTGGGTCTACCTGTAAACAGAGAGGGAGTTGAACAGTAGGAACAAAAACACGCTTATTTTCTTGCAGCTGTGACCACTGCCCCTCTGATCAAGATCATGCTGGTTTTGTGGTTCAGGGAGTTATTTGGCTGATGGGTCTTTCAAAAGAAAAATTATTACAGAGGAACTGAGGCTAACCATTGTTAAACTGCTAGTGCATGAGAAGCAGACCTGCGTTAAGGATGCCTTTCAAGTGCATTTATTAGACAGGAAGTGGGAATAACTCCACAGAAGGCTGTGCAGGCTGCCATGCAGATAAGTACATTGATCCCTTTGTCTTCAAAATGCACAAATCTATCAAGTTTGACACTGGCTAGCATCCTCTCTATGTTTCCTTCATATAATAGTTAATGACTGCTTATAAGAGCTTACTGATGTTACAGAATCTGATATGGCACAGGATCTAGTTTGCAACCTATGCATCCCCAGCCACAATTGAAAAGTCCCCTCCAGGGCAGATTTAAGTGCTTTACTTTCTGAGACTGGTCTGAAGTTGTGCTTTGCGTAAGAGCTGATTTTTCTCAGATCTGTGAGGAAACAGCATTGGTGTGTGGAAGTGTCTTCATTCAAACGTGATTTGATGGAGAATTTTGAAGACCTTGATCATCTTACAAAATTCTGGGGAATTAAACAAACAAACAAACAGTTTTGGAGGCCTAATACTGACAGAGACTTTTGTTAGCAGTCATGGTCCTCCAGCTTTGCCTGTCACTTGGCGACATATCAGTAGGACCACATATTTGGCTCTTTCATGGCTGGGAAATGCATGACTTCTTTTTTCTTTGTGGGTGATGGGAGGGAAGATTGGAGAGAAGATCCCTATCTCACTTTCTGCTGTGCAATAATGCAGAGGTAGCAATTAGACGTGAGCATCCCTGGCAGAGGTTCAGGAGGTACAATAAGAAAAAACTTTCCCTCTTCTCCCATGAGAAATCTGTATTTTTACAGAATTGAATATAGTCATCGGAAATTAAATATGAATAATTTGGAGACATGTAGCCTCCTGTTTCCTTCCTAGGTATCTGGAAAATGACAGTAGGCATTCTCTGTTCTCCCCTACGTATGAGAAGGTATGAGAAGAACATTGCTTGGCTACTGGCTAAAAGTTTCAAAGGTTATATATAATTTCATAGCCTTCATTACTGAAAGTTTTCTGCTGTGCTTCTCTGGCTTGCTTCTGCACTCCTGCTCCCTGGATCAGTGCGATGCTTCCTGCATTCTGCTTTAAATGGCCGCAAGCACAGGACTGATATCCGTGGGAGAACTTCATGGTGTTATTGGTCTTACCGGTTCCACATGCTGCCTTGTCCACTTCAGAGCTTTTCATAGCGGTTTCTCTGCCTCTCTGCACACTGTAGCCTTATGTACAGACTTGCAGTGTGACATGGTGGAGAAGATACACATTGTCAAAACTAAACCGGGACAACCGAGTGGGTAGAGAACTGGTACGTGGCACAGGTAGTCCTGCGTGTGGTGCAGGAGCTCTAATACTGTCATTCTTCAGCTGCTCAACTCAGCTTCCCTTCAAAACAGCTGCTCAAATCCCCTTCCCTTCAAAACATGAACCTAGAGAGGGAAAGAGGGCAGGGTAGAGAAAACAGGTGGGTCTCAAACTCTGCTTTCTTTTATCTGGGTTTCTTTCCCTCCCATTTAGCTTCAAATGTAAGTGATTTGATTGATTCTTGTCCCTGTACTAATTAATTATAATTGTGCCTTAGCCTAGGAGGCATTAAAACTAAGCACCAAGGGACCACCAAAAGCAAGTGCTGTGTTCAAGGGGACATGTGGAAATTGGCAACAGTTTTTTTTCTGGTTCTGACAAAGTCTGCTTTGCTGGATTGGGAAGATGAAGCCCACGCAACTGGCCCACGGTCCACCTGCAAACCTGGCTGCCTCAGAGATTGCACCACCTGGCTGGGAGGTCAAACCGGGCTGGGCAAAGGCAGTAAGCTTCGTTCCTCCTGAGGGTGGCTGCCTGCAGAATCCTGTCCTGCTGCTGCATCTCCAGCTAATGCAGATCTGCTCTGTGCTAGCTCTCCAACAGGGCAGCTCACCAGTTTGCTCTGAGAACGAACTGGCTCCAAGCAATGTCAGTGATAGAACAGAGGAAACTCCAACATAAACCACAAGCATAATGCTGACTTCAGACTTGAAAAGACTGGCTTAGTTGTAGCATGTTTGTTCCGTTACTTAGTTCTTCTGTTCTGTACAGTTGTATTGTTGGGACAGTACTGAAATCTCTGCAGGCTTGGGTGTTCAGCCCTGAGTCTATTCAGATTACTCAGCAAGCACTTTGCTGACCTAAGAAGTGTTTGTTATCTCCCCACATCCTCTAGATCTTCCAGGGGTTTGCTTTTCTAGATTTGCTGTGGGAACTCTTTCAGAAACCACGTAAGCCCGATGACCAAGTATTTTTACCTACCATATTTTGCTTTTCCAGGAGAAGCTCCTGTAGCATAGAGTCTGTGGCACAAGCTGGATGATTTTGCACAATTACTATAACAGTTAGAGGAGACTATTAGCTGGGGAGGGACTCTGTCAGTTCTGCAGCAAGATTAGGACTTTTGGAACCAACCCTGAGCGCTTGCCTCCCTGGGGGTCTGAGCTCCCAAGGGGCTCAGACAGCTAGGAAGCTAAACAAGAAGTATGTTCATTTCAGTTTGCTTTGATTTCTGTACTATAGAAAGAAGTATGACAGATGATGCTACTTAGGCTTGGATTAGACTGGCTTTGAAAATATTTCTGTAAATAGAGTTCAGGGTTGCAGTTGACAACAGATGACAATAAGGGTAGCTTCAGTTAGAGGCAAGGGACAGTCTAAAAGAGCTTATGTTAGATTATTTGGTCTAGTGTGTCCCTCTAAGACAGATTATAACTAATTTGACCATATGAAAATATGAGAACCAGGGGCACCTTTGGCATTTGTAACTTTATTGCAGAAAAAAAAATCCACTATAAACATATTTTACAAAGAAAGTTGCACTTTGGTGTTGGGTGAGTTTTCCTCCTCACCCCTTTCCCCTGGACAGCAACCTGTGGGAAGCCAGAACAGCCAGCCCCTGCCCTTTTGGTTTTGTGCAGAGACAATTTCCAGCTATGCCAGCCTGCACCAGTTCCAGCCAGGATGGAGTTCTATTTTCCACCACTAACTTGCCTCTCTTTGTGCGAAAAACCAGTAGCACCCTGCCCTCCGGCAGGGGAAACAAGTCTGTAGCTAGGGAGATTGCTCTGTGCAGACAATGCTTGATACAAAAGCTTTGGAGCTGTGACAATTGCCCTTTAGTTTTCATGCAATAATAGTAGGGAGAGAACCAACCGTTCTTCCCTATTGTACTGGGCATCCTTACAATAAACAGATGCAAGGCCAAAGCCAACAGCTGAATCTGAAATGCTCCGCAGCCACTTGTCAGCCACTTCGGAAGTAGTACCGCAGGAAGGAGGAACTGCTGCTTTACCCAGTTCATCTATTTGGCCCAGACCAGTTCTGCTCCACCTTTGAGCCTTGCAGATAATTTGAGCCCTGCTGATGGGCAAATTCCCCTTTCCCTGCTAAGAAAAGCAATAACAGAACTGGAAAAAAATAGGTACTTTGTGAGTCTATCCGTCCTTTGTGGGGTCCACGTGTTGCTACTGAAAGGAGAGGAGAGACAGAGGCTTCTAAGAGCAATGTGGTAGATAACTTCTAGTCCTTGCTGTATCCCAAGGGAACAACTACCTTAGTCAAAAATCAAACACTCTAGAGAAGGCATGTGTTTCTCTTTACCTGCAGTCACATGTGAATTAAAAAACAGGAGCAGGTACTAATTGCATGAATACTTCCATGTCATGCACTATCAGGTCTTTTTGAAGTGAGGGCATCTGAAGATCCTGACTTGCACTCAGAGGCTCTGGTCTCTGGGTTTCTTTGAAGGACCTTAAAAGTCTTGCAGTTTACAGCAGTGATATTTTGAGGCAAAAATGCAGAATCTAATCAGCCTAACAGCTAGAAAGGGAAGGGGAAGAAGGCACCTACATCCAGCATATGTCCTCATGACACTAACTGGCTCAAAAAACAACATTAAAAGGTAAAGAAGCTTTGGCCTTGCACTGACAGAGGAGGGACAGTGCAGAGCTAGATTTGTACAACAATTTTCAGAAACCAGATGCTAGCAGCAAAATGGCAGGTACCTGAGGAAAGGCACGTGTCAATCCAGACAGGAAAGTGGACTAAAGCACTTACGGAGCCTGAGCAAGGAGTTATGCATATGCTAAAAATGTCAAGTATGGGAGACCCAGTTTCCTAAGTTTGGTGAGACCAAATTAGTGTGTCTAGTTGGCAATAGACTGAGTTCTGTCAAGCCCTGTTGAGCTAAAATCATGCTCGTTTCCTTCCAGCGACTTCAAAGCAACATAGGTAGCGAGGGTGCTTCTCTAGTGGCCACACAACTGTTTTCCCTAAAAGAGAAAAGGTGTGCATGTAGGAAGGAAGCAGAGTAGTCTGTCACGCTCCCAGCAGGTGTTTCAGGATGTGCAGTGTCAAGCCCAGGACTAAAGCTGAAACAGGAGCAAAAAAAAGTGCAAGAAAAAAAAATACTTAAAAACACAGAACAAGAGGGAGCCTAAGAGAACTGATCTTCTCATCCTTGGATCCCTCAGAAAACAGCAGTCTCCTTTGCTAGCACTTTGCTGACCCCATCAGTGTAACAGCTTTTGCATGGATCACTTGCCCATCTCCTTTGAAAGCAGCAGCTGCAAAGATGGACAGAAGAACTCCATGCAGAATGTGATGGTCAAAGTTGTCTTGGCTAATCGGTCACCACACAAAAAGGAGGAGGCACCTCTTCGGGGCGCCTTTTTGAGGAGAGCCTGGAGGAGTAAGCCAGACCTGGGCTCTGATTCCCAACATAAAAACTTCAACAACAAACTATTTAAAAAATCTAAAACCAAAAGCCGCCTGAAAAAAAAATATTCTTTCAGTTGTGTGCAAGTCAGAGCCCCCTCATTCGTCAGCAGATTGTCTGGGACCAAGTCCTCAAGGCCTTCTCCTCTGGGAAGTTCAGCCTGCCAGGCGGAGGACAGCCTGGGTGCCTAGTAGCTGTAGAGTGAGAGGGGAGTGTCCTCCATCATGTCATCCTGGAAGCAGAGAAAAGCGTGTTTTAACGTGCCTGATGGCATACAGCCCCAGCCTCGCCATCCACACTGTCACAGCAGGGATATTTGCCCAGCCATCAACACAAATGTTGTCCCTGTGCAGTTCCCGGGTCTTTGGACAGTCACTCTTCCCTTTTAATGAAGCTCTGGGAGAGAAGAGGTGCATGCAGGGAGAGGATGTGGAAAACCCTGGCTGTGGAGAACTCTACTCAAGCTGTGACAGCATCAGCTTGCTTGCTAGCTGCAGGACAGCAGCAGTAAACCTGTCCCACCCCTGGAGCAGAGCACAGAGCCTGCTTCGTCATAGTCACAAGGCAAATACATCAGAACACAGGGGAAGAGGCTAGGAAGGTGTTTCAGGGGAAGTTTGGATGGTGCTCCCCTTCCTCTCTGTTTAACCTCTTAGTGTTCTCCTGCAGAGTGAGGGGAAGGCAGATTGCTTCGTTAGCTGTCACCCTTGAGATCTATCACCTCAAAGCAAACCCTGGTGGGAAGGAGAGGGACCTAAGAGGGAGCAGGGGTTGTGATCAGCATCCTTTCCCCAAATACCCCAAAACATTGCTAATAGGGGAACTGCTTAGAAGACAAAAGCCAGTACAAAGCCAGACCACGCCAGGCTGCGCTGAAGGCATCGCTCACCATGGGGAGGTCCTGGAGGCGCCGGAACTCCATGCGGCTGTTGTGCTGGCGGTATCGCAGGAAGCCCACCAGGCCGAGGATGCCCACCATGACGATGAAGACGGAGATCACTGCGATTACCAAGGGATCAGCCCTCGTTGTATCAGCCAAAGGAGAACTAGGTAGCTCTGCAAGGACACCAAGGCAATGAGGCCAAAGGAAAGCCTTCACAGGCCGGAGTAGCAAAGCCCTCTCTTTTCTCGTTCTGCTCAGTGCGACTGAGAGGAAATCTGAGGTACGCCCAACCCTTTGCCGTGTTTTGTGAGAGCAGGGACAAAAGCAGAGCATTTACCTGGGTTTTCATCATCACCAACATCCAACACAGAAGCTTTCTCATGCATGGGCTCTAAGGGGTGCTCCGGTGGAGATGTGCTGGTGGGGCTGGCGGCTATGCTTGTGGCGGAGCTGGTCACAGGGGGTCTCGCTGTGACAGTACCAGAGGCAGTCGCAGAGGATGTACTCTCTACAGTGGAGACGGGAGCAGAGGAGGTTCTGGGCTCCACGGTGCTCACCTCTGTGGCACCCACAGGGCTTGTTCCTGGCCTGGTTTCAGACCTTGCCTCTGTGGGCCCCACGGTCTGTCTGTCTGAAGGCCCCAGCTGACAGCTGTTGGTGGTTGCTGCAAAACAGGGAAAAACAAAATAGGGACAAATGATCATTTCAAAGGATAGACTACAAGTGCTGTGGGACTGGACAAAACAGAAGCAAGGCTGTAAAGAAGGCAGATGGGGACTATAGGAAAAGCAGCTTTCTGACAACCCTTCAGAAAACAAGCAGACACAGAGTGCAGACACAGCAGAGCCACACTGTGGGGCACAGTGCTAGAAAGTTCTCTTGGTTTTCCTATGTGCCAGTCTGCAATGTCAGCCAACCTCAGCCGGCCCCGCTAGTCCTGTCCTCTGTAGACAAAGGACAAGTAGGGAAACCTCTAACAGTTCTGCACAGAGCTGGAGATCACCCCGGAGCAAGAAACCGGGAAATGTCTGTCATCCCTCCTTATGGGGAGCACAAAGGGGCTGCCCAGCAACTGGGTAGCAGCATCCCCTGAGGCTGTGCCACAGCGCAGGGGGACCCCGTGACACAACCAGGGCGAAGGATACCCTTGCGCACAAACACCATGCAAATCAATGGTCAATCGATATGTGCCATGCATCGGGGGGGTGACAACCCCGAAGTGGCTGAGAATGGGATCCCAGCCCCTCGGAGCCAACCCTCAGGCTGCCCAGGGAGATCTGAATTTAAAGTATGGGTTCCCATGATAGCCCAGGGAGGGTGGGCTGCCGTTCGTGCCTGCCCATCTCCATGCCTTATGACAGAGGAGGCAGCAGGGAAGGCTCCTGTCAGGCCCCCAGCCCAGCTGAGGAGCACTGGTCAGGAAGAGATATACAAAGGCCTTCCCCACACACCATCAACATCCTCATCAGCAAGCAGCCAACAGAATTAATGCCACAAGTAACAGGGTTTGCAAGGAGGATGCTGAACTCACAGCAACTCTGCAAGTCAGTCCCGCTGAACGGGACAGGCCTAATGGCTCTTCCCAATTCCGCCCCCCTCTCCAGTTCCCACAAGAGTTCATTCACAGAAGCAGAAGGACGTTCAGCACCGTAAGCTCCTGGGTTGTGCATCTTTGGGGCAGGACTTTCTGCACAGTCAGGAAAGGCAAAACCTCACCGAGCACGTTGTTCAGAGGCGTCGTTGGGGTTGCACTGCTGGCATCATCCATTTCTTCGGTTGTGCTGAAAGGCTCCGTCACTTCACGGTCAGGCTGATTTTCTTCCAGAGTACTGGCTGTCGGGGCAGGGGAGGGGATTTCAGTGCTGCTGTTATCTGACGAGCTCACGTTGTGGTGCTCATGTTGCGTAACTGGGATGTCTGCGGGGCTGGCAGTAGCGGAAGCCTGCAGTCTCTCTCCCTCGGTTCCTGCCACGGTGGTGGCAGAGATAGAGGCATCCTCCGCCTCCGCATTGGTGACTCCAGTGACATTGAGTGTTGCAGCAGTCACGTTTTTCCCCAAACTTGTCTCTGGAACAGCAGTAGTGTCTGGACTGAGGTCAGAGGTTTCCCTGAGCTGATGAGAGGTTGGTGTGGTGCTAAGAAAAGGTGTTGTCACCGAGGTCTCTGTTGTGTTCTCTCCTTCTCCTAGGGAAGAGAGTTAAGAAATGCTGAGAAGTGTTACAGAGATCCCACACTGAAAGAAGAAACAGAGGGGGTAGCCAGGGACTGAATCTTTCCGTGTTGTTAACTCCAAATCCAGCACAGATTTGTACTTGGGGAAGGGGTTCAAAGAGCCTCCCTGCCCTCCTGGCCTCCCTGCTCTAGGGAACCTGTCTTTACCCTCCTCCCTCTCCATCCTGTGTTCCCGCTCTGTGGGGTCACCATCTCTACCCCTTCTGCCCCAGAGCACATTTGGAACCTTTTTAGAGGATTTGATTGAGAAAGTAAAGACGAGTCAGAAGTGGTGTAGAAAAAATACAAATGGGGAAAAAGTAGAAGTAGATCCTCTATCTCCCCTTGCTAGAGGAATTGTAGAAAACTGATGTTTAAAAAGTTTGTGTCTGGCGAGGGTAAGGAGTATATTGCTAGTCATCTGAGTAGAAGTGTGGGCTTGCTGTTGGAGGGAAAGGTAAAATGCAGAGCTAAAGAGTACTACAGAGCTGTAAAGCAGCTGGTGGTGTGCTTTGGGAGCTGCCTTCACGAGCTATTTATGAACGTATCAACACCATAAAGTGTGACAGTGTTCTGCTGTCACAGGGCTGGGGAGCTGCTCAGCCTCCCCCTACAGCAGGCAGGGACCTGCAGCGAGCAAGGATCCCCTAGACGGGGTGACAGCACGCCGGAGGAGGGAAGCCACAAAGCTCTTACACTGCCGTTCACAAACATGGACCCTGTGAGGGTTTTTGAGGCGTGTAAACAGGAAAAAAAACACACAGAGGAATACAGTCACATCAGGATGGACTTTCCAGACCAGTTAAGAACATCGCATGGCCGATATTTTCACTATTTCTGTCCCATGTTTCTACCTAAGCCACTGAGGCGCGATGAGCCAACTGCAGAAAAATGTAAGGGTACTGAAGGAAATCTACCTTTGTGCCCATGCTCTCCATTGCGGAGAAGCATCCGAGGCAGATGCCGTAACCAAGAGACGTTCACCCACGGACAAAGCAGCCCACTCTAGTACAAAGGCCTTGCGAAAACCACAGCAGTTTTTAAAAGCTCTTCAGAACGGACACAGTTATCAGAGCTCTTCTCCAGCTCCAGCACTTAACAGGCCCTAAAAAAAGACACAATGCATCTCGAGAGAGAGAGGCTTTCGCAGTACCCCAACCAGCTGGAGAATTCAAAACCTAGGAGCAGCCTGACAGAGCTGCGCTTCCCCGGCCCGGGCCCCAGTCCCATGAGGGCTCCCGCGGGGGAAGCACGAGGAGCTCGGCCCCGCTCGGCACATTCGGAGAACAGGCTCTCGAGAGGAGCCCCAGTTGGGGCAACTTGAACATGAAGGGCCAAAGGTGTAAGTGACGCTCCCTTTGGTGTTGCCTGTTGGCCGTGGCCGGCCGGAACACGCTCCTAAACAAAGCGAGCTGCTCTCTGAAATGGAGGAAGGTATAGGACATAGTAACACCCGGAAAGAAAAGAGCTGGGCACCGCATGCCCCGGGATCACAGCTCTTCATGTGACAATTTCCAGCCCGAAAGCCAGCACTGCTTATTCGGTGAGCTGCCAACTAGGCGAGATCCCAGCAGCTCCGGAGCCCGGGCTGGGCAGCGCTGAAGGCCCTTGGCCGGGCAGAGGCAGATGCTCAGTAAACACGTGGCTACCTGCTCCCGGGCGGCGAGGCGCACACAGAGCTGTGCTGTTGCTGCGGGGTAAACAGGAAAGGCGGTGGCCAGGTGCCCAGCCAGCAGCGAGCCTGGCTACATGCTGCTTTGAATCGCTGGCCTGTGCCTGGGCCAGCCTCCCACGGGGTGGGCAAGCTGCGATCGGGGTCATGCAGAGGAAGGATCTGGGGAGAGCTGTCTTGGACAAGAGCAAGCAACTCTGAAATGGCTGTGCTGCTTTTCTGGCTCAGAAAAGAAAAGCAGGGGGAAGGAGGATGAGTCTGGGCCCTGTGCAGGAGCTGGCATCCCTGCCGGGAGGTGCTGCGGGGCAGGAGGGTTTGTGGGGCCAAGCAGCTCCCCTCATCCTGCTAACAACACTACCCTGGTCCTGCTGTAACACAGCTCCCTGCTGTCTGTGACAAGAAATGCTGATGGGAGGAATATTTCCCTAAACTTTTCTCCACAAGGAGCCACACGGCTCCTTCTCACGGAATTGCCCGGTGCCCGTGACTGCCAGGGAAGTGGTGCCCAGTAGCACACACTGCTCCAGCCCCGCATCCAACAGGAACGTAGCGGGACCCTTTCAGGAAGGTTTGTGCTATAGCAGCAGCCTGAATGGGTGCGCTGTAACACCACAACATGTAAAACCCAGTTTGCAGAGAATTGCGGTAGAAATGTTAAAATTGGCAGGTATGGAACAGGAATGGGAACAGCTTGGGCAGCAGGGATGCCCTCGGGGGCCTTTGAGCACCGCAGGAGTTGATGGCACCTGGATTAGCATGTCACCGAGCCCAGCACAAATCAGCACACCAGTTCAGGAAACAAAGGAGAGCCTGAAAAAAAAGGAGAGCCTAAACCAAGCTAACACAAAAACTCAAGCCATTAGGAGATGACAGTGAGAAGATAGTGAACAAGGCAAAAGCCATAATATGGACAAACAGACAAAAGACAGGGAGTAAATCCTGGTCACTCAGGGACAGACAGACAAAAGATCGCCATCACTGTCTATCAGCTTCTAAGAGTAAGGGCACATCCAAAGCCAGCACAAGCCACCAAGCCAAACACCAGGGGAAGTACCTGGTACCTGCAATTCGGAGCTTGTCAGCACGTGGATGCTAAAGAGCACAAGCACCAGTGTGTTTTTCTTTAGTTTTGTTTTAAATTAAAAATACCCCTCCAGGGTTTTGCATCAAGATTTGCGACGTTGTTGGTTTGATGTCCCAGCTTCGATTCCCCCAGTTTTATCATGGAAACAGGCACCAACTGCAACCCACTCCCCCCCAGCTCTGGCGCAAAGCGTGCAGTGCAGCGGGGCAGAGCACGGCTCTGCTGCGAAGCCACAGAGGCTGGCTGCGCTGGATGAGACCCAGCAAACTCCACGCCAGCTGTGATCCTCCGGGATCCAACCACTGCTCCGCTCTGGATCCTCGGTGCCCTCTAATTCTGAAAATCCCCAGCTCCAGCAGCGTGGCTGCTGCTCCAGTCGCTAAGTGATGATGATTTCAGATGTTTATTAGCTACTTACAGGGATGCAGGTCAGAGCTCGTTACTCTGGCATCTTCCTGGAGGAGCTCTGCTTCCTGCACCAGATGCCAGGGAGGCTGCGGCTGCATTGCCTACGGCATCGTCCTCATCACCTCCTGCGGACGAGGGAACCAGGCCCTTCTCTCAGATGGGAAGGGAAGGAGTTAGTGCAGACACTTCACCCTCCCTGGGATCCTCCAAGGCCCCACAGTTGCAGCACACCAAGACAGCTGGTGAAGGCGCAGTCACCCTCGGATCATAACGAAGCAACAACAGCCGCACT
Organism: Anser cygnoides; assembly: GCF_040182565.1. NCBI lineage: Eukaryota > Metazoa > Chordata > Aves > Anseriformes > Anatidae > Anser > Anser cygnoides. The sequence goes on along the minus strand of NC_089880.1, from coordinate 23,755,178 downwards.
GCGAGTGAAGAAGCCAGACCAGCTGCGCGAGCTCCGATAATAACAGCATCTCTGTTTCCCTGATGGGGAACCACGGGGAGGTTTGCTTCGGTCATGCTGCAGTTCCTGCTAACACAGAGCTGGCTGGCTGGCCTCTGGCTGTCCTGCCCCTGCGTCTGTGCTCACCACCAGGCTCAGTGTGTTTGGTGAGAACCAGCGATCTCAGACCACATCGGGGCAGGGCTGGTGGAAACGGAGCGGCAGCTCCCATCAGATAGTGCTGACTGCAGTGACCTCTGTCTGGGAACCGAGAGGGGCGAAGGAAGAGAGAGGCCCTGAGGGAGGAGGGCTGCAGCCAGCCAAGAAGCCCCCGTCTTGGAGAGGGGTGGGAAACGCTCCCTGCTTTGCAAGGGAAGGGAGGGCTCTGAGCATCAGCCCCCAGCTCCAGCCCCTCTCCAGGGCTGCAACGACAACACTGACGGACCTCCACACATCAGCCGTGCTCCCACCAGCTCTGCAGCAGACGTGGTATAAATATGCCAGAGTGAAGGAAGCCAGCTCTGCAGGAGACGGGGCTGTTCCTGCTTTGCACTCCCTGCCCGAGCTTCGGGGCTGGGGCCAAGCAAGGGGCCGAGGAAGGTTTGTACGAGCACATACAACCAGGACAGGGCACCGCTGCTCTCAGGGCAGCGCGCAGAGCGGGGATGTCTCCTCCGTCCAGCCAGGTCTCACCTCTGCCACGGCAGCCACCCCACCCTGTATTTGTCTCTCAGAATAAAACAGGGCAGCGAGACAGAGCGGGGACCACAGCTGGACCAGCCTGTGGACAAGCGTGTCCACAAACCTGTCCAAGTCTCAGAGGTGTCTTCTGCACCCTCCTCTCAGCCAGAAACAGCAGCCTGAGCTCCCCAAGGGTCAACATAAATCCAGCTCCAATTCACAGGCTTTACCACCGTTTCTAAAATCCCTCTTAGAGCGAGCCCAGGGTGAGATGTAGGAGTCGCGTAGGGTAGGGAAGCCAGTGGCAGGCTGGTTGCAGGGGCTTGAGAGGGCAGAGCACCGGGGTGCAGCCCGCAGTCACCGCTGGAAGGGGCCCACGGAGACACAGACAAGAGCCGAGAGCAAAGAAGAGAAAGGATCCACCCAGGATTTGACTAAAAGTGCCGATCGGAGCAGGGCTCCCTGGTGCTGATGTATCTATCCCCCCACGCAGGCTGTCACTGCGGATGGCACTCACTTGAATCAGCTTCCTACGGAATGACTGTCAAACCACTACTCTGATTCACAGAGAAGGCACCCAAAACCTTCCAAAACGCTATTTTTGTGCACTAACTGAATCCAGTTTCCATTTAAGCGTAACAGCTCAGGTCACAAACGATATAGTAAAATGCAAAATTAAGATAATATTTAAAGAGTAACAGCCTAAGCTGTAACCTATATGTATTTAAGCAATTATATCTTCTTGCTTAGCAAAGTACTCCATTAAGTGCAGAAATTATCTTTTGTTGCCAGTTATTACATCTTGATGGTTACCAACCAAGGGTAATTAAACAACCTCTTCAAGGAAAAGGAGCTTAAGCATAAATGCACATAAAGCCATATAAGTGGGATTTAAAACCAAGGCTCTTAATTTCATTTAAAAGCAGAACCAGAGCGTCTGCTGATCAGATAGCAGCCCAGCCTGACCTCAGAGCCCAGAATTAAGGAACCCGGGTGGCGGAGGTGTCGGGAGCCCTTCGGGTGGGTGCCGGATGCGCCCAGGGATGCTGCAGAGCAAACACCCTCCCCATGGCAACACGAGGCTCACGGACACAGACCCGGAGCAAAGGGCAGCTGCTTTGTACGCTCGGTCCCAGTCTGATCCCCCGCAGGACCTCGGTGGAGGTGGGACGCCACCAGGCTGAATTTGCAGCAGGTTCCAGCAGGATCCCTACCAGGGCTGATGCCGGGACTGTCCCTGTCTGTGTCGCAGCAGAGAGGGGCTGAACAGGCTCTGGGTGCCGCAGGGAGTCCAGGCGTGGGGCACAGGGACGGATCCGTCCTTGCAGCCCACCTGGGGACCGCAGAGGCGCCCTTGCACATCACAAGTTAATTCACACCACCCACAGGGCCCCTGCGAGCTGAGCCGTGCCGTGCCGTGCCCCGTTGCGCAGGCAGCAGAACCGAGGGAGCTCAGCTAGAGGTGCTGAGCGCCCAGCGCGGCTCTGGAAGCTGGCCAGGCCAGGCGCGTTGCAAAACGAGGGCTGTGGTGTAAGGGACAGGAATAGAAACCAGGTCTCCTGACCGAGAAGCTCCTTCCAGCCCGATAGGCAGACGGCCTCGAGCTGAGCACGAGACGGGGCTCAGATTAGATACAGGGTGCTGAGCGAGTGCGGCGCCGGGGAAGGACAGCTCAGCGCCCAACCTGCCTGGGCAGGCAGGAGGATGCTTCCCCAGGGCATCTGTAGATGCCGGGCCTGAGGTGTGAGCCCCTGGGGAGCAAAAAGGGGAGGCAGGAGCGTGGTGGCACCGCATTTGGGATGGGGGCACCGGACCACGGTGGCACGGCAGAGATGGGCAGAGGGAGAGCTGCGAGAGCAGAGATGAGCAGACCTGGGAACAGCAACAAAAATGCCAAGCGCGAGTTCTTCAATACCAGGAAAAGCCAAAAAAAAAAAAAAACAAAAAACCCACGGCACAGACATGCCCAGGGCATGCAGCAGTGCCGGAGCCTGTGCCGGGGAGGTGCAAGTCGTGGCTTTGCCTGGCCACCACCATCTCCCCAGCCAGTTATTTTCCACTGGCCACATGCAGCTACAGAGCACCCTGCTTGGCAGGAAGGTGTCCGGGAGGCTCCCACGCTGGTTGCTCCGTACCCGAGGACGAGGACTGAGCTGCGATGAAGATGCCTTTGCCCAGGACTGCTGGGAGCACGGCCAGCACCCAACGCCTGCCCTCATCTGGGGCTGCAGACCCCAATAAACACAGCAACAGCAGGGAGATCTGGCATCAGCCGGCCCCAGCCCTGATTACTTCAGGAGCCACAGCTGCAGTGGAGGAAGCACTCATGTCATTAGGAGAAAATTAATTAGCCGGTTGCCTTAATAGCAGCCCCATGTCAGCAGGGAGCCTAGACAGCGTGCTATGAGCTGGAGGAGAGCCTGCAGGGCTGCTTGGGCCCCAGACCTTACGAGAGCTGCCCTGCAGAGCACGGCATCGCCGCGTGGCAGCCCCACAGAAACCCCAGCAGTGACTGTGTCCGTCCTTCGGCTCTTCCCAGCTCTCCTTGGCGTGGAGGGATGGGGCCAAGGGAGCTGAAGGAGGCGAGTGCTTCAAGCATGTGCCATCAGGGTCCTGATGGATGGGGAGGAGAGAGCACGTGTGTAAATGGCACCCACGGCACGTCTGCGGGGCACGTTGCCTGCACGCACAACCCCAGGCACCCACAAGCGGGGCTCCCTCCACTTGTGCTGCCCGCAGCCCTGCGCTGTCCCCTCCGCTCGCGAGGCAGCTCAGCGTGAAGAGGGGAGGCAGCAAAATGCCCAGCCCAAAGCTACGCCAGGGGTTTATTTTTAAGGCTAATGGTGCCGGAGGAAGTGGATTTCCGCAGGCAGCAAAGAAAGGCTGCATTGAGAGCTGGGGTGGGCAGAGCACAGGGGACACGGCAGCACCAGCCCCTGCCTGGCCCCACGGCAAACACGGCCAGAGGGGGGCAAAGAGGATCGGCACTGGGAGCAGGGCAGAGACCCGTCTGGGTGCCTGGTTTTGGGCAGGTTTGTGGGGTGGCTGCTGGCTTTGGGGCCAACCTCACCGTGACCCCTTTCCACCATCACTGTCCTGTTGGGATTCTCTGCTGTCTCGTTGAGGACTGAGTTTGCCATGTGGTTTTCGTTACTGGTGGCAGCTCTTCCGTGCCATCTATTTCACAAAATATTTGCTCTCCCAAGCTGGGGCTGGGACTAGCTAGCAGATCCAAAAGCTGCGAGGATGAGGGCCAGGCCAGCCGCATAGGTGCCATTTCCTGAGGCCACCAAGGGACACTGGGATTGGGATATTAGGCACGAAACAACCCAGGAAAAGTCCAGCGCAATGTTAATTCTGGCACGTCCCAGCGCTTTGAGTCTTGGACGTTGCAGCAAGAGGGCTCCTACGAGCCAGCAGAGGAAGGCAGCTCCCTGGGGTACCCCGGCGTGCGAGACGGGGCCAGCTCAGGCAGCAGCAGCCCCGAGCTCCTGCACTGCTGCACCCCGTAACGGCACGGCCGCCCTCGCACGGGCAGCACGGCATTACCCAGGGCTTTGCCAACATAACGGGGTCCAGTTTGGGACCGCTTCACCGTGCTCAGCCTCAAACCCAGACAAACCGCATCCGGGGTGCGAAACCTCAGCCTGAGCTCCTGCTCAAAACCTCAGCCGCTCCCAGTGCCGGGCACCCACGGGGGGGCTCCTACCAGCCGGCTGGTTATTAGAGGCAGAAATGCATCAAAAAAAAAATAAAAATAGCGTCTCCCTTCATCCCCAACCGCTGCCCTTCGCCGCGCTGTGACCCGATCGGGGTCTGGCTGAGTTTTTTTTTCGTTTTCCTTTTCTCTTAGCAGCAAAGCACAGGGACCACGCTTGCTCGCCGAGACCCCCCCCCCCCCCCCCCCGCCCGCTTTGTCACTGCCACGGCCAGGGGATGGCGACGGCTCCTGCCCCGCCGCGTGGCCGCCAGCGCGACGCTGCGAGCCCACGTGGGGACGGGGCTACCGGGGGGGGGGGCTCGGGCTACCGGCGGGGCTCCCCCCATGCGGCTCCGGGGGTCGCCGCCACCTCCCCTCCCGCTTTGTCCCCGGTCCCCTCGGTGCCGGCTCCGAGGCTCGGGCCGGGGACCGGAGCTCGGCTCCTCGGGGCGACCCCCCCCCCGGGCACCCCCTCCTCGCCCCCCCTCCCCCCAGCTCTCGGGGTTTGCCCAAATTTCGGGGCGCGCCCCGCAGGGTCCCGGCTGCGGGCGGCGGAGCCCCCAGCCCCGACGGCGCCCCCCAGCACCCCCCGGTGCTGCGAGCCCGGCGGGACCCCCCTCATCCTCCCCCTTTATTTCTCCCCCCCCCGCCCCATCCCGGTGGCTGCCCCCGGTACCTGGCAGGGCGCAGAGCAGGCAGCAGGCGGCGGCGAGGCGGAGCAGGGCGCCCCGCGTCCCCTCCATGCTGGGCCGAGCCGCGCTGCCTCCGCCGGCGGCACCGGGGCGGGAGCGGGGCGGGACCGGCGGCGGGGCCGGGGCGGGGCGGGCCGGTAAGCGGGGCGGCCCCGGTGGTGGGTGTGCGGGGAGGGGGGATGCTGACACCCACCCCGTGCTTGAACCGGCCCCGTTTGGGTCTTGGCACCCCCGAGCCCGGGCGTCCCCGTCCCGGGCATCCCCTGCCTTGTCCCGTGTTCCCCCCCCCGCCCCCGGTGCGGTCCAGGTACCCCCGGTCCGGTCCCTCCTCAGCATCCCCCACTCTGGTTCCTCATCCCCTCTGGTACCCCCCGTTGAGCCCAACACCCCCGTTTCTGCCCCATGCGTTGTTGATGGCCAAGCACAACAGGCAGCGTCCCCCTGGGGTCCCTGTGCCACTTTGGGGTGCCTGGGCTGGGAGCGGGGTGCCCCAGGTGTCCCTGGATGCTGCCCTGGGTGGGCAGTGGGGGTGCCACGACTGGTTCCTCGGGGCACCCCGCAGCCCTGTCCCACCCGGCCTCTTGGGGTCTGGCCAGCCCCGTCTGGGCACTGCAAAGGCCAGGCCCTTTCCCCAGATACTTGCTGGGTGAAGGAAATCCCAGCCTGAGCGCAAACCCAGACAGCGGCTGGGTCGGCCTTTCCTTCCTTTGGCAAGTCTGACCGTGTTCGTCTGGTTGGCATTTCTGAAGAAGCAGCCCCAGTACGAAGCCGGCTGTGGCGAGGCACCCTGCAACCTGGGCTGTTTTCTGGAAGGACCAAAAATCCCCCTGCAAATCCCTCGGCCACTCTGCTTCCCCTCCAGCCCCAGCTGGTGCGAGCCCTCCCGTCCTGCCCGTCTGCACTCACAGAAACCAGTAAGGAAGGTTTTGGGCTCCTCTGATTTGGGAAGGTGACTTTTGGCCACGGCACTGTCCTTGCTGACCCTTTCTTGGGCTGCCTTGCTGGAGGGGGGCTTTGGGTCCCTTCCCCCACCTGGGTACATGTGCCTGCAGCACTGTGGTGCAGGAGAGGAAGGTGGAAATAGGTCATTTTGTTCCGCCAGCGGTCACCTTCCCCCTCCAACACGGCTTCTCAGTAGCTCTGCCTCCATTTTGGGGGCAGGCAGAAGAGAGCGGGGGCGATCTGACTGTGCCAGAGCAGTGCTGATCGCGGTCTTCTATGGGCTCTTTCAAAAAGCCCATGAAATCTCCCACCACTTCTTGGAAATGTATTTCTAACCTCTTACTGCCACCCAAAGTAGACGCGCTGTTTTCTGGCATCCCGTTAAGGCAGAAGTAATCGGGCCTTTACATACTTCCCAGTCCTTAAGGGGAATTATTTGAAGCGCATTTACAACATTTTGGAAAGTTGCAGGAGCCTTCTGCTGCCCGGCACTGGGCACCACCCAGCCCCGTGTGCGGGGCCGGGGCACCTCCGCTCCTCGCGGTGCGCACCCCGGGGACCTCGGCTGGATGCGACCCACGCACACGTCCAACGCCCGCGTGCTTCTGACTCACGTCGCTTCTCTGGTCTCTCTCCGGAGACACCGAAGCTATATCTGTCTCAGCTGGCTTCTAGACAGCGGCTCTCAGTCGTCAAGGTTGTGGGTCCCTCCGCTTTAATTAAGCGTGTGTATGTGACACGGGGGATTTTCAACAGCTGGGTGACAAGGAGAGCGTTGGGCTGGCGTTCCCCAAAGGGGTTGGTGAGCAGCACGATAAACCCGTGCAGATGAGCCCCCCTGCAGGCCAACGCTATTACTTTAGCTGATCTCGGCACTCCTCATTAGGGTTATGATTAACACATTAATGAGACACCTTGGGCTCCCCATAGCAGGGATGGGGCGGCTGGGAGCGAGAAATGTGTCAGTGTCGGCGTGATGCTTTCCCCACCGCAGAGAGGGGAACAAAACGAGGGAGCACTTTGTAATGTCCTGCTGGAGCACTGCCGATTTCTCATGAACGGAGAGAAATATTCCCCTTAGACGGCGGGTGGCAGTCCTCTGCGCGTGGATCACGCAGGGGCTGTGGTTTGCTCAGGGTTAGTCCCCTGGGATGTTCTCAAGGATCAAAGACACTCGTGCAAAACTGATCAGCACGTAGAGCAGCCAGGTCTGAGTAGCAAAGAGAGCTGAGGACTTGGAATATTTCCTGAATGAAAGTTTCACGCCCAAAACCCGCGGCACTGATTTCTGCCCCCGTCTCACTCTCTTTGCAGAGGCTTCATTTAGTTCCTGTCCTTTTGCTTCTGGCTGGCGGCCAAGGCAGGGAGCAGGCCAGGGATGGTAACTCTGATTATCTTCATTCAATAGGAAGAAGAGGGTAACAGAAAATAAGTGAGTACAAAATAGTGGGAGCAAAGGGGCTGGGGGGAGGCAAGGGCACGGGGAGGAGGAGGAGGAGAGATGCTGGCCTGGGAGAGAGGCACCAGCTCGGTGCTGGGGCTGGGTCTCTGTGGGGCACTAATGGTGCACATCTTGTGCTGGCCTTGCCCTGTGTCACCTGGCAAACCTGCTTTTTGGGGATGGTTGGGCATGATTGGTGTTGGGCTGGGGTAGAGGGACCGGAGCAGCAGCCCTGGATGGCTGCTCCCCGCTCCAGAAGTGCTGCGGGGCTGAGAGGGGCTGCTCCCAAAGGGAAATGACCCTTAAGGGAGCGGGTTTCAGCTCGCTGGGAGCTGACTGCCTGGTGCAGAAGAGAGAAGCCGAGGTGAGTCACTCCTCCTCTCCAAGCCTGAAACATTAAAACCGCTTTTTTTTAATCAAAGGAAAATTAAATCTCATGAGTCAGAGAAAAAAAAAAAAAAAGAATTTGCCAGAGCAGAAGATGCTGCTGGGTGACTCGCAGGCAGACAGAAGGAGCATTTGCTTGGCAGCCCAGGAGAGTACATCTCCTCTGCCACTCCTCCGCTGCACAGAGCGCTGCCATTCATCTATTTTTAATAACAGTGACACAGGCAGTGAACCTGACTTCAAGGCTGGGAGCTTTTTGTCCTTCCCCTGCGCATCTGTCCTGACTCATCTCCTCTCCGACGGCCCTGCGCTGCTCCGCACCCCGGCAGAGGAAGAAGGGGGAAGCAAAATGGGTACAAAAAAGTAGATCGGAGAGCAAAGCTCCAGAGATAGAGAACTGTTTGGGGAGAGGAATGATAAACAGTGGGACTTTGCTGGCTCGGGGCTTGCTGAGCTGAGCGGCATGTAAGGGAGCTGAGCAGGGGTCTGGATGCATGCACATTGTGGAGCTCTGCAGGAAGCTCAGGCAGGGGGAACAAGGAGGTGCCTGAGCCCGGGGACCGGGGGTGATGAACTGAAGAGCTCTGCCCTGCCCTTGGTGCTTACCGGGCCTTTGTGGTCTCTTTGGGACCCCACCACAGAGCAACCTAAAATTTAAGCCTGTATTTTTGCAAGGTCTGAGGGGCTCTCCCAGGCTCGGGGTCGGTCTTGTCCCCCCGCCCCGTTGTTTGCACGTCCTTGTGGCCATCCAGCTCAGCGCCACTCCATAACCTCAGCACCACCGGCAGCTTGGCTGGAGCCCTGCTACGGCACTGCCGCAACGTGACGGGCCCTGAGCCCCAGCCAAGGCAGCAGATGGCCACGACGAGCAGGCTGGGAGGACAAGGCTGCGGCACCGGTCACAGCACGGCATCTGCCTAGCAGGGAGTACCCATCTGTCCCAAAACGAGCTCTCTTCGGTTCCTTGTGCTGCTGTCAGCCTCCTGTGCTGGCAGCCTCGTGGAAGAGAAGAGTGGAGGATGCTCTGACAGGGGATGCTGCAGCACGGCTTTGTACATGAGGATGTGCTGGTTGCCTTGTCCTCATGGGCGGTGGGACAGCATCACTGTACTCTTCTTTACCACACATTTAAATCCTCGTGCAGAGGACAGCGTGCAAGCATCCCCACAGAGCCCTCCCTGCAGCCATGAGGATGGCTGGGACACGGTGAGGAGTGCATGGTCCAAACACATCCCCTGCCGCACGCTGCCCTGCTCGGAGCGGTGGGAAATGCCCTCTCATCCATGAAGGAGCCTCGCCTCGGTCTGCAAAGGCCATCTGCAAGGCAGGGAAGGGTGGGAGGATGCTCCTGCAGGGCAGCCGGTTGGGATGCTTTTTGAAATCTCAGGGGTTTGGTGTGTGACTGTGAGCCTACGGGGTTCGTTACTTGCGGCTGTCCCATGAAATGTCCGCCTAGCACAGGGCAGGAAAAGGGACAGTGTTGACATTAGGCAAGGGGCAAATTCCAGGCAGTCCCTCTGGGACTCTCTCATCTGGCTCCCATGAAATGACTTCAGATTTCTGCTGGTGTCTAAAGAGGATGTTATTCCTTGAGGGGCTTCATCACATAAAATGCTTCATGGGTTAAGTCACTAAAATGCCTGCTCTCATCACAGTGCTGTGAAGTTACCCACTACCTTGTTCCTCTGGGAAGGCAGAAAGGCAGTCCCCTTTGCTTGATACTTCTTTCATTTTGCCCCCCGCAAAACCTCCCTGCTGGGGACAACACCTGCTCTGCTGCCGTGGAAGCAAACTTGTGTGGCTTCATTGCAACATCTTTCTCCTTGGGAAGGAGAAACCTCCCAAACTTCTCTGCCTCCGGGGCATTTCCAAAGCCCAGTGGAAGGGAATTCCCCCTCCCATGCTCTCATCCACCTCTGATGCCTGTTTTTATTGCCACCCTGTGAGTGGCAGTAAAATCCTTGGCTGTTCTTTTGCCAAACCGGTTATATTTATAAGGCCAAAGTGATCTGTCTGAGGAAGAGTCAGACCGAGAAAGCAGTGGAGCAAACCGCAAGCCACAGAGCTGCTTTTTGGCATAGCTGATCTCCGCGTGGGGCAGCCAGCCCAGGGCAGGGGGAGGAGAGAGGAATACCTGCTCGGAGCTGAGCTTCCTGCCCTGTTCCCAGGCTGTGCGACCCTTCGATGCAAGAGAGAGGTGATTAGATCGAAGTACACCGCAACATCCGCAAGACTTTTCCTTTGATATGTCCCTTTGAAGTGTCTTTTAATACGACGTTCATTTTTCTCTCTCCAGGAAACAGAAGGAGACTAAAAAAGCCACCCATCTTCTCCAGATATTGAAGCTACGGATTTGTTGGGTATTTCTGCCAGCTGCAAGGAAGGACAGGGGGACTTTCTTAGACAAAGTTTCTGCTGTTGCTGTACATGCACATGTGGTCATCAGCAAAACCCATTCTTTTCCGCTTTCAAAACACAAGCGTTGCCTTTGAGATAAGGTGGTAGCAGTGTTCATAAGACTATCCCATCTCCCAGGCCTTCTCAAAACATGGATTGTTTGTGATATAAATCACAGGACCTCATGCAGTGTTATGCGTTTCCAGTTGCGATTTAACTTTACTGAATCACACTGGCATATATTAATGCTGCAACTTTGCGCCAGCCCATGAGATAAATGTTTATTTATTGCTTATTACCAATAAGACATTTGTAGACCGAAAGCAGAAGCAACTAGTATCTTGTCTGGAAAGCAGGAAAGAGATGAAATTTATGACAGGGAATTGGGGAAAGATGATTCACTTGCTTTAGTTCTGCGATTAGATCCCAAAAGGAGAAGTAATAAAAACCTGCCACCAGATGTCATCTTGCAGCTAACTAATAGCTTCCAACACAGCCAGGACTAGGGGCACAGGGAGATGAAACTGGAAGGCACTGATACTTAAACAGGGTGCAGAGCAGCAGGGACAGCTGCGCTCTGACTTAGAGAATGGCCAAGGAAACCGAGATATTTCGGCGTGTGCTGCGTGAAGTCTTTTCAACTGGCTTGGTCAAACCCCAGCAAAATGTAAAGAGCTGAAATTTAACTCTAAATAATAAGTCCTAAAAGATTGGTCTTACTGAAAAGCCCCATTCTGGAGCTCAGTTCTCCTGGAGTGTCAGAGAGCAGACTGACAGATCCGAGTAGTTCCACCTGTTCAGTCACAGATTAAAATATGATGGATATGCTAATCATTGTTTAATGGCTTAATTACAAAAGCTTCACTGCACCCTGTGCTTGAGCTGTCATTAGAATAGACATTTGCACATACTTGGTATTTAGCATTTGGGAGTGTGGGAAAATCACTGTTAGCAAGGGAAATCCAGGAGGAAAATGAAACAAATGATCAAAAAAAAAAAAAAGACTATCTTTTTTTCCACACAAAGCACTTTTAATCTGTTACCTGTGCAGAATTACTTTTATTTTTTTATTTTTTATTTTTTCAGTTAAACTTACAGAGAACATCTCACTGTAAATTTGGGTGGAAATTCTAAGACTAAATTCAGTCGGTAAAACGCAGATTAGGGATTTTATCCCAGCTGTAAGAGTAAAACTCTGTTCACTGTTATCTGTAGAACTGGTGCTGATGTTTCCAACACGAAAGTCCCCCGAGCGTGTTTTGGATCAAGCTGAAAAGCTTAGATACAAAATTAATGATGAAGGGTAATGAGAAAACAGGACATATTGCTAATATCGCAAGGTTGAGCACCGCGTTCTTGTCTGAGAACATTTTCGGTTATAATTCCTGCAGTTTGAATTGCTTGGGATTCGTTTTTTTGAATACAATACTCTACAACAGATGAACTTTTTTATTTATTTTTTATTTTTTGAGTTTCAGTAAAAATAGCTCAGATATTGCCAAGGATGAGGTCAGGGAAGAAAACATCAGTTTGGGTTAAACGCCGGGGCAGGAGGAGGCCGTGAGGCGCCAGGGCAATGGAAACCCCCCCTGCCCCGTGCCCAGGCCGCGGGGCCTCCATGAGCACCTGGGCCCGCTGACAGCTTCACGCCCACCGCTGCCTATAAACACGCGGGGATTGGCTCTCCTGCCCGTCCGTCAGAACGTGCGCCGCGCTCTTACTGGCTAACTCTCTTATTTATAACCCGCCCTCAAAGGCTGGCCAATGAGAGTGAGGCGCCCCTAGCAACGCCCCTCTCTCTTTCCTGCCGCTGGCTCCCGCTATCGTCCTGGGAGTTGTCATCCCTGCTCCCGTTGGCCGAGCTGCCTGCTTCTCAAGCTCCCCTCAGCCAATTAGAAAAGGGCACTCACGTGGATTACCTGCGAACCCCTCCGCGCCTGCCTTCCCCTCCTCCATTGGCCGCACCCCGCCGTCCATCAACCCTCTCCGGACTCCGATTGGTTACGCGGGAGGGCGGTGGGTGTCGGGGTGCCGCCCCGGCTCTGGGGGCGGCTCAGTGGCGGTGGCGGTGGCGGCGGAGGCGGACGCAGAGGGAGGAGCCGCGACGCTCCCTGGCCCCCGGGTCCCGCAGCCGGGCTCGCTCCTCACATGGGGCCCCCTCGCCTCCCCTCGGCGGGCCGCTGAGGAGCCGGGCAGGCCGCCATGACAGCCCCCGTCGGCCGCAGGCCCCGCTGGCGCCGCCGCCGCTGCTCAGGTAACGGCCGGGGGCGGCCCCGCAGCTCCGCGGGGGGTGCCTGGGCAGGGTGGCGGCGGGGGAGGCCTGGCTCCGGGGCGCTGCCCCGTGAGGAGGCGTGAGAGGAGGCTGAGGGTTGGGGGGGAGCTGCCCGGGGGCCTGCAGGGTCCGGGTGGGTCGCCGCGTTGAGGGGGGAGCTGCCCTGCTCTGAGGTGGGGGGCTCGCCCCTGGGGTCCCCTGACAGGAGGTGCCTGGGGAGCTGGAAGCTGAGCCTTCGGGAGCACCGCGCTGAGTTCTAGTCACGTTTATGGCCTCCTAAAAACCCTTACAGCTGATGTCGAGGCTGGCTTTTGGGCAGCCTTCGTGCTCCAGATGAAATAATTTCTTCAAAACTAACCTTCTAGTAGGGATCGGAGGCGTAGGGTGTCTTCGTGGGCTGCAAAATCACCAGATGCACAGTTCCACGGGGTTAGTGAGGCGGTGGAATTTACAGCCGAAGATAAGGTGTTTTACGAGGAGCTCTGATATGCCCAGTGGGTTAGTCGTAAGGGTTTCTATTTAGTCATCAACTCTGGAAATTATTGTTGCATGCTGCGTTCTGACAGGCCAATAAAAGTGTCATTTTTGGACTTGTGCAGGACTGCACTGTGCAGCTGTAGACACGGCTGTGTTACTTTGTTGTCCATTTTGTTTTGTTTTCACATAAAACTTGTACACAGAGCACGATTAGCTAGAACTGAAAGTACCTGGGTGTGCTCCTGTACCTGCTGCCAAGTGTCTGCCCTCCTGCGTTGGGTTTTCTGTTTTTATTCCCCCCCTCGCTTAGATCTTTCCCGCTCTTCTGTTAGGATGAACAGCTGGCGGTGGGAGCGGAGCAGAAGACAGGGACAGGCTGTGGAAGGAGAAAACTGGTGCAAATGCAGTGTTCTGGTGGTGTGGGCCTGTTGTAACCGAGCTGTACCCTCCACGTTCGTACGTGTGCTTTTGCCATTGTGATTCTTTATGCAAGTGACTTTGCAAACGCATGAAAGAAATGCAGGGCTAAGGGAGAGGGATGTTGCTTCTGTGCCTGCTGCAGGAAAGAGTGAAGCTTGTGGTTCCCTCGCGTCATAGGTTTCCTTTTTTTCCTGTAGCCAAAAACCATGCATTTGCACAATGGCAACGCTTCTTATTTTATCCTTGTAGCGTGGTATCTTGCAGCCTGGTACAAAAAAAGTGCTCTTCTAGGCAAGATCGAAAATGATCAACATTTATAATTATTATTTTTTTTTTAGCCATTTTCCTCCTTATTAGCTCCTTAGTGTATTCATTTCATGTTGTGTATTTATCAGTAAGTACATCTGATAATCAGCCGCTGTGTCCTGGTGGCTCCATCTGTTGTCTGCTGCCAAGTCCTCTTTTTGACTTAGTTAGTAAGCTTCTTTTCATATGGCCCTGTCACTTTTTCTTAAGTTGAACACATTTCTGGTAGTGGCTAGGCCACTTTTTTATGTGGTTGTCCCCTCGCCTGCACTGGAGAGCTGTGACAGCGTTTGCAACCAGCAGGGGATTTGCTTGAAATAACTTTGCTTTTGAAGCCCGACTTCATACACTCCGGGTCTGTGGCTCACAGCTGTGAGCTATAGATTTCCTCTCGGTACCCGAGGTGCTTCAGGTTGATGTGTAAATACCACTGGTGTCTCCAATAACACAGCAGCAGATTTGGGATGCCCCGTTCTCCAAAAGGTCACAGAGGAGTTATCAGGGACCCTGTTACTGTTGTGTTTGTGCTGCCAGTACCTGGCGTAGACACGGTACTGGGTGTCTTAGGGAGGCTTGAACCCAGGAACACGGGCTGGAGCTTCAGCTGTATTCGAATGATGCATTTTAAATATCTGTGGTGATTACACTTTTAGATGGAAGGTGCAAATGCTGTCTGTCTTTTGTGATGCCGTATAAATCATCAGTCAGATATGAAACCCAGCCTGCTTTCTTTAGTTTCACCCCGCTTTCAAGCATTCTTGTTCTCTCTCCTCGCCTTTGCCGTGCTGGGTTTTCTCGCCGGCTGCACCGAAACAACGGAGAGTTGCTTCCTGCCTGCCGTGAGAACCCTGCAGACAGCTCTCAGCCCTCAGCTATAAACCTGGCGGGGCGGCTGGGGGGATCCCTTGATTACAGAGGTGTTAAAATAGAAAGGCTTCGATTCCCTTTGTTTTGGTCGGGAGCTAAGCAAACGTCAGCCTGCTGCTTCTTGGCGTCTTTACCAAGCCCTGTAGAAGCATAGGGAAGGCCACTGCCTTCGGGATGTCGTGCAATTTTCATGTTTTCTTAGGCAAACAGAATATATTAAGGTTGTCTGTTTGAAGCAGCAGCTGTGTACTGTGTGTGATCTACCTGAGTGTGATGGTTTGACTCTGCCACTACGTTAGAGGCTGCCCTGTGCGTTGGTGTGACTACAGCCAGGCGAGGAGACAAACAGATTTTTGCAAGGCCCGTCTGTACAGGTTCACTTTTGTTTTTTATTTGGACTCGAGAAGCTGTTGGCAATTCCTTACTGTGGGCATAAGGATCGAGTGGTTTTTTTTTTGTTGTTTGTATGTTTTCCAATTATCTGCCTTCTCAGTGTGTGCCAGGCTTTATGCCCGTGCTTTATACGAGTATTTTTAAACCTACAGCGTTGGTCTCAAAGCCCAGGCTTTGCAGTAAGTTAATGTCTCGTCTCTTTCTGGTTTCAAACTTGGCTGCAGTCACAAAATAAGTGAACTGTTTGTTTCAGCTCAGCCTCTTGCGAGGTTTGTTTGCATTACAAAACCGTGGTGCGGCTTAGCAGGCTCCCAGTTTCTGGGCTGGTGTCGCCGTCCCTGGGCTAAGGCAGGTCTCTCCTGCGTAGTGCCACCCCTAGCCGTGTGAGGTATATGTTGTGGAGGTGCTGGTCAGAGCTAAGAACTATCCCCAGCAGGGGAGAGGCGATTAAAGCAAAATATTACCGAAATGAAAGTAGGAAATGTTGGGGTTTTCACGTTCAAGTGTCGTGTTGTGACTAAGACGTAAGGCTGGACCCGGTGACTTCCCCCAATAAGCAGGCAGAAAAGATTTCAGCCTCAGGATGAGCTGGGCCAAGCGCAGTGCGAGCCCTGGTGCTGGTAGCTACCCTGTCTGTAAATATTTGATGTTACCTTTCTCCCAAAGACAGGAAGCCAAGTTAGGGACAAACCAAATACCTTTCCTCTGTTAGGACAGTGAATTACTGCAGTTAGGAACTGTGGAGAGCTTGGCTCTCCTTACCTATTTAGTTTGATTTCTTATGTTTTGCTCCCCCCTTTTTTCCCCTCTCCTCCAGGCTAATGACCTCAAAGTCAATTCAGTCTCTGGAAGATTTTGTTCTTTACGATCCTTTGAAGCTTTTCTGAAATTTGCAAGTTACTAGAGGGAGTTCTCCCCCCTCGCCTCCCAGCTATGCTGTTGAGTGGCACTTGCCAGCATAATTCCTCCCTGTTTTTGTAGTGCTGGGCTTTTAAACTCCATCAGACTATGGGTTTAAATAGTTAACTCTTGGCAAATGTCTTATGTCAAAGCTTTGGCATCTTGCTCTTCAGAAAACCTTTTCAAATTAATAACATGCATCCACCAGATTTATGGCTTTCCAGGCTGAATGCCTAGCGACAGTCTTCTGTGTCTAAAAATGGTTGTTGTTAGGGCCATCTTTTAGGAAACTTTGACTTTTAAGTGCAAATATGCACGTGTTATGAAGATACCGGGGACAAAAAAAAGTGTCGGTAATGAGTTGAAACCGTTTTGGAGGGATCTTGTTTTGCACCCTGAGGCATTAAAGGGATGCTGCTGAAGCTGAGAAGCTCGCTCTGTTTTTATGTCTACGAACGGTATGAAATGCTAAGCACTGGCTAATGTATCTCACTTGTTCATTCTGCGTTGATGTGCGGGATATAACTTGATGTGCTGTTGTGGGGTTTCCATCTTCACATGTTTTCAGGCTTAGACATTGGGTTTGTAAGTCAACCCCCTCATTAACCAAGTAAATGCTGGTAGTATTTGTAGTCAGTTCCACAACTCAAAACCCAATGTGTTCATGCAGCGGAGAAACTGATCTTAATGTACTCTTAACTTGGCTTGTTTGTTTCTTGCTTCAAGGTTTGTTTTTAGACCGAGAAATTAAAATGTGGTAGAGTATGAAACCTACAATTGTGCTTTTCAGCAATATAGCGAATGGATGAGCGGGGCAGGTTCCGCGTTTTGACAAATGTGTTTCTAAAACATCTTGGCTTGGCAGAGTGGGGTGCATTTTTGTTGTGGTAAGGATGTCAAAAAAAGCGGTCTGGAAGCTGGAAAATTTATCGGGAAATGTTTTTAGAGTGCTCGGTGTCTTTTCTTAGCTGGTCCTTGAGCACAGCTGAAGAATCTTTGAGCTGAACTTTAGTATTAAAGAACAAGCAAACAAACCCAACAGCCTTTAGATCTGCAGCAGGTCGGTCTTGCATTCTGCTCAGTGCACTTTAATTAATCATACAAGGTAGTAAATTAAAGTACCTCAGACTGATTTGACAGTCAATTAAACCTTGGTTGATTTGACTGAGAATGTGATCATTAGTGTAATTGGCCAAAATGACAGGAGGCCCGCTTGGAAGTGTGCCCACTTGAAATTTTCCTCTAATTCTGTGTATGCAGTCCTGGGCAGAAAGTTGGACAAATGGAGCTCTATCCTAATAATTTCCAAGGATTTCGTGTGGCTGTCTGGAAATAAGGCAAGCTTTAGCAGGCAGAAATTGAAGGGACGGGTTACTTGGGAATCCAGATGGCAAAGCCTTTTGGGATTTATGTTGTGTGAAGTGCTTTGAATCTCTTCTTTCATTGTGAGATTTGTACGGAGTTTTGCGGAGTTTGCCATGTGATTTCAATCAGAAGGATGTGTATGTGTGAGGGTGTTTTTTTTTTTTTAGTAGATTAAGCAGAGTATATGGGGAGCTGATCTTCTGTTAATGGTATCTGGATGCTTAAGACAGAGGTAGGTTTTTCTTCCTGTTTAATATCACTTACCTGAGTTGGTGTCTTCCTCTAGCTAGAAAACAGCAGTCTTATTGTCTCATTTTTTGGATATATCTTGATATAGCTCTGATTTGTTTGCTGGGTCGCAATGCAGATGGGTTGTTTCACTAAGTTTTGGGGGGGGGTGTGTGTCTGCAAAAACTTCAGGGTGCACCTCATGGGAGTCATGGCACTGAGTGTCAGACTGGGCGCTACTGGGGCAAAACCTTGCTCCTTCCCTTAGGAAGTGCCTAGTGCAGGAGGGTGCTGCTCTGCTAAGTGCTAAAACATTGCTTCTTCAAGTCCAGCAGGCTTCTTGGTCAGTCTCCAACCATACTTGTCTTTTGTTCCAGAAAACGACTTGTTAACACCATTGTTTCCTGCCTCTCCTCCTTCCACAGCTAGTTCTTTCTTCATCTCCTTGAAAAGCAACCAAATGTTAGTTCGCTGCTCTCAGATCAAAAAGAATTATTAGAGTACGCTTGGAAGATCCTGGGCACTTTCTCTGCAGCTGAGGAGCTTCCCTGGGTTATTTCTTCTCTCCGGGAAGAGCGAGCGGGCTTTGTCGTCCCGTGGTGCTCCTGTACCGTTTCCAGACCTTCAGGGCTCGTGGGGCAGGAATATGAGGTCAGAAATTGGATCCTGATCTTCTCTGTGGCAGTCGGCCACGCTATAACGTTAGATGATGTAGTACTAGCATCTGAGAAGTGCAGGAAGCTCACGCACGGGGGAGTCTGCACATAAAGTTTTGTAGGAATGCCGCAATGTGGGATTTGGTAGAGATTAAATTTTCTTAACCAGGTCCTCATAAGGCTCTCCTATACCGTCCCCCCCAACCCAACCCTCATTCAGAGAGGTGAGTTTTAAGATACTTGAAATAAACACCAGCACAGGCCTTGGGGGGGAAAAGTTTTTGTTTCTTCTCGGAGAGGACAACCTCAAATTAATTCCATGCAATCCAACAGAGCTAATTCTGAAGGCAGGGAAGGGCTGTGCGTCTTTCTGACGGGTTGGCACAGCATCTCTGAAGGATACGCTGCGTACAAGATGTGTATAGCAGGGCTGCTGTGTATTCAGAAGACAGCTGGTGTGCCTCTGTTTTTGAGATGCTCTTCAAATTTAGTGTATTGTTCAGGTTTTGTACATCTGTGTACATACAAGTATAAGTGCCTCATCTGCTCCCTGCTTTGTGATTATTTTGTCTACCACTTTATATAAAAAAAAAAAGTTTGCCTTCCCCTTCAAGTTTTTCATTCACCCTCAAAAAAAAAAAATCCTCCTTGTGAGTGCCCACTTTGTTCAGGTTTTGCAGGGGCTTCACTGAATTGCTGTAAATGAACAGTTAAGTGTGGAAAAGATGAATAACCTCCTGACTCTAAGGTTTAAAGGGGAAAAAAAAAAAGTAGGCCACCTGTCAGGTTTGCCAATCCAAGTTGGATTTGATGGGCTCCAGAGTCATCCTGATTACTTCATCATCCTCTTACACAGAGAAAAAAAATTCCCTCAGTGTTGTTTTTTCTCTTTTTTCCCCCTTCGTACTTGGCAAATGTATCTTATTTCCTGTGTTTGCAGTTGAACTGAAATTAATATAGCTTTAAAATTGTGTGCGTAGAGAATTGTTCTGGCAGTTTCGTACAAGAAGCCTTTGTTTTTGTAGCAGGATTGTTGATCATTTTCACAAATTTGGGGACTAGATCTTTAGCGGGTATAGACTTGTGTTTTTACTAGTTAAGAAATTGGTCTTGGAACATTCATAGGTGGAAGTTTAAAAAAAAAACAAACACAAAGCTTTGGGTGCTTCAGCTACTGTTATTGACAGCTAATAAGTCAACTGAAAGTTGATCTGTTTTTTATAGTGAGGCATCTTTTGTTCAGCCCCTAATGTTGAATGGTTTCTTGCAATAGCACTAGATTGGTCACCAGCTGCTACCGAAGTAGCATAGAAAATAACATTTTGTGGATTTCCTACTGCTTAATTGTTTGCTATAGCAACCAGAACTTAAATAGTGTGTGTGTGAAAGCCCTTTGTTATCATTTAAAGTTTTGAGCTCGAAACCTATAGATTTCTTAATAGCCAGACTATAGAATATTTCCAGGACTCTAAAGGAAAAATTCATTGGATTGTCTATCTTTTTTAGTGCTACTGAGTGGTTGGTCGTGTGTGTGTTTTGTTTTTTTTTTTTTACACCAAAGATATCTTCTGCTTTTCTTATTCCCTTACACTGGTTGTGTTGGAGTCCTATCAAACATGATTAGATATTTTTATAATAATGACCATCTCAATTTCTTGTGTTTTAGCTTCCAACAAGAGTAGAGAAGACAGCAAAGTACCTAAGATGTGAGAAGTCCTCCCTTAGCAGAAGAAAAGCCTGTTTTCAAAATGGACCGAAGTAAGCGGAATTCAATAGCAGGATTTCCACCACGCTTGGAGCGCGCTGAGGACTTTGACGGTGGCACTGGAGGAGATGGGACTGTATCCCAGATCGGAAGAGTTTGGACCTCTTCGTACAGAGCCCTGATAAGTGCCTTTTCCAGACTAACCCGTCTTGATGACTTCACATGTGAGAAAATCGGCTCTGGTTTCTTCTCGGAGGTGTTCAAGGTGTGTGTTTTGTTCTTCCCTTCATGTTGATTGTTTTGTGTTTGGTGCTGAGAAGTATAAGAGCATCAACAGAAGTGCTTCTTTCACTGAAGTTAGCTGTTATTGTATTGGCTTTACTTAAGTGATGAAGAACTTGCAGGACTCCAGTTATTTCCTTTGTCCCTCTTCCAGCTGTTTTTTTATCATTTGTAAGTTACTTGGGGAGTTGCAGAGGCTATTTGTGAGAAATAACATGAGCTAGAAAATAACTGGTTTATCTTTGGTCCCTGCCACATATTTCTGTGTTTGTGTAGTGTATTAAACCCCAGTGGCTATTTGGTTCCCTCATATTTAAGTTTGGATGTCTTTAATGTAGCTCAATTATTAAGTTTGTGAGATTGTTCTTACTCCTTTGCCAGTTTTTTGACTCAACTCAAGATGTGCCAGTGTTAGGAGATCTACACGTAGTTACTGAGTTTGAAACAACAAAATGTGTTGCACTGCAGCTACAATACATTCAGCTACTGTTCTCTATTTCCTTTGCTTCTTGTTATGCCATACCTCTAACTCAAATAGTCAGAGATTGCTTCATAGTAAATAATAGGAATAAGAAACTCAGAGATTGTCAGTGACTTGCTGCTACAATATCTGAAAAGTGGTTAAGGACACGGAAAAGCAATTTGTGA
This sequence comes from Anser cygnoides, assembly GCF_040182565.1. Lineage (NCBI taxonomy): Eukaryota > Metazoa > Chordata > Aves > Anseriformes > Anatidae > Anser > Anser cygnoides. The sequence goes on along the minus strand of NC_089880.1, from coordinate 23,734,401 downwards.
CACCGTACAGGAAGTTCCAGTTTTACAGTAGCATTTCTTATGTCTTGACTGTTCTGGTAAGGTCTATTGTAGAGGAGCTGAGTCAACATTGAGTTGACTTCTAGGCTTTCAGGCACTGCAAAAAATAACTTGTTTCCTTGCCTTAGTTCCTGGCTTTAAATGAACTCGCTCTCCAACTTATTTCCATTTCAGTGAAATGCCAGAAAATATCTCACGGTATATTCTGTCCATTCCATGATACTTAATGTGATCTTTAAGAATTTAAACTAAGAAACGTTTTATCCAGCTTTACTGCTGTGAATAGATATGTGAATTAGAAAAGGAAAATTATTTTTGCTGTTCTAATGCTCAAAGGCATTCCCATCTCTGTATGTATATGTCCTCTTGTGTGAAGGCAAGTTACTCCAAAAATTTTTTTCTTTACCTAGATATATGGAAATTTAATTTCCCCTAACACAAGTTTTTATTTCTGAAGTCCCTTTTCTTTCTTTTGAAAGAAAGTTTTGTATGTTGGGACTTCAGAAAGTGTTGTAGTCAAACAGCTGCATGTGTGAACAGATTTACTGGGTGAAATAAGTAACTTTCTACCGTACATTGGTGAGGAACATCATGGAAAAGTGCCCTGAGGCAAGATGCTTGCATATCCAGCAGAAAGGTACGGTATTGCCGATCATTAGGAAATGAAAGTGAGTGAGTGGGTGGGGAAATGGTTAAAAGAGAATATAACTTTCTATCATACATAGTTATTGATTTATTAAGAATATCTTATTTTAAGAGAGCACTTGTTTCAGTTAGGTAGTGGCATACAGAGGTACACATTTATTTGAGAACTGTTGGTTGAGAGAAATCCTTGATACCTGATTTACCTTCCTGTGCATAAAGGAGTCCGCTAACTTTTGAACAGCTTTCCCCTGCCATTCCCATTTTCAGCAGAACTAAGCTAGGCACCTTTTGGGGTGAGTCAGCAATCAGCGGCATTACTCTAAGAGCTGGTAGTAATCTGGGTGTTTAGTGTTTGTTTTTCTAGAAACAGCTACAGACCTCCTGCAGGGAAACAACGAGTGATAAAGCCTTTTCTTTCACATCAGTTTCAAAAAAAGGTTCTCCCTTCGCTTTTGGCACAAACGGGTGAGAATGCATTACAACCTTGTCTTAGATGTGGTTCCACACTTATTTAGGCAGGTTTCTGTTTTGCTAGTTTATCAGCCTGACCACTTCTGTCATTAATCTGACTGTGCTGATGATCAGATTTCATGCAAGAACCTTGATGTGCTTCCAGGAAAGGAAGCCTCGTGGTTTGACACAGTCAAAGTTCAGTCTGATCTGCAGGCTCCCTGGTAAGCGATTGAACTTGAGAAGAATCCTTGATAGTTCTAAACTCGCTGCATAAGTAACTTTGCAAAGCAATGAAGCTTTCCCTTTAAATTAGTGAAAGGTATCTCAGAAAAAAATGTCACCAGAGCTTTTTCAATTATGTATTTGTCTATTGTTTAGTGAGCATCATGCATCAGGTTTGCTCATGTGATTTAACAAAGAATACTTGCACTGTTTTGAGGGTTTGGGATTTTTCTTTTGCTACACAACTGACAATTGTTTTCAGTGATTTGTTCCCTTCAATCCTTTTCTGCGGAGACTCCTTTTTTAATACAATCTTTCAGAGTGGATAGAAATTGCCTTCTCTTAATTTGGGAATATGAATACATTATAGCATCGGTGTGTGTATATGTTAATGGTTGCATATCCTATGAATGTTTTTATAGCATTTCTAGGGCACCTTTACTCACACAAACGAAGCTTTGTGGTTTATTCAGCATGAAATATTACACTAGCCTTTTGAATTTGTTTGCTGTCATCGTAGCAATTTGAATTCACCTGAATGCTGAATATTGTAGAAATGACTTTAGAAAAGCGGAACTTTATCAAACACCAGTAGCCTAGTTTAAGTCAGCCAACTGACTGTTTCCTGTTGTAGTTTTCGATGGCAAGTGCAGAACATTGATGTTTGCTCTTAGATTGAACTAGGCAAAGGTTGTTTTTGTAAATGTTCATTTCCCAGCCGTGATCCAAAAGCTTTAAATTCTTAGCTGGGAAGACTAGTAAAGACTGATGGAGCTATAAGTAATTGTGGGGGAGATCGTGCTGAAACTAAATACAGTGTAAGGAGATATTTTATAATAAATGTTAACCGCATGTGTAGGAACAGCAGTCAGACTAAAATCTGTGATCCTCCATTCACATAGATCTTCTGCTTCAAAGCCAGTAATAAATATTCAAGTTCCTTCAGGGGTTCTTGTTAGCTCTGTATTCCGTAGCTGAACTTCTGAGAGAGACTGGAAATACTTTTGGTACTTTGAATGCTAAAAGAGGACTTTTTTGCAGTTTATTTTTTGTCTGTACAGGGATCATAGATCCAGCAGAGAATTGTACAGGTTCAAGGTTGCTTGTGTTTGCATGTTGGGAAGTTTGTGTTGCTGTACAGGTGTGGTCACTGGAGAATTTGAGTTTTTTGACTGTTACAAGAAGCATGGTGAAGTCTTCTGATGTCCAGGGAAGAACGCTTGGTTTTGTCCTGGGCAGTCCTGGATACTAAAGTTATTTCACTGCGGATAGTTCTCCTGTTTTAAGTATGCTTGGCCATCTAATTAGCAGTATTATCAGAAGATAATTCCAAAAACAGGAGCAAAATAATCTGTGTCACTCTAATTCTGTTGTGCGGGGCTACTTCACTGCTGTCATAATGATGGGCTTGCCTGTTGAAAGCTCCCCCTTCCAATAGCCAGGGAGATAGCATATAACAGGGAGAAAAGTAATTTGTTTTTGTCAGGGAACGCGCTCTGAGAAAACTGTTGAAGCTAGTCTAACCTCTGATTATCTTTGGGATAAGCAGAGAGCAAAGTTGAAGACAGAACTCAGGTCAACCAGGCCACAGTCTTGACCACCTTGAATCATGCTTTTAACCTCGTAGGAGTTGAGTGAGCTACTATTAGAAATTAATTGTCAGAGAAAAAATAATCTGATCTTATGAAATATTCAAAGCAATTAAGTCAGTATCATTTGTATCTTAAGCATATGCCTGGGAAAGTTGTTCATGTGAGCAGTGGAAAAGGTGCATAATACCTTTTTAAAAAAGTTGTTTAATAGTGTATGAGCAAAGAAAAGTATGCGAATATAAAATGTATGAGATGTAATGCAAAATTAACGACCTTTTAGAGCTGAAACATTAAGCAGATGAGCATGGGTGTCTCCAAAAAATGTTTGAGATGGAAATCAGCCCTCCTGTTTTGGCTTACATACTGTGGCCTTCCCGGGCTGTTACTGAAAGCACCAAGCAATGGGTTTTGTGCTCCCCTATAACTCGAGATCCTTTCTGCAGAACTTCAGGCTACACAATTTTCCCATTTTTGCATTTGTGCAGCAGATTTCACCTACTAATCCCCACAGGGTTAAATGCCTTTTTGTGCTTCAGGGTTGTGAAGAACACTCATATATAATTCTTTTTTATAAAATACTAACTAGCATGGTAATGTACTCAGCTGGTAGTTCTGTTACCTCTGATGCACGTTACCCAGTACAATTCATGTTTTGTAGCACTTTGGATGCTATGGCTGTAAGGCATGTCGTCATGCTGGTGGGCTTGGACTCTGGAACATGACTATGGTAAATCTGAGAGATCCTACTATATGGCTTTCCCAAAAGTGAGATTCAGAGCTGTATTTTTTTTTGTGTTTTATGACTTGATTGCTATTTTTCTTGATTGACATCTGTCTATAATTTTCAGGCCGTGAGGAAGAGTCCAGTGCAGAAATGTTTGATGGTGAGCAGTAGTCACTTTCCTCTTTTGGCCTTTGAACTAAGTTTGACAGAACTTGCTATCTAGAATAAACAATGCAAAGTAAGAACTGTAGAATGGGGTGAATGATGGATTTACTCGTAGGACTTCAGAAACAAAGGTTGAGAGACAAAGGTTACAGGCCGCTTGACCAAAAAAAAAGTCTGTTTTGTCTGACATGAATATCTATTTTCATGTTAGGCTTTACCCATTATGTCTTATGGTTAAACTGGATGTTTGAAAATGAAGGAAGGCATCATGTACTTCTCAGGCAGTTAAAGCTTAGAAAAGATATTAGATGATCTACACCTACTGCCACGTAATCAAAGGTCATTATATTTTAGCAGTAACTGGTATTTTGTCTAAAGCACGCTGGCGTGACATACAATACAGGGTTTGTTTTTCTTCAATTCCGAACTGAAAACCTCAAAAGCAGTATCAATGATTCCAGTGCTTAGTGTTTAATCTCCCTGTTGTGAAGTCTCTTGGGCCTGTTAGTCTGCCCAGTCATTGTTAGTGTTTCTTGGCTGGGCTGGAGTCTTTAGTACCTCTACCTTCCTCACTGTAAAAAAAAAATATGTGCGTTATCAAGTTATATTTTGACCCTTTTGATGTGTTACGTAGTCCAAATTTGTGGTTTTTTTTCCTGCCCTGAGATTAACCTTGCTTTTGCAATAGAGGTTTAAGTCTTTCCAACATCTTCTCCAACATCTTTTTCTTTTTAAAGTGGGCATAAAACTGAGTGCCCTAGTTTTGTTCTTAACAATGACATGTCCGAACTAGCCTTTTGCTTTGCCACACTCTTTACAACACGAACGCTTGTTATCGTAACACAAAACTTACGTTGTATTTTTTGTTTTATGGGACTCCTACATACATCTTCATGTTGCTGCTCACTGGACATGGATCTCCTGCTCTGTACGTACAGCCTTCAGTCTTTGTTTCTAGTGAAATTTTTTATTTGGGTGTTGGTTTTTGCTCAGATGCGCCTGAGGCGTGACATGGCCTTCCCTACGTAGTGAAATAACGAGAACAGGACAATGCTACAAACTTAGGATTTGAATTTATCTCAGTGGTAGCTGTCATCAGTGAGCTGGAAGTGAACACAGCATTGAGTAACACGAGGCCTAGCTCAGTTCCTCTGGAAGCTCGGTAGAAACTTCCCCATTTCATGCTGCTTTGTTGTGCACGGCTGTAGCTTGAGCTATCACTCATATTTAACCTACTTACAGCAGCTTATGGCACAAAGTCGGATGTCTTGCAGAAGTCTGTGTGTTTATGTATATAGCTATTGTAAGACTTGTCATTTTATACAATGACTTTAATAAATTGGATCACCAAATTTTAAATTAACATCCTTTCCGAGCTCTATTTATTAGAACTACTGTAGTCTCCTTAGCTGAGCCATGCTCAAGTACATGTGCTCTGTTCTTGGCAGATATTTTCAGCCTGTCCTTAAAACTTCCATTATAGGGGATTCTGGAACCTCCTTTGGTGTAGCCAGGCCATGTTTTTGTTATTATTTAATATTATTATTATTAAACTATCCTTTTATAGCTAGGACTTCCTAGTTTCAGTTGTTTCTACAGCTGGTCATGTCTGTTTGCTTCTTGGCTCTAAAAGCAACTCCTTACTGACAGAGGGTTCAGTTTTCCTGTGGCATTTAATGGTTTATCATGTCAACAGAGGCCTTCTTCCAAGACTAAAATGTCTGTGAATGTGTGGAAGGAAGAAGGGAGCTATTTGAGTAGTTTTATAAATGAGTCTGTGGAAAAGAGAACGCCAATTTAGATTAAAAGGAGAGGATGACTATTAAAAAAAAAAAAAGACATGAAGAAAGGGCAGAAAAAACGGGCAACAGAAGCTGAATTCATAACGAAGGTGCTGCCGGTTGGCTGTCAGCCCATGCTCAGACAAACTCTGTTGGAGAAGGGATTGGAAACCAGTGGCTCAGAGTCTGCAGGTAACACTCTCCAGAACCGGAGTCTTCATTAACTCAGGTTTTGACAGATTATCAGACATGCAATATATGAATTGTCAGCATGTTTTAAATCTAAATGCAGGTCTGTGTGTTATTGCCAGGCTCAGCAGGATGGCCAGGAATAGAGCTGGTACAGAGCTCCCTCCCATTGCTGGAGGGGGTCCCCTGCTGCAGGACAAGTCCCCAGCACGCTCCCAGGACCCATTGAGCTGCTCCCTGCTGCCTCTGTGTGCACCTGTTTGCTGCGTAAAAGGGATGTCAGGTCTTCAGGGCTGTCAAACCAATACCTTTCGGTAGCCCTGAATTCTTTTAAGGGGGGAAGTGAATTAAATGTCAGCATAAATCAAGGAGGTTCTGAGCATTCCAGCCACAGGAGTTTTTTTAGTCCTAACACACCCTGTTGGTTATTATTTCAGAACTTTCAACATAAACACTGGCAATGCAAAAAGGGTTATTTATTTGTTAATATACCAAGTGAAAGGTTGAATTTGGCTCTTAGTACAACTCTGGCTTTTACTTTTGAACAATTTTAGTGACTTTGAGGCTTTGCTACCAGACTTCAAGCCAAAGTTACATTCTTCAAGTTGGCATTAGTATCTCCAGGAACTTAACTGTGCAGAATGCTTTTTTATTTTTTATTCTATGTAGAGGGAGACAGGAAGAATTCTTATGTAGAGGAAGACAGGAAGTCTGTTGGTTTTCTTTATGGTAGCTGTTGTAAGTAAAGTATGAAGAAAGCTCATACAGATGATGGAAAGCAGGTCTCCCAGCTGCTTTTTCACTTCCTCTGTAGGTTTTTACCATCCCTCTGCCAAGGACTCCTGCTCTCCCAGCTCAACCAGTTGAAGGAGGTGTTATGTGCATGTCTTCATGGGAAACCGGAGTAGCTTAATCTACTTCTGGAAGTTTTTCAGTCCGGTGTGGCTTGTGATGCAACCATTCCTCTCTCGCTTCAATTAAATTAGTTCTTCAGATACCTGTGAGTTAGCATCTTCTGTTGCAGTAGTCTCTACTATCAGCTTTAAAGAGTGGTTTAAGCAGATGTCCATGAGGAATGACAGGCGAAGCTCTTTTTGGCCTGGGATATAGAGGGATGAAGAACTAGATGGCATGAAGTCTTTTCCAACCCTATGCTTTTGATTTCACAAATGCAAAGAAAAACATGAAGATGTACAGCATAGGAGGAAGGTCTAAATAGCAATATAAATGCCAAGCTTGACATAAGCCAAATATGCAGAGAGGAATTATGCCTAATAGACAAAAATTAGTTTCTAGGAAAAATTAAGTGCAATTATCTCCAGTATGTTGCTGATGACAAAAAGAAAACTTATTATGGCACTGCAAGTCTAGAGATGTATTACAAGTTCACATATGCACTGTGTTAACAGAGTTATGACTGTAGCAACACTAAACGTCATATAAATGGGTCTCTAAGACTTACTTTCTGTCATCTGTAGGAACTTTCTTCATGCTCTACTTAAAATGATTGCCACTTTGTATTAAGGATTGAAATAGTAACGCTGTCAATTTAAAAGTTAGAATATCTTTCTGGATTAATAGGCTGTAGAAACCCTGCAAGCTTGAATATGTATCTTGCACAGTTAATTTGTTGCCTAGGTTGGCTTTTTTTTTCTGAAACTGAATCATAAGGAAGCATTTCTGGTATTCAGGATAAAAATATTCTGAAGCGGCAGCATTGGCATAGAAGTCAGCTGATAATGGGAAATTTCACAAGATACCTCAAATCTATCTCATGCTTTGTCCTTTTTACTTCAGTTTCAAAGTTCTCTCATTTTCCAATACGCTGTTTTGAGCATTCAGTGTAAGGTTTGTACTAAGAAGGGATCCTCTTCAGTTGCCTCTGGAATTACCAGCCTGTTCGGAGCCCTGAGCCAAACGTAGGTGCTCTTCAAAAGCTGCGTAAAATACTAGAGGTGAGATCACACAGTATTCTTGATATTTGTGGGACCATTTGATAGGCTTAAAAGGTATTTTATTTTAGTTACCCTATAAAGTACTTGTAGGAAACTGCCTAGTTGTATGTAAATACTTTTTCAGCATCAGATATTTGAGTTTTCTTAAGCTGGGGAACTGTAGAACATGGTGCCAATACATCGGGTGAAAAGAATATAAACAGTGTCTAATAACTGGAAAAGTGGTTCAATTAATCATTTCAAGCTTAACCTAGTCAGTGTATAAAAATGTCATTACGGTGCATAAACAGTCTTATAATGAGAAAACAGATTTCTCAAACAATGCCTTTTTCTTATCCCTTTGTTTGAGGAAAAAGGCATAACAAGGCCCAATGGCTATTAGCTGTAATGAGAATTATGCCTATTCTGAAATGTTAAGTGGCTGTGGGAACAGTCTCGCCTAACCAGAATTGTCTGCTCTCTCCTGTTAGATTCGTTGGTGATGTTTGGAGCCATCCTCGTTTTTAAGAGTGTTCTTGATTAAGCATGGCCAAGAGTTGAGATGCTTACAGCTACCAACAGTCTGTGGTCACCAAATTTGGAAGCTACTGGTCTAAACAAATCTTTTTAATATATTTTTCTTCCTCTAGATTGGTGTTGCTACATCAGGCAAAATGAGATTTTTCTGGGTCTGCTTATGCCATGTAGCGTCAGAAGTCCTTGTATATTGGAAAATGAGTACAGAAATAAGGAAACAAGTAGGAAACTCAGATCTAATCCTTGTGTTTGTAGGCATGAGGAGTATACCTTGTGAGTTTTGAGAAGTGACATCCATTTGAGCAGTACCTCACTCAGGTGTGGTATTCCTCTTCTAAATTTCTTCCTTCATTCTGTCACAGTGAGTTAGAGACATTGCAGTTGCTGCCTCCCGCCCTGGGCGATGTGATACCTCTTAGTAAAACAGCAGATCTTGTCCACACATGCCTCGTGGTCTTGCTTCTTATTTCAGAAGGATTTAGATTTAAGCTAAAAAATCTTCCCCTTTTGATCAGTGGAGGAAACTCTTAGGATGACAGAAGCAAGATAAATGGGGCTTAAGGCCTCTTATGTGAAACTATAGTGTTAAAACACACCACTAATCGTTTGCTTGGGAATACAGTCACTATATTACGTGAACTGGCCAAGATGGCTAGAGTAACCTTGAAACCTCAAGCTCTTGAATTGTATCAGCTGGGTGCCTCTAATCATTCTCTTCCTACTCTGATATTTGTCAGGAGTAGGAAGAAGCACCATTCTGGAACTGAGATGAGGCATAAATACTGAGAAGGATTATTTGTCTCATGCTGTGTGAAGTATCAGCCTTTGGGAAACCTTTTAGCAACTGCCAAGATGTTTTGTGTGGTAACCACGCAGACAGTTGCCTTCCTCTTGCTAGTGATTTTTTGATTATTGAGCTGCCAAGATGCTGTCATCCCAGTCCTTCTCACTTAATTAGCCAATGCTTTTAGCACATAGGCAGGGTGAAGTAAATAGGCCTTACTCTGATGGATCACTAATGTATCACTTAAAAACCTCACCTGCATAATTATTCCCTAGGGATTACAAAAATGGGCAAAATACTCAAGAGCCTTCATCTCTGTTCAGGTGTGAGTATCATTAATTTTAGAATTTCCTGTCTCACTTGCAGGGCACTCATGCTCTTATGTTTGTTAAAATTGAGATTGCTTTGAAAGGCTAAAAACAGAGGGCTAGTTCATGTTTGACTTGTCTGACATAAGCCTTGTTTTGATTGATTGATTCATCTATTTTATGACTAGAAGTCTTAAGATATATATATATATATGTAACAATCATATATATGTTACAATAACATTTTAATAACCTCAAAGATGTCACTGGGTAGTAGACCTAATGTAAGCCTTGCCTTTTGTAGTGCTGTTGGAAAATTCTAAGAAATTTTTGAAAATATTATTTCTATAATACTCTTTCCTGCAGTCCTACTTGGCATCACTACAAGTAAGGTCTAAAATTGTACCAAGTGAAGCAAATTAACAAACGTGGGGGGAAAAGAGTTTGCATACACTACATTTCATCTTCCCTGCTTTGATCAGCCAACTTCTCTATTGAAGAAAAAAGTCTTTGAAAAATATAGCGGAATATCATAATTTCTCCAGCGCAGTTAAATGGTCTGTTTAGTTTTCTGTTCTGTACGGAGATGTGCTGGGTTGGCAGCTCTGGGATTTTCTGTTTTGCCAGCTGGCAAACATGCACGTTTGTGTAAGCTCATTCATTGCTGATACCAGGAGACAGGTGCTGATTTACTGTTCTTCAAATAACTGCGCTGGCCTGTGTCCAGCCTTAACATGGCTGAGCCTAGGGAACGGGCTGCATCCCCTACGACTGTTGTGACACACCTCTCTGAACGCTTATTTTCCTGGCATTGGGTGGGTGGTGGGGTGGAGTTAAACACTTCACAGGAGTGATGGATGTCGCTGTGTGTGATGGCGATCCATCTGTGCTGTGTGTGTGAGCTGCTTCTGGCTGGGGCGTGGGCGCCTGCTGTTTGCTGCTCTTAGTGGACGAGGTCAGGGCGTGAGGAGAGGACAGAGCTGTGGAACATTGCTTTGAGTAGTCAGTATGGAGATATTGTTTTGTTAACTGATCCATGGCTGACAGTATGGATAACATAGTACCTTTCACATCAGCTGGCTTGATTTGAGTCCTGCAAATCCAGTTCCTGTGATTCTTAGCCATTGCCGACAACGAGGAGACACTTAAGAAATTGCCTGGAATATTTAATTATTTTTTTTTCCTTTTCTAAGAGAACTTAATGCTTGAGAAAAGCAGTTCCATGAAGGCTGAAGTAACAAGAAATTACTAAGAGCTCTAATTTTTTGGCTATGGCCTCAGAGTTGTAGCAATTTATAAAACCGTAAGTATCTTCAAGTAAGCAAAATGTAGCTCCTTTATACTCCGTCCTCTCTTATTTGTGATCAAGTCCTAGTGCTGTGACTGATTATAGCAGCAATAGCTGCATCCAAGCAGGCTCTGCACAAATGTGAGACTGACCTCCTTACTCATGCATGAGTAACATTTATTTGACAGATTTATGAAGGAAGTGTAAGGAAGCTATTTCTGACCATAATAAAACTTTCTCTCAAGGTTCCCATGCAGATTTTTAAAACAAAATCAACAAATGCATTTGAATGGTGATGATGATATCCCTGGTACAGTGGGGGATTGCATGTTTGGTACCAAACTGTTAATATATTAGAAAATACTTAAGGTGCAGTTACATGCCAGGAGAACTTAACGTGAAGTGTTCTTGCTTAAAAATCATCTGCAGATCATGCAAATATCGTCACATTTTGCACAGGATAAAACCATAGTAACACAGGAAATATTTAATCATCAGTATTAAAAAAAGAAATAGGAGAATAAGGACACACAGATACAGTATCTCATTATGTATTATCTTTGGATGTTTGACATTTGCAGATGTCAGATTTCCCTGGCTCATAAATAGCTTTATCACCTCCATATTATAGACTTAAAGAGCTAAAGAGGGAATGTACGTATGGAATTTAAGTTGCATGCTCAGGGTTATTCAATGAGCTGACAAGGTAGCTGACGTTAAAAATGAAGAAGAATGAGCTCCTCGGTCTGTGCTTCTAACTCAGTATTTCTTTTTCTGACATTGACTTTGTACTTGGTATGGAACTACGTATGTGAACTACATAGTCAGGTTGTGGTATAGCTTAAAAAAAAATTAAAATTAAGGCTCTTCTGTTTTTTGTCCAGCAATTAAGCAATGGGTCCATGAATGAGCTTTGTTCTGGATTGCGAAGGGAATTTTATATGGTTACATTCTGCTGAACGGGCCACAAAATCAGTCAGTTTCTCCACCCTGGCTGTGCCTGTTTACATCTGATCTCAAACCGTGGAACAATAGTCCTCAGATTCATTTGTGCTTTCTCTCAAAATAAGACTGTGGTTTCTTTTTTGCCTTTGATTTGCTTGAGATCAAGTTAGTGGCAGAGATACAGGCAGATTCCTATCAGCAAATGGTTTGTTTAAAATAAATGAACGCTGTATTCTGGGCCCTGGTTCTACATTACAGCGGGCAATGAAGTAAGACAAAATACAAAAGAAAAATGAAGGGGTTTTGGCACACACAAATGGATTTATAAAGTAACAGCTGTACTACTTACTAATTATAAGTTCACTTTTGTTTGGCAAAAAAATGGAGAACTCATTTGGCCGTAGGTGTGGAATATGCTGTAGTAATTGATCTTGTTACTCTGCTGAATCGGTGATGTTAGAAGTTACTGAAGTTACAGGATCTTTGTTTAATGACCAATTCCAAGCCTTTGTACTAAAGGGAAATGGTAAAAGCTGCAACCTTCTGTGTGTCTCATTTTTTTTTTCTCATACTAAAAATGAATGTAGTTACAATTACCATCAGGCTTTTAGAATGTATTGATTTATTTTTTGTGTAGTTCCTCTCTATCTTCTGAACCTGTGCTAAACTCATGTAACACATGTCGACTAGTTTTGTTTGGCAAGGCTTTGTTACACTTGGCGTGTTTCTCTCTTGCTACAAGAAGTTAGTGTAGTGACATGCTATACCACTATGAAAAGAGCCACAACCCAGTCTTGGTCCCTAGCATCAACACAGCAGCTTAATGTTATCTAGACTGATGTATTTCTTTAAGCTTCTATCTGTCACTACAGATTTTTCTACTGATGTGAGACTTGACATGATATTGCCATCACTAACATGAGGATATGAGTGAGATCTGACCTGAAGAACAGGTTTATCTTCTCAATTAAAGGGAATTTTCCTCAATCAGAGTTTATGCATTTTTGTAATACATTCATCTCCAAGGTATGACTATATGTCCATGGGAAGGTGGTGACTTGATGGCTTGACTGTGGGTCTTGAATAAAATGCAGCTGACCCTAACTTTTTCAAGGTTCCTTCTGCTGTCACAGCAAGGAAGTCAATTATTCTTGAGATAGGTCTTGCATGAGGGCCAAATGCTGGTCTGCTTCAGGACTGTTTCCCTGTCATTTAATGTCCTATGATGTATTCTCTTTTTAATAATAATTTTTATAGTCTCCTGTATCTCACCAGCTTTTTTGTGAACTTGGTCAATCACAGTTATACTGTATAGCATAGGAAGTGCAAATGACCTAAAAGGCTAACCAAGGTAATACCTTCATCTCCTGGCACTGCAAGAGAAAATGGAGGCAAATCAGGTGAAGACACTTAAAGACTGTTAGAGAAAAGAGAACAACTCACATAGCTTTTTATATGTCTACACCACCTGCTATCATCTATCATTAATGTGAAGGTTGAGTGTGCAGGAAACATTTGAATTGGTGAACAGAAGGATGGTGAGTCAGTGTAAGTAATAAGAACGTGTGCAGGATTCTTGTGGGTAATACAACGAGTTCAAACAGGAAGCAAGCTCAGGGAATGTCATATATATGGACGAGAGAAGGTTACTGTAGTAAAATGGTTAGTAAAGTGGTACTTCAGACATGTGGCAAGAAAGGTGAAGATGAAATGGCCAGGTGAAGGTTAAGGTGTGTAACAGGATGTTTGAAAAATTGTTGTGGGTGATAGACTGGGGGAAGCAACCTGATTCTGGGTAATAGACTGTGTAAGTAAAGGTCTGTAAATGTAATTAAGCGATGAGGCTGGATACCAGAGGAGAGGAGGGTAAGGAAAAACTGGAAAACAAATAAATGCACTTTTGGAAAGTAACAGTGATAAAGTACTTCCAGATCAATGTTATATGGCTGAAAAATAATGAAAATACAGTGGAAAACTAAGGACAAACCTTAAAGTTGTATTGGCATATTTGTAACCTCAATATTGGGAAATGATCTTCAGAAACTCATTCTAAGGACAGCTGGAAGCGTACAGTTATTAGTAAATGTCACAAAAGCCTTGAGAAAGATGAAATCAGTCTTTCCCACAGCTTCAGCACAGGCAAAGAGTGGAAGTAATATAAATGTTTGGATTTTAAGAAAGCTCTGGTATACCTATTAGCTAATAAACAGTTATTTAAGTGATATTTAGGGTTTATTAATAACAAAGAACCTTGTAGCAAGCAGAAAATTAAAAATCCCAACTTTTGCAGGATAATTCCCTGTGTGAACTGGGTAGAACATCTACATAGTGACTAATTCCTTTGCATGTGAGCCCTGCTCAATCACTCTTATGATTCTTTCAAGTATGTTCCCGTTTCTCTACCTGGAGCTGTGACTTCCTCTACCTACCTCATTTCTTCAGAGGAAGATAAAAAGGTCCAAGACTAGAACGTGGTTTGAAGACGGAGAGACCAGGCAGGCCATGCAGCTAGCTGTAGCCGGGTCCAAGTACTTACAAAACACTTTGCACTCTGATTCTCCGAGGATCAAAGGGACACTTTAACTGCCTGACAGCAATGAAAGAGGGAGGCAATATCTGGTTACTGTGACCTCTGAGATGGAGGCATATAGGTAAGCAGGCTGGAGTCAGAACAGGGTGCAGAGCAACATGGGAAGGCAGCTGTAGGATTGTTAGAATATTTCCAAGCACAGACACGATCATCCAGACATCACTGAAAGGTTACTTGATCTCATATGCAAGGAACTCTAATTAATAATAATGTCAACAGCTTTGACAGTTTTACAGCAAACCGCTAGGGATCCCTGCTTATGTTGAGGGTACAGACATGCACTGAGGCAAAATGCCCTATAAACAAATACTAAATTTGATCGGTAACACTTCTAAAATCTTTACGAGTTTCCCTTCTGGAGCTGTCTTGTGGGTGAAATACCATTTCCATGCTTTCATGCACACAGAAGAGGCCTGACAGGAGATAAAAGATTAAAGATTGTTTGGTGGGGTTTTGGCAAGGAATGCCAATAGAGACCCAAATTTTGTCTAGAGTATGACTGACAGGTAAGTAGGTGCACGGGGTAGTGTACCTGACAGCTGCTGTAAAGAAGAGCTGACAGCTCAGATGATCTGGAGTGTGTCCTTAGAGGTAGGACCTGCCTGTTCCTCTTGGCAGTCCGTTCGTGCTGTGCAAATGCTGTTTGCCAGCTCTGCTTCAGAACAGAGAACACAATTATCCTCATGTGTATTCTAAGTGACTAATAGTGTGTTCCATGATGTATAAACTGTCATCTGATTTTTATTCACTGTATTGGGTATTGACCTCTTGAGAAGAAGCGTTTCTGCCTTCAGGTCTGCTTTTCCCTCCTAACTCAAATGGTAGCTAGTGTGAGAGGACGAGTCCCTGCTCTCCCACGTTCAGCACAGTGTAGGGTGCCTCTCAGAAATCTGTTAACATGCTCAGATGCTAGTAATCTGAGCTATTCTGAGCGTGGTCAAATTGATTTTACAAAAAGAAAATTCCTCCAAGCTCACTACAGAACCCAGTTCAGTCTATCAAGACTGAAAAGACTTCAGGAATATCCTTCCGAAGTGAAGGATGAAAAATGTCCTTTGCAAAAACTGCTCGGTTTTCTCTGGGCAAGGCATTAGTGCTGCGGACAGCCGGTCCTTTGAGAAGCAATTGCTGACCACTTCCTCTTGCCTGTCAGACCTGAAAATCCAGGAAGCACGCAGGACAGTGCTCCAAAAACTTACCCATCCCCTTTTCTGAGGTTTCCCTAGCTCAAGAAGAGGCCAAACCAAGGAAAAGGCAAAGAACAAGGAAGAAGGTCCTGCTATAGGATAGGCTCTACTTTTACCTAAGAGCAGAGGCGAAAGGACTTGACGTTTTGGCAGGGAATGGAGTGAATTATAGAAATGGGCAAGAAATTAAGAGGTAGCTAGTGGAGTAAATGAGAAGGCAAATATTGTTCGAGACCACATTCCGTCCAAGTTCCTGCTCACCTTCTACCTCTATTCATTCCTTGTTGGCAGACCCTGAAGCTTCTGTGTTAGTGGAAAGCTGATTTCTGAAGGAGTCCTGTTCCGAATAGCTCCCTGCCCATAGGAGTTAAGCTCCTTCAAATTCTTTCCCATTCACTGCAAACCCAAATTGCTCTACCACAACACTCAGGATTCCTCACCCTCCTCCCAGAGGAAGTGTTCCTTGAGCTGATAGAGCTGTTATGTATAGATTGAAAGCTTTTAAATTGTCCTTATTCTAATTTGTTTGCATCGATAGAACAAATCTTCCTTTCTTAAGTCCGTGCAAGCTTTTTTTTCATTTTTGTTCCCCAGCCAAAGCATTACAGCTCATAAAACTAAAGTATAACTAAAATAGGTATTTAAAAATGTCTGCATAAAGAAGTTGACCTCTCCGGCTCAGCTTGTTCATTCAGACTGGCTCAGTATGCAAAAGCTGCATAAAATTAAAAATAAATGAAAGCACACAATAGACACAAGAAACCTGACCAGTAACACTAACCCGCATCAACTTAACATGCAATCATCCTGCTTA
Source organism: Anser cygnoides (assembly GCF_040182565.1). NCBI lineage: Eukaryota > Metazoa > Chordata > Aves > Anseriformes > Anatidae > Anser > Anser cygnoides. Next base: position 23,718,225 of record NC_089880.1, on the reverse strand, counting down.
AAACTAACAAGAATGCCAAACAGGCAGGACAGGTTATACACAGAAGAATTCTGGATTATCTTGTTATAACACACTAAAGCTGTAGTTTAACCAGGTTTTTTTTAAAGCCGGTATTGCCACTGAAAGGAAAAGCCCCATGCTCGTGAACTTGCTGCTGGTTTCTGCTCTTGGTGCTGGTTTCTACATCCTTTTCCCCCTCCTTTCTCTGATCCTTATTACCCTGGGATTACTGTGTGGCTGTGGGTGAGCTAGCTGAGAAGCTCGTGTGCATGGGCAGGGGAGAAGCAGGAGAAAAAGCCTGTGGGCTGTTTTTCAGCTTGCGCAGTCTTTGCTGTTTGCCTTACGCTATCATGACAAGTTCTTTCTAATAGTAGCACATCTACATAACGTTTGCCTGTTTGCTGGTGACGAATAGGCTGGTTTGAGGGTACCAGGTTAGAAGTGGCTGCATTCATGCATTTCTGACTGGGGAAGCTGACTCTGAATGGTGTGCTGGTTCTGCACAGCTGCTAGAGAAACCTTTTTTGTGTTGGCACTCCGCAGCCACTACTGAACGTCCTAGACTAGGTGATACCATGTCCAGTAACATCTCTGCTTTGCAGTGCAGGTTGGTGTGAATGCCTTCTCTCCACTGAGTGTATAATCTGGCTCGTGGTCCTAGTCAAGAAGTAAACCTTGACTGCCTCTGAAATCGGCCCTGTAGCTGTATGTAAGGCAGGGCCTCCACATTCTGTGAGCAATGAAGCTAGACACTGCTATGGGAAAAGAAGGATATGGACGGGAAGGAGGTGAGATTCATAGGACTTGGAGTAGGGAACTTTCTTTCCCTGAGCAAGTAAATGGCTTCCTTCACATGTACTATGATGATGAGGTGCTGCCTTATAAAGGCAATGTCCAATTTCCTGTTGCTAGGATATGTTCTTAACATTTTTTGCTTGTATCTTGCAGGTAAGACACAGAACTTCAGACCAGGTCATGGCTTTGAAGATGAACACACTGAACAGCAACAGAGCAAACATGCTGAAAGAGGTTCAACTTATGAATAGACTCTCACATCCCAACATCTTAAGGTATACTGCTTTTTCTGAATTGTGTGGAGATAGGTTGTCTTTAGCAGAGCTTTTCTATTTCCATTTTTTTTGTATATCTGTATCTATGAATGTGTTAGGAACAGTTTCTAACAGCTGCTATCCTAATGGGAGAAGTGGGAGTAGGAAGAAGAGAGAAAGAAAAGACTCGAGCAAACAGAAAATTCACGTGATTTTGGTATCTTGAGTTTACTAGTGATAAGTAACTTCAGAGAAAAACAAGTTTCCACGTTATTTTCTGATGAAACAGTACAATGATATGAAGAGTGAAATGGACTTCTCTTCATGAACTTAAATGATTGCAAATTTATCACCATTCACATGGTTTGTGGTTACGTTGATAGTCCAGGCAGTACAGCTTTCTGAAAACTTTTGGAGACACAGTGAACTTCAATTTCTTCTTTTTTACAAGACTGTTAAATAGTACAGATATAGTACTGATTCCTAAAACATCTTTATAATTAGCTTCTCTGATCCTTGAAATTTTGGCTCAGTCTTCATCAACTGATGTGTAATAACTTGTTTCCTTCCTTCAGTATTTATGAGTCTGTTCTGTTTTTTCTAAAAACAAACAAAAAACCCTGAGAAGGTAGAGAGTTTTTACTCATCGTAAAACTGTAGTGATTTTACTGGTCACAGTATATAGTGATCTGAGTGTTGTAGTAATCTGCCTCTAATCAGAAATTTCTCTGTTTTTTCTGCTCCAAAGTGAGATGAGTTCTCAGCAACTATCCTTGCTCTTCTATTTATTTTTTTTAATGATGTGAGATAACTGGAATTTTAGTTTTCAGGTTCTTTACTTTTCTTATATCTATCCACCACTCCTTTTCTCTCAGAACCCTTAGATACACGATGTATAATCCTGGTGGGCTGATACAAGTGTTCTTTAGTAAGCTTTGTGGAAAGAACTTCATTGGATTGGCATTGTCAGAATCATAAATTCAGTACATTTCAAAGTTGCTTTATCAACTTAGTGGTTTGTAGATCTTTATTTAAAAAAACAAAACAAAACAACACTTTACTACTCTATTCAAAATAAAATATTTAATTTAATTTAGGCTGGGATGAAGGAAGGTAGGAAAGGGATGGTTTAACAGGCAAAAACGCATTCACTTGCAGCTTAATTTAGCCCTGTCCCCCTTGAATGAAGTTACAAAGGTGTTGCTGAGAACAAGAGTTAAGAGTACTCAGTTCTGAGTAATTGTTGAAATTTAAAGGCCTTACCTCTAAGAGATCATATTGATGGTATACTGGTGTCTTCTGGCCTCAGAGTCTCTGAATAATTTGAAATCAGTGGTGTTGCACAGATGGTCCTGAAGAAAGACCACTAATGTATCGATTTATGGGTGAAGCTGAAAAGGAATTCTATTTGATCTCTCAGTTATTACACAGGATTATCTGTGTTCAACTAAGCAGTTGTGAGTGAATGCATAAGAAATAAATGTCATATGTTGAAAGGTATGTCTTATTGTGGCATAACTGTTTTGAAGCATAAACAGCACTTGCTTTGTGAATTGCCTGATCTGAGGCTTCTTCAAGGAGAGTTGATTCTCAAGTATTTAAAAAAAAAAATTGTCTAATGTAAGTATGCTCCTTGCAGGCAGCAAGGACATTGCTACAGAAAATGCAAATGAGAACTTAGTTTTATTCTTCTATTGAATAATAATAATACACAGTAAAAACCTTCCTCTATCACATAACTTGGTGTTTTCTGTTTTTAGTTATGTTTCACTTTATTTTTTGGTTTAAAATCACTCGCTGTAGTATTTCCAGTCCCTTCATGTTAGTTGACAGTTTCTCCCTTTCTAAATATTATCTGCCTCTGTATGCGTGTGCATATGTGTGTATGTATGTACATCTGTGTGTATGTTTCAGGAACCTGTAAATTATTGGTGCTTCTTCTAGTTTTATAAAAAATAGCTTAGGACCCATTTCCCACCTTAAAAACATTAAAAATATTTCATAATCATGTACTTGCATAGTAAAGTGCTGAAAGCTAAAACCATGGTGTTATCAAGTAAGAGCAGTATAGTACTGCTAAGAGGTCACTGGGAAAATGGTCTGTAACGGCATGTTTCTTTATTATTTTTAGAAATTATAAACTTGTGTTAGTTTTAAAGGGAATGATCCTCTTCCAAGAAGTTCTAATGCATAAATTCCACTTTCTACTGGATCTCCTCCACTTGCATTGAGTGTGATCTCTGATTTTATGTAATATTTACTTGGGAGCTTCTTCATCTTCTGTAAGCTCTAGGACTACTTACTGCTAACTTACGCTGTGAACAAGTTACTTTCCATCAGTCCTGCTGCTCTTTGCCAGTCAGGGTACTGGTGGATTCTTAGACTGAAATGTTTAGGTCACATTGAGCAATGGTTCACTCCAGCAGGCCAGAGAGCTGTGAGACTCTCTCCTACCAAATGTCTTGTCAGATTACGAAGCGGGATAGATACTGGCTTTATGGTATCTAAAATCTGCTTTCAGCCTATTTCGACACGCGTGGTTCAGTCAGTTAATACTTTAGAAAGTAAGTGTCAGATTTGGCAATGATTTGTTTATTTTGGTGTACTGAAACCTTCCTTAAACTGGGTGGGGTTATGTTTTTGAACATCCTGATGGTTTAGTACCTTAAAATCTGTAAACGAATCTGTCTTTGACATAGAATTCTTCTCTGCTTTATAAGAGCGAAGTGATATGGCATAAAGATTCCTCGTTCTAGTGTTATTTGGTAGCCAAGGATCATTATTATCCATTGTGTAATAAAAATAAAATAAAAATCCCCTTTGGCAGTGCTCCATAATGCATTGCAAACTTTTACTAGCTATCCATTCCAATGTGCCTGCAATTAATTTCAAGCTGTTACTGCAAAGATTCTTGTGTTTTTGCCATTAATTGCACTGAAGTGAATAATTAATACTGCTGATTATTTGAGACTGCTTTTGCTTCTGTGCTATCTATATCATCCCATTTTCGCAGTTCCAGATGCCTTTTGAGCTTTTTCGTTTTCCCAGCCTACAAGCACCAGTCTGGCATCTGAATTAGTCTGACTTTTTTCCATTCCTTAGCACTACGGAGACTGGCTAGAGGTAGGATTGTGTTTTACCTTAGTGACCTAGACACTTTTGTACTTCTTTAGGAGGCAGAGTTGTGTCAAGGTATTCCAGTTCCTCTGCTTCTAATACTTGATGAAATATTGGTCTGGTTATTTAAGCTTTAAAAATAACTTGTGTTGCTTGGCACAGAGTTGGAAGGCTAACTTTCAGTATCGCCACTCTCATTTCAATGTTTTTGCGCTCAAATTCTACATTTGGCCAGCCATTCTTCTTCTTCAGCCAGTCGTCTTCTTCAGAAGACAGTGAGGAGCTTAGTTTTCACTTAGTTTTCACTTCCAAGTTCCTGTAAGTGTATCATCCCTGTGGTTGCATCACAAAGGTTCTTGTGGTCAAATATATATATATAGAGAGAGTAAATCTGTTAAAAAAATTCTTGATGCAAAGTACATTAGAAAAAGGGAGAAACTAGCCTCCGCTAACGGGTTTATTTTGGCAAAAATGGAACCTCTTTGTGAAGGATGTTTTGGAATAGAAGCTCTCGCAGCTGCACTGAATGGTAAAAAGTAAGGGGATTTGGAGGTTTTCTGGTCTCCCTCTTTGTTGCTTCCTATTTCTATTAGTAGATGTGATTACAGAGGGAGAGTAGATGTTAACTGTAGTATTGTATTTCTTATTCAGTCATCGTCTTGGCGATCAGAAACTAAGTAAGAAAGAGCTGCTTTTCTTGTTCTTTGTTTCCCCCAGGGATCAAATTAAGGACATTTTAGGAGTGGATGGAGCAAAAGCAGACTAGTGGTGTTCATGGGGTGCTCTGAACTGTTTCTACTGTCAGCCCCATCTTGCATCATCTCCTTTCTCCATCTCATTCCTGCATGCAAGCTGAAGGACTAAAAAGCTTTTTTGTCTCTGCTCAGCACCTCTCCTTCCCCTGGGTGTGGGGATGTGCTGCTTTCTGGCAGCCTGGCTTATCACATCTTACCTCAAAACAGATGGTAAGAGCAGGAATGGAAGAGTGAGCTGGAGTTCTGGTTTTACACCATGTGATGTTTACTACAGCCACGTTAATATGGAGCGGCTGATGCATGATAGGGCTGTAATAGCTGGGGGTAGGGGAACCAGAGCATTTCTTCACTTCCTTATTCGTTTGTGTCCCACTTAGAGTGCAATGCTGTACAAGGCTTGAGTTAGATTTGCTACCAAGGCTGATGTATGTAAAAGCTTTTCAGCACATTGCTGCTTCTCTGAATGCTGGTGCTGCTCCGTGGTCATGAGTTTTTAGCTAAACCAAAAGAAGAAAAGAGGGCTGGAAAGGACTCCAGAAATCTGCCCTTGTCTCCTAGGCTTCAGACTGGGAGACCTGATACCTTTTCATTCTGATACTAATACCTTTACATTCTGATAATGTCTTACAGGTGTGTTTTCCTCGTTTTCAGAAACGAAGTGGTGTGCTAACAGATTCTCTGTCCCCTGTGCTGTCTCTTAAATTAGCGTATCTTCAGCTTTGAGATAGAATTTCAGTTTTTAATATCACTACTGTTTTCCTGAAAAAATGCTTCTTTATTTAAGCTGTACCGTAGGGACCTCATTTAAAACAGTCTGTATGCAGAAAGCCTTAGCTCATGGCTAAAGTGCTCTCGTGGGAGCACTTGGAGATATCGCTGCGTTTGGCAGTGAGCGTGCAGGCAGATTGACTCATTGATTAAATCTACTTTCTGTGCACGCACGCAAACAAAACAAAATAAGAAGGTAGTGCGCATATTATGCGGACTTCCTTCAAGGAGAATTTTCTGTTAGCTACTTTCAGACAGATCTAGCACTCTGGGAAAACAATACCCTTTTCTGATGCAATTTCCCCCTGTCAAACCCTCCTTTTTGTGAAATAGTGATTGACTTTGTTCCAATAGGTAGAAGAATGGCTTTTGTCTTTTAGCATCATTTGTCTTGTATCAAACAGCAGTGTAACAGAAAGGAAAAAATATTTTTACTTTTCTCTATGCGATGCAGGTATCACAAAAGAGTATTTTAGAAATGCTGTACACGACAGAAGAGAACCTTTGTTGTGTGTAATAGAATAAACAGAGAGCCTGTGTTGTGTGTAATAGATGAAACGCCTTACCTCTGTCTTAAATCAAAACGCAAGTGTAGAAAACCTGAATTATATTTGCTGACTAAAATGGTGCATAAAACATTAAGGAAGGTTTTAATACATAATTAATATTCTTACTTACTCTTCCTTCTTCATCAATAGTATAGTGAAGGAAGCATCTGTCTCTTGACCTTATTTCTCTCTATATTACTGATTTTGTATGAGAGACTTTTGCATTGGTGTGTTTGGTTTGTTTCTTATTTATAATGTTATCCTGAACTCCCTGAATTCTTTCACCTGGGCATCAGTTTATGTTCGACTGTCGCTGATCTAGGTTTATCCACAGAGCAGGTACATGTCTCGGTGAAGTTCTTTTAATGGAAAGCACATGTTTGACGTCTAGATGTCCATAACGGCTGTTTAATCTGGATATTAGTTTTATTTGATTTCCCAAGGAGGCAAAGGTTGGACACAGGCTACAGTTTTTTGTCTCCCCCATCTGTCTAGAATTTTCTCCCCTGCAGTCTGACTGAGTGGGAAGCCCTTCAGGTAACTGCCCTAACAGACTGAAAAATGTCCAGGACACTGCTTTGTTCCTCCTGTCTAGGAGGACAGGTACTGCAGATTGAGGAATAACCTTGCTTTCAGAAGCAGAGCTTTCCAACGTGGGAACATCACTGACACTTGTTAGAAAGCTTTTCGTGGTGGAAATGTTCTGCACTGTACTTAGGGTGGACTCGAATAGCATCCTTCATGTATTTGCAGCTTCTGGGGGAACTTTTCCAACTGCTAGTTATGACTTTGGAAGTGATTCAGCTTCTCTGATAAGGCCAGATGTTCTGTCTTGAAAATAAGCTTCCTTATATCTGCAAGTGATCTCCTCTTCTGCGGATAGCTGGCTCATTGAAGCTGCTTCCAGCTAGAAATGTTTATAGGAAGTGTAACCCTTGGCCGACAAGACAGCATGCTGAAGTTCACCTACAAGCACATTTTGGCTCTGGAGACAGTGCGTCTAGCCAACAGGAATAATCTCAGCTGTACCGGGCCAGCATGTCAGCTTCCTACCCGCAGAACTTGGAATCTCACCTGGGACGAGCTCAGAAATGGGAATCTTATGTTCAATCTTACTTGGTAATTGTATTTCCTGGTAGCTGCTGCGTATATTACCTTTTAGTGAAAAAGCTTTCCAACACTATTTTGTAGCAGTACTTGGCGTAACCAGGAGGCTTATTATTGCTTGATAGGGCAGTTAAGAAGAAGTTTTCCAGGAATTTGGATCGCTAGAGGTCTGTTCTATCAATCTATTTTCCAGAGTAGGAAAACTGAGATTCTCGACACAGTGTTTTAATGGTTTCAGTATGTTGCTGTAAACTCATTAATTCTGTCTTTATCAGCGTATCTGGTTTCTCTTTTCCTGGCTAATAACTTCTAAAGATGTGGGTTTTATGAATATATCTCTGTCCTGCGTTTTTCATGTGATCGTGATATTGAGCTTTGTTTTACTGTCTGATGTAAAGTCAGAAATGTATGTCTGCTTCCCAGTAGAAAACCTAGATGTTTAAGTATTTGTGAACTCTTAGTAACTTGGGCCAATGTATCTTTTCTGCCTTAAGTGTAGGTTCACAAAGGTAATGAACATGTTTCTATTGAGACTTCCTTTGACCAAAACAGGTCATCAGAAAAAGTTAAGTTCTACCAGGATTTTGATGACGGTGTTGTTTATCCTGTCTGGTAAAAATGAGAAATTTAATTTTACCAAATTTTGATAAGTTCTTCGCTGCATTTAAATTCTCAAATTAAGTCAAATAGAATGAATTCCTAATTTGAAAGTAACATAATATGCCTTTGTAAAGGAAGAGTTGATATACAGACGGAAATAATATTATTTTTGTCTCCATTGTTGAATGAAAATACTGCAGTACTGGATTGACCTTGTGTCATTACCATGCTTCATAGAAGAGAAAACACTTGAAATTTGTGTAATACTGGAACTGGTATCTCTCTTTCTGCTTCTGCTTGTCAATAAACTAACACCATGCCTTACAAGACTTTCAGAATACATGAAGGTAAAAACAGAGCTTTGCTTTGGAGGGGCCTGGATTTCCTAGTTTTAGGAAGATTAATCTGTAAACAGGTTTACAAAATTGTTTATGTGCAGTTACTGTATGAATTGAAACACAGGAACAGCAATGTTTTGTGTAGATAGTATATCTAAACCCATCTCCCCCTTTCCCTCAACGCTTCGTTGTGCCTTATTGCTCTTCACTAAGCAAGAGGAGTTGTAATTTCACTTGCAAATAAAAATTTGAATATTTAATTTGGGGAAGATATTACTTGAGGTGAGGGCAGGCAATAGTCTTTAAAGTACAAGTCCTGCTTCTCTTTCTGGTTATAAAAACAGATTTCCACAGTTCAGCTTATCCAAAGAACCTTATCTATATTATTTCTTTGGCTGCTTGTAATTTACTAGTCAGCTGTTAGGTGAGAGAACAGTAAGGATCATTCATTAGTTCAAAAGCAGCTTAGCTTAACTAGTACTGCATGTCTTGCATCATTTTGGTTTTAAATTTGCAAGGTTTTGAGGATATAAAAGGACCTTTTCCTTCAACCCACACAATTCTTCTGTCACATTTAATGAAATCACGCATTTCTACACCTTGCTTGTGAAGTGGAAATTTCTAAATATTGTGGAAATAACAGGTGATGTGTTTCTGTGTGTTGAGACCAAAGTCATTCTCTGTCATACATTCTCTGTCACTGTGCAGAAAAATCAAGGGTGACAGTCATTGTTGTTAACTGCAGGAGTCTGAACCTTGTGCAGCGTAGGAAATATAGTGGTAAGTGTGTATAGAGGGTACCATTGAAACTTGCTTCCATGGAAGTGTTGAAAATAAAAGCGGGTGGCAGGAAGGGAGAATAAAAGTATGCTGCTCGCACGTGCTCTCATATTCTTTAGTGGTTAGGAATGAGACAGAAAGGAACATTTTTGTACTTAATCAGCAAAATGCAAAGGGAAGTAATTTGCTGTTTGTGCAGACCAACACTGGATAACTTGGCTTCCTTAAAACAGGGAACTCTCCGAGACTCTTCCTTTCTGCATAAAACATTATATGCTGTCCTTTGCTTATAGTCAAATCACTAACTTTCCATCTTGTTTGAGCTGTCTCCTGTGCTCTCTTGGAACTGCTTATTGTAGTGCAGGCACATGATTTTGTTTTGTGCTGAGACTTTTAAATAATCATCCTTGAGGTATGCATTGTCTGAGAGGCTGGTTTTTTTCCTTCTTTCTTGGCATAGCCAGTACCTTATTATCTTAGTTTCGTTTTTAAAAACAAAGCAAAACAAAAATAGAGGGGGGGAAAAAAGCCCAAACCACTTTTCTTTTCTTGTTTCTTGTAGGTTTATGGGTGTCTGTGTGCATCAAGGACAGCTGCACGCACTAACTGAGGTAAGACTATTTAATGATATACATGCTCAATATGAAACTGTTCTCAGGCCAGATTCTGCAACTGCTGTTCACCTAGAGTCAGTGTCCTTTACAGGGACTCGTTAGTTAATCACGTGCTGCTTGCTATGCAGTGGGAAGGTTGCAGCATCAGGCCTCAGAACAGTACTTTGCTTATAGCCCTGGAATGTCTTTTATCGTTAGAAGCTCTCATTAAGATGAAAAAAATCACAGTGGGAACAAAATTCCACTGATACTATTCTAAATAAGAGATGTGGTTTACCACTGAGGCGCCCCTAAGTAATATTTGTGCGAGACATTGCTTTGCATTTAACTCTCATTTATACTCTGCTTGCATGTGCATTTCACAGGTGAATCAGGGATGTTTCAGCTGGGTGATATTAGTGGATTCAGTCCCTGCCATCTTTTTATTGGGAATAACATGAACATCTGAGCTTAATCTGGGTTCCATACAGAGGAACTATTCCATTGCCCAAGTACCCTGCCAAGGTCCATTTATCAAATGAGAAACTGAAATTCCAATTCATGTGAGTCTTCACCAAATTTCACTCGATTGTGTGCTTAATCCCACCTCCTCAGGGAAAAAACCGGGAGGGAGTGTTCTCTTGCTAGGAATAGCATTACCTCTTTTGTGTCAAAATCTATAAAAAGTTTATCCTGCTGTTTTAGAGTAGAGGTTGAAGGGACATGCATGTTTGGTAAATTTCGTGTTTATTATTTAGTCTTATTTTGTAGGAACTGCTCAATAAAAGTTTACCCCTTTCCTCTCCTACTTAAAAATTGCGGTAACATGTATGTTATTAATTAGCAATTAAAATGGGTTCCCAGTATGCTTGCCAAAGAATTACTGTAAAATTGGAAGAGTGGATGGGTGTACAGAGTCATCAGGGTGGTACTGTGTGGCCATCGCTTCCTGCAGCTGTCATGTGGAACTTTGAGGCAAAGGTGCGCATATGTGGGCAGTGACTTTCTTCACCTTTGTGGTGACAATTCAGCAATGATAGTTCTAGCTGCTGTTAATGATGCACAGTAGTTCGTGGCGGCTGCATTTCTCATGTAAGAGCAAGGTAAAGACGCTCTCAGAGATTTTAAGGTACAGCGTGTATATGAGGAATTCTTTGATTCCAAATAAACTGCCCCTCGCCTATTTTCCGTTTCTTCCCTTCCACGCCCTGTGCTCAGAAAAGAAAAATTCTTTAAGATTTGGCATTGGGTGGCTGGTCAAGTCCTGCAGGCAGGTTTTGCTAACTTTATTGCTTATTTCTTGTGGACCTCTGATCAGTTAAAACGGAGATTTCAGGTCCTCCCCCTCCTGTGACATATCCTAGAAGAGGTGGAGCTCTATAATGCTTCGTTTTTACTAAATATTGGCAGATCCTCCTCAGTGTGTTGTTGGTTTTTTTCTTCATGTCACTTGCTTGCCATTTAAACATCCTTCCCCACCCAGAAAGCCAAGAAAATGAAGCTTCAGCACACGTGCTTCCTCATGGAGCACTAACTTGTAGCTGCCTGCTTTCTTCAGCTATTTTTGAGTTCTTGGCAAGCAAATAAATCCAAGAAAGGCTTCAAAGAATAACTTTTTATAGTTATATAACTTTTTATAGTTACAATTCAGAATAACAGAAGAGATTCCTGAAACATTATTTTGAGATCAAAGAGGAAAAATTTTAGGCTGAAGAAGGCCTCTGCAAAATTTTGAGGAACAGAATAGCTTTAGGAGCAGGTTATAAAAATATATGTAGTGATTCCTGCTTTGCTTTTGTGGACCAAGGTGGACATTTAATGCCTTCAACAGGAAAAACTGCAACCGAAGGCCGTCATAATTTGATGTTGTAGGGGAATGCACATGCTTTGTCCAATACAATAGTTATTTGGTTTTACAGAGCTTTTAAAACTCAAGAGCTGAGTACGTCCCAGGTGGTGAAATTAGTTATTTCTGCTGACAGTGGTGGTGTTTTTCATCTTGGTGTGTGTGTAGAGTAGTAATTGAGTGCTGATGACTTCTGGAGGTTAGAGGAAGGAGGTGAAATGGCCAGCTGAAGGAATAACAAGCAAGGCACGCTTGGTGAGTCACCAGTTCAAATATAGCCCAGGAGGATAAACAAGTTACCCACTGTCTTGTGTCTTTTCTCAGCTCGTGGTCCAAAAATGTGGTCTCCTAGCTTCTAGTGCTCAACATAACTGATACTAGCCTGACACTACTAGCACTCAGAGAACTTCTGCCAAGGTTTCACTTCTTTGGAGGTGAAACTCTTGATTCATCAGCCCGTTCCTCAGTAGACATCTGAGTCGCTGCAAGGAGAATCCTTTCTCACTAGCCTATGCTGGACCTGTTCTGAAAGGAGCTTAATTATCACTTGTTGACGTGGAATGTGCATAGTAAGAAAAGTCATGTTTTGATAATGTGGTTGATGGTATTTCTAAGCAGAAGGGATACAGCATCACTTAGAGCTTATATCTGGGGGGGGGGAGATGGGAAATCATGTTTATTTGTACATATGTTTCAATGGGATAAGAAATTGAACTCTGGAGGCAAATACTTGGTGAATGGATTTAGATGGCTTGTGCTCAATAGCCCCCAGACTACTAGCAGGAAGGACAATAGCCACAAATGATGTTAGAGGAGCCTTGAAGAATTTTAGTCAATTAAAGGAATGCATTAGTAGCATGTAGTACTTCACTATTGGAAGGCAGCCTGAAGTGTCACTGATTTCTCCTCTTGCGTATTTAAACACAGGGAAAGCTAAACACAGCGAGCACACCAAGCAAGTTTTTTTTGCTTGAGGAAGATGTCGGTGGTATGTAGGCTTTGGGTTTTTCCCTGTTGGCAGCATTTTATATTGTTTTAATTGTTCTGTGTCTTAAGTGGCTTTTGGTTTTAAAACCATTACTCAAGAAGCAGTTTCTGTTTGTTTTGATTTGATTTTTTTTTTGCGAAAAGAATGAGATTGTTTAATTATAGATTGCACTGGAACTTTGGCCTTGTTTTAAATCTACAATTTTAACAGCTTTGAAAATCCAATACCATTTTTGAAGCTCTACTCAAACCAGAAACTATGGCATATTCTTCTGAAGTAGTTCAGTATCTCTTCTTAGAGTCACAGGATGATTTAGGCTGGCATGGACCTCTCTCCTTGCACACAGTTAAACATTTAAGGAAGGTGAAGTAGAGGCTTCGATAGGTGTGCAGCTCAGATGAGTTGGCCAGTGTTAGGCTGTCTCATTAGCTTTGAGCTGCTGGGCATGGATTTGCTGTGCTCACTTTCTATAAACCTAGGAACTGGATGTTTTTTTTAGTATTCAGCTGTAATCTGTGGCTAGTGGTTTGGTTCCATAGCTACGTGAATCTGCAGTGCTTGCTGCATGCATATACATACTCAGGTGCCTCTCCAGCCTAGTTCCAGTTTCTCTGTCTGACCACCTTCCTAATCTGGCAACTCTGTTAGCTTCCATTTCTTAATCTCCTGGCACACAACATCCTCAGGTTTTGAGAATCTTGCACAGAAGTGCAGGCTCTGGCGTCAGTTAGCGTGAGATGCTGCTGAGCTTTCAGAGACCGGGTACAAGCCACTGCTGGAGGTCAGCAGACACTTCGTGCGCTACATGCTGTATAGGCCTATGTTATTACATGGAAGGCAGTAACATAGCATACAGTCTAGCATCTAGCCACTCAGGAACTCTTTGCTGATCTTAAATTATTCGTTGAACTCTGTTAAGCAAATTCATCTGAATTGCCAAGAGGTCAGGCTAAAATCTTGGTATAACTTGATGGATATGTATGTACAGGAAGAGTTGTACAGCTTGATAATTCCTTCTCGGAGGAAACGAAAGCCTTGACACCTGCGTGTAAATAGATGAGGAAGGGAGAGTTGTGTGTTGATTGGGTTATCTTGAAATTGCAGTGCTTTGCAAACAATAGCTGATTGTTGCTACAAAAGTTTTATGGCTATTATTCATATTGGTTGATAGCTTAAAAAAAAAAAGTGTACAAATTCTCTGCTGCCACAATTTGAAGTTATAGCTTTACGTGCCCTGGGCAAGATCTGACGTGCACTGGAGCTTTCTCAGGCTGTGGACGGGGCTGTGGCAGTGTGATAGGAGCACGTGCTCAGCGGTGGAGGGCTGGACAATGTTCTTTCAGCCAGTAGCTGGACGTGCTGTCTGCCCAACTTGCCTCCCTGGCAGCCTTTCAGTCTTTCTCCTTGTTGGTGTACTACCCAGTCAGTCCTTCCGATTCCACCCCAAGCGTCTGGTGTGTTATTAGGTGTTTCCTGGGTCCAAGATTATACTTGAGCAGCCTTGCTTTTAAGAAGCTGTATATGTGGCATTTGGGTAATTGTGAAATAGTTATAAAGGGCAAGCCAGCCGTTCTGTGCACCTGGCTCCTTCAGTGGCTTCTGTAGCCACGTTTGGTGAGTCCTTATCAACTGCTTCACGCATCTCATTGTATAGATGCTGAATGCAGACATGCACGAAGGTGCCTTGAAGCCTAAAATGCTTCCTGTGTGCTCAGAGCAGTGATGCCTGCAATAATGCATGCTGGAGATGCGGGTGCTAAAAAGCGCTGTAAGAAAAATATCTTGACTGCTGCTTTAGCCCTTTATTTTAAGAGAATCCAAAGAAATTCTTTGAACTATTGCACATTTTCAGCTCAATTAATTTTTTATAGCTGTGTTGGAAACCCTGGGAAAAAAATTTACTACGGAAATCCTTCCAGACGTGTTAATTTTCATCTTGGGCAAGATAATTGCTATTGGACAATTTTGACATGTCTGTAATGGCTTATTGAATCTGGCAGTGCTGTTTTTACCATCAACCACAATTAATTGTTTAGAGACAAGAATGCTGTTATGTAGCAGTTAGAAAAACACTTTTCTTCCTCGCACGGTGTCCTTTTGCACTCCTAAACTCATATTAATGAAAACCTGTGGCTTTGGAAGAGATTTTTTTCAAAAGTTCTTCTGTGATAGCTGAAAACTTTCCTTCTCTGCTTTTCCTCCCGACAGCAATAGTTTCGGCAAACTGTAAATGCAGTGAGTGGAGGTTCAGGCTGTTGGAGACCTTCCTATTTGTAGTATTTTTGGCTTTTGGCGATGATTAGGAAGAAAAGATATGAATAGCTTAAAATTCTCAGAACTGTAACAATTGTACTGTTATACTTGTACAAGGAAGAGAAAATAAATTCTTTAAGAGGAGAAAGGTGCTTCTGGCATACAGCTTTCACAAGCAGAGTCTATCATTAGTAAGGTCTTATTGAAACTTCTCCCTATTCCTTGCCTCTTTTTTCCTCCTCAGTTCTTAGGCACCTTTCTGTGGAAAAACCCTTGACCCTAGAATGGGAAAAAAGATAGACATCACTTAGGTTTCCTCTTCTAAACCTTTACAGCAAATATCATGGGCATACAATTCCTTCCAGATAGCAACTGCACACTCAGAGTTTTAAAAAGCCCAGGAACGCCATTCCTCCTCGCACCACCTCCTGTAACACATGCTAAATCCCTGGTGTTATTACAAGTGTGACTTGTATTGTTTGGATAGCTTCAGTTTTACTCCCGTAGCACTGCAAATATTTAACTGTTTTGGTGTTCACAGTAGGCTATAGCCCATCAACCTGAAAGAACTTAGTGTCTTCAGAGCTCTGCTTCCTGTTACCAATCATTCTGCAAATATTCTGTACTGCACAGGAGTTGCTGCCCGTTTAGGTATCGCCTCTTTTCCAGCTCTTATTCTTGATAAGAAAGCTCTGGTGGTTGTCCCGCAAAAAAGGGAATAGCCGCAGTGATCAGTTGGTTAGCCTGGGCTTTGAGGTAACTGAAGAGGAGATGAAAGGTGTGCTAAAGGTGGCAATAAGTAGAAGATTAAAAGAGATAAAAATACTCTACTGCTGTTGGAAAATAATAATTCAGTAATGATAATATTAAAATAATATCATACAGCAAGGCAGAGTAAATAGAGCTCTAAATATATTTTTGCATGTAGTCTGTAAAGTTATTTTTAGTAGCTGCCCAAACTATTTAAGAGAGGAATCTGGTGCTGGCATGCGTTCTTTGCAAATAATGGAAGAATTCTGTTACTTCGTATGTGGTACTCAGTCTCAGCACTGAAGAGACTGCACAGCCAATCCATACTGATAAAAGGCTTTCAGGTCAGCTTGTGTTCCTTAGTATCTTGTGTTTTACATCAGCTACCTGTGCTTACTGAAATTTTCCTTAATGTCTAGGCACCTGCTACTTCTGACGGTAGTACTGGAAAAAGAAGACTCATGAGGGTGAACGAAAAAAGCAGGGGGCAGGGAAGCTATAGAGATGTTTTGGTCCTCTGTCTCTCCTTGGATTTGGTCTCTAGCTCTGGTCTAGTTTGGTCTCACGTGCATACATAAAACATCTCGAGCATATCGGAGGTTTCAGGCACCGTCAAGTTATCTTGTGGTTGCATGGAACCGGCAACTGCGGTGACTTTCTGGAGGAATGAAGTGAGCAACCGTGAGGCTTTCTCTCGGGTGTTTTTGCTAACAGCTCTGAGAATATACCTGTTACTTCTAAGAGCCTTTGTTTTAGAGGAATTAATCTTGATACAGAGTAGTGTAAAAAGATGGGATTTACCTCAAAATTTCATTTTTTTGTAAAAAGGATTAACATGCTTCAATGACAAAGGGTATCTTTCAGCTGACTTTCAGCAGCCAGCAGCTGGCATTAAAAGTGTTCAAGGTCTAGGATGCTGCAGAAGGTCTGTTGTTTAAACTTTGTAAGAACTCTAAGTATGTGTGAAATTCTGCAGATTAAATTGATCCTTATGACCTCTCAACCAATGAGTAGTGTGACCTGTGGATTAATACTGTAGTAAATCTCTGCTTGCATGCCTTATTCTTTTTGTCCTTAGTTCAGATACTTTTTGTAGCATTCGTTATAGCTACAGCTTCATTTTACATCCTTTGCTGCGTGAATGGGAAGATGAGTTGTTACTGTGGGGCTGCAATGAGGCCGGTGCTCAAAAATGCAACGTGCAGAGGCAATCTGGGCCTTTGCAGTTATAAAAACCTAAGTACCAGAAATGTAAACTTAGCCTTAACAGAAAGAATTTCAGAGGCATCAGGCCCTCTGTTAAACTATGGGTACTTTATACCCCTCCTGGATTTGGTATCAGAAGTAAATGTATTCAGTTCCAGGAAGGTACGCTCTAATGACAACAATGGTTATATGCTGTAAAACTGGAGTACCTTTTGGTATTACTTCCTTGATTCTTCTGTTCCTTTTGGTGTAGGACTGGAAGTGCAGGCAGCGCACATCTGTGTTATTTCCTCTGTTAATTTGGTTGTTTGGGTTCATTAGCTTTTCCCCTACAGGAGTCATTAAGAGTCAGGCCTTGTGTATGCTAGCTTCGGGGTCAAGAGAAAACCATTCATCTGGGCCCCGGGGATTTGACCTGTAGAGAAAAGTAATGGTAACCTTGTCTGATACAGAAGTAGTTGTACTCTGCCTTAATGACTGGGGACTCTATGAGAAGTTCTCTGTAGAACCTGAGGAGAAGAGTAAGGGTCATGGCAGCACAAGCAGAGGTTAAAGCAGATTGGGAAATAACCCTAGTGTTAAGAAGACAAGGCTAGTCTGTAATATATAAGGTGAGAAATCATTCCATTTCATTGCAACTGTTTTTTTTCCCAGCACAGAAATAGAATGACTGCATCACACGATGTCTGTTAGGACTGTTCTCTGTCTGCATAGTGCTTTATGTTTCTGTTCTTGAGAAACAGCCCTCATTATCTCACTGCAGAAAAATTGTTGCAAACACATAGGTGCCTTGAAATATTTTGTTCATTCTACTGTCATCTATTTTTAAATGTATAGAGCTGGAGTATTTTACTTTCCACTTCAGGGAGAGAGTTCAAGTGAACCTAAAAGATGCAAAATCTGTTATTATGTGCCTGCTTACTGGTACCTGTGAATATGGGCTTAACCTTTTTCAGCTGAAAAAGCCCCCAGAAACAGAATGTGTACAGAAAGACAGGTCTACTGACTGTGCTTTCTACTTCATTGTGCCTGGACGCCAGAGCTAAGTTATGAAGAACTGAAAGCATCACCTTTGTCGTTTAGCGGCTGTCTTGCTGAAAGGAAACAGACGTAGGTAATGGGGACTTCTCTGAGAGCCAAAAAGTTAGGAAGTTGCTGTTTATGTTCTGAGATGAATGTGTTTATAACATGGCAAACCAAGTCTCTGGCAATATCTTTTTGAAACTTTAAAGAAACTTTAAAGACCCTGTGTTTTTAAAGTCCTAAGCCTTGGGATGTGCTTCAGATTTCTTGTATCAAAGTATCATCGTTAACTTTTGCTTAAGTTACTATCATAAAAAAAAAAATATCTAAATCTGACTTAGGTACTTGTATGTATGTAAATTAAATCTATTATTTCAGTAGTTTTGTCCAGGACTGTGTAGACCTTGTGCTTTTGCTTGTTCCTACGCAGCTTGCAAAATGTTTTCTAGTGCATCTTTAATCATTTCAAAAGGAAGTTTTTTTATAAACTTACTGTAGTGCAGGCGCACCTCCCTTCATCTCTTTTGATCACAACAGAATTTTAAAAACACTCATCAACACATGAGCTATATTCGGTCTTAGTTTTTCAGTCTTCACAGTATGTGGACTGTCAGTTTCAGTTTTGCCATAACAGTTTACTTAGATTCTCAGTTTAATTTATAAAAAGGTGCTGCGAGTGCGTTCAGCCAATGTGGATTGATGCTTGTTGACCAGCTCTATCTCATGCTTTCCCTGTGCTGTGCAAGGCATCACACTGTTTCATGTTCAAAGCTGGGTCCTTTTTCCCATGGATTCATTCTGTTAAGAGGAGTACAGCATGTCTCTCTTCAACTTGAGAGATTCACATCTGAAAGGCTTAATGTATCTGACACTTCCCGGCTTGCAGAATTGAAGAGACCCATTCCTGTGCCATTGATCCTTGTCAAGAAGCATGGGTAGCTCTGTGAGCAACCGTAACGTTATGCAGTATTAGCTGGAGAGCGGTAGATTAACCAACTGTATTGCTGGGGAGGACGGGTGTCTGCCTCAACTGTATTTTTGGAGAGGTTGCATGAAAAAGAAGAAAAAAAATCTACTGATTAAAGGTAGAAGTAAACCTGGCTCCTCTGTACGTGTCAGTGGATGCAAAATTACATATACCATGTTCAGATTTAATAAGTAAATTAATTATCAGACTGCTCTAAGTAAGACATTAAAAAGTTTGTAAACAAGGGAGGGTAGTGCTGGTATTTGGAAAATATCACACTGTTTAAACCTTACGCACTAACTTTGAGTCCATGAATTATTTTGTAACACAAAAAAACCTCTGAGACTGCAAAGTTATTTCACAGAAGACAAAGTACATATTCTTTACTTTGTTTATATTGTTTTCCTTGGGAACCGAATATTTTTGTGAATTAGTTAGAAGGAAAAAAGAGTTCAGTCCCAAACACAGCTTGATGTTCTGCACATACCAATAAAGTCCATTTAAAATCACACGAGGGGGCCTGGCTTTCAATGATAGGAGGCAGGAAATTTTAAATTCCATCTCCAGTTCATACTCGTGTACCCTGATGTTGTGGCATGCGTGGTGTGCTTGACCATTTAATTCTTTCTCCACCAGAATTGTTACAGGCCTCCACAGGAGTTTCAGCTAAGTGTTTGATCTGTAGTTTGGCAATTTTGAGTGTTTAAATGTCATAAGCCAGGTTCTTGAAAAACATGTAAAGGACTTTATTTAAGTTTAGTGGCATTTCATTTTTTTTTTCCTGCATCTGATAGCTATTTACCTTTTCATGAATGCGGTCAGACAAGATGGTTAGCTTTCAATGATCAAAGACCTAGAGTTTCCAGAAAAATACTAACCAACAGGGGATTTTGACCTTAATTTTTGGGATGCTTATACCAAGGTAGTCCTATAGACTGCAGTCTTCTGTGGTGCAGCTACAGTTTGACTGGAAGTTGAATGCAGCTGTACCTGGTTGCAGTACTGCTCCTGAGAACAGGAGGAAGATTTAGTTAACTAATTTTTGACTGGAGGAAGCTTTAGTTAATGAATTTGTGCATTTTCCTGCAGCTGTATGCCTGCTATGGTTAGACCAGTTCCCCAAGATGCGTCTTTTAAGGATTAATATCTTACCATGTAGACATGCAGAATTAGAATAGTAAGTAGCGGACATTCAGGTGGGTCCTTGCTTTACAGAAGGGTGGAATTGATTTTAAAAAGCTCAGCTGCAGAAAATAGAGCTGATAAAAACATTGGCTTCTCAAGGACACAAGCTGGCTTTGTGAGCTCTTCCTCGGGAAGGAAGTGCTTGCAGGCAGATGGGTTAAAGGAAAAACCTGCTTGGGTTGGTGGTGGCCAGGTAAGCTAAGCACACTGGGGACAGCTCTCCAGAGAATGCCAGTCCTTTTTGCAGTTCTGGCTGACCAAGGACAGAAGAGTGGGTCTCAAAAGTTCAGAAGTAAAAGTGCTATAATCGGAAACGCTAAAGAAATCCTCATCTAAAGACAGAAGCCAAGACTTTGAAAATATGAATCTAACTTTAGGTACCCAGTCTGTATTTATGCGTGCAGGTGGCTAGATCAGAAGTGTTGAGCAACCGGTTGTTTCACTGAGAACTTGTGAACGTGCAAGCTTTTGAATTCCAGTCATTTTCTTAAATGCCTGTGTATGAGGTTAAGAGCTCATGGTTAAACCCTTGCTTTCAGCAACGCAGGCTTCAAGTTGTTTTTTTTTTTTACACTCATAGGAAGATGATTGACTTGTTTTGTCACTTCGGAGCCTGTAATAGTGCATGATGAACCTCTTTTATTTATTATTTTGAGATAGATGCCTCTAAATATCCTGTGTTCTGAGGAAGGCTTGCTAAATATCCTGCTGGTGGTAACCTCTTCCTTCTTCTTAGAATGTTTCAGGGATAGGAGAAAATAAGATAAGAGGCAGATAAATACTAAACTGGAAACAGCAAGCTCCATTGTCTCTTTCCCTTTCTCCCTTCCCTTCCCTGTAAGTGTGTGCACTTTTGTGTGTGTGTGGGGGGGTTGTATCAGTGTTTTAACACTAATTTTAAAAACACTAATTTTAAACCTACTGGTCCATTTACCATTGTCTCAAGCGAAAAATCAAAAAAGCATTCTTGAACTGCAACCCCTGCAATTCCTGTATTGTTACTTTCTGCTATCTTGGAAATATGTTTAGGTTAATACATGAAGCTTGCATATTCTCACTCTCATCATGGGGGAGGAGAACTGAATATTGTATTGAGGACTAGATTTTCCTGTTATATGTGCATATAAAGACATGAAGTTCAATTAAATATTGTAATGCTGGCTCTTTAACCTTTTGCCTGGGATTTTTTTTCCTTGTATATTTTTAGTAAGTTCAGTTTCTAGTGCTTTCTCTTCCTTTCCTTCCTCTCTCACCCTGGACCCCAGGAAGCATACTCTTGAATTAACAAGTGTTTTGTAATTTCACTTCCTTCATTGCACTTCACTTGTCAGTGATTGGGACCATTCAGAAACAGGGTTGTATGAGAAAGTTTTTAAGGCTTGCCTTTGCACAACCCTGTTTGTAGGGGATCCTGATGCATTTTATAATTGCCAATGAAGTGTCCGTTTACATTTGAAGGTGCTCATTGTGGCACAGCTGGAGCGTTGAGGCTGGGAAAAGCACTCTGAAACAGCTCAAAACCAGTATTTTGGGGCAGAATTCAAACTAAGTTTGCACCATGAGAGGTGGTTGTGTACAGTAACTTGGAGTCAGTAGCTCCTTGGAGCTATTTTTACAGACTTACGTAAAGCAAACAGGTTATTTATCTGGAATTTTGCAGGCATATATTCCATGGGCTGATGCTGCTCGTATCTTTGTGGGGAAGGTGAGAAAAAGTTTATTTAAGTAAGAGGCTCCTCGTCAGGGGCTGCAACATGTTTCCAGGCAGAACGGAGCGTGTAGTGTGTTCGGTGCGGGGCGAGCTTTCTGCTCTTGAACACAAGTGTTACTGTCAAGATGGCGTTTCTCTTGCCGGTGTCAGCAGTAAGGTGCCTTCTCTTCTGTGCCTGTGAGATAATTTATGCCGTTGCTAGCTCACCATATCACAGATTGTCATTTGCATTGAAACCAGGCTCTGCTTAGGAGCCGAGTGGTGTGACTTCAGCTTGCAAACGTGCTGTTCTGCGTTAGGCCTTCTTTGCTTTCTGTTTTTCCTACTAATATAATTGCAGGAAAAAGTGGTTATCGAGGTCGGTTTGCATAGATATACTGGGAGTGTTTTCCGGTTCCAACAAAATAAACTTAGTTCCTGAAGTGTTTCAAACATGGGTATGAGTAAGTGAATGCCCATAAACCTGACTTCATTTGTAGGGGTTGAGTAGTGCCTTGTTGCAATGTGCCTGCAGTTGAAGCCTTACTGTAATCTGTTTCTAGAAGCAGGCAAGCAAATGAGTGTTCAGCATTGATTGAAAGGAACGACAGGAAAGGGGTAAATTGTGCCTGCTGACCATGAGAGCTGCTGGATAGAGCAGAGAGTTAAAGGAGGACAGACCTTGCCATGTTTGTTTTCCTGCTAGCACTTAAACCTTTGGAACGCCACAAATGGGTTTTGTTAACGCTCCTTCCCGAGTGGTGCATGTTAATTCTTGCTTGCCCTATAAAATGAGCCGTGCCTGTACAAGCCTTTGTAGGAGGAGGTGACAGCGGATCAATCGCTGCAGCACCTGACACAGCACAAGACATGGCGTTAGGTCTGCTGTGCTTCTTGGCTTCTGGGCCCAAGCTCTGGTGGTAACCGTGCTGTGGCAGTTGCATGAAGAAGCTTGCCCTCTCTCCGAAGAATAGCTGACACCTCTTAAAGCAAGCTTATTTTTATCCTGTAACTGTTAACACTTTTAAAGAAAAAGCAATTCAGTTCTTTAGTCAAAATATGTACGGGTTGGAAAGCAGAAGAGAATTTTACTTCAGGCTACAGATTGTTTTTCCTTCAGTTTTCAGCAACTGAGAAGTGGGAAGGAAAAGTGGCCTTTAGAAGAAGACATTTGTTTTTCTATTCTTTTAATCAGGCTGTTCTGCCTAGCCACTTGAGCCCTTCTGGTCTCATTAAAAAGCCTGAGCTTTGTTCTGAAATGTGCTCGCTTCACCTGCATGTTCTGACTGTGTCCGTACTGTGTTTTTTCCCCTGGCAACATCAGTTCACCTGCTGTCCAAGAATACAGCCCAAATTAAACATCCAACTTGTTCTGCTTTAACATTTATTTTGTTTGGTGCCATCAGTGTGTTAGGTGATCAGTGGAAATGGAAGGTTACTGCTCAGAGGCGGTTGGGTGAGGTGGTTTTTTAGACCTTTGAACTGTCCACTTCCTAACAAGAAGAGGGATATAAACAGGCATCAAAAACAATTAAATTGAATCTGGTAAGCAGTCTCAGCGTACCAGCTTGTATCTCATACGGGAGTCCTGAACATACCGATACTGTTCTGGTTCCAGTTTCGTACAGTTGAAGCTGATGAGACCAGATGGGGGAAATTAGGAAATTTCCAGGCCTCCCCCTCGAGCTGATGTAGCTGATTATGGCAGCTGGCGCAGAAGGGACATGATGGCTTGTCTTAGAGCCAGAAGCCTCCCAAGTAGTTGCTTGGGCTGCTGGGTCTGACAGATGACTGTTTAAACATACGAAAACTGAAGACTGGATTGTGTCCTCCTTGAAACATGTGGTTTAAAACCTTTGTATGAAGCTGAGTGACAAGATCTGGATGTTATTAGGCACGAGAGTTACCTTTTCACTTCCAGCATCAGACATGATACAAAAATGCAAGCTTTGTCCCCTTTGAGGTCTGCTTCAATACCTTCGCTGATGTCTGCGCTGCTGTTACTTTGCTTGCTGGGTGTCCCTTTGGAGTCAAGCTATGTAGTCTGGCCTTTGCTCTGACATCTCCTTCCCTCTCTCCCCTCCATGCTGAAGGTGTTACACAACTCTAGTTTCTCTTTATTCCTGTTTCTCTGCCTGCTTTCTTCACTGAGCTTCTCCACCATATTTGCCCTTTGTCTCAGCATTTGTCTTGCAGAGTTCAGTTCCCCAGAACTCGTATTCTTTACTTAACCTCATTTGATTTGTCATCTTGAATGCACTCTCCACACCTACTTTTCTTAACCACTTAATGTGTTGCCTTTGTCAACATTTGGGCCACCATAGAGGGGTGTCTTGTGGTTATTTGTTGCTTTTTAAACAGAAAACAGTGACATTTAAAGCAGAGTAAATAGTAGGCCAACTTTTTCTGGCTTTCCTGTGCAGTATCTGGTGACTTATGTTAGACCTACATATTGAAACAGCATCGTTTTTCAAAATAGTGTTTAAAACTCTTTTCAGCTCACTTCTTTCTTCCCCCTCAGACTTGGTGATATTTGGAGTCTTTGGTTTTGAGCTCTAACTGCTGGAACCATGTGGATTTGATGTCTTTTCTTTGCAAGCTTCTAATTGTCCTATTAGTGTGTTCAAGACTTTATTTTGAAGGCTAAAACCTGAAAGCTGAAGGTTCAATATTAATCTCTTGAGGTTAAACATGTAATGCCATGTGCAAATACCATTATATGTTGAATTTCATTCCCTTTCTCATGCTTGAGTCTGATAACATGACTGCAAGTGTTTGCAAGGAAGCAGTCCTAGCAAGGAAGTAGCCCTATTATCCTATCCCTAGGTGAAAATAATGTTTCCAATGACAGTTGTGTGGGAAAGGGTTATACTGCTGCTTTTGCCTTTTGTTGCATTAAGCTATAATACCTGAAGCCTCTACAAAGCTGTCTGATCTGGAAAGCACCCGTGCTTGGCTAAGCATCTGGGTAACTTGTCCTTCAAAGACGCTACTGGCCTCTTTCCTCATAAGGTTCGGGAGAGATGTAACATACAGCTTTGCTGAACTTCCATTCTAGCAATGAAAGCACATAGCTCATACCATGGATAATCTTGAAGAGAGAGAATATTTTTGTGAGCTAAAATGCCAGTCTTTTAAGCCATAGTTCAATCTGCTATGCAGACTTCTAGTAAATACAAAAATAACCTGAAGTGGTTACTTTTAGACTCTGGCAACCAAATAACATGACTGTTGGTCTCCTGTTGCAGGACAAAAAGCTAGCAGTAAGAATAATGGGTAGCTGTGTCACTGCAACTTGATAATACAGAGTCTGAAAAGGTCTGAACACTGTTCCATTTAGCTGTGAGGTCTCTCTATGACAAGCAGCGTCCTTTGCTTTCATTCTTGTAGCCTGATCAGATCTCTCCTCCAATTGCTTGTGCGCTTACGCAATGCCTGTTGTTGTAGCGGAACAATGCTTTGAGATGGTGTGTGTGCTGTAACCTTACTGGGTTTTGTCTGAAAGTACCAGCCCTGAAATGTCTCAGGGACGAAATAGAATCCAGTATTCTCTAAGGGAGAGGTGCCCTTACTATCCTTTAGGATATTCTTACCACGCAGAGCTGGTTTGAGATTGAGAACAAGTATTTTTCTTTCAGTTGCACTGGCAAATAAAAAATAATCTTTGCAATTTTGTGTCTATGCCGAAAAGGCATTGTCGAAGGGCTCTGAATAAAACAGGCCATCAGGCTGGCTGTGTGCATTACCAGCCCGAACGATTGGAGGAATTGGATTACTTCTGTGACACCGGGGGAACACTGAACTCTGTGTGGCACTTGCCTTACGGACAATTCAGGACTCCGTATGCAAAGGTTACCTGCTGGCCAGCCACCATCTGAGATCAAGTCTTCAGGTTGCCTATAGGAAAATCTTAGATTGGTTGCTCACTTGATGATTAGCCTGCTATGCATCGTAGAAGTAATTAGAGCCCGAACTGGAGCTCTCATCTCTAGTAAATGAGCTCTGAGCGCTTGCCAGGAGATAGGGCCTCCTGTCAGAAACTACTGGGTTGTGTCTGTGCTAGAATCAGGTTTGGTGCTGACTTCTGCAGCTCGTCTGTGTCCTCTGTGTATCTGTTGTTTTCAGCCAGCCTGTGCTAGAATGCAGTCCTTGCGGTTAAGACGGGTGAATGACCTTGCAAGCTAATTTGCCTGGAAAAGTACTGGGGGAATAGATATTAGATGTACTTAACTAATATGGGAGCAATGGGTCGAATCAATAGGTTTACTTAATTGAAAAGGAGAGCATGAGCATACTCAAAATAGCAGGTAGCTATCATTGTCATATCTCGGTATGTATTTCAATACTCTTATGGAGTGCTCGTTTTATTTATTAGCACTTCTGGAGCACTTACTGTGGTATTGTATAGCCCTAACCGAAACAAAAAGCCAGGTCAGTGATCCCATTCACCCTTGCATTTTCTTGCTGATGAATTTGAATATGGCAGTGTTAAATGTATGGTCTGTTACTGCCCAGTCAGAAAGGTGAACTGGTCCGAGGTGGTTGGGAAGTGTCACTTTAGAATTGGGGTTACTGAGCGAGGTGTTTTTAGGCCTTTCATTCCAACTTGGCCAATATTGTTCTGGTTTGAGCATAACTGCCTGAGAAGTACCACTTGCACCCTTCAAAGGAAAGCCGATTTATATGAGATTAATGTAGAAATCTCTTATTCTCTATTCTTTTCCTTAAGTGTGCACAAAATGCTATTTTGTGATTTTAAAAATAAATTTGAAATTATATTGAGCAATGTTTTTTTCTTGAGTACTGTAAGGTCATCTGGCTCCCTTAGGGGTTCAAGTAAAAGCACTGAGAAAGATCAAAGCTGGAAAAGCTCAAAGCAGTATTGTTTCCAGCACTAGGTCAGGTTGGCTGCGGCTATGTCTAGTTGAATCTTGAATATCTCCACGGATGGCGATTGCATAGCCCTGAGTGGCCTGTTCCAGACCTGCTCCACTCTCCTGACACGCGACCTCGCAGCACGAGAGCCAGGTTGTTTTGGGTCTCTGCCTTGAGCCAGCCTGCGATTTCTTGGTCCAAGTGTATTCGTGCAATCAATGCCCTCTCCCAAACTGCAGTGCCTGGGCTAAAGCTGTGCCAAACGTTTGATGTTTATCGTTAGTGTGTGAAGTCTTGTTTGCTTTGATTGCGGAGAGGGGCCGAGAAGGCATTTTATTTTGCAAAATGATATGCACTGAGCACAAATTTCTGAGCAATTATCTCTACTTTAGCACAAAAGAGATTAGTTTGATAGAAAGTTAATGCTACTTAAGGACAGGATGGTACATTTCAAAATATCCGTCAGATTCTCTAGAATCCAATAGTTTTCCTTGCACCCTTTCTCCTGCTGTTGGGCTAATGCAAAAGATATGAAACTGTCTTGAAGTGGTAACAAGAAGCTAAAATTGCTAAATATTGGAGCATTTCCTAGACCCGTGCCCCTTTTATCAGATTGCCTCCTTTGGTATGAGAAAGTAGTTGATATCTGCTTGAGAATCTGGCCCAGGTTGGAGCTGTCAGCTGCCTTTGAAGAACATTTGAATGTGTGGAAGTATGTCTTCTACTTGCCCTTTGCCTGGATGGTTGCTCAAGGGCGAAACGTAGACGCACAGCACTGTGATCAGGCCAAAGGGTTGTATCTAGAAGGAGAAAAATGCTGAGGGAGAGGATGCCTTGTGCCGCCTGTCCCCATGCGCTCAGCGTGTGCTTCCCAGCTTGTCCAGCGAGGGCTGTGAAAGCACTCGGCGGAGCTTCTGCGGGAGAAGGAGGGAGCGGTTGTGTCCTGGGTTACCGGTGAGATGTGCAGCTCGTGGGCTCGGGTGAACCTGGTTCCCAGGGGATGTGTGGGGTAGCTGTGAGGGGAGTGTGGAGCCCCCCACTGCTTCGTGGTGCCCCCTCCCGGCGAGCTTTGTGACAGGTGACATTGCTGGCGCATCACCTACCTGAACAACTTGGCCTTGTTAAATAGTTACCTGGGGAACTGGTGCGTCTGTTGGGAAAGGATTTCAGAATTAACCGCTGAGCTCAAAAAAGACGGGGCTTGGCTGTAAGGAAGGGGTTTTTCTGTCAGCTGTTCGGGAGGTGAGTCTTGACCCACACGCCAGCAGAGGCTGGGCCTGCGCGTGCCCTTTCCTGCCTAGCGTGGTCTGGGGAGCTCAGCTACATCCAGGCTGCACGGAGCGTGGTTCCTGTTTGCCTTCTGGATCTGAGACACAAAGAAGTCCAGCAAAATACAACTGAATTTGAAGTTTCAGAAATAACAGGCTGCATTTACAGTTTCTATTTTAACAAGATGATGGTGGCACATGCAAAGCCTCTTAAGGGAGTGTTGGAGAACTGCCTGCGACAGAGGAGCAAAGTAGGTGCAGCCAGCCTCAGTGCTCTGTGCTTCGACCAGGCTTGGGAGCAAACTATCCTGGCTGCCTCGCTTGGATTTTCTTGAGAGAACTGACTGCGTTGCTGCCAGGTTTCCCTTCTGGCCTGACCTAGTCTCTGCTTTGTGGCTAATGAGGGGGTTGGGAGCGAAACCAGAAGCTGTTAAAACACAGCATAGAAGGTATTGTGGCGTAAGGGATCTATACGTGAAGCACAAGTCCAGTGTTGCTTTAATGATTATTTGAGAAGCAGCGGAGCTGCTGTGCCTTAACCTAGGATTATATTACTTAGCACTGCTTGGCTGAGGATTCGTTTCACAGTCTCTTACAGCATTTATCTTACAGTTAGTGCATGTTCCTTCTCGTGAGGGTTTCCATTTGATGGAGCTGATGTAGTACCGAACGCAGCGGGAATCGGGTCCCTGACTAGGGCTTGCAGATACAGCAATAAAAAAGTGTAACTTACAGTAACATATTGTGATATTTTTCTTTGCTGCTGCTTCAGTTTAGGGAAAAGATATCTGGGAGCTTGATCAGGCTCCATGACCTACATTTGGATACTTAGCCCTCTCCTTGTTTTGTTCTGCCCGAGAGCCAGCTCTTCATCTTTTTTTCATTTATGTTCATCACGCTGAAATGAGAGGGTAGTATTATGTTGTAGGTGTTTCTGAAAGGTCTATTTCAATACCAGCATTTAAGTATTGTTAGTTGATGCAGTGGTGGCTGTTGCATGCATCTTTAACATGAATGTAGTGGTAGAGGTGGGGAAGGGAGATGTTTTCAGCCTCTCGTGGTCTGCAAACTTCCTGCCTGCTTAGCCTTAAGGGGAAAAAAATTTTTAATGTATAGTTGAGCTAAAGATGCTTGTGTAGTGATGAATCTTACATTCCTGATGATATCTGAAGTGAATTAATTACAAATGTTGTTTTGTCTTTTCAGTACATCAACTGTGGTAACCTGGAGCAGCTATTAGACAGTAACCAGCATTTGCCCTGGACAGTGAGGGTGAAATTGGCTTATGACATTGCTATGGGAATCAGTTATCTTCACTATAAAGGCATTTTTCATCGAGACCTTACATCCAAGGTACTGTCTATAAAATGAAGGGAAATTTTAAATGAAGGTACTATAACTGATTGTTTGGTTCTTTCTTCTCCTTCCAGCAGAGAAGTACTGTTATATAAAGTGTGATCTAAGACACTGTAAGAAACAAATTCAAATACAGTTTATAGGTTTAAAATCTTTCCCAAAACATGCTGATAGTTTTCATGGGAACTGAAGAAATAATTACGCTGAAGGAAGGTCATTCCTTAAATGAGTTCAGGTTAGGATTTCTCAGAAACCAGCTGCAGAGTTCTTAGTTTTTTGTTCTGAATTATGGTTCAGTAATGTATTACAATCCCTGGATAATTTAGCATAACAATCTAATACTTGCAACAGAACAATCATACAAAGATCCCAAGTTGAGATTATTACAAATGCACTTTAAATTTTATTTTTGTTCTATTTCCCAATACATTTCACAAATCTTCCTTCAACAGGAAGAGTGGCTGTTCTTTACTAATTCACAGTACTGTTTTATATTTCTTCCATTTCTATGGTCAGTAAGACCAAACCAGTTTACCTATGTTTTTTCGGTGGTCTTACAAGGATTGAAAAAGAAAAAAAAGGTTAGTTAGGAAAGAAGGAATCCATACGGAGACTGGAATGAAGGAATCTTGTATGGGAAGGGAAAGAATTAAAAAAGAACTCCTAGAATCTCTGGTGGGCTGGTTTGGAATTCCAGTTCTTGAATAGACTAATTCAGCAATGTAACTATTATATCATACAAGTTAAATTCCATGTGATGAAAATTCAAACTGCCCTAATTCGTTGCTCAAACACTAATGTTGAAATGAAGCTTTCATTTTTCTGAAGTTTGATCTTAGAAATATTTAATGAGTTCCTAGTAATCTGTTGAGCTCTTTTCTCCTGTTTGTTTTAATGATCGCATCACAAACAAAGACTTCTCCATTGCTTCGGCGTACGGGCAAGGTACCTGTATTGTTTATGACTGCTAACGTTAAGTCTGTCACCTCTCGGTGAATTTATTAACTATCCTCCAGAACGGTATTTCAGTGGCAGAGTTTTCAATGGACTTAGATCGGTCTGAACTGCTTTGGTGACAGCTTGTATGGATTTACTTGGCTGAAGTAGCTAGCTAATTCAAACTCAGCTAGAAGTATTGACTGCTTCTAGTTTCATAGAGCACTAAGCTCTGGGAACAAATTGCCCCAGTATTCACACTGGATCCTGCCATCCATTGCAGCCTGTGATGACTGCTGTCCTGTCTGCTAATGACCCTATTTAAGCTTACTCAGGACTTGTAATATGAAAATACCCCAAAAACTGTCTTGGGAAGACTTTATAATGTCACTTCAGCCAAAAGCATCCAGAAAAAACATAATCTTAACCTAAGGGGAACCATTTTTTTTTTGAAGATTAGAAGCAGCTTTTATAAATAAAAACTCAGTACAGCGTGTTTGAAAATCCAAGTGACTACTAGCCTTCCATCCACTTTTTTTTGAAGTTATCTCGGCATATTGTTAAGCAGATGAAGGACATGCATTTAGCCAAGGGAAAAAATGTTCAACTGGTAGGCGAAAGAAGTATTTCACTGAAGCAGTAAAATATTTCTTCGGATGGCCTTTCAAATGAAAGGTGCTGAATTCAAGAGCGTCAAACTTATGACAAATGCCCGGACTTGAAGACATGTCGGTTTGTGATAGGCTCAGAAAGCTCCATTTAGGTCACCTTGGAGTGTGCAGATAAGTGCATAAAAATAACTGAAAAGATAACTTAGTGGTCCCCCCTTTTTTTCAGTTCATGATGAATTTTAGCGCATTTGAGAGTGGGGAAGTAGAGTTACTGGAAGGAACCAAAGTAACTAAGGAGATCGCCTGCAGTATTTACCATAAACACATGCTGTGGTGGCTAGTCCTATGAAAATCCATTTCCTGAGCGTGAATGCCTTTATTCAGAGCTTTGCATGATTACGTATCATTCTCTGGAGCTGCCCTAACAGCGCTTCAATGTTATCTATTGCTCAATTGGTGTAAGCCATTGTTTAGAAAACGCAGGGTGAGTGCGTGGTTTCAGTGTACCAGCAAGCACATCAGTGGCCACAGGAAGTAGTAAGGGTTATTAAAAAATAATAATAAACTAAAGAGTCCACATTTAACACCACCACCAGCCCCAGCAAGAATTTACAAGTGGTTATGCTGTGTTTGGGTGGGTCTTAGCACTAAGGGTAGTGTGTGTGGATAAAAGTTTGTCGTCAGCTGCCTTCCGGGTAGCTGGTTGTACTGTAATGTTTTCCAGTTCCTCAGTTTTACTTATTTATTTGTTGAAGTGATGTATGCACTTGCCTGTTTTCTTCTTAGGAGGTGAAGTAGATGAAACACCAGACTTTAAGCACTAGGGTACTTTTGAATTTTACTAGTGGAAATGTATTTTGTATTTTACCAGGTTTGTACTGCTGATGGGTTGAGTCGCCTTCCATTCTTACTATTAAATAGTCAACGTATGAGCGAGGTGAAGGAAGATTTGAGAGGCTCAATCCATAGGGAAGAGCTTGTGATCTGGGTGGGATAAGGGTAGATTCAGTAGTGTTCTGTACTGTGCTTCTTTGGTGAGCTTTGGGACTTGATGTGAGGACTTCATTAATTACCTGAGGGTGAAGACAAGGATTTAGACAAAAGTCAGAACAGATGCTGAGTTTGCTGGGATGAAGAGGAAGGTATTTTTTCTAGAAACTTACCTGCCTTGACTGAACTATAAACTGAGACTTTCTGTGCAGGAGTGTCAACGTATGTGTATGTGTGCTGGATGCATAAAGGCTTAAAGAAAAAGTAACCATCCTCTGTCAATCTAGGATTGAAAATTAGTTGTTCCTGACAATTAGTATATGGCAGGATGATCTCTCCCTGCCTAATTGCACCACGTGGCAGAGCAGTGTTACTGCAGAAAGCCAGAGGGAAGGAACAGTAGCGAGGAGCAGATGTAGGTCAGTATAGTCGATGTGGCAGCCCCCGGGGGATGTCGTGCCTGACACCCCTCTTGTGCCCTTCCTGCTGCCCCGCTGTCGCAGCGGGAGAGCTTGCTGGAGGACAGGGCTGGCCGGAGAGCTGGCATTCACCCGTGTTGTGAGCAGCTCTGCCCTCGGGCCCTGCGCACGGGCTTCTGTAGCTGATCAGGTTGGTCTGCCCTGAGTGACAGCAACAGCCCAGCTTGGATCTGTCAGAGGTTCAGGAGGGTTGGATTGGCTCTTCCCAGCCTGCAGATCATAGGTGTGTGCCTTCTGGTTTTCCAGAATTGGGTGCGATTGAAAACGAGGTCTTACAATCAATAGTAGGTGGTGAGCAGCTTTAGGTAAGCTCCATTGGTGGTAAAATCTATGGAGGAATTCTGATCTCTTGGCCAATATATGTGTATATGTGTGTGTATTCCTGCCAACATGGGCTTTCACTTCACAGTAAATGTGGAATGGCTTGCCCTTCTTTCACGGAGAGATGAGTGGTCTCAGTTACAGAATCACGCACGCGAGCAGTCACTGTGGACTACCTGATGTAAGGTAAACTCCCTGCCTTCGGGCTTGAGAGTGACATCCCCTCACTCCCTACCTTGTGTGTTGTTTTTTTTGGTCAAAACAAAATAAACCCCAAGCAATGAACAGAACCTTTGTCTGATCAGTCTTCTACTTGCTGCTGCTTCTGTAAGGTCCCCTTTGTGCTAGGCTGAGCTCTTGCCTGGATATTTTGCACAGCACAGGAGGGTTTGCACTGAAAAAAAAAAAAAAAAAGCAAGCTGTTACAGTTTATTTCTAATGATAACACTAAACTTTTACTGGTACTTTGAGACCAAAATGGAGCCTGTCCCTTAAACATATTGGTTTTAGTTTTAAAAACATGTACAGTATTGTAAACTTCCTGTTGCACATTAAATTGTCAATTGTGTTTCTGCTAAGGGATGGCACTTTAAACACAGATGATGCATTTAAGTATTTTAATTCAGTAACAGTCATCAGAGGATTGCAAATGACACATCAGGAGTACATCAGGAGTACGTCTGTTTTCTAGAGTGCAATAAAATCTCTGAGGAGTTTAGCTTGTATGTCATAAAACAAAATGATGAGGTTTCTTCATCTGAGCAACTTATTTTTAACTCTGAAACTTTTCAGTCTATTTTCGGGTTTTGTTTGTGTAAAAGGGAGAGTAGAATATTGCATTCATCTTAGCAGGATTATGCTGTGCAAAGCAGATGTTAAGCTGCTGTAACACACAAAGGGGGCTTTATGTTCTTTCACATCTGTCTCTGCATAAACAGCTCCGTTAACTCTTTAGGACTCGTGTACAGAACTCCCTGCTTTTATTAAGAGACTGCCTCAGGAAGGACCGATGGGGTCCCCGTTTTGGGGGGGAGAAAGCATCAAGAACCCAACTGCAGTCAAATACTGCCCTCTGTGACCGTGTGAGCTGCCAAAGGAAAGAATATCCCTCTTTATGTAGAGGTCCAAGGAGAAAGCTTGAGAAGGTCTTCGTGTTTTATTGCCTTGCAGCTTATACAAACAGTGCACTAGTAAGTCAGACAAGTTTTCTTAAAGCCCATGTTGTAAAGCTGCTTGACATTTCGTCTCACTGGCAGTTTTTGAAGCTGTCCTTTATGCTAGAGAGGAAGTTGAACTCCTGTGTCTCTGTGCCAAATTCCAGTAATTAAACTAATTACCAAATTAATGCATATTTTTTCTTTTTTGTATAAACTGGGAAGTGTAAATTTGTCAGCAGAAACAACGCATTATGCTCTGTACTTTTCCTACTAAAATATCACCTCTAGCTTAAATTTTAAAGTTATTTTCAACCTTTCACTCTCTAATGGAGCTCTGTGCCTGTTTTGATCCTGATTTATCTTGGTAGCGGAATGTGAATGCTTAAAAATGTCTCGCTGTTTGCACATAACTACTAGTTACCACCTGCTCTAGGCTGTATAAGTCTCCTTTTTCATGAATTGCATTTTAAATCTGGTAACGAAACTGTCCATGCCGTGAATTTGGTGCAATGCTGGGTAACAGCTTTACAAGGATTGGAAGGCTGGTGGAGGAGTGCGGCGATGCTGGCAGCCATCCTTAGAGCACTTGGAGAGACTCAGCACAGTGAAGCATCGCCCCCTGCAAAACTTTCTCCTGAATGAGCAGTATGGGCGTAAAGGTGACATCTGATCATGCTAGTATCCACAGCAAGGCTGTCCTACTGATTTTGGTAGAAACAGGCTTCTATTCTTCCTGGGTTCCAAGAAATTGATATTTAGCTACATCAAAATTTGCACCAGTTGAATTAAATTGGTTTAATCTCACTACAGTGAGCACTTGCAGTGACACTGGCTTTTTTTTCTGGTGCATGTCACCTGCTCACAGCTGATTTAATTGTAGGTAAAAAGTCATTCCTGTACTTACCCTAATGAATTCAAACTCACAGTCAGTACTTTTCATAAGCAGAAAAAAGCCAGGCTTCCACTAATGGAAGCAAATAGTTCAGCTTCCTTATTTACATCATTTAACATAGCGCAGCCCCCTGCAGCAGAACAATTGAGTATTTATAAAATGTAGCCCTGGGCTTTTCCCCGTTGCCTTGTGGGGGTGTCCTGGCCTCGCTGGCAGAACCTTTGGAGCAGAAGGGGTCGTCAGGTGGGGTGGGATGTCCGTGTCAGTTCTGCTTGATTTCCCCAAAGGTCTGCACTGAAGGGGAGCCTGGCCCTACAGCATGCAGCTCCTGCTCAGCTGGGAAGGAGCTCAGAGCTGTCAGGCAGCATTACGTGGCAGCTAGATTGCCTGCTCTATTGGTTTAATTTATGTTTTATCCAGGAATAATCTACTTGGGTAACGGTTCTGTGCTGCACCTGAGTGCTGGGGCTGCCTGGGGCTTGGGGGGGAATAGGATTGCTCGTCTTCAGTTGGCAATGTGTGAATGTCAAATGGGATGTGATCGTGTGCCGCTGAGGAGGAAAATTGTCTGTCAGGCTTGTGTTGTGTTTAAGCCGCCCCTTGGTATCAAAGCAGCCCTGTAGATTATTGTGAGTCTTACACTCAGTAGAACTGTTTCTACAGCTTTTTGGTTATGAAAATAGTTTTTGATCTGAATTAAAATATTTCTCTGAAATCTTTGCAAAACAGGCCTTATTGGAGAAATAACCCTAATACACCAAACTCAGGTGGTAAAAAGAAATACTGTGTTCTTGCTACTCAAAATGAACAAAATGTAAACAATTAATGCAAGATGGGAAGCTAGATTTTAAAAGTAAATTTCTTTTGAATCAAAATTTTTTAAATGACAAATTATGAATCATCTTTAATTGTTGAACAACTCGTGTCATAAAATAAACTGGTTTATGCAGTGGAGTATCAGGGTTGGCATTCCAGTACGCTATGAAAACTCTGCTGTCCTCAGACTTGTTTCTGTGGTACGCAACGAAATGCCCAATGGCTGAATCATTTGAGTAAGATTTTTACAAAAAAAGTTTTATCCTTCTCAGTTTTAAGTCCACTTACAGCAAGCAAATGTTTAAACAGAGGCGAGCTGAATGAATGTGCTCTTTGATAGAAGATAACAAAGCCCATAACTGAGAAGCTTTACTGCTCTTTGGGCAAGCACGGTTGATTTAACTTTGTCCAAGTTTATGAATCCCCAAAGTAACTGCACTTATTACACTTGAGTCATGCTAAACAAATAGAACTTTGCACCTCGGGAGGCTTGGATGCCTTTTCTTTATGTGATTGCAAGTACGTCTCTCTTAACCTTTTAATTGGCAGGAAGAAAACTCACTGCGTGGCCTGAGCCGCAGTCATCTCTGAATCTGTAAACAGCGATGACCTGGACTTGATCTTTTAGACAAGGGACTCTCTTTCCTTGGTAGCTGCATTGTACAGACAAGCCAATACGCTGGGGTCAGCGAGGGGCTTTTGTACGTCCAAGCACAATAAAGCTAGAAAGTGTGTTTCCTGCTGTTCAGCTAATTAATGCAGGGTACCGCTCTGTAGGAGTCAGCAGTGGCTTTGCCGCCTGTCACTGCTGTTGTACCGCCCGCAGAAGGCTGTGGAGTAAGGCGTGTGTAAGGGAGTGAATTCTGTCTTGCCCCACTTTTTGTAGGACAGAAAAACTTAGGAAGTCAGTTTTTAATTCATTCGGTCAGAGGGGAAAAGATGTGGTACTGGAATGGTCAAATCATACGTCTGAGTTGTAAATAAAAGCAACAAATATAGATTGATAATACCCTGCATGTGATGTGAGGCTGCCAAACCAGAATTATTGGTGTGTGTCCTTAAATTGCCCTTCCTCCTGACACTGGAAAGGGCATATGAAAGGAAAAGATTGACACCTTTTTCCTATTATCCTTTTCCCTTAAATCAGGTTTATGGTGTACTGTAGAATAAAGAATTTGATTCGAGTCTTTAAAAGCATGTGTGACTCTGCAACATCTTGCATTTTCTGATGGTAATCTGTTGTAAAGCAGAGTTCCTTTTAAGTAATTAATATAGCAAAATATACAAAACCGTTGTTCTGATAACCTTGTATCCTGGTCAGGTTCAGGACCTGAAAGAAAACTTAAGGTGTCATAGCAAACAGCACGTACTGCGTACTTGAACAGTAGGGGAATTAAATCATCTTAATTCTTGCTAGGACCTAGCTGGGTATGTGCTGCCTATGACTGCCTGCTTTCTCAGCAAGTTTTTAAGTGGATTATTAACTAAGTGTAAGACTGTTTGCAGCATCTTAAGTTTGACAGACATGTGATTGTGCGGGGGGGGGGGGTAGGGGAAAAGGGTGGTTGCTTTCAGAGAAAAGCTTCTCATAGGCAAATGTCTTCCAAACAATACCTTGTAATCTTGTTCCAGATTTAAAATAAGTAAAACAAATGCTATAAGGGTTTTCATGCACAGACAATAACTCTTCTTTTTTTTTTCCCCACTCAGAATTGCTTAATAAAACACGATGAGAACGGATACTCAGCAATAGTGGGAGACTTCGGTTTAGCAGAGAAAATTCCAGATCACAGGTACGTGAACTAATCAAAATGTAGTGAGAGTTGCGGTGTGGTTGCAGGTCAGAAGCTCTATTGAGCTGAGTCCCCAAGGCCGTTACTGCATTCTGATATAGAACTTGCGACAAGCATACTCAGTCTTTGATCTAGAACTGCAGGCTGGATGACCAGTGTTCTAGTTATTGTCTGTTCTGTTTTAGTGGTGTCATTTATTTTTAAAAACTGCTCCAGTGAGTAAAGGATTTACTCAAGTTTTTCAGTAGATCTTCCAAGCAGGTATTTGGTAGTTTTGTTATTTAAAACAAAAAACAAAACAAACAAACAAAAAATCTGGATGGGGATCATTTTTATAATAAATGTCCTCTACTGATCCCAAACAACTCTAGCTCCTTTCCATTTTTCTAAACAACATTCAGTGGCATTCCATTATTTTTCTCTTTAACCTCTGTGTTAGTTAAGATTCAGGTCGATAAAGGAGAGAGATTAAAATTACTGTTTAACAGTAGCTCAGCATTTTTCTCTCCGTGGGATGAAACTATGAATTTCACTCATTTGAGGAGTGCACAGGTGAGGTGACTGTCGCAAACTATTGTCATGATTTGAAATAGTCCTCTTGTCATCCCTCTGTTAGGGAGGTCGAGGACAAGGATTTAATTGTCCTCTCATCTTTATATTGACTTGTCTTTCAGGGAATTCTGACTGTTAAATGTGCAGTCAAATTTTCTCCAGTGTGTGCTTCACCATAAAATAAAAAAAAAAAAAAATCCTTCTGGCTCTTCTGACTGCAAAGAAAACAAAAGTTGATCCCAGCTATGCACTGTTTTTAAACTGCGTGTATCCTGAAACAGTAGCTTGGGAGGTCTGAAGGCTTGTGTTAATGTCGGTGAAATATTGATCTGAAAGCTTAACAAAGCGAACACTTTAATTCCAAACTACTGATAAGCACAGTCAATGTGCATCTTGTACGCTCCTGTGGAATCTCTACCTTTTAAGGTTCTTCTGAAAGCTTCAACTGTATCAATAGGAAGCCATGACAGAATCAGGAAGACATCAGTGTGGTTTTAATATCCAATTTTGAGATGTCCTGAAAACTGAGAGTATAGTAATAGCTAAATCAAGTATCTTGATACTAATTATATAAGATAATGAAAGTGTTGCTGTAGCCACCATTTCAGTTCTGTCTAGCCTTATCTAGCCTTACCATCATTTTCAAATGCAGTTATATTGTTTCCGGTTTTCTGTCTAGGAACCCATGGTTTTAGAGGCCTTCAGAGGCCTTTTTGTGGGTGTTCATTCGAGGACAGCTGGGGGACAAGCTTGATGCCTTTATTAAGACCATAGTCTTCAGCCATATTGGAAACATTGTAGAGATGTCAAATCAGCTCTATTCTAAAATCAGTTCTATTCTACTTACTTTTAACTTTTCCCTACTAAAAGATGTATCTGGTGAATCTTGGCTTTTTTTTGTTTGACAAAATGTGCAAGCAGGCTGTGCTGAATACTTTGGGAGCTGCCTGTAGGTATGCATGTAGGGGTAATTGCATGTCCTGCTGAATGAATAGAGAATTTGACATCTAGCCAGAAACTGATCTCCACAAGCCTTTTTAAACATAGATGAAGGAATCCACTCTGCCAAGAGTTTGGAAAACAAAGCTATTGAAATATGTGACCTGAAGATAAAACAATTGAGGGGGGGGGGGGGGGAAGGAAGGAACGGCGGGGGGCTCAGGCACTTATGAACTGGAAATACAATATGTTGAGTAATTGACCTAGGCTTTCTTTCTCTTTCACCTTCCCTTGCTATTGAATGTTCCAGTAACTACAGTAGGAAATTAGAGTAAAATGCAGTATATTATGGATCCCACTTGTATAGACTTCCCTACGGTGAAAGTTTCTACAGATGCTTGCAGTTACAGAAAGTTTATAGCAATGTGTGAATCGGACCAATTCATTAATGATTATTCTTTTCTCTCCTCCTCTATGCCTACACATAGTGAAAAGTTACCAGTGGTGGGGTCACCCTTCTGGATGGCACCAGAAGTTCTCAGAGATGAACCGTACAATGAAAAGGTTGGTACATGTAAATAGACTTTAGTTGTCACTTGTTTCTTTTCAGTATCTGTATAGAAGACTTAAGATTTCCATAATATTATTGTTATTTTTTCATTTGTCACATTCCTATACTAGGTAGGTCATTCAGACTGAGGGAGAGTGTGAGTTGAACAGCTAATAATTTTAATTCATGGAATAGTTTCTTAAGCAGAAATAGAAGTGCCTTTAGCATAATTCACTGTTATGCTGTTTTCCATTTTGAAACACCCCATGTGCAGAAATGTGATAATGACTTGTCTACCTGACACAGCTTGATTTAACCAGGTCTTGCTAGAAATGTCTGGTGATACTTGGTGGTGGTTATTTTCCTGACAATGGGTTAGTGATCTCTTCTTAAAAATAAGAGGTCTGTAAATTTGTACAATTACTTGAATTAAAAAAAAATTAAAAAAAATCAACAGTACTCAAAGGTGATGTGCCTGGATAAAAAATGTTCTCCAAAGGCATTTCTTACATTTTTTTCTATTGGTGGTACTGGAAAATGCTTCTTTTAGTGGAGCATCAGATCACACTAGGCTCTAGAAATAGTATTTTTTCTATCAGGTTGTTCTTTACACAGGGTTTCCTCTGTCATGTGCAAAGATGTTCTCTAAAACACAGTGTAGTTCAGCCCTGCAAGAGCAACTTTTCATGATAAAGCCCACATCCTGTACCTTTTTTTAGCTAGTACTCAATATCTGTTCAATTGTTGGTACTTTAAACGTAGAGGAAAGCAGTAGCAACTTCAGTAATAAATGTGATCATTACTATTTCAAAGCTTTGAGAGTTCCAGTTGACCTAAATTAATAATAAAGTACCCAGATGTGGTGCCACATTCTTCACTAACCCTAGGGCATGGGAGACTAAAGAGGAAGCAGGTCTCTATCAGTGTGAAAGGTTAACATATAAGCCTGCCTTATACCTGAGGGCTGAGGGATGCCAGTTTCTGCTCTGTAGACCCTTATTGAATGCTTTCCCAAATTTTATTACTTGGTAAGTTCAGGTGGGTGGAAATCTGAGGAACTGTGCAGCTCCAGGGATGCTCAGATAAGTGATTACTAAGCAGCATGGAAATTTCAATGGAAAAGGAGGCGGGTGTACAATGTTATTAGGTATCTCAAGCTTTGGGAGATTCTTTTCTCCAGAGGTGCTGAACTGTGAGAAAAGGGGGGAAAAAATTTACATTTTTTCTGAAGAACAGCATTAATATTCTGGATAAGCTGTGTGCACGTGTATTCTAAACCCCTCTTTCTAACCACAGTGATATATAGGCATGTCATATTTTGGCTATGTTTTTAATTACTCCCATCTGTAAGACATCAAATGCAACTTTACTATTCTTTATGCAAGGAAAGATTTTTTTTATGTTGCTGATTTAATAGTGGCTTTTTTTTTGAAAGAGTTTTAAAATCATCATTGCTTTTTGTGCTGCAGTAGGGTTTTACTGTGAGCATATGTTTCTTCACATGGAAAATATTAGTTATAGTGCAGTTGCTTCGTGGTTGCAAGGCTGTGGTGTTGGTTTAGTTGTTCTCGATAACCAGTTGGGGGTAAGGAGAAACTCAGTAGCAGATAAGAGTAGTGTATTCATAGCTGAACCATGTAGCTATTTATTTTTTCCTCCTAGGCGGATGTGTTCTCCTATGGTATAATTCTGTGTGAGATTATAGCAAGAATACAGGCAGATCCAGACTATCTCCCTCGCACAGAGGTAAGTGGTTACGTTCATAATGTTGGTGGGAGGCGGTAAATATGCCATGATAATGGCTGGCCTTTAGGTCTTCTGGCACTGCTGCCAAAGATAGGATGAATAGTTGTTACACTA
Organism: Anser cygnoides; assembly: GCF_040182565.1. Lineage (NCBI taxonomy): Eukaryota > Metazoa > Chordata > Aves > Anseriformes > Anatidae > Anser > Anser cygnoides. The sequence goes on along the minus strand of NC_089880.1, from coordinate 23,677,267 downwards.
AAAAGAGCCTGTAAAAGGCCTTTGTATTCTACGCTGTTGTTGTAAGAAGCTCCATCGAAGATGTTTTGACACAGACTTTGTGCAGCAGCAGTCATCAGGGGAAGTCCTTTCAGAAGCTCCAGACCTGTCCCTAGTAACCCTCAGAACATTGAGGGTGTTGCAGGACTTCAGTTTTGTAGTGTGATAGCTCACACAGGTTTCTTGCCAGCTTCAGAACTGAGCACTTCTGACATTCTGCATCCTCTAAGTAGCCCTGCCTCATGAAAGGGGCAGGAGCTAAAATAAGCTCACCCTTATTTTTACATACACTGTGCTAAGTGTCGTTGATCTGAGCTAAAAATGACTAATCAGAGGAGATGCTTCTTCTTTCTTCAGTTGCCTTTTGGCTGAGTCTCATCTGCAAGGCAGCTTTTGGCCCTCCATAGGGGTCTTCCAAATTGCCTGTCCACCTCCAGTTCTGAAAATGCTTGTCTTGAGCCACTATATGTAAGAAAGAGATCTTTTTGTTTTTCTGTCCTTCAGATCTTCTTATAGAAGTGCATTTAAGGAACTGGATAATTTGTAACACCGGCCTAGTGGTACCATGCATTGAAAAATTAACTACTTGGTGAATTTTCATCATAGTGAAACCTCTGGTTTTACAGCAGGCTGTTAATTTACACTATGAAAATCACTGTGGTGAAACTTGATAGTGTAGGATATTGCTTCCAGATCCTCACGGGCAACACTTCAAGTGCAATGAATTGCAGTTGAATCCAGGAAGAAGGATGGGCTTTGAAGTCAGCTCATTCTCTTACAGGTATCTTGTATCAAATAAATCCCAATGGGAACGCTAGTTTGGAGTGTGCATGAAGTTTTCTCAAAACCCACTGTATGTGGCTGTTCAGGGATGGTGTTCATGGTTATTCCATGTAGGGACACCCTGAAAAAGCAGATATTTTGGGCCAGACCTCACTTACAACTGTACTCTCTATGCTGTGTTCTTGTTTGTGCAGAATTTTGGATTGGATTATGATGCCTTCCAGCACATGGTGGGAGACTGTCCCCCTGACTTCCTCCAGCTGGCCTTCAACTGCTGTAATGTGAGTATCTTACCTGAAGGGGACAGGCCAAAACTGTAGTTAAATCCCTGTGGCTTTTGAAGATAGAGCTTAAAGTGTGTACAGAAGAGACTTAAGCAGTGCACATTCTGAGAACCCAGAGAGTCCCTTGCATTTTTTTGTATCCCTTTCTTTCCCCTTGCAAAAGGGTCTGACTTCTGCTTTTGCTGTTCCGTGTTCTGTCATGCCAAACAAACAGGTCTGGCACACTGAACAGCTTCTTGCAGGCTGCTCAGGCTGATCATAACCAGTTGTATGTTATTGACACTGGCTGGCCCTCAGGCTGACAAAATCCAGCTGTTATTGTGTACAGACCTACTGAGCTGTGAAGAAAGAATTCTGAGTTGTTCTCATAAACAGAGGGGACAAAATGGGGACAGGCAAATAAAGAGCAGGCACTAAACTACTCTGAAGTTTCTATATGCTGCCTTATGAAAAGAGGGATAACCCTGTAAATCCCAAGATTGTATTAAAAAAAAAAAACAACACAACCCAACAAAACCAACAAAACAGAAACAAAACTAACTTGAACCCAAGAACCCAAGTGACTTAATATCAGTATGGCTATAGACAGTGTGCAGTATGGAGTAAATTTCTGCTTGTTATTTGAGTAAAAGGATGATAACGCTGGATAACCTTTGTGGCTCATCAGCATGAAAATTTCAAGGAAGTCGATCCCTTTTGTGAATTATCTTATAATAGAGGTTACTGTTTCCTTTGGTAAACTGCTTAATCTGAAGTAAGAGAACCTGAGCTTCCAGAAACTCAGATGAAGCTAGAAATGTCACTTGTCTCACCTGAAGCTGAGACACCTTCTAGAATACTTATTGCACAAAGCTCTGCTCAGGACACCACAACCAAGCCATGCTGTAACTAGCAATAGCACCATGTCCTAGTGAGCGTTTGTAAGAAAACTCTCAGAACAGGCTTTTTATTCCTGTCTGTTACTGATTTTCAGGCTGTTTTCATGTCAGTGCTGCTGCTGAAAGAAGCAGTCTCATCTCTCCATTCTTTTAATAGTTGTCTTTGCCCCAAGCTCTCTCTTTGCAGTGTATTAGTACAAGTGCACATACTCGAAGGGAGAATGGCATTCAGGTGAGAATATGGGTGAGGGGGTGACTTCTGCTCTTGACACAAGGTGGCATAAATTAATCCTAGATGTGTTTGTGGAACTTAGTCTGGACAAGCTATTTTGCTCCTCTAATTTCACCTTAGTACAGTGGTGCTTACTTCACTAGGACAGTGGTATGCTTGACTCATGTTTCTGAATTGTTTTGACTATGTGAGCACTATAGGGTTTGGGTGGAAGTAGCGTTTGACTGTGGAAACCTCAGCTCCCAGCTGTAGTCCCCAGAAATTGTACAGCATCCAACACATGGTGCTTGATTCAAAGCAATTTTTCAGCACAAATTCAGAGTAGAACTGTACTCGCGAAGAAAGGGGAAGTGACTGGTCTTATATTCTCATGTAAGAATTTGTTGTGTTCGGAGAAAAATGATTTTCTCCTGCTGATTATCATCAAATGCTGTCTCCTGCATAATAAACGTCCATTCCCTGAACTGAAACTGGAAATGACTGTCTTGTGATCGAGCCATTAGTATGCTGATTTCACTGCAAAGCATATTGCCATTCCATTACCACTTGCCTAGTGGATTGAAAAGGTAGCAAATAGATAAGGCTGTCTTATATCTTCCTAAGCATGCTGTACTCCAGTATTAAGTGATCTGTGTGATAATTTTTATATAGCTTTTTATTATTTAATGGCTCGACAATCACTGTAAGCTGTATAGCTCAGCTGATTAGCTGAACTAATATGCAAAGCCCTGGAGTTTTCTACAGCCAGGAAACATGTTTAGGGCAGCCTAAGAAAACCAGTAAAAACAGATGTGTGTGAGTAGTGGATTAAAAATTCTTTAGTTTGTTGTTACAAAGCGTTTTTAAAAATGAGTACATGCAAGGAAGTCTGAAACGTACAGCTCCCCCAGCAAATTATAAGCCCTCTTGCAGGAATGCTTATAAATGTAATCACGTATGATCATGCAGAAGGCTTATGAGCATGAGCTAAGCGGTGGGGAACTGCAGCTTTGAGGAAGAGCCTTCTATTCCATTTGAGCCGGAACTGAGTGATCAGGATGGAAGAGGCAAATGTTGCTCTGAGTCACTTTTTCATTGCTGCTGTTGTTCTGGATCTTCCCTAGCACAAACTAAAATAGCCAGAGACCCGTTCTTACTTTCTGCAGCATGCAACAGCCCTCTAATTTTTCCACATTAAGTTTGCCAGAGTACAGAGGATATGCTTTGGTGTTTTACCGTGCCCTACCCTGTCAGTAAAATAGGGAAAGCAGAAAGATGCCAGGAAATCGCAGTTCTTGAATTCAAAGCAGGTGTGATTTTGTTTTATTATGTAGGAATTTGCAGCCCTTTACCCTGTGTTGCTAGAAGGTGTTCTAGCATTGCCAGTCGTACCAGTTCTCTTTGCAAAGATCCATCTCAGGACCTGCAGGACAGTATCAGGGAGGTCTGTGCGGTTTGTTATTTACAAAGCACCGCTGTTTCCTTTGCACGGTGGTGATACCTGTCAAGGCTTGTCTGCTCTGAAAAAGCCTTTAGGGAGCTGGAGACAGTCAGGTCAAGCGGAATCTCTTTAATAGTATAATGAGGTTAACTTTTGACTGCATAATTAGACAGTGCTACCTACGGTAGTTAAACCTGTAACATATATACAGGGCGAGTGTTCAGAATGATTAAATGCCATCTAAATTACTACTTAAATTAAGCTGCTTGCTTTCTATTCCAGTTGTCATGTTTGGCTTTGTTTAGAGATGCATTTATATTAGGGTGAAAAAATACGTACTGATAAATACATACTGATGGCTGAGGCAGAGGAAAGAATATTTTACTTGGGCTAAAATAGTCTTTTCTGTTGTATTACTTTTGTCATGTAATTTGTCAATCTTGCTTCCTCACAAGACAGACTGGTACACTGAGTAGTATGGAAAATTAACAGATGCAAAGATAAAAGATTTGAAAGTTTAAAATCAGCAATGCCATTTGGTGAGCTTTAATTAAAGCCACAAGAGATGATGGAAGAATTACAAACTTTTAAAGAATAACATGACCAAGTTGCTCTATTTTAATTCTTATTGTTTCACACAGACTTTGAAATTACATTGTTCTATAATCTCTGGCTGATAACTGGGGTACAGAAAGACATCTTTGAACTGTGGAAAATGTTTAAAACAAATAAAATCCTCTCTCAAGTCCTGAGTCAAATAGCTCGCCACCTTTTCTTTATAAGATATGTCCTCATCATAGAATCTTTCCAACTTGAAAATTAAATGAGCAGTATAATAGTGTTCTGTTCTAGTTCATGTCTACTTTTCCCCTGCTTTAGATTTTTTTTCCAATGGTAACACACTTCTTAAAACAGTATTGAATTGCTTCGGTTCCTTCAAGTTTTCCTTCTGTCTGTCAACATTAAGTAGGATAATATGGACAAACCCACATGAAATGATCTGATTTCTGTGCATTCACAGATGGATCCGAAGTTACGTCCTTCATTTGCTGATATTGTCAAAACACTGGAGGAGACTTTGAACCGGCTGAGAAATGAGGACTGTGAGAGAGACAGAAAGTTTTTGAATCTTGACAACAATGAAAGAAAACCCAAAGGTAAACGTCTGTATTTGCACAAAAATTGCTGCAGGCTAATAGTGAGAGAGTACAGTGTTTTGTATTTTGAATACTGAGATTTCAGATAAACGTGGTGTTATATACAGTTTGAGTTATTTTGCCTAAAGCCTGAAAATGATTTTGGAACAATGGTGCACTGTTCAGTGTCATTTGGGAAAGAACAGCTTTTCCTTAAAGTGCCTCAAAAGGTTGTGCCCACAAGCTCTTGAAGTAAAATTTAGAGTTCTTTAGGGAATGTAAGTAGCTAAAAGTACATGAAAATTCATCAACTTTTGCTTTGCCCCTACTACTTCTTAGTGCATATACATAATTTCTTTGGTATATAATTTCGTTGGTATATATTATATGTAGCACTTAGAAGCTACTTATATTCCCTCAGGAGGAAGAGCAGAGAAGATGCATTGTATTATAAAGTACCTTAGAAGTATTGTGAACTGAGGAGAAGACGAATCCCCGATCTCCTTGGGAATGCTGGCCTTGAAGGGCTTTTTCTAAAGCTGTGTAGTGCCCCCTGGTGTGAGGAGCGAACTGCAATCAGTTCTTTGTGGGGGCATGTTCTGACTGAGATTTCTTCTCTATTAGTAGATTTCTGGTGTTGGAAACTTAGAGTACAGTAAAACATATTACACAGACAATATAGGTGCATATATGAAACTGTATATTTTTTAAAATCAGTTATTTCAAACCACGTGGAGCATGCACATGTCATAGTTCTTCCCTACCTGGAAAGCATCTGAGAGGCATGAGTGAAAAAAACAATGTTCTTTTTGGTTTTCCTGGCATTATCCCTTTGGAGCAAGGCTCAGATTTGCATCTTCCTGGAGAAGTGTTACGTGCAGTTCTTTGACTTGCATAGTCTTTCCTCAGTGGAGCACCTATAGACTAAACTGTGGCAGTATTTAAAGGGAAAAGCAGAAGTCCATGTGCTCATTCTGGAAATTGTAATCAAAAGGAAATATCATTTCATTACATCCACTCAGTTGTTATTACTCTACCACAGCTTTTCAGAGGCACCTTGAAAGCCAGTGGCAGCTGCATGTCCCAAACACTCAAGAAGTTAATGTCTTCTCCAAAACAACTGTTAATTTCCCATCCTGTTGTAGTGATAAACTTTGATTTTATTCATGTGTGTGCATACTTATTTGCATGCATACACATACATATGTAGAAGTTTTTTAACTCCTACTCATTGCAGTTAAATTCTCAGGTATCCCTAATTTCTGTACTGGATAATGTACTGAGTCAAGGCTGGAATGATTTTAACTCTTGGTATCAGGAGGGCATTTATTTTAGTCTTAGGCTTTTCCCATCACATTGAAAATGTCACAATTTCTTTGGTGACTGTTTTGTATTTGCTTTCTTTTATGGTCAGTATCATCAACAGATCTTGGGCGATCTCGTCTGGAAACCACAATGATAAGTATAGAAACATGCAAATTGTTCTTCTCCAAGACCACTCTATGAACTTTCTGCTGTGTCAGCGTACAGAAAGCAAAGAGGTTTGAAGGAGCCCTAAAAAACAGGGTTTGCATAGAAGACTGAAAGGACTTTCTCATTCCTTTCAGATTTTTGTACAGTTTCCTTCCCTTTTTTTATCCTGAAGACAGTGTTGGCATGCTAAATTAGCATCCCCCATAATGTGTGTGGCAAATTTGATTATAAAATAGAGAAGCAGTCCAGTTTCACTGTCTAGTCAAGTAAGATGGCATTAACTGAATTTGAGTTTGCTCAGTTCTTCAAGGTGACATTTAATCGGTCTGAGGTATGAATGAAGAGCAGAGAACGTTTTAAATGTAGCTTTGACTGGCTTTACATTTAAAAGGTCCTGTGGACAGGGATGCCAAATCTCCAAGTTTGAAACCAGTGGTACACTGGGGAGAAGACTGGTGTCATTGTGTATGTGCAGGAACTTGTAAGTAACTAGCAAATGTGTTTGTGGAAGATGCTTTGGAACACCAGAAGTGCACCTTTTTCTTCTACAGTTATTGTGAAGGCTCTGTGAGGGAGCAGACATGCGGGCATATTGCTCCTTTAAGCTAAAGGTGTTTCTCTTCTTCCACTCAGGGTCAATTGAAAAAGGACCAGGAGTAAAACGTTTGAGTTCCCTGGACGATAAGATCCCACCCAAGTCACCCCGTCCGCGTCGGAATATCTGGTTATCACGCAGTCAGTCGGATATCTTCTCCCGCAAGCCTTCCAGGAAGATAAATGTACAGGACCCCTACTATACGCCAAGCAAAGGTTTAGGCCGGAAAGTTAATCCCTTCAGTGCACGGGAGGACCTCAAGGGTGGAAAGATAAAATTCTTTGACATGCCAAGCAAGTCTGTGATCTCTCTTGTGTTTGACTTGCATTCTCCAGAGGCAGGAGGTGGCCTGAAAGCCAGTCAGTCCCAGGTCCGGCAGGCATATAGCACAGACTGGCAGGAATTTTCCCTCCCTCCCGGGAGGAAATGCAGATCACTTCCAGTCTCCCCTGAACTGCCACACAAAGAGTATGGCCTGTTTGGTGGACTGTCTTCAACCGTCAGCAGATGTGACCCAACCCAGCTAAGTGCAGAGGTTCGGCAAAAACTGCTGAGTAGCAGTAAATACGGTGTGTCAGAGATTCCTCCCTTTCAAGCCAAGCCTCACAGGTCAGAATTTCTTCCTGTACCAGGACAAGAGGAAGATATGGACTGTTCAGATGGGCCAGTGTCTCAGGAGGAAAATGGGTTTTACCCTGTTGAGAACACGTGTGAAGATCCAGCATGTAACCAACCATTAGCGCTGGCCCAGCCTGAGCCACTATCTTACAAAAGGCTCCCAGCTGAGAATTCAGTGAACTCTGAGGGACATTCCTCACAGGTCTTTGCCGGTTGTCTCCCTTCTGAAGAGATGGAGGTGGAAGATGACCTACTGAAAAATACACTGCTGGAGTCTCCAAAGTCTCTGTTCAGTGTTAGTCCTTCCACGGCGCCGAGGAGAGAGGCACGGCCGTTCAGGGAGCACGATGGGGACAGCACTGCCCCATTGTCTCAGACCTCCAACAATTCAGCAAGTGGCAGCACGCAGTCGACCTGTGGCATATGAAGAGAGGGCTCAAACGGAACACATCCTGGAGTTGTTCCCAGTCACTTAAACTCTGTTTCTCTGTGGTGCTGGGTTTCATACTCAAGAGACCCAGCAGATGGTAAGAATGGGCTGTCAAACAGCTGCGGACAGCATCTGGAGAGACTGATTATTTTAACTTTATTTCAAGCTATGCTTCCTTCCTGATTTACTTTAGGAGGGGGAACTACTCCAGCCAGAATGTCCATGCGGGCCCCGAAGTCCCTTCCAAGCGGTAGTAGTGAGAAGCAGGCACCACGTAAAGAGTTTGACCTGGATTCCAGCATGGAGCATTTCAAGGCCTTAAGTTCCACATTGGGTAGAAAGAGCAAACTGTAGGTTTTCCCTTTTCCTCTGTCTGACCAGCTGCTCTAAGCTACTGCAGGTTTTGCATTAGCATTCTGCAAGCAGTACACGCGAATCAGAGCCTCTGTTCTGGAAATGGGCACAGAGATCTTTTAGAACTGTGCTGAGCAGAGCTGTGCTGCAGCATTAAACAAGCTCTTCTTTCAGAAACAAAAGCCCTCACGCTGGTTGCCGTCTGCAGGCTGAGTCACATGATAAGTACTTTCCAATTAACAAGAACAACCTGTTCCCTGGTGTTTCTTGTTTCCCTTGGGATTTATTAATGATGCATTAGTGCAGGGAAGCAGGACACTGAGCACCGCTTTCTCGCACAGCTCTTCGTGTGTCTTGACCCAGATGTGGAGGAAGATTTGCCCAGGGCACAAGAGAGGGGAGCCATATTCCAGGTGCTGACATTTCTGGGCTTCTTGAGAAACTGCCAGTGAAAGTGCCAGTTGTACTGAGCTCTGGGGCTCTTATCTCTGAAGAGCTGAATGGACACCATGATCTCTTTCTGCAGAATAGATAAATACAGCATCTAGATTAACAGCTGACTATCATCACTAAGATAGAAGGGACACATTCACTTCCCTTTCTGATAGGACATCCTATTTCATTGGTGCCAGCGCAGTAATTAGGGTTTCTTATTTAAAACCAGACTGCTTGGTGGAGGACAGGAATCCCCTGCTCAAGGGAAGCTGCCAGCAGTGTTGCAGCCACGAGTGCTTTTGCAGAAGACTTACAGAAGGGCTTTGAGTTGTCAAATTAAAAAAAAAAAATAGCTTGTCCCCAATTATTTTTCTTCTACAGAAAGAATCTGTTATCTTCATTCATTTCTCCTGTCACTAAACAGGATTGTCTACTTATTTCTTTTTCTTCTTCCATCCACCAGCAGGTAGCTGTAGGAGCAGCAGCAGCATGCGCTTCAAAGCTGCTTGCTGGAACCAGTTTCAGAGATCCCCACTCTGGGATGAGATGCATGGGAAAGCTTGTTCTGTGTTGATGTGTTCCACATCCTGCCCTTCTGCTATCATTGCCTACAACGATGTGGGGTTTTTGTTGTTTTTTTTTTAACCTATATTATCATTCCTAACTGAGGTTTCATTGCCTGATCACTGAGCAGGTGATACAGTAGGCTCTGAGGGGTTGGAAGTCCAGTTTCATCCAGGTAGTCTGTTACACTCTTTCTGCTTTCATGTAAGGATGGAAAATGTAAGCTGGTACTCCCTGATGGAAGCAAGACTTTTCCTACTCTTCCCATTTCAGGGAACGGATGAAGAAGAAAGCCTAAGCTCTTTCTTGGCTGAGATACTGAGCTTTTTGGAGGTGTAGGTAACTATTCTGTGAGTTATGACTTTCTCTTGTGAAGTCTCTCAGTTTAAGTGGCAGTTATCCCTTTGTAACGGCTGCAAAGAATTAAATGAGAAAGTGTCCTTTAGTTACTTAGCACAGTCTCTGCTGCATTAGGCAGCTGTCAGCAGTTTAAAAAATGCCCATCCTTACCAAGATCACCTCCTGTGGCTCACACCTCTCTGCCTCTTGAAGGTGCTGATGTGTAGGGTAGCTTGTCTTGTGTATCCCGTCTGCAGAGTGCAGAGCAGCTTGAAGGGCTGGCACCGTGTGCGTGTAATTTCCTTTGAGGACAGGGAACTGGCCAGCACAACTCAACTGACAGCTGGCTGCCTGCCTTGTGCCTGCTTTTTTTTCCTCTTTTTCTTTTATACAACTGTAATCTTTCAGGAGGGAAACCACCAGCACCAGCTTCTGTTGTCACAAAATGCATGTAGGTGTGTGACTTCAGACAAACAAGCAATAATAAGGAATGGTTTACTTCTGGATCCCCAGGCTACAAGGAAGCTGTCCCGCAGCCTGTAACCGTGCGCAGCCTCGGCAGAGCACAGGTGCGTGCCTCTGGCTTGCATTACCCTGGTCATCAGAGCTGACACCTCACTGGGAAGCCTGTTGCCCTCTGACAGAGTGCAAAATGTCTAAAACAGCTGTCACAGTGACCTCACCTGTCTCTTATAGCACTGTCTCTTAAAGCGTTTCCCCTGCCCTGAATGGCTCTTTTACAAAGCAACACGGCTAAATTTTTATTTCCCTAAGCATCTACTCTGAGTGCAGCCAGCTGACACAGGGCACATCTATCAACTTTTCTAGCTCTTTGTACCGAGGGGGAGATGTCAGAAAGAGAAATACCAAGGGATACCAAAGGCTCAGGCCTTTCCTGCATTCTTGGTCTGCATGGGAAAAGAGGCACGTGCATGAAACTGGAGTAAAAGGCCGTCTTAAAATAGCTAAATGCCTGCTCTAACACGGCGTTTCCAAGGGTCTGGATGCAGTTGGCACTCTCAAAGTCTCATCCCTTTGGTTGTGCAAAGCTGAATCCAGGTTGCACCTAGCGAGTACTCCTAGGTTTTCTGCCCATCTGAAGGTGCTTTTCTACTGGGGGCCATTTTCTGACAGCTACTGATGAACGTAAATACCAACGTGTGGTCAGCAAACTCCGTGTTTTATAGTGATGTGACAAAGTTTTATCGTGATTGGATTTTATCATGGTTTTTGACTTTCTTAGAGGAGCCATTCTTGCTCTTTTAAAAGACTTTCTACACGTTGCTAGGTTCCCTGAAGAGATCAAAAATGTTTTTAATTCACTTTAAATCTTTCTACGTTGAATTCATTTACATGTCTGTTATAAGCTATTTTTGGTGTGGTTGCAGGTTGATAAAATGCAACTAAGAGGATGCATGTGAATTGCTGCCCCTCAGAAGCAGTGCAGACAAGGGGCTTTAGTAGACTTCTACTTGCTGGAAAGGCATCAATGTGTTGTGTAACAGAACATTGGTATTTTTTGCCAGTACGACTAAAGACACTTGAATAATTCCTGTTTGCACTTAATGCTATTGTTTATATTGCATGTCACTACATTTCTATGCAAAACAAGTAACCTTTTTTTTGGGAGGAGGGGCAGCCAGATATTTGATTAAGTATAAAGATCTTTGCAAGATGATCTATTTTCGTATTTATGAAGGAGTTTTACGTCTTAATATTTTGCAGACTGTAAATAGCTGAACTTGTAATTAAAGGCTTAGGAAGAAGTTTGTAGCTTGTGTATAATAGTAAGTTAACACTGCCAGAAAAAAAATCTTTGCAAAACAACTTTTCTAATATTGTGGATATTTATGAATATGTAAAGAAAGCATGTCTTGTTTTTATGTTGATTGACCTTCTGACTTTTTTTTTTGAACTATAGAAATGGTGTATGTTTTATTGGAACTGCAATAAGAAGTAACCAAAGATGAATCCAGTTAAATATTTTCATAATTTTTTCTTGGTCAGGTTTTGTAAACTTTCCCATCTTGCTTTCAAAATAAAAATAAAATCAAGGGTGGAGTCTTGTGATTAAGAGGACACTTCTGGGTTAAACAAACAAACAAAAAGTTGATTCAAATGCTTACTTAAGCTATGGATGATATTAATGGTTGTCTTGAGATGGTATCATTACTTGGTGCTGAGTTATAAACAAGGACAACTGTCATCCTTGTTGTGTTATTTCTCTCCCGCATCTTCCTGAAGTGTTAACACTACTCAATCCATGAGACTCAAAGCCTTTTTTCTACTCTGCCTTAGAGTGCTCAGAAGAGTAGGCAGCAACTCGTGACCTACAAGACAAGATGCTTTTGGTAGCTCTCAGCCTGCAGGGAGATGGCCATTGTGACTGCAGTGTCCTAGCCCTACAGCCTAGCTTCAGTAAGCAGGGGAAGTACGCACCAGGGTTTAAGAGGACCACATCTGGCTTTAGGTCCCACTGTATCTTCCCCTCTTTAGGAAGTGTAAAAGATCTGCCATTGTTTAGAATCAGCTAGCCCAGCACAGCTTTCTACTTTTTTTTTCCTGTAGAAGCAAAGGTTTCATTTATGTTGTAACCAAAATTAAAGTACAAATATTAGGTGGAACAGCTCTCTCACTTTTTAAACAACAACAGAAATAAACACTTTTTTCCTTCTCAACTTCATTAGAAAGACAGGGAATAATTATGAGTGTCATAATGAATTGCCCTACCAGCAGTGACTGAAGGCAGTGTATCGCTTGCCTAAAGATTCATGAAAATACGTGCTTTGCCTGAGGAACTAGCCTGCTTTCTTCTGGTGTGTGACAGAAGCATCACATCTTCCTCCCCTGACTGTTTAATAGCATTTTCTATCAAACTAATTGCATGTGACAACTGGGCCCTCCCACACCTTTTTGTAAGGTAGATTTTGACCTTTAGCACCTGATCCTTTCGGAAAGGTCTGTCTTCCTCTAAACTAGGTTAGTTGGCAGTGAGTAGTAAGGACAAAGGCAAGATCTGGGAGGATGTTTAAGTGGGGTGCTCTGGCCTCTCTCTCCTCTTATGTTAAATGGATTGCCCTTCTTCTGCAAGTGAAACCTGTGCTGAAGTAGTTATCATAAGGTCTTAGCAGAAAGATGACCCTAGGCTTTTTTTTTCCTTTTTAAACCCAATTTAAGTGCAGATCACTACTGCCACTTGCAGCCCTGGGTGCAGCTGAAGTGCGCTTCTCCTCCCTCCAACCTTACCTGTGCCTTTACCACCCATTGTGCTGCTAAGGTGTACCAGGGAGAACTCTAACTGAGAGCAATTTAATTAGTCAAGAAGTTAAAACAAAACCCCAGATAAGAAGTTTGCTCCCTTTCTGGTCAACTTTTGATAGAATAAAGAACTTCAACACTTGGGGGGGAAAAAAGCCCAGTTCAGCCAGGAGTCCCCTAGCTTTATGTGCTGTCCCAGGCTAACTTCATCTTCCGGCTGTGAGCTTTGGAAGATTTAGAAAAGGAGCTCTTCACTATTTGAAGTGGCACTGATTTCCCGCTCAGGTACAGTTTATTATGACAGTCCGGACACCAGGGCTCTGTGCTACCATCTGTGCTTTTTCTTTTCTTGAGCATCCAGACGTAAGCCATGATGTAGCCAGTCATGAAGGCATCAAAACCAGCTCGGTGGATGCCCCCCTGCGAAGGGAGCTCCTGGGACTCCTTTTGCTTTCCTGCAGCACACGCTGCTTCAGTCTTGGGGCTGTCTGGGGGACTGGCTGAGGCTGCTCCTGAAGGGATCTCTGACTTCCCTTCCACTTGGTCACTGTCAGAGGTGTTTCCCTTGGCAGAAGGGCTCATGTCAGCACATTCTTCAGTGCTCCCCAGATCCTCTTCCCATCTAGCATGTGTGCTGGTGTCTGAGCTGGCCTCTGGTGCCATGGCAGTGGCGTTTTCCTCCTCCAGTGGCCAGTCATCATCGTTGGGTGTCATCTCCGCCGCCTCTGTAGCAGCTTCATAGCAGCTCTGCTTTCGCGGCGGTCCCTCCTCCCCATTCTGAACTATCTCCATTTCTTTCCCTAAGCTTTCCTGTTCAAGCACCTTTGCAGGTTCTTCCACGTTCTTCCGCCGCTTCCATTTGTGTTTGCGTTTCTTCCGCTTCTCTGAAAGCTTGTCGTCCTCGTCAATTATGAGGTCGATGTTATGCGACTGGGGACACTTCACCCCATTTGGACACCAGCCGTAGGCCTAAGGAGAAAGAGAGAAGTCTGCAGCCACTGGCCTCCTGGTTACAGCAGCCTATCACCGTAACACGGAGCAGAGGTCATTTTCCACTCTACTCGAGGGCTCGTGAGGCTGTGCCTGGAGCACCGTGTCCGGAGCACCGTGTCCAGTTACAGCCCCACGGCGCAGGAAAGGAATTGACAGACTGCACTGAGCGCAGCGGGGAGCTGTCACGATGGAGCACACAATGTACGAGAGGCCAAGGAAGGCCTTGGGTTTGCTCACCTGTAAAAGATGAGGCTAAAGGGACAGGACGTACCTGATTGCTGGCAGCAGCTACCTAAAGCAGAGGTTATGGACAAGATGGGGCTGAGGAAGTGGTAATGGGAAATTCTGACGATCAAGCAGTGGAACAGGGGCCTGGAGGGTTTTGTAATCTGTCCCTAAACATGCTGAAAATTCACCAAACTCTGTCGCAACTCTGAGAGGCCGCGAGCAACTCTGAGGTGGTGATTCAGTAAGAAAATTCCAGAGGTTTTCCCAACTGATGCTGTTCTGTGACAGTAATGTCAGCGGGAAGAGCTCCTTTTTCCCCTGAAGCATCTGAAACCAGCTGTGACGGGCTTTTTGCTAACTGCTGTCACAGCGCTTGGACCTGAGGTGCTGTGGGTCACACCGTGCTACGGTCCCAGAGGCTGCGCACAGGTAATGCTTTCTGTATCTGGGATATGGGAGAGGGAAGAGGAGGCATTTCTTGCTCAGAAGACGAACCAAACTCGCTTAGAACTTACAGCCCTTCCAAGACAGCAGGGGGTACTGTAACACACCATCTGTTTATTTAAGGCTGCATTATCTTTTTGAATCTTGGCTTCTAATGTAACCTGTGAAATTCACTGCCTCACAACAGAGCGTGCTGTTGCCTTTTCAGTTCCAAAGCCACACAAAGCCTGAAAATCTTCCCTGTATCGTGAAGCAAGCAAGTAGAAGCTCCCAGGTGCCCTCCTACCACCTGCTCTGGCCACGTGTGGCTTTTTCCACAGAGCCAGGTAGGAAGCAGGGATTCACGTTACCTACCGAAAATTTCTCACAGACAGGCACGTTATTTGCCCCTCCCACACTGTGGCTTGCTTCTTCCAGAGAGCAGTGCCGATAGTCAATGTAGTGGGACATGTTCTCAGGGTAGTTGCAGAACTCAACGGTGAGGTGCTGGCTGCTGGAGTCCCTCAGCTTGCAGTTCTCCCGCTTGCTGGAACACACAAGAGCACGCAGGTAACTCAAAGATACCCCAGGGCAGAGCTGGTGCAAACACGTTGCTCTGCACCAACTTTCAGCTCCTCTCGTTTCTTGCTCTTGAGCTCTAGCTCTGGTCTGACAGCCTGCTGCAAAGAAAGTCAGCCCAGGGAACAGAAATTTAG
This sequence comes from Anser cygnoides, assembly GCF_040182565.1. NCBI lineage: Eukaryota > Metazoa > Chordata > Aves > Anseriformes > Anatidae > Anser > Anser cygnoides. The sequence goes on along the minus strand of NC_089880.1, from coordinate 23,662,090 downwards.
TAAGTCGTCCCATCTGTGCTGATTTAAATGCTGTTTCCCTTCATGCCTAAATGCAGGCAGGGACAACAGTGTCCTTGGTGAAGCTATGGGAGAGGGGGACACCTCTCCTGGTGTTAAATATTAAGGGCAGTAAGATGTGTTAGTCCTGGTGATGTTAATGGACAAAGAGGAAATGCCCGAGGAGTTGCAGTGTACCTAGCAACCACCACCCAGACACATCAAACCTGGGCAACGTAGACAACAGAGAAATGCTTTCCATCTCATGAAAAAACAACTATTTTGTCCCAACGGCTGGCTAAAAGGCCCAAAAGCTTTGGAGGTAACTAGATCTGCAGGTTAAAACATTTTTAAGAGACCCATTTTAAAAGTGTTTTCATCCTGTCAGGAAAAAAAAAAAGAAAAGTATTTTTATGTTTGAGAAGAACCATCTTGAATATTTTCGGACCTATCAAAATGGCATTTCCTGATACAAAACAGCCACTAAAATACCATTTCTGCTCTGCACACGGTGTGACTTTGGTTTAGCAGATTCAAGGGGTTGTACCACTGCCAGGGCCTTGTTAAACTGTGCGCTGAGTGCAGAACCGGGGCCCAGACTGACACACAGAACAGACGCTGCTGCTTCTAACTTGTTCACCTGGAAGATACCCTCGGAGCTGAGGGCAGGAAGCAAGACAAGAGCCTTGGAACAAGAGCAAACCTTTGCTTGGAAGCAAGTGATGGGAGTTGGAGCCTGCTGCAAGTGAGAGTCTCACACGAAGGACTTGTGGCAGGGCTAGTCAGCGTCAGGAGACAGGGAGGACCCCCCTTGCTACGTAACCTGACTTACAGAAGGCTCTGCAGGCACAGCCCTGCTCCCTCGCTGAGTTAATAGGGAATCTGCTCTGTTCTGCCTGTGTCCCTGCTGGCATCCCTGTGGCAATGCTGGACCAGGGCCACACGGTGAATCAACTTGTTTTCAGTCAAATAAGGTTAAATGAGGTCACTGTGGTTTAAACTACTGCCAGCAGAACACTGAAATCCTCTTTCCACTGCTGCCCACTGAACAGTGAGTTACCAGCTGCACCTGTACGCACTCAGCACCCATCCTAGAAATGGGAAGCACAGAAGGGCAGTCTTCAGTCAGTGAGAAAACACAAATACTTAAATCCTTTGCCTGGAAAAAATAAACCGAGCGCTGACCCCCTCTTTCACCCCAAAGCTTTAAGTACTGGTGTGCCACTCACCACTTCTTGAAAGCATACTCCAAGTAGGATGCCACAAAGCGGGTCTCAAACTCCGAAGCATATTTGGTGTCGTATATTCCTGCTGGAAACATTTCCGAGAGGTCAGCAGTAAAAGTGCCGAGGTTGTCTGGGAGGTGAGCGTAGAAGCACTGGTACAGGAAGACCAGGTCAATCAGGCCGTTATGGAGAACGAGAGGCTTTTTCGCTCGTATGAGTTCCAGGAAAAAAGTCCGAACGCTCTGGCTCTGGTTCTCATTGCCCTGAAAGAAGAGGGATTAGTCAACAAGCCTTAGCACACTGACGTGCTTTCACACCAGAAATCCTCAGGGCCTGTCATAGCAGTGTAGTGCCTACAGCCGTGACCTGCTCTGACTAAAGAAACGCACAAATAATTGAAAGAGCAGCTGCAACAAGTGAGACTGGATATAAAACAGGAGAGAGGTAAGAAGGATACGCTGCATTCAAGTTCCTTTTTTGGGCCTAACTTCACATAACAGACATGGAAATGAGGCTCCTGGGGAACCAGAACCTCCCCAGAAGCCTGGAGGAGAGCATGCTGAGGCATACGAAGGCGAGTCAGCTGCGGAGCAGGGACACACAGGAAGGATGAGGACGAGGGCGTGCGCCCTGGCCGCGGTTCCGTACCTTGTCGTTGCCCTTGTGGTAGGGGATGCCCTGCGAGTACTGCTTGTTGAAGTCGAAGCCGTGCTGCACCAGGAACTGCACCGACTGCGGCTCCACGACGTACTCCTCCGTGCAGAGCAGCGTCAGGTTGTACACCTGGCACAGGTACGTGTGCTCGGGCTGCGGAGGGAGCAGAGGCTCAGAGCCCCCCGCACGCACCCAGGGGAGCCGGGGGCGGCTCGGAGGGGCCGCGCACAGCGCCGGGCCCCGGCCCCGCTCCCGGTGCCCAGCGGCCGCCCCCGTTACCTTGCCGGGGAGCTGCCTGAAGCAGGCGACGCCCAGGGAGAGCACGGAGCGCGTCCGGGCGGCGCTGCACACGGCTCGGTACCGCTCCTCGATGCACCTGCGGGCGGCGGGAGGCTACTGCCGGGGCCCGGCGCCCCGAAACCCCGCCGGGGGGGGGCCGGGCGGCGCCCCGGGGGGAGGGAACCGGGCCCAGGCCCACCCCCGATACCCCCCAGTATCTCCCCGGAACCCCCCGGAACCTTCCCGGTACCCCCCGAAGATCCCCCGGAGCCCCCCCGTACCCTCCGGAGCCCTTTTATCCTCCCGGTACTCTCCCGAATCCCCCCGGTGCTTTCCCGGTGCCCCCCGAACCCCCCCGGTGCCCTCCCAGAACCCTCCAGAGCCTCCCCGGTGCCCTCCGGTACCCTCCCCTGAAGCCCCCCTGGAGCTCCCCCGGTACCCCCCGAGCCCGCCCGGGACCCCCCCGGTGCCCTTCGTAGCCTCCCCGGTACCCCCCAGAGCCCCTCAGTACCCTCCCGGTGCCCCTCGGTAACCCCCGGAGCCCCCCCGGTGCCCCCCCGGCCCCACTCACGGGCTCAGCAGCGCCTTCCTGGCGCCCAGGCCGCTCAGCTCCTGCGGGGACACAGCCGTCAGCGGGCCCGGCCGCCCACCGGAGCCCTCCCGCCGCCTCCCCCCCCTCCCCTCACCGTGTCCACGGCGACGAAGGTGGCGGAGCGCAGCGCCAGCACCATGCAGGGCCACAGCTCCGCGAAGTTGTCGCTCTGCACGTCCACCACCGGCACCCGCCGCGACATGGCCGCCGCCATCACGGCCGCCCTGGGGCCTGGCCCGTTGAGGCTGTCCAGGTGCCGCCCGCTCCCGCCGCTCGCCTCGCTCGGCGCCGCGCCCCGTGCTGGGACCCCTTTAATATACCCCCTTTCCTTCTAACGCCTTCTTTTTTTTTTTCTCCGCTTTCCAAAGCCGAATTTTGCCTTAAATTTAGTTTTTGAACTGACAGGCGTTTAGCTGGGGCAGCCCCGCAGGGCCTTGTGGTGCGGCCTCTAGGACCCGTGGGAGAAGGGGCGGGGATAACCTCCCCCTCCTCCCGCTCCGCTCTCTGATTGGCTCCGCCGCGCCATGAGGCCACGCCCCCTCCCCGCAGCCTCCTGTAGACGGGAGGGCGCGAAGCCTCTCCCCCGCGCCCGGCTGCGATTGGCTGCGGCGGGGCAGGCGGGGCTCTGATTCGTCCCCGCGCGGGGGCGGGGCTGGGGGGTGTTTTCCCGGGAAAAACGCACGTGGAGCCCCCCGGCCCCGCCATGGGCCCGCTGCGGGCCGCGGCCGCCCGGGGGCTCCGGAGGGGCGGTGGCGGCGGCAGGGGGGCGGCCCCCGCGGCCCGGGAGGGCACCAAGGGCTCAGCGGCCCGCGGAGGTGCCTGCACGGCGGGGAGGCTGCGGGGAGCCGGGGGTGGCTGGGGGCGGGTAGCCCGGTTTGTGCCCGCTGTCCCCTCCGGGGCTCGGTGTGGCCGCGCCCCGCGGTGGTTTGTGGGGGGGGTCCCGGGGGTGCTGTGCCGGTACACGCACACACACACCCCGGTCTTTTCTCGCGGCCCTGCTGCGCCCTGATCCCGCGGTGCTCTCCCAACAGGGCGCCCAGCTCCGCCAGCCGCGCTGCATCTCTTCGGGGACCCCGCTGAGGTGGAGGCGCTGCGGGGCAGCCTGCTGGCTTGGTACGACGAGTGCAAGCGGGACCTGCCCTGGAGGGTGCTGGTAAGGGCAGGCAGAGCTGCCGTAGCGGGGAACCCATCCCTTTGCCCCGAGGGAGTGATGCTGACTGCGGTGTCTTTGTCGAGGCGATGCTTTCCTCAACTGCATGAAGGTTGGGGGGGGGGGGGGTGGGGGGTGGAGATGGGATCGTGCTCCAGCTGTCCCGGTAGTTTTGTGATGGGTTGTCTGTGGTCAGGTACCCAAGTGTGAACGGTAACGTGGGGCATAAGGTGGTAGGAGCCATGCTTCTTAGTCTCTGAGCCTGAGCACTTCTCACTTGATCCAGCTGTCTTCTGAACACTTTTTACTCCTGCCTTTGGTATCCTACAGCAGTCAAAAGGGTTTTCTGCTGTTGCTTTAAGCCTGCCAAGTGCTTTTGTTACAGCTCTTACCGGCTCTGTGCTAGGCCTGGCGAAAGGTGGTTTGACAGCGATCGGGGGGCCAGGGGTGGGCGTCAGCTTTACAGCAGCGTCTGTCTGAGTAGTGCTGGGAGCTGCAAGGCTCTCCTGTGACGTTTAAATCTGACGTTGCTTGATTAACCGCAAATCAGAACTTCTGGGCACTTAGGGAGAAAGATTTTTTTAGGCTCCTATATAGCATTCAAAACACGCCATAGGCAATTTTATTCCCTATGCAGCCCCCCCCCGTGGTGTGGTGCTGTGTCCCTGTTTCTTACACTCATTTTGTTCCCCTTTCAGGCTGTAACTGAGCCAGATGTCAACAGACGGGCATATGCAGGTAAGGAGCAGGGGCTGCACCCTGTGTTATTACTGACCTGGGTGTACAACATGGCCTTCTGAAGGTCTGTGGCTTCAGCTCCCATCCTTACAACAAGCTGCTTGGGCCCCTGATGTGGCCACAGGAGCCACCAAGCCCCACTCGCGTGGCTCTGGGGAGTCTGAGAGCCAGCCTTGGGCCTGAGGGAGCTCCTGTGGGACAGCACGTGGGGATGGGGCCTGGTGGGCTGGATGCTGCTGCGGTGCTTGTAACTGGTACTAGTACTAGGGTGGCCGCAGCCCGTGCTGTGAGGGGTGCGGGTGGCGTTGGCACCTCTGCTCTGACCCCTGCATGCTCCCGGCAGTGTGGGTGTCGGAGATCATGCTCCAGCAGACGCAGGTGGCTACGGTGATCGACTACTACAACCGCTGGATGCAGGTGAGTGCTCCTCACGGAGTGCCCACAGGTCCCTGACTTGGAGCCCCTCTCCTCTGCCTGTGGCAGACCCCCAGGGGCAGAGCACGGCTGCGCTCGTCCCTCACTTGCCACCTTCCCCCTGCTCTGCAGAAGTGGCCGACGCTGCAGGCGCTGGCAGAGGCGTCGCTGGAGGTGAGCAGCGCTGGGGCTGGGTTCTCTCCCTGCCCTCGTGGCTCTTTCCATGCCCAACCTAACACTGCTCTGTGTCTCTTGGGGCAGGAGGTGAATGAGCTGTGGGCAGGACTCGGCTACTACTCACGAGGAAAGCGCCTGCAGGAGGCAGCGAGGAAGGTGCTGGGGCATTGGGCATTTGGGTGGGTGCTGGCTCGTGCCTGCTTTGCCTCACTGGGGCTGTGAGCTGCTGGCACGAGGCTACGTGGCTGGGATCCCTTGTTATCGTGGGACACGTGTGCGCACTCTGCTCAACTGCCCCTGGCTGCCCTGTCTCCCAGGTGGTGTCCGAGCTGGCTGGCCAAATGCCCAGGACAGCTGAGGACCTGCAGAAGCTTCTGCCAGGGGTGGGCCGATACACGGCAGGAGCCATCACTTCCATCTCCTACGGGCAGGTGAGAGCTGCCGGTGTCCGGCGGGGACACATCTCCCCTCGCTGCCACCCGGCCCCGCTCCTGGCCAGGTCCTGCTGCTGGGCCTGGCGAGCTGGAGGCTCCCTCAGCTTTGTTCCTGGCTCTCCGTGGCTTTGTGATGCAAGTGGTAACCCCTGCCTCTGGTTGCAGGCGACCGGCGTCGTGGATGGGAACGTGATCCGCGTCCTCTGCCGCCTGCGCTGCATCGGCGCTGACTCCAGCAGCCCACCCGTCATCGACCGCCTCTGGTAGGGGAACACTGAGGGATGTGTGGTTGTGCTTCTTGGTGGCCGAGGGCAGGATTTTTTGGGAGCTCAGCCTGCAACAGGGGGAGGCCAGGGGTGCAGGAGCTCTTGGGAAGCTCAGGAGAAAGGACCTGCGTGGCCTCTGCCTACATGGGAGCATCCTCCCTTGCAGGCAGGAGCTGCAACTCCTGCAGTTTTTGGGGGGGCCCCTGCACGCAGAGCCCCGTGCCCCTCACTGCTGTTTCTTGCAGGGCCATGGCCAATGCCTTGGTAGACAGGAGCCGCCCGGGGGATTTTAACCAAGCCCTGATGGAGCTGGGGGCGACCGTGTGCACGCCCAAGGCGCCGCTGTGCGGGGAGTGCCCCGTGAAGCAGCACTGCCGAGCGAGGCTCAGGGTAGGTACGGCACCAAAAACTGTTCCCTCGCAGCCTGCTGGGGGCTGCCAGCTGTGTCCCCTCCCTGCAGGTGGAGAAGGAGCTGGCCTTGGCCTCTCGGAAGTTATTGGGAAAACTCCCCGTGGTGCCTGATGTCGAGGACTGCGGTAAGCTCCTGGGTCGATCCTGGTGGTGGCTCCGGGCCTGGGCCCCACGGCGACCTTTGTGTTGGTGTTTGCAGGTGTCGGGGGCTGTCCCTTGTGCCCCTCAGCCGCAGAGCCGTGGGACAGCAGCCTGGGGGTGACCAACTTCCCCCGCAAAGCAGCAAAGAAGCAGCCGCGGGTGGAGCAAACGGCCACGTGCGTGCTGGAGCGTAGGGGCCGCCGCGGGGCCCTGGAGTACCTGATCGTGCAGAGACCCAGCTCGGGTACCCAGACCGGTGGGAGGGGGACAAAGGCACTTGGGCAGAGCAGCCTGGGAGCGCTGGGGCCGGGAAAGGAGCCTTGTGGGCTGTGAGAGGCTCAGCACCCCTGGATGCGCCTCCTGCTGGCTCATGTCCCTGTTGTCCCCTCTCCCCAGGGCTCCTGGCCGGGCTCTGGGAGTTCCCCAGCGTCCCGCTGGCTCCGGGTCTGCAGCAGGAGCAGCAGAGGGAGGTGCTGGTGGATCACCTCCAGGCGTGGGCAGGGCAGCCTGTGGCAGCGGGGAGCTTGCGGTTCATCGGGGAGGTGAGCGTGGGGTATGGGGCAAGCCCCACATGCTCAGCCATGGGACATGTAGCACGGGAGGAGGGTTCCTGTCCCCTGCTGTCACCCCTCCCAAGCCCTGCCCGGCTCTTCAGGGCCCTGGCAGTGTGCTTGTGAGGCAGCTGAGCAAGTGGTGCGTCCCCTGCACGCTGCCAGTTTGCGTCTTCCCATCCCCTTGCAGGTTGTCCACGTCTTCTCTCACATCCACCAGACCTATGTGGTCTACTCCCTGTCCCTGGACGGGGACGTGACCCTGGACCTTGCCTCCTCCCCGTCCCGCTGGGTCACAGAGGAGGAATTCCGTGCCTCGGCTGTGTCCACGGCCATGAAGAAGGTGTTTGGGGAGAGCTGGGACTTTCCTCCCCTCCATCTCCTGGGGTCCTGAGAGCACCTCTGGTACCCCACTAACCCCTGCAGGGACATCCCAGCTCGTTGACGTGGGTGCTGATCAGCTCTGGGCTCTCGTGTGCTCCTTTCAGGTGCTGAGAGCGTGTGAGCGGCAGCGCGGGGAGGAGAGTGGCCCTGCCAAGGTGGGTGTGTAGGAGCCATCCTGTGCTGCTGTGGGCAGGGGGGATTTGCCTGGCTGGCTTTGTCCCTGGAGGCCCCCGACATCAGGATCCCCCCCCCGCCTTGTTCCCTGCCACTTACCCCAGAGGGGTCCCCTGGGGGTCCCTGGGGTTTGGCTCAGCCCCGGCACCTCTCCTGCAGGGCTCCAAGCGGAAGCGGGGGGCGAAGCCAGGGGCAGCGGGCAGCACCCGCCCTGGGACACAGCTCTCCCTCCGCACCTTCCTCCGGGCTCCGAACCCGCCGTGATGCCTTCCGCGATAGCTGGGACCACCCGGCACCCACACCGTGGTGAGTCTGCAGGGGGGTGTAGGGTGGCAGCCTCCACGCTGCTGCGGGTCCCACCGTGGCCCTGTAGAGGTCTCCTGTGCTTCCTTCCAGCCCCACGGCCACCAGCACGTCACCCTGCCTTCACAAGGGGACCAGCGTGCTGCTGGATGTGACCCGGAGCCGGGCTCGCCTTCCCTGCTCGGCTGAAGCCCTCGTGAGCAGAGGAAGGATGCGGCCACAGCTGCCCCCACGCCCTGGCACACGTCTGCAACTGGGCCACCAGCCAGCGCCTGGGGCTGCTGCTGTACCCTCATGCCTCCCGTAGCCCTTTCGATATTTGTTTTTACTGAATCTAAGCCACGGGCTTTCTAATAAATCTCAAAAGGTGGTGTTTTTAAATTTTTAAGTGATTTTCTGCCTCTGCTGCAGTGTGGCTCTGCTACGCTGAGGCTGCTGGTGGTTGGATACGCAGGTGGCTGGCAGGACCCGTGTCTGGGCTGCGAGAGAGCGGTGTCCTGGCTATTGCACCCATGCCCCTGGGTGCCACCAGCCCCTCCACTCCCAGATAAGGCACCCAGAGCACCTCTCCTGGGAGGTCAGCCCTCCCGCAGCAGGACACCCCCTGGGTCCTGGGGGATGTATGAGAGGGGCAGGTGGCCTCATCCTAAGGGACCACAGGACTGGGGACAGACTCCTTTGGGCACTGGGAAGGGCCCTTTCATCCTCACCTGGCACTGAGCAAATCTTAAATAGGAGAAGAAAAAGTTATGATCATCTCTCAGGTTAACTCTTTAATTTAGGTGACAAAGAGGCAGTCGCTTTCCCTGTTCGGGGGCTGACGATGCTCTGGGTGGTAAGTGGTGGTGAGCTGCAGTGTCCATAGCGCTCTCCTCATCCCCCCACGTGGGGTTGTTGTGCCAGCAGTGCTCGCAGCCATGCTGCAGGCACAGGTCTCATTAGATTCACATGAAATTAAGGCAGAATGCTATTAATGTAAGGCTGATAAATCAGTGGGAGCCCAAGGAAGGGGAGGAAACCTCCATCCCGGGGAGTGCTCAGAGCCCCACTGGACCTGGCCCCAAGCAACCTGCTGCTGCACTGGTGTTGTTGGCGCGGGCTTGTGCTGGAGACCTCCCTTGGTCCCTGCCAACCTGGGCTGTGCCAGGTGCCCGCTGGAAGCCCTACAGCGGCGTATTGGCCCAGGGCTGGGATGGAGAGAAGGGGAGCTGCTGGAGGAAGGCTGCCTCTACTGCCGCTGGTCCATATAGACCTGCACAGCTTTCCACAGCGCCCGAATATTGCCTTCCCCGAAGCCAGGAGCTCCCCGCCGGTCAATGAGCTCCAGGAAGAAGGTTTCCTCGGAGAAGATGGGATGGGTGAAGATCTGCATCAAGTAATTCCGGGAAGGGCTCTCTGTGGCGTCAGTGCCCGGCCTCTCATTCTCCCCGGGCACCGTGGTGTCCAGCAGGATGCCCAGCTCTGCCAGCGTGCAGGGGTCTTGCCCGGCCCCTCGGATCTCTTCCTCCTTGCCCACCTGGCTGTAATAGGTGGCGGGGGGCATGAAGAACCGCACGCCGGCCTGCCGCAGGGCCCTGGTGGCGGAAACAATATCCGGCGTGCGGAGGCCGACGTGCTGGATCCCGGCCCCGCCGTGCTGCGCTAGGAAGGTGTCGACTTGGTTCGGGCTGTCCTCGGAGAGGGACTCGGCGAGGACAAGCTTGCAGCTGGGGGCCGAGGAGCCCTGGGCGCTCTGCAGGGCGAGGAGGAGCATGCCGACCCCCTGCCCGCCCAGCACGTAGCCCTCGGCCAGCCTCTCCTGCGGGCTCAGCAGGAAGCGCTGGAAGCCGAAGCAGCGCTGGTACCAGTCCAGAGCTGCCCGCGCGCCGCCCCGCGGGCAGACGTAGGTGATGTGGTCGAAATCGGTGATCTCCACCCTGTCCCCCGCCTCGCGGGGTGCTCCCCGCACGGTCTGGAAGCCGGGCAGGAAGGGTCCCCGGTAGCGGGATCGGTCCAGCAGGGTATGGCTGATGTTGCCCACCACGGACCTCACCACGCCGTAGGTGACGGAGCCGCCGTCATCGCTCACCTCGGTGGGGGGCACGGGCACGGAGCACCCCCGGCCCTGCAGCCGCTCGCAGAGCCCCGGCACGTCCTCCACCTCGAAGCAGACGTTGGAGGCCGTGCCCAAAGCGGGCTGGGGGTCCACATCATAGAGGAAATCTCGAGAGGAGGCCCCGGATGGTGCCAGATGCTGGTTGAGGAGGAAGACGGCGGCTCCCCGGCGCAGTGCCAGCTGCCTCACCCGCGGCGTCTCCCGCACGGCCACGGGCTGGAAGCGAAAGGAGGCAGCCAGGTCCTGGGCCCAGCCCTGCCTGTAGGGCACGTGGAGGGAGACGAAGCACGGGCGGCTCAGGGAGGCTGCCATGGCCTGGGCATGCTGCGGGAGGATGGCGGGGGTTAGCGGGGGCTCGCCAGCCGCGGGAAGGGGCTGTTCCCCCACCGTGCACGGAGCCCAAGTGCACTTGCGTGCATCCCTCTGCAGCCGTGTGTCCCTCAGGGGTGTCGCAGGGAGGCTGGGAGGGTTTCGGGGGGACAGCCTGTACCAGCGGCTGGAAATGCAGCGGGCAGATGGGGGGACACGGGACGGGGCAGGCTCCATCTGAAAGGCTCCTGCTCCAGGCGTGGGGCAGTGACCTTGCCCTAAAGTCACGGCGGGGGGCAGGCATGGGGCGCTGCGGAGAGCAGCCTGTGAGACTGGGGGGAAGTGGGGGGTAGGGGATGAAAGATGTGCCCCCACAGCGGCACACAGCACGAGCACCCCGCTCCTAACCCCGGGGGCTGTGCGGTGCGCTGGGGAGACCCGCGCGCATATTCCTCCCCCCCCAAAAAATAAAGGGGTTTTTCCCCAGAGATCCCCCACCCCGATTCCCCGCTGGGGCTGACATGCGGAGCCCCCAACCCCGGGCTGAGCCCCCTCTTTAACCCCCCCCCCAAGCCCTCCCCGGGGCCAGCCCCGGCTCTCCCCGCGCACGCCGCCGGCTCACCGGGCTCCGAGCGAAGGGGACGCCGGGGCAGCGGCCTGGCCCGCCCCGGGGCGGTGCGGGGAGCCGGGCCCTCCTCCCCCGCCGGGGCTGTCCCCGTTCCGCCGCCCCCCTGCCGTGCCCTGTCCCCTCGGCACCGGGTGGCTGCTGACAGCCCCGATCCTCCCCGGCCCCCCCGTTTTGTCCCGGGGTCGCCCCCCCCCCCCCCCCCCCCAGCGCCGTCCCTCCCAAGCCCGTTCCCCACGTCCCGATGTCCGCGCGGCGCTGCCCCAGCTGTGTTTATGTCTGCTGCCCTTCCCCGGCTTATCGTGTTTTTGTACAGATCCCCCGGACGATAAACTGCTCAAATATTTGCGGAGATGTCAGTGTGGGGCCGAGGCGGCGAGCAATGCGGTGTGGGGTTTTTTTTAGCGGGGGGGGGACGCTCCGGCTCCGTACACCCCTGGGCAGGAGGTGCTTGGGGCTGCTACACTGGGGGACCCTGGTGGCCCTACACAGCTTGATGGTCAATATGCGACACGAGAGTGGCCACAGCCCAACGGGGTGGCCCCCCCAAAGCAAGGCGAGGAGCCCCGGCACCCCCAGGATGCAGGGCAGGCTTTTTGGGGCCCCCGTGGTGCCAGCGGGGCGAGCGGTGCCCTTGGCAGTGCCACCCAGCCCCGTTTGGCACGGCAGTGGTTTTGGAGCCGCGTGCCTGGCTTTTTGCTGTGGCACCCGCTGTGTGAGCTGAGCACCAGGCACCGCTTTGCCCTGGCACGGCTGGGGCTCAGCTGCGGCAGCAGGGCCTGGTGGGGACAGAGCGCGCCTTGTTGCTGTCCCCAGGCAGGCGGCGGGGGCCGGGGAGCATCCCCCCTGCTGCAGCCGGGCGCTTCTCCTCCCTCCTGGGCGGAGAGAGTGGTCAGGAGATAAAAGGGAGGAAGGGGCCAGCTGGGCACTGCCGAGAGCTGGGAGCTGAGGTCTGGCCAAAGGACAGCAGCGAGGACAACTGCGGTATTGAGGGCTCGTTCTCGGGGGGGGGAGACGGCTGGGGATTAGGGACATCCCTCCCATCAGGACCCCATGTCCCCCCCACCCCTTCCCCAGGCTGTCCCCGGAGCCCCACATCCTCCCCCTGCCCATAATACATGCTGGATCGTGGTGGGATGGGGCACACTGTGGTGAGGGCAGGGCTAGGGGGCTGCAGGAGGAAGGGTGAGTAGGGCAGATACTGGGGGGCAGAGGAGTTAAAGGGTCTGTGTAACCCCTCCGCCCTTGGTGGGGTGCCAAGAACCTTCAAGGAGGCCTGAAGGTTAAACCGTCCCCCTCCCTGCGGCTGGGGTGAGGGGGCTGCCTGGCTCCCCAAACCAGCCCCCGGCTTGGCTTTTAGGGTCAGCAAGGCAGAGGAGGTCTCTGGGGGAAGCGGGGCAGTCCCCACATGCAGGCACAGCCCCGGCGTGGGGGCACTGACACCCTGTTCCCCCCCCCCCCAGCTCCCCGCCAGCGCCGGCATGGGGCTGCTGGTGCTGGCCCTGGCCTCCTGGCTGGGGCTGGCCTTGGCCTCCGAGGGAGCGACCAACGGCAGCCGGCTGTGCCGGGAGGCCCCGGCATGGCAGATCAACGGCTCCAGCCCCATGGCGGAGGCGGCGGGGCAGGTGACGGTGGTGGCCCTGCTCAAGGCCAGCTGACACTTCTGCCTGCGGCAGGCCCACAGGTGAGGCCCGCTTCCCCCCCCGCCAGCCCCGCCATTTCGGGCCACGGTATGGCGGCCTCCCCTCAGCTCCTCCTTCCCCGCAGCCTCGGGGGCCTGCAGGAGAGGCTGTCGCGGCAGGGCATGGCCGACGTCCGCTACATGATCGTCAACGAGCAGGCGCCGCTCTCCCGCGCCATGTTCGGGGAGCTGCAGCGCCAGGCGCCCCCGGGTGTCCCCGTCTTCCAGCAGCAGCCGCAGGAGCCCGACGTCTGGCAGCTGCTGGGGGGGGACAAGGACGACTTCCTCGTCTACGACCGGTGAGCCCCCCCATCCCCTGGCTGGGCGTCAGGAGGGCTCCCCCGCAGGAAGGAGGCCTTGTGGGGTTGGGTTCACCGCCCCTGCCCGTCCCTGGGTCTCCCTCCTGTGCAGCCCCCATAGCTCGTCCCCTGCTCTGCCCCGCAGCTGTGGCCGCCTGGCTTTCCACATCCAGCTGCCCTACAGCTTCCTGCACTTCCCCTACGTCGAGTCGGCCATCCGCTTCACCCACAGCAAGGACTTCTGCGGCAACTGCTCCCTCTACCCCAACAGCACCCACGAGGTACGGAGCCGTGGGTGCCACAGGTCTTCATCGCCAGCTGGGAGGAAAGCTTGCTGCAGGGAGCAGGGGGCTGGTGGGGGCTGAAAGCTGGAGAGGTGCAGAGGGGCACTGCGTGAGGAGGAGGGGGCTCGTGGGGTTGTGGCAGAGGTCTGTAACAGCTGGCCTGGAAGAGCTAACTCGGGCTATTGGCCTGAAAAAAGAAAGGGGCAGGCAGTGGATGCAGAGGTGGCATGCTCGCAGCAAAGCACATAGCTTTGGGCTCAGCAGCGGGTGATCAGTCCCTTCCTAGAGGAAAAATCCACCCAGAAACATTGAATGCAAAGCCCCTTTTCTGGCTCAGGAACTCCCTTGAGCACAGCCAGCTTGAACCAAGGGATGTATGTAAAGAGATTTGTTCCCCGTGGGCTCCGGTCTCCCCTGCCTGCCCTGGGTCCTGGCTAGAGAGCCATGGATCTATCCCATGCCCATTTCTGCAGGGTGGGTGCTGTTCTGCTTTCACACCGTCTCTCAGGTATGCTTGCAGGCTTGCTGCGGGGCTGTGTGTGCATTCCCATAACACACCAGCCCTTGTGTTATTTTCCCCAGGCTAACAGTACCATGGAGGTCCCTGCAACCCCAAGCCCGCTTCCTGAACAGGAGGAGAAGGAGTCAGAGGCCCCCATCCACCACCAGCACAAACCCCTCCATCCTCACCACCACGCAGGCAGCAGCGAGAGAGCCCCAGACCCCAGCAGGGACCGCAGGCCTGCTGCCCATGCTCACCACCACCACGGAGATCATGGCCAGCCCCATCCCAAGGGGCAGAAGCAGGAGGGACGCGATCCCTAAGCCAGGCTGGGCAGATCCCTAAGCCAGGCTTGGCAGCCTTGCAGAACCCAGTAGCGTGCACAGCGTGCCAGCTCGCTTCCCAAAGAGGCGTTAAAGGACTCGCTTCAGGCCACTGGTCACCAGCAGCGCTGGTGTGACAGCCCCCTCCAGCATCCCCCCTGTGGGTCATGTTTCCACCCTGTGACCAGGGATGAAAATCCCCCTCTGACACCCAAAGGTGCTGCGCTCTTGGCCACGGGACTCAGTTCTGACCCTTCCTCTGCCGCCTGCCTCTCCGTGCTCAATGAAGCCCGTGGTGCAAACCGGGACGTCCCCGGTCACGGCGGGCCGACACCGCACGGAGCAGCAGGGCAGGGCTGGAGGGACCAGAGCTGGGTGCTGCCTGCCCGACCTGGCACCCATGGGTGCCCGTGGAGGGCCGGGGTGAGCCCAGAGGAGGGGGGCACTAGGAGTGGGCGCTGCTGGGTGGCTCCCCATGGCCCAAACCCCGTACCCCCATCGCTGTCGCACCCTGGGGACCCTCCGGGCCTTGCACACGGGTATGTGCAGTGGTGGTGGGCGGCCGCAAGATGGTGGCCTTGTCCCCTCTCAGAAAGCGAGGGGCTGCGACCAGGGTCCACAGCCCTGGGAGGACGGGGGTGAGGGTCCTGGGGGAGAAGCGGGGATGGGGACATCCAGGTTGTGAATAAAGCCTCTGTGAAGCGGACCCTGTCCGGTCTGGTCTCTGGGGGTGCCCCAAAAGGGTGGGGGGTCTTGCCCAGTGCTGGGGTGGCCCCAAGGCTTTCTCCCAGGACAGGAAGGAATTTGGGCCCCATAAAGTAGCGGCTGGTGGAGATTTGCGTTCCCCTGTGCTGACAAGGGGAGGTAAAGGGGCTGAAGACAGGAGAGCCCCATCTCCCCAACCCTCCTGGCTACCTCCTGCCCTGGGGCAGCAGGGTGGGAGCCCAGAGCTTAGTCCCCCCAAGGCAGGGCATTAACCACAGAGCCCTGCCCAATGCCCCCCCTCCAGCTCTCCATCTCCCCTCCAGGCCCCGCAGCCTGACTGGGGAGCGAAGGGGTGGCTTTTCTGCTTACATGGCTCCATGGAGCAAGAGCTGGGGTGGACAAGAGGTGCATTGGGGGCAGGTGGGTCAGGATCAGTCCATCTGTGAGGTCCCTGCTCCCTGGCTCTGTGTCACCCCCTCCCTTTTTCCTCCTCGTCCTCCCCCTTCCTCCTCTACCTGCTCCCAAGCAGCCCACAAGGGCACCTCTGTCTGCTGCTCCTGCCATCAATATCAAGGTTATCTTTTTCTTCTGGCAGCTGCTGTAATTGAAACAAAGCAGGCCGGGCCTCACGGGCTCCACTTCTCTCGCTCATTTTGCCGGTGCTGCTGAGACAACTAATTCATCTTATCGATGCCTGCTTGGCCTCTTTTCCACGAGATGAGGCAGAGCCCTCTCCCCACCGTGAGCATCCCGGGCAGCAAGGCAGCAGCAAAGCTCTCACTATCGACACACTTCGGCCTGGGGACGGGGCAGCAGCTCACTGCTTGGGTGACGTCCTGCGTGTCTGAGGAACGACCAGGGTGACACCGATGCTGCTCCACGTATTTTTGTCATCGAGGGCTGGGCCGTGGTGCCCCGGTGTCCGCGACTGGTCAGCCTGCTGCCTCGGCCCCGTGTGCTGCTCCTGCCTGGGATGGGCAGATCCTCTCGGGAGAGGGGGGAACAGCCAGTCCTAATGTCAACAGAGGCCTCTTGTGCAGCGATGCCGTGTCAAGAAGAGGAGTGGGTCCCTCCTCCTCCGCCCATTCATCTGGCAGCCGGGGCTGGCGTGCCGCCAGGCCGGGCTGCTTTGGAAACATTTCATTGAGGAGGCAGCTGAGCCTAGGAAAACAGAGCGAAAATACACAGAGAGATCGCTGTTGTTAGGGAAAATAAATGCAGGCCGACGCGTTTCTGACCCCCAAAGTCCAGCCCGGCCGGGCCCCGCTTGCCTCTACGGACTGGGGCTGCTGCTGCTGTGCGGGGATGGCATCTGCATGCCTCCATCGTGGGTTGGGAGCTGGGGAATGAGGGATGGAGCTTGCCCTGGCTTTGGCCAACTTGCTGACGTCCTTGGTGAGTGTGTCCAGGCTTGTTTCATTGTGGTGTTGCCCAAGGATTTGGGACAGAGCAGAGAAACAGCCGCAGAGAGAAGCCGGCCCTGGTGACCCATGTCCCTTGCATCACAATGGTGCTGGGGACTGATGAAGATGGAGCTGAGGACGTGTCAGACATGGCCCCCTGTGTCTGCCCCTAGCAGCACAGCACGGGTCCTGGCTGGGCTTGAAGCCACCAGCAGGATGGAGCCCAGTGCTGGGATTTCACAGGCCAGTAGCTCAGCATGCCCTGTCCCTTGTCTGCTGGCAGAGGGACAGCAGAGCCACCCCAAAATGTGGAGGCACTGCTCTGGCTTTTGGACAAAGGTGCATCCAGCAGACCTGCTGTTTCCCCCATAGCCTCTCTCCACCCTCCAAAGGCCTCCAAGTTTCTCCCCTGGCTGCTTGGTGCCCTACAGAAAACCCATCCCAGACATACCCTGCCAGCCACGCATGAGGTCTAACATACATGGGTTGGCAGCACTGAGCTGGGGTGGGTTGCTTCTGCTGTTGGATGAAAATCACACAATTACATGACTTTATTATTTTTGTTCTTAGCCACCCAGCCAACTAGTGTGCAGGATGCAGCCACCCAGCCCATCAGGCAATGCACCCATCGCAGGAGGCAGCAGTCGGTGCACGGGTGTCATGCCCCAACCTTCATGCAGGATGTGCTCCGCCACAGCTGGGAGAATTGTTCCCTGGTTAATTGCACCCCATCGTTAGCATTTTGGGGCTTCTCTTCAAGTCTGAATTTGGCCAGCATTCAGCCTCTTCTGCATTGTCTGCTAGCTTGCAGAATTTGTACAGATCTTCTCTCCTTTAAGGGTCTTTTTCTTCTCATCTTGAAAAAGTGAAGTTTGTTCAGTGTGTTCCCCACCCATTTAATTTTTCCCTTCTCTGCTCACCCAGAGTTATCTACATTTTAATTACCATTTGCAAAGTGTGTTAAAATGCAGAGGTTAAAAGGCTGGAGCAGGGCAAATGGGTTCTCGTGTGACCCATCTCCTGCTTTCTGCATGGGGAGAGATGGGGGCCCTGGAAAAACAGCTGTGACCAGGATGGGGTGCTGGTCCCTGTCTGCTGCATCCCTGCATCACGTTCATTTATTCGTGCTCATGTAGACACAAAATAATTTCTCGGTTATTTTAGCATTTCTAATTAACGGGAGGGAGCTTCAGCCATGGAGAGGGGGGGCAGTGTGAGGGGGTTGCTTTGTGCTGAGCTCGGTGGGGTTGGGGCCGGCAGCTGCGTGGGGCTGAGTAACTTTTTGGAGCGCTCAGTGCTTTTAGAACCTGCTGCGGCAGGCGAGCGTGTCTCCTGGAAGCAGAGGGTCTTCGCCCAGTGCCTCTCACGCACTTAATCGCTGGCCAACGCAGTAAATGCATTTGTTGGAAAGGTACAGAATCCTCCATGGTAAGGCAAAGGCTCAGCACTTCGCTGATCTTATGGGAACTGTGTAACGTTGGGGCGTGGAGAGGGAAAAACAGCTCCCCAAGAGCCAGAGCTCCCTGCTGGGGTATGGGGGGAGCTGAGGGCTGCAGGAACAGCCACACGTGTGAGCGGAGTCATTTCTGTGCCTAAATGAGTGTGAGAGCAGCCATCCCACACCTGATCTGAGACTTTGGCCCGTGTATGGGGAGAGGAGAGGGACCTTTCAGTCCTTGCACTTCTCTTTCGACTGCAGGGACAACTGCACTCACATCTAAAGGAGGTCCCTGAGGTTGTCGGTGCTAGAAAGTTTCATAAAATAGGTGGCTGGGTTGTGAAAACCGGCTTTATTAGAGTCCCTGCTGAAAGAGGAGCATAGCAATAACCCAACGCTAATGAGTCTGCGGAGAATCCACGGGGGATTCAAACAGTTTGATGGCAAAAGGCTCCAGCTCCAGCTTATACTTCGCTGGAGACCTTGCTAGGCAATGGAGAATCTAAAAATAGGGCTCAACCCCACGGGCAGCCACACCAAGGTATTGCTCCCCTCGCTTGTAGGGCCAATTATTTTGTGAAGCGAAGGTCTCTGCCCCTCCCTGGGCATCGGATCCGCAGGGATGTGAAGGGATAAATACCTGGGGCGATAGACCCTGCTGCTCCCAAGTGCATGGAGGCAGGGAGCCGTGGCTGGGTCGCTGCCCGTGTCCTTGCCCTCGCTGCCTCTGCTCCGAGCAGCACAGCATGGGAAGGGCAGAGGCTGCTCCCTTCCAGCGAGTGCTGGAGGCTGCGGCATGGAGCTTGGCTGCCGATAAACCCGGCCTTGGCTGCTTCGGAGCAGCAAATCCTCTGGGTGGCCTGAGCTGGAGCTTGGTAGCCGCCCGCACTCTGCTATCTAGCTCCTTTCCAGTCATTAATTGGCCATAAAGCTTCTGCTGCGCTTGCATCTCTTCATCTGTCGGCAGGGACTTTCCTGGTGCTCGCTGGGTCCTGCGAAGCGCTGCTCTTATCTCTGCAAAGCTCAGCCGGCGTTATCCATGTTACCGAGGGCACCACGTTAACTGTTCAGAGTCAAAGCAATGTCAAAGGGGCTCGGGAGCGTCACACAGAGGGAAAAACGCCCAGGGAAAGGCGGCGTTTGGGCTGGCGGCGGGGTTGGGATGTGGTGGGGAGGGAGGAGAGCAGCCACCCCAGGGGGTGCGTGTGCTGATGTGGGACTTCCCAGCGCTTGTCCTTGCCCGCCACAAAGCAGGCAGAAGTGTCAAAAGCCTGCAGGGAGCAGTGGGCATCTCGGCAGGATGCTGTGTTGGGGCTCAAATTCAGTTTGTGGCAGATTTCTTGCCCTGCAGCGCCTGCAGCTTAACCTGGACCTGTGACTGAGCTGACACCTAGAGACATTCCTGTGACACCCAGCAGGGCTCCAGCCCCTGCGGCTGTACATTTTCTAGCTGGGGACTCAAGCTAAAATGCTCTGCACGAGCAGTCAGTGTGTTGTTAATGACACCAACACCCAGCCCACAGCAGCTGGAGTCAGTGCATCATGGCATGGGGCACCCTTCCCAAATAACCTCAAACCCGGGAGGGAAACCGGGGCTGTTTGTGGCAGAGGCTCCGCAAAAGGCCAGGCTCATGAAAGTGTGGGGTGAATTCTTGATGTTGCTGGTTCCAGGCCTGTGAGCAGCATCAGGGACTGGGCGGGAGGCTGAGGTTTAGCCACGAGAAGACATCTGTCCGTGTTCTCCAGGGCAGGAGAAATCCCCTCTTGGACATTCGAGGCAGTAATGAAAGGGATAGGGAGAGATGGGGAGGAGTGGGAGAGCAACTGATGTTAGGTCGAAGAGGGAAAGGAAGAATAGATTGATTTGTCTTTGAAATAACACGGCAACCCCCCAGAGACTGACTGGCCAGCCACTGCCCTGACCTTGCTTTGATTTGAGCCTGGATGATACACGTATGCAGTGAGGAGTCAGCTCATTGGGAATGAAAAACATCCATGCTCGGGCTGAAGTTAAAAATCCTCTTTATTGGCACCGTCTGGGACTTGGCAAGTAAGGGCTGAGCTCTGTAAGGACCGGGCAGGCCGGGTGCTGTGTCCCAGTATCGTGCGGGCTCACTGGGAGGGCTTGCTCTGCCTTGGGGCAGGTTCCTGGGGAAAAGGTAAATGAGGCTGCCTGTTAGCACTGGTTATCTTGAACGGCAGCAAGGAGCACCTCAGCCTTCAAGGAAAACCTCTTCCTGCCCTTCATCGATTGCCATTACCGCTGCCATTACCTGTCTGGGACCTGACCCCTTCCTTCCGAGTCCTGCAAAGAAGACCTTGGGCTCGGAGGTGTCTTGTGGCATAGCAAAGGTGCAGAATTATTTCCTGTTCCCCGGTTGCATCGCCCTGTTATTCCAGGAAATGTGCTCTTGCTCTTTTGGTAAGAGTAAATAGGAGATTAGGAATAGGAATAGGAATAGGGATAGGAATAGGAATAGGATAGGGATAGGGATAGGGATAGGGATAGGGATAGGGATAGGGATAGGGATAGGGATAGGGATAGGGATAGGGATAGGGATAGGGATAGGGATAGGGATAGGGATAGGGATAGGGATAGGAATAGGAATAGGAATAGGAATAGGAATAGGAATAGGAATAGGATAGGGATAGGAATAGGAATAGGAATAGATAGGCGGGACAAAGGATTTCTGGGGAATGCACTTCTGGGGGATGTATTTCTGGGGGAAGTCCCAGGACGGCATCCCCACTGGGCACGGGATCAAAGCACCCAGCCCTGGAAGGCAGGGCAGCACCGGCCCTGTGCCGTGCTGTCCTGGGGGTGCTGCCAGCACGCTCAGCCGCAGCAGAGGCAGCTCGCGGCCACCTCGCTGGGTTTGTGGGGCCGATGTGGGATGGCAGCAGTGCTGCGGCACCCGGCGTGCACCCGACGGCGACTTGTGCGGCCCCCGCAGCCCCCGGCCGCCCAGGGCACCTCCAGGAGCACCGCCGGAGCCTCGGCCCCCCCGGGGGGGGGTTCCAGCCCCTCTCCCCCCGACCCCCACCGGGGGCAGGAGCCCCGGGGGGGCCGCGGCAGGGCCCGCCCCGACAGAGGGCGGCTCGGGGCCGGCGGGACCACCCCCTCCAGTCTCCACCCCCGGTCCCCCCCGCCTCCCCCCCCCCGGTGCCTCCTCCCCGTCTCTCCTCCCCTCGCCCGGCTCAGTCGGTCGCAGCCATGGCGGAGGGAGGAGAGGGAGAGGAGCTGCTCCGGCCGCCTCTGCCCGCCGGTGCCCCGGGCCCTAAGCGCTTGTGCTCCCGGGCGTGCCCGGCGGGGGGCACCGGGGCCGCTCACCCCCGGCCGGGGGCCGCGGGGACCGGCGCGGGGCCGGGGGCGGCGGGGGCCAGCGGGGTCCCGGCGGCGCTGGCCGGTTGCTGCCCGGTGGCGGGGGCTGCGGCGGGGGCACCGGGACCGGGGACGGCTTCGGGGGGGTCGGGGCCGTCGGGGGGCGTCGGCGGGGCGGGCAGCCTGCTGCAGCCGGAGTCGCTGCTGGACGCGGCGGCCAAGCGGGTGGCGGGGAGCTGGGCCTTCGAGCGGGTGGAGGGCCGCTTCCAGCGCATCCCGGAGCCCGTCCAGCGCCGCATCGTCTACTGGAGCTTCCCCCGCAGCGAGCGCCAGATCTGCATGTACTCCAGCTTCCAGCCCGGCCGCGCCGCCGCCGCCACCGCCGCCGCCGCCGCCGGCAGCGCCGCCTCCCCCCCCACCGCCGCCGCCGCCGCCGCCGGTAGCGCTGCCAGCGCCGGGGGGGGGGGACCCGCCGCCGCCGCCGCCCCCGCCGCCGGCGTTACGGCCGGCGAGGAGAGCCCCGCCGCAGGGCCCCCGGCGCCCCCCCCCGCCGCCCCCGCCGCCCCGCACGGCGAGGGGCTGCCGTTCCGCCGGGGCATCCGCCTGCTGGAGACCGGCGCGGTGGATAACGTGCTGCAAGTCGGTGAGTGCCCCCCCCCCCCACCTCCACGGTGCCCCCCCCACCCCCCCCCCGAACAGCTTCAGCCTTTTGTCTGCCGCGTTTTGTTCTTTGACGGCCCCCTCCCGGCGCAGCGCATCCCCGGGGGGCAGGACCGCATTGTGTCGCCCCCCCCCCCCCCCCCGTAGGGAACGGCCGGGGGTCTCCCCGGGGGTCTTCCCCCGACGGGCACCGAGGGGGCTGCGGGGAAAACGCTGTCGCTTCTGTGTGACACCCCCCCCTTCATTCCGAGCCTGCCCCGGGGCTGGCCCCGCCGCGGGGAGTGGCGGGGCGCTGATTTGGGGCGGGCGGCATGCGGGAATAATGCCCGTGCGCAGCCCCCGTGGCTTTTGCGAGCCCTCCTGGAGGGGAAGGGCAGGGGGAGGAGGCACGGTGGTGCCCCCCCCGCCCCGTCCTTCCAGTCCCTGGCCCCATCGGAAAGCCGCTGAAAGGGGGCAGCGGCTCGGGGGGGGGCGGTTTGCATAAACGCACCCGCGCCCGGTTGGTCCCGCGGGTGATCGCAGCGCCGTGTGCCCGGTGAAACGACCTTAGGCTGGGATTTGTTTCGCAAATGCGGAATGTAAATTCATCCTGCGCCGGGGATGGCGTTGAATGGGTGAGGAGAAGGGTGGGTTTGGTTGGAGGGAGCCGGGTAGTTGGGCTGCGTTTGTTTAAAGAGCCCTCCTTCCATTCGGGGGGAAAAAAGAAACTGCTAAAAGAAGAAAAAAAAAAAAAATCACATTCGGTACGGTTTGCATTCAAAAGAGCATTATCAAAACATTTTCCAGTTGAGACATGAAAATAGAAAACAGCAGAAGAATTTTCCTTCCACCTCTGAGGAGACGCAGTGAAGATTCACGTAACACAAAAGGTTTTTCTCTGAGGATATGATTATAGCCTTTTTTTGGGTGAATTAATATTTTCTAAGGGCTGCGTTAAGACGATTAATTATTCCAAGTCTGCTTAAAATACTTGAAAACCGAAAAACCAAAGATTTTTTTTTTTTTAGGAGAGAAGTAGCTCCACGGGAACTTCAAAATTATAAAGGGGGGGGGGGAAATAGCTTACGGTGGGCGATGGTTTATTAAGCCGCCGACCAAAGTGTCACTGCCATAGGGAGCCGCCGTGGGAGCGGGTGATGGAGGTCACCCAAAACCAGGGCTGGTTTCGCACAAAGGATTTACTTATTCATTTATTTATCTTGTAGCGGGGTTTTTTATTTCTTTTTTTGGGGTGTTTGGGTGTTTATTTCTTTTTGGGGGTGTTTTTTGGGGAGAGGCGCTGGCCGATGCTGTGCGTGACGTGGGTGAGCGCCGGGGTCAGGCATCTGGGGGGGGGGGCACACACATGCGGGGCCGCCCCGTCCCCAAGCGGCGGCGCTGGCATCCGTCATTCACACCGCCATTTCGGAGCACCCTGTCCCACCCGTGCTCCTTTGGGAGAGACGGAGGACGGGGATGGTCCCAGCCCTGGCGTTTCGCATCCCCAGGCATGTCTGAACCGAGCTCTGAAATGAGAGCTGGCACCCATTGTCCTCCCAAGACGCAGGCTTGTGGATGAAGCAGCGCGTTCTGGAGGTGTTTGCTGCCGGCCTTGCAGCACCAAGGGGGCACGGGGTGTTCGCCCATGGGGTTTCCTTCCGAGCGGTGGGTTTGGGGCGTCAGCCGGAGCGCAGCTTGTCTTGGGACAGAAGCAGGCAGGCGATGCTCGTGGGGACGTGCGGTTTCTTTTCAGAGTGGGCAGGACTGGGGGGCTGATCACAGCCCCTGCAGCGTGGAGCTGGAGGGAGGTTTTTAGAAAGCAAACCGCCCCGAAGGGCCGCCTGTTTACCTCGGGCGCAGCAGAAAGGTCTTCTGCCAACTTTCCACATCCATCCCGAGGATGCTGCTGGAAGGTGAGGTGGAAGAGCTCCAGCCGCCGGAGACGCAAACACTTTGTGGCTGTGCGTGTGTTTGCAATTAAGATAGGAACTCGGTTGTCGGCTTATATGGGAACCATTATGACTTGGAAAAAAAAAAAACCCTGGCTTACTCGATGCTCACCAGCGCTAAATCAAAACTACTGTTCCCCTCAAACGATCTCTGTCGTGGACGGCCGTGAGCATCGCAACCTGAGGCTGGCGCGGCCGAGAGGTGCTGCTAATAAAGATCAGATGTTTGCGCAGTTGCGTTTCTGACTCAGACCTGCGAAAAAATGAGGATTGTGCGGATGTGAAATTCCTTCGCTCTGTGGTTGGAAAGTCTACTTGAAAAATGTTCATGTAAGATCCAAGTGGAATGGCCTTCCTGGGCTCGGAGGCGGCGGGGAGAGGGCTCTCATCCTGTGTCCGCCCCCAGCTCCCCCGCTTACAGAGCTGGCAGCTCTGAGAAAAACATGTATGCCACGTTATCAACCAATAATTCCTTCATGCTTAGTAAAACTTAAACGAGGCTTAAACCCTGATCTCACTGGAGTCATTAAATTGATTTTTTTTTTCTCAAAGAAAGATCTTGGATGTTGAACACAGGCATCTTTGTCTTCTTAAAAACTGCTTTATTATTATGTGTACAGATCCCGTCTTTGTGTGTGTGTGGTGTGTGGGTTTTTTTTTTCTTTTAATTTTTAGACAAATGACAAAAGCATGCAGGAAAGGAATGCAGAAATGCCAGGCTTAATATAAAGCATGCGACTGCGCTGCATGCCGGGAATCCTAAAGGATACAAAACCTTTAACGGTGGCGGTTAATTTTTAACAAGTTCCCTCGCATAAATATTTATGAACAAAAGTTTTACACCATTATCTCTTGGGTTCTTGGAGACAGAAAAGACCTTTGGTGGATTTTGACAGCAGGCTGTTATCCAGCATAACAAATTCACGTTTCTAGCTTGCGCTTCCTAATATAGTATAATGCAGTTTGCCCTTGAGTTGTCATGGCTGCGTATGGGTGGGCAAGTGTCTGTAGGGGTTTTAGGGGGAGTTTTCCTTGTTAATGGCTTTTATGATTACTGTTGGGAAGGACACTTGTTCCTGCAGCAGAAGCATTGAGCTTGGCGTTGCTCTGCACCGAGTGGGAGCTCTTCGATGAGCCCTCGTGCCCTGGTGTGCCAGCTGGAGCAGAATTCACACGAGCTGTTAGAGAAACAATGAGGCAGGGCTTTAAAATGCACTGCCTTTGTAAACACTGGTCCTCAAACCCACAAATAATCCTGAATCCTGTCTTGCTGGGTGCTGCTCTGGCAGCCTGCTGGGCGTGCTGAGAGGTGCGATGCCCGGAGCGTGGGGAGTGCTGGTTTGAGAGCTTGCTGTTTTACCCACTTTTTCAACATCTATCAGTCGTCATTTGCACGGATACCCGCAGAAATGCAGCGTCAGAGGTAGAAACAATCATGGTGTTTTTAGTACTTTTAGTTTTTTTTTTCCCCCAGACAAAAAGAGAAGGCAAGCGTTTGGTTTCCCTCACCTGTGATGTCTTAGAGGGCTGAGGCTAAATCCGCATACAGTTGTTTTTAAAACTGTAGATGGTTTCCCTCTTTATAGAGCTGTTTATTTTGGGGAAAACACTTTTGTGGGGCTCTCTAGGTCTGGTTATGGCTCTTTTTGTTTTATGTAAAGAGCTGGGTCTGGTTGTGAGATTGCGTCTGGCAGGAGCGGGTTTGGAAGCACGCCGGGCTTCGTGAAACATGGCTTGGGTTGCACGTTGAAACCCAACGTCCCACGTCAGAACACTCTCAGGGAGCTCCGTTTGTCTGTATGCCCTCGGTTCTTGGGTGGGGTAGCTGTCATACAGCATGTCTCCAATTTACTAATTAATTTTTAGTTTATTGTTTTTTACAGGTGGATTATCCTCCCATGTATATTAAAATACTCTAGACCACATAAAAGGGGTTGGCAGAGGTTCATTAGTCCTATCGTGATGAACGCTTTAAATATATATTATGCCCTTTCCATTTCTAATTATTTTTTCTTAAAATACATAATTAAAACAAAGGATTCTTAGACATTAATTCTTATGATCTGTTTATTGCTGCTCCCTCATAGGTGAGATATTTCTTGAGTGTGGTCTGGACTGTGTTACTGAAACTGGGATCGGAGCTGATGAAAAACACCAGAGGTTTTTGCTGGCCATGCAGGGAGAGCTAGGAAAACTTTGACAGCTGGAATTTTAACTTGGGGTGTGGGTTTTTTTTGTTTTCTTGAGCAGATTTATTTATTGGCTTTTGAGTCTTCTTTTTTTTTTTTTTTTTGAAATACAAGACCCTCTGAAGCAGGGACTCTTTTTTTTTTATCTCAAGGCGAAATGATGCTAGCTTAAAGAGGCTAAGGAAAAAAGTGGAAAAAGGAAAACAGGAGAAATAAAACATTTAATTTTGGCTTTAAGAATAAATAAGTTTGAAGAGCTTTTCAGAGGCAACGTGTTTGAAGTCCTGGTTTCTGGCTTGAGCAGGCGGCAGCAGGAGCTTACCGACGCTCCTGGAAATGCATGCTTAGCCCAGGTGAGGAATTGGCCTTCTCTGCTTCCAGCATGTGAGTTGTTTACAGCGGATTTTAATTTTGGTCACATATAGAAGGAATCTCTTAGGAAATATTTAACTGTGCTAAAATTGCAGTAACATGAAACACATGTGCCTGCGTGCTTTGTTTCTGAAGCTTTGTGTGAGGGAATGTGCTTCGCTGTTATTTGATGCTTGCTTTGATGTCGGATGCTTTATGGTTATTCCCTCAAACCTAAGATAGAACTTTTGGAAAACTTCAACGAGCTCGTCTAGCATTTCCCTCATATGATATCGCTGTAAAGTCACATCCAGCTGTGAATTGTCTCTTGTGGTGTGGCAGCTTTTAATTTTCTTTGGAAATATGTTTTAAAAAAAAAATCTTGTTAGCATTAGGGTGGAAGAGTTAATTCATGGGCTTACGTGTTTAATTTCAGGGATTTTGCATATAGGGCGTGCAGAGCTCGGTGTTTAGCTGTGATACAGTTTTTTCCCCTCCTGCCCACTGTACTCAAGGCTGGAATTGCTCACGTTGGAAAGATGCCGAGGCGGGATTTCGGGAGGAGCTGCAGCGTTTCCCCTCTCTGCTTGACTCGCCCTCCCACAAGGCAGCCAAGAACAGGGGTGTTCAGCAAGAGGCCAGCCAGGACATCACTTCACCCAGCTCTGAAGCACTGCTTGCGAAGAGCTGGAGGTGTGGGATGCCTGTTGCAAGGCTGTTAAATAAACTCCTGGTGTGTCCTACCCTCACCTCAGTGCTGTCCTGAAGAGGTTATGCCATGGGGTTGTCGTACCCCTGGTCTTGTAGGGGTGAGAGGAGGGGAAGAAGGTGGCTTCCCAGCATCGATACAGACCAGTCTGTTTCCCAATGGAAACAAAAACTGAAAGACACTGAGCCTTGACTACATTAATACTTGCTGCTAATACTACATTAACAAGCATGAAGGACGTTAATGCGTGACTCCTGACTTCTGCCTTTGCAGCAGGAGCTGCGAATGGGCCTGATAATGTCTTGCAGAGAAGCGCAGATCCTGCAGGAACAGCTTGTAGTGCTTCACTTGGGGATGCAGAGGGGGAAAGCATCTTCATGTTTTTACAATGAAATGTCCCAGGAGCAAAAATTCAATTTTTCAAAGACTCTTTTTTAATCATGATGTTTAAATATTAATAGATTCCATTTGGTTGGTGCTATGTCTGTGCTTTATTAAATGCTGAGGATTCACCTGTGCATGACACCACCACATTTCTCTCCAAAAGGATTTTCCGGTGCTGCATTTTAAGAGCATTTGCTTTTTGTCTCAAGCTTACGGCTTAGGATTTTGTGCAGGATTGGGGTTAGCCCTTGTAAAACAGTGCAGTTAAAGTAACGCACAGATTATAAAATCCCGTGCCTTTACTTGTTGCGTTCTACGTTTTTCATTTTTTTAAATTAATTTTATTTATTTTCATTGGCTTTTCCCACATCATTCAAAACAAAAGCCACAAATGTGCTTAGGAGGCAGACCTGCTGGGATGACAGCTCGGAGAGGTTGTGTGTATGGTTGGTTGTATGTCGGTCTGGCTTTTGAAGCCCAGGGGAAGGTGAACCTAGAAATGGGCAGCACTGCACCGTGGCCCCTGCTCGGCCAGAAAGCGGCCCCCATCCCCAGCGGATGCCACATCCCAGTCGCATCCCTCCTGGGGTCTCCCCCAGTGGGATGTTGCTGGTTTGCCCCTGGGGACAGTACCCTGCGGCCCCTCACTGTGGGGGGAACGTAGGTCCCCCTGCCTCAGAGACCTCGGTGAGTGCAGGATGGACTCTGCCTCTGTTCCAGGAGCCCTGGCCACCCTTGTGCAGGGCGTGGGTGACTGCTGGGGACACCAGTAACAGCCTTTATGGGGCACCAGTGCTGTGTGTCTTCTGGGGCAGCGATGGCAGGCGACAACATGCACTGCGCCCTGGCTGCTTGGATCCCTTGATGAAGACAAGTGCCCTGTCAGAGGAGTGGCAGAGCAACAAATGGATCCCTGAGATAAATAAAATTTGCATTAATGAATTACAGTGGTTTTGGATGCCAAATTAAAAGGAGCGTATCCGGAGAATGAAAAACAAATGTATTTTCTGTCTTTCGCTCGCTGGTTCTCATCTTTTTTGATTTTCTTTATGATGATAAATATTTTTTTAATTCTTTTTTAAGACAGTTGTGTTTATTTTGGTAACGGTTCATTGGCTGTTCTTTGTACAGAAGCTTTCTCTTGAAAATACTGAAACCATATTAAAAGTACTTCTGGCTGTCATCTTTTATTTTGCTTTTCCTTCATTCTTTTCCCAAAGCTGGGCTGTTGCTGTATCAAATGCTCTGAAACTCCCTGGTAGTGTTTTCCCCGTGGTGCTCCTTATAAACTGGGAACATAAAAGGAAAGAAATGGCAGGATTTGGATATCTGTAGCTTTTTGTGTGTGTGTGTGCATGTCCCACTGAAGCTCGAGCAGCTGTCTCGATCGGCACGGCCTGCATTGCTTTATGTGTCTTTGGAGGGAGCGTCCTGTGCTGTTTGCAGGAAGCTGCCCTGGGCTCCTCCAGGCCCCACCAGCGACCTGCAAAGGCCACGGGATTTTATTATAGTCTAATGATGCTGAAATATTTCAGTGGCGCTGGGACCGCACGCTGCCAGCGCACTTTGAGAAATACACAGTGAGTGTCGAGCATCTGTCTGCGAAGGGGGAGGAAATCCCCCCCCTTTATTATTTTCTTCCAATTGTCCTTGCTTGGTGTGGCTTTGGCTATTATGGGTTTGTAAAATAGAACTATATATGACCTTTTATCTTACAAGAAATAGGTTAAGCCATTTTTAAAGAAAGTGGTGGAGTCAGCAGTGCTGCTGGAGGAGCTGCTTTCGCATGGTTGATGGGCTGTGAAGCCGTTCAATGGACTTTGGTTTCAGAGACAATATCTGTTTAAATTAATCTTTGTCAGATACATGCCACTGCAGACAATTCAAATTCCATTTGCTTTCTGATCTCATAACAAAAAAGCACCTTACACTGGTTCTTTTATCGTAAAATTAACTTTTGTCTGTGTGTCCTGGAAACAGGGGTGGCATAAAATCTAGTTAAAAGGCTCTGTTATAGGAGGATTCTGTTTCTTTGTACAAGACAGACTTTTTTTTTCTTCTTTTCCCTGTGTGCATTTAAAAAGAAGAGTGTTTGAGATGGATTAGAGAGAATGCCAGCAGATGGACCGATTCTGTTGTTGCTGCTGGCAACCATCTAAGCAGCCATTTTGAACAATGCTGATACCGGGGTACTGATAACACAAAGATGAGGATGGGATAAATATCCAGCGAGTCCCTCTCTCCCCGCCTGCTCCTCCTCCCTCCCTTTCAGACGGAGGCTGCAGCCCTGTTATTAGGGAGCCTGATTGTTTCCAGAGGAATACTTCATCCTCGCAGCTCGGCTGGTGGATGCCTGGTGTTCCCTAGCGCCATGGTTTTATTCCTGCTCCGAGGCAGGTCTGCCTCTCCCAGGAGGGTCCATTGTGCAGATCCTGATGGATCCCCAGCGGCTGTGACACTGGGGTACTTGCAGTTGTGTTGCCCCTTTCCGTACCCTGGTGAAACACGGGGTGCTTGGATCTTCCCATAGAAGTGGATGCAGTTTCCTTCCCTCCTTGTGCACATTTTCAGTGCTTAACCATGAGGTGTGATGGCATTTGATGGCTGCTCTTGGAGGACCTTGGGGCTTGTAGTGGTACCTATTTATATTGCCGGATTTTTAGCACTGGAATCAGCAGCCGTATTTCTTTCGGCTTTGTTTCCCATCTCTGGGTAAATAACCCTCTCGTGGATCAAGAAACACCCAGCGGCCTCCATCTTTTCCTAGCAAATCGAAAACAGGCTGGTTTCTGTTTTGCAGGAGTCAGGTCAGGATGGGAAGGCCCATAGGAAGGCCTGTCCCCAGGCCCTCTGGAGAGGGCCACGTTGCCTGCAGCAACCCCTCTGCAGCGTTTTTGCCATCCAGGAGCATTGAGGGCCCAGGTTGGGGCTGAGCGGGGCAGCAGAGCAGGCATGGTGATGGGATACAGCATATACACTGCTGCCCCTGGTTCCTCGGGATTTACTCCATGTCAGGGATTTGCAACCCATTTCCAGATCTCAGCTCTTCATCATGTTCCTGGAGCTGAGCAACCATCGGCTGATGTTTCCTTGCTGCCTTCCTCGTGCTGCTCTGTAGAGCACAGGCTGAAGCCTGTTTGCAATGCAGCGTCCCTCAGACCTTTGTGTGTCATTGCTATTCCTTTCTTCCACAGCAGCTCTTATTGCAGCTTCTTTTTTTTATTTTTTTCTTTTTCCAGTGAGCATCGTTAAGAATTTCTTTGGGGTTAAAAACTGTACACATATCTCAAAGAAATCTGTATGTACATATACACATATATCTAATTATACACAGTAGATGAAACTTTACAGTAAAGTAACAGATGTAAGAATTAAAAAAGGAGTTGGGCAAGCATTTTATGGTTTCCTTTTTTAATTTGTCCCATGGGTCTGTTGCATTTTGAGGCAAATCTTATATTTCATTTCGTTTTTCCTGTTGAAAAGTATCTTCTGCCTCTTGAGTCTCTCCTCTTTAAGCTTTTCTTATTTGATCCATAAATTGTGGACTAGCCCTGTTTGACATACTTGCTAAAATAAGAGGCATCTGGCCTGAAAGTTGAAAAATCAGGCTGTAAACTCCACTTCTGAAATACTATTATATTTTTATGTTTTTTTTTTGGGGGGGGGGAAGTTGCCGGGTTCAGCTGTGCTCTCTGAAGACTTGAACAGCGAAAGAGATGGTTTCTCCGGAGGTCTCAGCAGGTTGGCTGGGTCTGAGGTCAGCCGGCATCGTTAGCAGATGCTTTTAGTAGTTTGAAGACACCGTGGGGTTGCCAAGTGCTGATTGTGAGGAGAATATTTGGCTGAAGTGGCGGTGCAGCGCAGTGCCCCCTCCCTGTAATTCTGCACTCAAAGGTCTCCAGCACCTGGCATGGTCCCCTGCCATCACCTCACGTGGTGGCTCCTCCTGTGTCCCTCGACCTGTTGCATTGGGAGATAACTCCTAGAGACTGGAGGATGGCAGAGGAGAGTGCCTTTTTTAAGGAGACACCTGCTGTGAAAGGTGGGATGGCAACGTGTGTTCTTCTGCTCTTTTGGCTTCGTGATGATGCTGGACCATAAAGGCTCCTGCCTTTTTTTTTTGTCAGGGAGAAAAGCAGACTCATGTGTGACCAAGCATGATGGGGAGCTTGGTGGTTTCTGGTGTGCTGCTCCTCTTCATTTGCTTCCCACTGTGGAAAATATTGCTTGTCCGTGACAGGTGTGAAGCAGATGCTTGTGGGGATGCCCAAGAAGAAGCAGTGGGGTTTGGAGTGCTGTTTAAGCTATGCCCTCTGAAATGGTGTGGAGTGTAGCTTAGTCCCATGGCTCTTTTTCAGAATGCACTAGATGGCACGGAAATGTGCATTGCCTCCCCTTCCTCGAGCTCTCCCTATCTTCTGAGTTTCATTTGGTGTGCTTCAGCTGCATGGACTCTGTCCCACTGGATTAAAGTCACGTTCTTCAACTAAACCCCCTTCAGGTGTCCTTGCTGGCAGCCAATGTTTTGACATCTAGGAGCAAATTCAGATGCTGGTTTATGAGGTTGCTAATTTCAGAAAACTGTTTCCAGTTTTTTTTTCACTGTTAAAAACCTCAAAGCCCTCTGCAGCACGAGGACAGTGGGTTCTTAAACCATCACAGCAAACGGATGGCAAACAGCAGCGCGTGCCCTTGCTTTCTGCTGCTTTAGAGCGATTGGCAAGGCCAGGCTGTTCCCATGCAGGTGAGGTGTATTGGGAACAGAAATTTGCTTCCCAGTTTGGGAGTTACTGGTTATATGGGAAAAAGACAGAAAGCTGGTTTCTGGTCACCACTTGACCATTGTTGCTGGGATGATGTGGGAGGAGTGGGAATAACATACAAGTAAGGTGAGCTGGGTTTGGAGGGCTCTCCCCAAAACGACCAATGCTTTTGCACTTGAATAATGCACTTTAAAATAAAGCTTAGGAAAGAAGGACCTGGGCAAATGGAGAGGTCAAATGTCGCGTGTTCCCTCTGCAGGCATCACTGTCGTCTCCCATCGCTGCTGGTACAGCTTGGCACCCGTGAGTATTTGCAGAACGGCTTAGCCGGCATGGCTGCTTCTCACATGGAAATGCTGCCTTTTGGAGAACATCCTGAAAATGAGACCGATGCTTTTGCTGAGTGATCGTTTGCTGTCTGTGCTCACCGTATCTGGAAGAGACACAAAGCAGTAGTGAGGTTTTTCCCTCTCGGCGCTGCCCGTCTGCCTGGTTTTTGGCTCATTTCTGGTGGCTCCTGGCTTAGCACAGAGCCTGTGGTTCAAGTCCTGTGGGAAGCGCCGATGTCTGAGGTTTTTTTTTTCTCCCCACCCGTCCCCACACCCACACACTGGTCAGCCACTCTGAGGCTTCCTGGACTGTGAGGTTTGATGAACCATTAACCTAAAAATGCCCTGAGTAGGAAGAAATGTTTCCAAGGTCTAAAAACCCTGCAGGGCTTCTGAAGTGGGAACGGGAACTGTGGTTTGCCTGGGTGGCTTTCCTTGCTGCTGGCCCTGCTGAGAGCTGGCTGAGCTTTGTGGGTGCAAGGGCATGTTTGGGCTCTTGCAGGGACGGGAATGCAGCCCTCCTGGCCGGAGGCTGCCTTCCGAGCAGATGTCCTCTTGGCATGAGCCTCGGCAGGTTTAAGACAGGATGTCCCTGTACTCCAGAGAGCTGAAAGCATTAGAATAAGTAACAGGCTGGGAATGTCTGAATCCAGCTACAAATTCCTGGGGAAGAGGATTTGGCAGCTGCAGGCTGTGTCAGTGGGCAGGCTCAGCGTTACCGGTGGAGGACAGCACCTTCGGATGTGACGCTCGCTGTGGGAGCGTGCCGAGCCCAGCTTTTGTGGGGCAGCGTGGCTTGCCCATTACTTCTGGGAAAGGGTTGTCGCACTAGGGGGGAAAGCAACCCGATTTAAAGGATGGTGACTCTTCGTTGAGTCAGCCAGAAGCAGCTGTGCAGGGCTGCAGTTGTTAGGCCACGGCTGCGATGCGGTGGTGGAGCAGAGCTGGGCTCTGGTGGCCTTGGGCTTTTGAAGAAACCAGTACTTCTCCACCCGGCATCAGTGCTGTCCTGCAACTGCGGATGAGGTCTGGGAGAGCCGTGTAATAATAATAATAGTCAGATTTTTTTTTTCTTTTCCCCTTCCTCATCATGACGTTCTCAGCAGTTTGACTTTGCTAAATATTTTAACACTTTTCTAATTGCAGTCAGAGTTAAATTCCCTGTGCTAATATATGAATGGGGTTAATGTTCTGGAGGAGGAGGCGTCTCTTTGGTGCCTTTTCTGTCTCTGCGATGACCGAAGCCATCAGTCAATTAACAGCCCCACAAGGGCCAGCATCCCTATTGTAGGGCCTTGGGATGTTTGCTGGCAAGATGAAGGGCTTGGTCCTCCTGGAACTGCTCCTGTGACATTTTACTGTAGGATTCATTTGCTATGGGCTGTGATGGACGAGTTTACAGCCTGCGGTGAAAGGTGTGTGCTGAGGTCCTGTGGACCATGCTGGATAAATGCGTTCTTGCTTTTGGGGCATGCAGCTGTTATCAGGACATTGGGTGAAAGGTTTTCCTCGGAACTCAGGAGAATTTATTTATCATTTAAAAGGGTAACTTGGGGTGAGAGAAAAAGAAAGAAAAGCAGGCTAATCTTGCAATTTAAATATATTTAAAGATTCCCTCTGTACGCGTTTTGCTTCCTACCCTTGATCAGAAGGAAATGCTGTTAGCTACAGAGTGGAATAAATCGAGGGCACCCTTATCTGTGCAAGATAAATTACTATTGTTTAGGAAAGACACTCCAGGGATTGAAGAATTTAATTAAATACACAGGGATTATGAATATGCATGTAAATTAGACAATCTAGATATGACATGGCTACAACTGCAGGGAATTGTTCGAACTTAAAAGTGTAATCATTCTTTTTATCAGGACGTGGGGATGGGTAACAAATGAGAAGATTCCCTTTCCCATTTGCTGCCGACTCGGACGGTCTCAGGTCATTAAGCAGTGGGAATTGCCCGCTGCGGATCAGCCCTCGACGAGCCCGTAGAGACGCTGCCTCTCCTACCTGGGCCCTAATGAGCTGCTGTGGCAGCTGATGGAGAAATGGGGGCTACGGCAGGGGGCTGCCACCACGGGACCCCAAATGAGGGGTTTGGGAGACTGGGGCGCAGCCTGCCTTTGGGTGGGGCCCTCGTGACAACCTGGTGTCAGTATTCACTGAAGGCAAGTTCTTAAAAGGATGATGACTGCAACGTCTCTGGGATGCCAGCGTGTCTCCCCCCTCCCATGTTAAGGGCTTATGGTGATCAGGAGCCCGGTCCCATCCTGTTCAAGCCACGTGGGAGCAATTTCTATTTATCACTTTGAAAAGCAGATGATTTTTTCAACCCCTGGTTCATGGGTTTTGATTTAAAAAAAAAAAAAAAAGACAACAACAAAGCACCAACATCTGAAAATATGGAATATCTAAAACCTTCATACTGCATGTTTTTCAAAAACCGTGAAAGGCCTTGTATTTTGTTAAGGAAAATTATAATAGTGGGAGTGTATTTGTATGGGTGTGAAAGTGCATGGAGACAGGTTTGAACATTTGTAATAAAGTATTTCTAATAAAAATTTAAAGTCCTCAAGACAGTGTTATGGTAGCTCATTACTGTTAAAGGTCATTTGAAGAGTATTGATCCTAAATGTTACAGCTGAATGTAAACTTTGAGTGTTACAGTTATTAATGTATATTTATGATCTATGGGATATGTGTAAAACGAAAATGGGAATATAAATGCTATGGTGAACTCATTTGTTTCAGAATTGCCAAAGGCTGAGTTCATGCAATTCACCTCAGTTTTAAGCATGTCTTCTTTGTGTTACACAGATTGAACTGTTTCTTTTCCTTTTAACTGGCAAATTTTTCTAGTCCTACCCTAGAAAGGGAATGCATATTTGAATGCCTGGTCAGTGCCTGGGCTCTGTGTCGGTTGCTAAATATATATGGGGGAGCAGTATTCTGCTTCGATGCTGACACAGAAGTACCAAGGCCTGAACTTTGTGGGTGAATACATTGCTACCAGGAGCTCCGAGGAGCACGCATCTACTCTGAGTATAATTAGAAGGCCATGCCAGTGAAAAGCAGTTATGTTTTTTTATTAAATTAATTAAAAATGTTAAGGTTGGGTACTGAGAGAGCAAGCGTTACTATATTTGTAGTTTTGCTCTACTGTAAGGCACCTATGTTTGCACATCTGAGGCAGACGGGCTGTGTTCACAGTGAATTTTAAGGCTCTCTTTGTATTTAAAAAAAAAAAAAAAAAAACAAGAACAAAAACCTGTGGTGGCAGGAGGAAGATAAACAGTGCTTGCGATATTTCAAAGTCACATTAATCTTTTTTTCCCCTTTCCTTTCCTTTCTTTTTTTTTTCTTTTTCCTTTTAATGTATGACTTTCTCCAGGGAAATTGTCTCCTCATTGACTGCAGCGGATTAATGTGCACAGATCAGCTCCCGCATTATTTCCCTGTTTTGACAGAGCACTGATTTTTATACGCGCGTCCCTTTCTGCCAAGATTACGACTGGTGCTCTCGGGGTTTTGGAAGAGCTCCATGCCGAGAAGTGGCAAGAAACGAGAAGCCGCGTTTCCGATGCGCGGTGCTGGGAAGCAGCTCTCCGGGGGTGCCCAGATTTTGGGTTTTGGCGGTGGTGGTGGCGATGGGAGCCCACCAGAGGCTATGAGGGTGAGTGCCTGGGGCCTGGGGCAGCCCAGACCTGGAGCTGGTGCTGGGACTCGTGACACAGTGGGCATAGTGATGTGATGCAGTTGCTTGCTCTCCCGTCGAGGGTTGTGCTGGTAGCGAGGTGTGGATATCTGGCAGCATGGAGAGCAGGCTCATGACATTTGGACAAACCCTTCAAAAGTTCCTGCTGTTCTCTGAGCTTGTTGATGTCAGCATGTTTTTTTTTTTAAATTGCAGTTAAATATATGTTTTTCTGGTGAGCTTCAGTAAAGTCCTCTTGAACAAAAAAGTGGCAGCCGAGCCAGCTCTGGCCAAACAGCGTGAATGGGCCGTGTAATGATGGATTTGGCCTTTTTCTTTTTTCCCCCATGGAGAATGTCTCTGGGCATGAACCTGACGTTGCATTTCTGATGATTGTTGCATCCTGTTTTTAATGGTTTGTCTAGACAGTGCTGACACAACTATGAAAATAGTTTGGTCACCCCGTCTAGAATTAGTGTGCATAAAGAAATCAAACATAGCTTCTGATGTTTGCAATCAGTTTGAATGACTATATTGTAGCAAAACTTAAGAGGGAGGCAGATTTGGAGTTGCTCCAAGGAGCAAGTCGTGAGCAGAACACATCCAAACAAACCCATGCAGTAAATACGCAATGGGTAGAGAAAATGCCTGAAGGCAGGTTGGCTGACGCTCTGTTTGGGAACCGCACGTAAGGCTGGAGTTCCCCCTTGTTTGGCCCAGAGTTTTTCTGGGAAGTTTGTAACCCAGGCTCTAAACTTCGTGTGATGTTGTGCCCTGTGTTTGGAGAAGCCTCGCCAATGTGAAAATGCTGTGTTCCTTGCAAACATCGGCTGTGTCAACGACAGCGCCTTGGTAATTCGTAGGATTTGGAAATCGTGGTGTGTCCCGTCAGTGAGCCCAGAAATATCTGGCACGTCCGTGCTGGTGACTCTCAGCAGCGTCATCATGCTGGGCTTTTACTCAGGTCCTGGATCTTAAACCAGTTCCTATAGCACTCGACTGCCGCCCTAGCGAGCGTGAGACCTGCCTGCTCCGGTGGCTAATCCCGGGTATTTCAGGTTAACAGAAGTCCCCCGAGCTATAGGGACTGTGTGGGTGCCTCTATGGTCTGCGTCCCTCCCTTCATGCAGTTTGCTGTTGTGGTGATGACTGGGGAGCCCTGGGAGAAGGGAGCCGCTTGGGACCGGGCACCTGCTTCTGTCGTAGCCGCAGCAAAGCTTTGGGGGCACAGCAGTGTGTGCCCCCATTCCTGTAGTGTATGGGGGGAGAGGGGCAAAAAGCTAGGAAACTTTGAGCTCGTGTGTGAGGAAATAAATGAAGCGTGAAAGGGAGTTGTCTGAAAGACTGTGGTGAAATTGTTTTGTGCTTTATGTGTAGCTAGGTAGCATGTGGTGGCACTTCCAGATGTGTGACAACAGGTCTCTGCCCTGGAGACCTTCCATTCCTGCAGGGAAGTGGCTTCCAGGCACTGTGAGCAGGGGAGGATAGAGGATGGGACGGGCAGGGTGTGAGAGAGGGTTTCGCTTGCCCTGGGGCAGGAGGGTGTCTCCTCATGGGTGTGCTGTAAGATTTATTGGTGCCGATACCTTAAAATGCTCCTCTTCCTCCTCTTTCTCCCGGAGAGCAAGCAAGATGAAGGAAAGCCAACCAATGAAACCTGCGGATGTGACCCGTGAGAGGAGCTGGGAAGGTCTCCCAGGCTTATATCAGCAGGAGAGAGCCAATCATTAGAATCATAGAATCGTTTATTTTGGAAAATACCTTCAAGATCAAGTCCAACCATCAATCTGACCTACTGCCAGTGCCACCAAGCCAGGCAGGGGCTTTGCTGGGGAGGGCAATTAGGGATTTTAGCAGGTTTCTGACAGCACCAGGCATCTCTGCCACGGGTGGTGGAGCGGTAAGGGGACAGTGCTGGTCCTGTGGCATGCCAAGGGATGGGAGGCTTGGGCCAGCAGTGCCAGCTTGGTTGTCTGCTGGTGGCAAGGTGACTTTGTGTGCCCTCCAGCCTTTGCAGAAACACCACTGTGATCACCAAAGGGAACCGGTCGTGGCATTTCCAGCCTGGCGGGGAGCCTGGCCTGCCAGCATGCTGCTGGTGGAGGAGGTGTTTCATGACTACCATTAGTTCTGTGCTTGAAGAGGGAGGAAACAAATCTTGACTGAATTGGAAACCTTGTGAAAAGGTCACGCTTCGGAAAAGCTGTGCATTTTAAGACTTCTCAGCTCTGCAAAGCTGCCTTTGAACTGAAAGTGTAGGAGTTTAACACCCTTGCTACAGCTCTGGGCGTATTAAGCCCGGGAGGCAGGAGCTGGATCTGGCACCAGGTTAACTCTTGCAGGGTGCCTGGCCTTGGGAGTGGACCTGTGGGGCTGCCTGATGCCTGTGATGGATGGGTTTGGGGAGAGAAGTGCTTCCCTAGTAGGTCAGTATGTTGTGCTCTTGTAGCCCTCTTGTGTCGGATGCTCCCCTGGGCAGGGCAGGGCAGAGCAGACTGCCCATGTTAGAGTCACT
The DNA here is from genome assembly GCF_040182565.1 of Anser cygnoides. Lineage (NCBI taxonomy): Eukaryota > Metazoa > Chordata > Aves > Anseriformes > Anatidae > Anser > Anser cygnoides. The sequence goes on along the minus strand of NC_089880.1, from coordinate 23,623,694 downwards.
GCTTTTGTACGATAAATCTTTCCTGGCCTCTTCTTATTTCTTTCACTTGGGTTCTTCAGGAACCTGCTCCTTCACCATCCCTCTAAATCTCCCGTGTCCCAGTGTGCCAGCATTGTCTTTGCCTTGTCATCTCTGCCACAACAGGATTAAGGTCCGCTCACCCCAGTGAACGTTGATAGTGAAATTGCTGTTTATCATCCAGCCTGCTATTAACATAGGTAAAATCCCATCATTACAGGCTATTAGTTTGAGATTGTAGGTGCTAATGGCCTCATTCAGGAGCGTGCTAGGCACTTGCAAAATCCGCTGATGTGCAAGAATTGATTGCTATCGATCAGTCCCTGAGCACGGGCTGGATGTTTTGAAGAGGCTTTAATACTGATTACAGGGCAGCCGATCCTGTATTATCCTTTGGACCTTACTGAAGCTCACAGGTGAGGAGTCCAGACCCTGCCCACGGGCAAAGGCAGGACCCGAGGGTGCCCTCCTGCTCTCAGCTGGAAGTTGTCCCCCTCTCGGAGGAGGTGTGTTTTTTGGGGGGTTGTGTTGTGTCCTGTGTCTTTGAAGCTGCTGCGTTTTGTGCCTTTTCACTAGCACTGAACTCCTGAATACATCCAGCGGCTTCACGTGGCATCCACATTTACATTCCTGCAGGTTAGAAACATTTTATTGCACCTGTCTGGCTGGGAAACTAGTGAGAAGGTCATGAGGTACGAGAGACTGCAGAGAAAGCCTTTTCTTGACTCAAGCCACGTCATGCTTTGGGAAATGCCTGTGAGTGATCGGTTTGCTGTATCTTAGGTTTTGCTTCTTCTGGCTTAGGACTTGGTGCCCCTGAACATGCTCCTGTTCCTGCAAACATGAAGTTATAAGGCTGCCATTAAGCTGCTTTTAAGGTTTTTAGCTCTGTTTTGCTGGGATTCCCAGTGTGTGTAAAACGTTCCCGTCATGCAGAGAGCAGTGCAGTACCACTCCTTGTAGGTGCTGTGCCCTCACTGTTCCTTCTCAGCTGAGGCATGCATGGAGGTCCTGCAGGAGTGGGACAGGACGTGCTGCTCCCTATGTATCCTGATGGCTTGGGATGTTAGCAGGAACTCAGGGCACTGGGAAGAGCACACGTGAGAGTGCCTGAAGCAAGCACCTGCTTAAACCCAAGAGGAGAGAGAAGCAGGAGTATGGATGGAGTCCAAGCAAGTTTGACCTTTCCCAGTCTCTACTCACATCTGAGCCACTGGGCACCGCGTCCAGAGGGACCTCCGACTCCTGCATAGCGAGCTGACGTCATTTTAATTAAATTGTATCTACCTGGCTGGGTTCCTGCTGGCTAAGGGATTATTCTGAAGAGTCAGCTGGGCTGCCTAAGCGCTCATCTCGCTGCTTTTTGTATCTAGCGTAGGTTTTCCCGTTACACGTGTTCACTCCCCCATCGGTGGCAGTAGCCCTATCTCTTCCCTGCATCCCCCTGGGGGATCCTGAAGGTGGGAGAAGCAAGGAGCTCTTAACACCACGAGAAACACCGAGGCTATGGCTGCAGTAGTCACAACACGCTTATTTCTCCATGTGAGACCAGGACCACGGTGCAAGGGCCAGCCCACGGTGGGCGAAAACACCCAGTAAGTCAATAAATCGATCAGATGCCTCTCCAGGCCGCGTGGCTTGAGCTGGGCAAGGCTTCTCCACGCCAGCGAGTCACCTGTTGGTGGCCCGCTGGCAGCCGGCCGGCCGCGCGGCCTCCCATCTGCAGTCCTCCCGCGTTCAGACACCACGGGCTGGAGAAACTGCTGATGCAGCCCGCCGCGCGTCTGAAACGCGCCGCTGCCATCTGCCTCCCTGACGGAGCCGAGGCAGCTTCTTTTTTTAACCTGAGTTTGCTGAGTCTTGGCTAATTAGCTGCCTTTGGAATTCGTAACGTAAAAAAAAAAAAAAAAAAGCCTGCTAAGTTTGGGATGGAGTGGGGGTGCTAGGGCACTGTACAGTCATTTTTTTTAGTCTAATTTGAGCTAAAACACATATTCAGTAGTCCGATTTGCTTGATTTCTAAATTTGAACTCTGATGCCTTTGCTGTTTCCAAATGCGGTGGAAGCAGAAGTTTCTCTCGGTTGCAGCCTTACCCTGTGCAACAGCTCAGCGTGTTTTCGTGGGGTTAAGGAGCTGCAAGCCGTGCCCTTTTGCTGGTCTGTGGGGTGATGATGAGCTGTGGGAGCCCCAAAATGTCCTGGTCTGGGGAAGCTTGGCAGCAGGGTGGGAATGGGTGGGGGCACATGGGGATGATTGTGTCCATGGTGGGCCCCAGGTGTGGAGGCCTGGAGGCCTGTCCCTGTCTGGGTTCCCTGTGCTGAGGAAGGAGGTGGGCACACTGGGGTGCTGTGACTGGAAAGGGAGGGCAGAGGAGCAGCTAGGGCACTGGTGTTTGTTGTTTGAGCCTGAGTAGGACGAGATGAATCCCAGCTGAGGTGGCTCAAGGTGGTTAGTCTTGGAAGGCCTTCTCCACCTGAACAGCCCATGAGGGTTCAGGGACCCATTTCAGCTCCGTTTAGTTATCTTTCCCTATGGTCTGCAGCTGGAGTCAGTGGCTTGGGGTGTGGTAAGGATGCTTCTAGGCTGGGTAAGAAGTCTCCTTCCTGTAGGAAGAGGGCACTCTTCGCTGTTGTGTTGGCCCCAGGGTGAGTCAAACAATGCCCTCAAATAGATTTTATTCCTTTGGCAGGGGATTGGTATGTGAGATCTGTCTGGCACTTTAAACAAATGCATTTATTTCAAAGTGGGCAGGCTTTTGATCTTTAGGGTTTGGACCTGTCCTTGCTGCGCCGTCTCATTTCTCTAGACCCACTGCTGCCAGTGGGCAGGAGGGCACTTCAGACAGGGGCGGTGAATTGAATTGGTTTTCTTTTAGGTCTGGGCCTCCTTCTGCTCAGAACTCGCTGCCAAAAATTCATCCGCTGTTATCTTAACACAAATCTTCAGCTCATAAACTGGAGTGACAATTAGATGATGCCTGGGCAGCAAACTATTACAAGGCCAAGCAGAGCTGATGTTTCACCCTTGCTAACTGAGTAACAGACTAGCTAGCTGAGATGCAGCCTTTCTCCAAACAGCTTTGGCATCCAGACGTTTCACAGCAGCTGAAATAAATAAGCTCTTCTCCATTTTTGTCTGCTAGGAGAAGTCCTCCCTGTACTCAGGGAGGTAACCTAGAGCTTATTTCCCTGGGAGAGCTGCCTGTGAGCTGCCTGTTGGTGGCTGGTGCAGGTCCCTGCTCCTTTTCTTGCTGCTACAGCACTCAGGTAGAGGACAGTGTGCTGTGCCCCACTTACAGCTCGGGAAGGGAAGGGGAGAGGAACACTCAGTCTGCAGAGAACTGTCCTCTGCTTTTCCAGATTGCATTTCTTAAGGGTTCTCTGTCTCTCTCTCTCTCTCTCTCTCTCCCCCCCTTCCTTCTGGATATTTTTGAATAGCTCAGTCCGTTTGGGAATGCTCTGTGAATGTTTCTCCTTCTGCCTCCCTGCCTTTTGGCATCAGTCTTTGGGCTCCCTGCTGTGCCTCTCTCTTGAAGTCATGACCTCGTGTTGCAAGAAGATCTGTTTTGATGCTGTCCCTGCTTGCCTGGCATGTCGGGAGATTCAGGGAACAGGAGAACCTGGCCACTTGCTTTCCTTAGCGTTTGCCTGTTTGCTCATGTGAATCTCCTGCAAGCAGCGTTGTGAAGGATGAATCGCTGGGCACGGTGGAGCTCTGTCCCCTGCAGCTCCAGGAGGGCGCTGTGCTGAAATTAATGGGGGTTATCAGGACTTGGAGTGCTGTAGAAACCAGTTTCCTTGCTGATTTAATACTCATTTGAAGTTCAGATGCGTATTATTAATTGCAGCAACCAAAGAGTGTGTATGTGTGTGGGGGTGGACTCTGCCCTCTGGCATTTGGATGTTTGTGCTGTTGGGATTAATTTATTCGCACTGACAGAGCATTGCCTCCGTGTCTTGTGTCCGAGCTGCTTTCTTCCCCATCCGGTGGGTAGATGGGATGAGGGTGCAGCCCACTCCCTGCAATCTGTAATTAATGGGTTTCACTGTGGAATTAGGTTCTGTGCCATTGGATAAAGAAAGAGAGCATATACAATTGCTAAATGAAGTATTAGTCTCCTGCTATTTTTGAGATCTCGCCTATAATTGTGCATCCCTGCTGTGACATGTTAACTTAAACAAAACCTGCACCCAGCAGGAATATTGTAAGGCAAGAAGTTGCAAATGCCTCCAACATCAGCCTTCTGCTGTACCTTTTAGCTTGGCCTCTCAGCCATGGAGTGGCAGGAGATATCAGAGGAATCCAAACACATTTTGCTGATGTTCATGTGTCAGGGAATGAGTATGCTTTCTTCATCATGTGCATTTTTGTAGTTATGTTTCATCTTCTTTCAAATTCATATTTCTCTTCCCCTCCTCCTTCCTTTTCCACCTTCAGCATCCTTGTGTCTCTTCTCCTGGCCCACTGGGTTTCAGGCTGTGGTCTAAGGGCCTAGAGACGATGAGAGGATTACCCAAAAGCGTTCTCAAAAGTAGTCATGCTGAGAAAACTCTTCCCATTGTCAGGAAGTTGATGTTCATGTTGTGGGGTTGCATTTCTACTGAGAAAATGTGTAGAGTTCTGTGAATAGAAGAGTGTTGGTGTTGTGCTCTCATCTCCTGAGCTTCTCATAGTGTTGGATCAAGCTGATTAGTATAGGGCATGTCTCTGTTTTGTTGCTTACCGCCTTTGGGATTTGCAGAATTGGAAGAACATGGGCAGTGTAGCCAGAAGATGCACAGAGGACGAAGGTATTCAGCACATGTGAAATGCAAGCAAGGCTTTTCTTCTGAAATTGTTGTGCTTTAGCTGAATTGTGGCTCCCTGGGCCAATACGTTCTTCAAGATGGACAAGCACATGGGATGAGCCTCCAGCTGCAGGGAATATCTGGATGTAAGATCTCAGAGCTACTGGGGAACCTCAACCTACTTGTAGCAGGACTATGCACCCAAAATTACCCGATGACTAGGAGGAGGGATCAGTGAGTGGCACGTTGCCTCCCCAGATCTCCAGCAGGGATGAAGGGCTGCATGTTGTGGGGAGCTGAATTCTCCGGGGTGGATCACAGAGAGCCTCAGTGGGTCAGGCTGGGGCTTGCAGTGGCCACTTGCTGGTGGCAAAGCCTATAGTGGGGTTGAAGTGGAACATATCAGCTCCTGGCTTCCAAGCATGCCAGTATAAGGTTGTTCCATTTCTCGTCAGGATGCCAGGAGCTTGGCTTTCTGCTTGTAATGCTTACTTCTGCTGTAAAAATCACATTCTTGGTCGCTTGGGAATTGTGCTGCAGAAGTGTCTCCAAAATAATAAATTACTTTCAAACTCAGAAAGAACAAGTGTTATAGATTACACTTCTCCCCCACTTTTTTCTCTGTCTAAACCAAATTCATATTGGAGAACTTAAAAAATATAAAGTCTAATCTCCCTGAAACCTAAAACCATTGATCTTTCCTGTGGGGCTTCATGAATGTGTTTCATTTTTGCAATGTAGCTGTCATCTTGAAGATCTGTGATTAAAGTAAGGCTTTTTCCCCTCAAAACCCATTTTCATCTGCTAGTGAAGCTGCGGTGAAGCATTGAATTGGTATAAAATTCACAGCAGCTTTTTTATTAGGAAGCAGAAATTACTGGGGCTTGTTTGCCACTGACTACTTACCTTACCATCAGTGCTCTTCATAATGTTTAGGTTATGTGACCATAATGTTCTGAGGGGAAAGAAACACTTTTTTGGGATGAAATGTGCCAGTCTTGGATGCAGATAAATCATCTTTTTTCTAAAGCCCATCCATACAAAATCAATTTCTGAGCTATTTCAGGCTATGAGAAAGCATGCTGTTCTGCAGAGATGTAGATCGTGTGTCGTAATGCTCAGCTAATGCCTTCTTTCCTAGTGACTTGGTCCCCGTGAGGACAAGTCCTCAAGCCAATTTAGATGCTGAAATGAAAAACTAGTGGAGGGAGAGGCTTTTCCTGTGTGTGTGATGCTAAATTTCCTGCAGAATATGTTGGTGTTTACTGGCAAACGGGGAAGAATCCCACTTGACGGCTCCACGCCGTTTCGCGCATCAGGATTTCGTCAAACGTGCACAAGTCTGCTCTCAAGTCAGAAGCTGGCCTGTTTAATCCCTTTTCTGTCCAGGAAACTAAGGGAAAACACATACCTTAACGGCAAATGAGGGAAATGTTTTCACGGAGTAACCAAGGGAAAGGCTCTTCTTCCACTTGTCTGAATGTGACCTGGTGCCTTCTGGTGAGGTGCTGGTCTCAGGCCACCCCACTGCTCCTGGTGCATCTTAAACCATGCAGGAGCTTATTTTGGGGTAGGACACCTAGGCTGATGTGCCAGCAGGGCTCTGCAGCATGCAGCACAAGAAGGTGCACAGTGCAGCATCCTTATGGCATCAGCAGTAGAAGAACTCCCAGATGAAACACCTTGAAGTCATTTTTGTACCTGGGAGGCCTTTTGCTTCTGCAGAAAGGAGGTGGTACCAGTCTGAGCATTTCGTACATCGGGAAGATTTGGTCTTAAATTTGCAGGTTTGATGCTTAGCATCTGTCTAGAATCCCACACCTTGGGTAAGGCTTCCTGGTCAATGACCAGTGTGGAAAGTAGATAGTGCTGAACTCATCCTTTCTTCTCTCTTGGGGGAGGAGATGGGACATTCAATCCCAATAGCAGGCATGCTCATGTTCGGCAGCCGTGAGGACTTTCTTGCCTTTAGAGCTTGTACTCTTCACCTTGGGGTGGAATTTTTTTAAACTACAGATCTACTGAAGAAATTTTTGTGCCCTCTGCTTGATCTTCAACTAGATAACTGAATTTTATGTGTGCATGAGGATTTACGTTGCAGGACTAGAGAAGTGCTAGGCAGGGCAGATAGGACGCTGGTTAAATTGATCGTAGTGATCTGGAAACATCACCTTGCCTTGTGGGTATTTACATGAGTAGAAATCGGAGTAAATATTTGTATTAGGATAGACCCTACCATTATGCCAGATGATGTACAGACTTGGGAAGAGCTGATGTTGCCTTCCAGTGTCATCTCTTCAGTGTAAGTGAAGGCGAATGTTCCTATTTACACCCTAGGTCTTGGGGTAGATTTTTATTTATTTTTTTAAAAATTGTTGACTCAGATGGATGTGTTTTTTTTCTTTCAACTTTGAGATAGGAGTTATTTGCCCTCCAGATTAAAAGTCAGCTTTCAAAACCAGAGTGAATTTATGGAGTGTGATGCATTTTAATTAGAATGTTTAATTAGGAGAGAATTCATGAGAGTGGGTCTTGTTTTAAAACGATCAAAGATGCTAAATGAAAACAAAAGGGAAAGAAATTATGGAGAGGCATATAAGATCATTTATTTTGGGTATCTTCTGTACCCATCAAAGGAGATCACTTTCTGTTCTGTGCTTTTTGTTCCAAAAATAGCTAAGGTGCTGCCTGATTTCTGCAGGTCGATATCAGTCTGTCTTTGTAATTAACTATGAAAATAAATTGCATGGTTGGGAGAGGAGGGAAGTGAGAGTCAGCAGGCTGCTGAAGATAGCTCAGGTGTGTAAAATGGCTACTCCATCTCATCGCCGTTTGCCCTGGAATTAAAGCTGTGGATTTCTGGGTTGTTTAATGTCTGTCATTTCTCTGCCTCTTGCTAGTGGGCATTGTGCATGTATGGCAGGTTTCTCTTTGGAGACTTCTGCCCATCTCCTCCCTGAGCTGCGTTAGCATCTCCTTGCTTTCATTATGAAAGCAGCTGATATGGGCATCGTATTTTTTTCTGAAGAGCATTGAGGGGAGCAAGGAGGTGATTTTCCTGACAAGCTACTTCTGTCTTGCCGTCTCCCACAGTAAATCACACTAGGTACTGATGTTGGGGTGAAAGACTAAGCTGCAGATCCAGAAAGGGTCTGGTCTTCTGGTTCCCACTCAGGTACGTGCCTTCCCAGAGATTGCCACAGAAGCTTAAAACTCAGCATCCCTTTGTGGACCGTAAAATAAAACAAACAAAAACACTTTTGATGTGAAGCAAGATCTGATGTCCTCAGGAAATGAAGTCACTGACTTCACTGCATCACCAGTTTCTGCCATGGAAACAGTTGGTGAATTAATGCAAGTTTTGCACAGGTTTAACAGCCGTCCTCCTCTTCAGAGCGAGAGGTGGGAGGAACATTTTCTATTAAATTCAGAATTGTTGTCTTAAGTTATTAATTCCTTGCATCATAATGCATTTATCTCTGGCTGCAATGAGGATTGGAGAGCTTTGAAATCTAGCTAGCTCAAAGGATGCTTTCTGCACCAGGGAACAAAGAAAAAGTATCGCTTTAGTAGGGCACCCAGAGTATGTGGATTGGAAGGCTGCTTCACATACAGCCTGCAAACAGCATGGCAGAGCCTCACTGTTCGTTGTGTGGGCAGATGCCTGCGTCCTTCAGGAGATGCAGTTTTCTCTGCGTAAATCACATCTGTGCTTGGAGTGTGCATCTCCTTGAGCTTCGTCCAGGTGAGGCCAGCACCAGCGCTGACCAGGCTGTCCTGGCTGCTTGGGGCTGGCAGGAGATGAAGAGGCACTAGGATGGTGGCAGCGGAGGCTGTAGGCCCTCCACACCAACGTGCTGTTTGTTTTTCCCCAGGTGTTAAAAAAGGAAGGAGAGCGTTTCATCTTAAAAATATGGACCTCAAGACCTGGTCTGACCAGGAGGAGAGCTAGATTTAGGATATCTGTGACACTTAAGTGGTTTTTGTGTGTGTTGGAGCTGCAGTGAAGGGGCACTTGTTTTGCTGCGTGGTCATGTGGCTGAGAGCCTCCTCCCTTTGGGACCTTTTCAGATCATATTGTGGGGCTGGCCAGGCCTTGTGAAGCTGTTTCCATCTCCAGTTCCTTTGGCCTGCTCTTGGCCAAGAAAACATCAAGCTGCTGAAATTATAAACCAGGATTGTACTATTTATGTTGGAGAAAAGGTGCAGTTTACATATACAGGCTCTTTGCAAATCAGCTTACTCTGGCTTTTAGCAGTTGAAGTGAGCAGCTGTAGCAAGTTAGAGATGTTGAAAGAGAGTCCAGCTTCAGAGTTTCAGGCTCTTCCGTCATGACAGCCGGCTCTTGGCGAGCAGCAGATGTCTCCAACTGGGTTTCACTGGTGTTTGAAGGGAGAACTCTCTGCCCTACTGGGGAGAGGCCATCAGGGCGGTTTGGTGTGGGATGCTGCCCGTGATGCTCCTCAGGAGATGGCTTCTGGGGGGTCCAGGGGTTGCTTACAACTGTCCCGCCTGCAGACCTGGCAGTCTGCAAGGACTGGACAGGAAGGGTCCTGCTGCCTCCAGCCCACTCGTGTTGAGCAACACCATGGTGTGTGTGCTTGCGGTTTGCTGGAGAGCAGGTGCCCTTGGCACGGGTTTCCAAGCTCTGCTTTTCTTCTGTCCTCTGGATGTAATGAGGTGCAATGAGCTGTGGGGCTGTGCTGGCCAGCAGGTTTGTTCACTTAAGGACTCTTTTGTGGTGTCTGCTCTTTTTTTGAACAGGTTTTGATGCATGCCGGCCAGCCCGGCATCGCTCCATCTGCATGTGGGGTCTGGTGGATGTTTGGAACATCCCTATCTAGGCATGTGGCATTGTCTGGGAAGCTGACGGATTCTTTGGACCATGGGGCAGCTGAAAAAGAGACAACTATTGGGCAGATGTGTCCTCTTTGAAGTGGCTTGAAGTTCCTCATACCTGTTGGCATGTTCTTTATGTAGAAATAGTTTCCCTGATGGGCACTGTACCTCTGTTTGTAGGCAGCAGGCTGGCCACAGTCTGTAAATAAGCATTTTTAAGGCATCAAGGAAGGATGTCGCAAATATGATTAATGGCAGCGAGTGTGCAACTTAAAACTTCTTTTTGTCGTTATTTGATCTTTCTCCTGCAAACTCAGCAGCTGACTTGTGCAGAAGATAAAACACATGGGAGGAGAATGGTGAGGGGCTCTTTGGTCTTCAAAGGCAATTAAATGTTGAGTGTCTGACTTGTGACATCTTGAAGGGGCCCAGACCTCAGCAGGGGGGCACGCAGCCTTTTCTCAAAAGCAGGCCCCATCTGAGGGCTCTCAGATGGACAGCAGCAGTTGTGAATCGCTTGGGCAAAATATGATTTCTTATGGAGGGGACTGTGCGGGGCTGTGCTGGTTGAAGGCAGTGATAGTTATAGGGATGTTTGGGAGTCGGTGACCATGAGGAGATGTTTTTGGTGCCAGGAGGTTTCTGAGGAGGTGGAAGTGCTGGGATGAGTCAATGGGTCATGGTTTTTGGCACATAGAAAGGCAGATGAGTCTGGCCACAAGCATCTCTGTAGCACTCAACTGGCAATTGTTGGCTCCCCGAGGGCAGGCCCAGCTGCCGGTGAGCTGGTGCTTGAGCTGCTCCCAGAGCTGGCCTTGGATAATATTTGGCGTCCCTTTGAAATGTGAGGTGGCCGCCACCTGCTGATGTAGCTGGCAGGAGGTGAGGACAGAGCAGAGGTCAGAAGATCTCTGCCTGCCTGCACCCAGCTCCTGGAGGTGTAACCTGGCCGGAGGTGTGGTTTGTCCACGTAGGCATGTAGACACTGCTTGTCCTTTCTGAAAGGGTCCTTCCTGTGTCCCAAGCTGCCCCACTTTGTGTTGGTTTGCTGTTGTTCTGAGCTGATTTGAAAAGACTTATCTCATTAAAACAGTGGCTGAGCCCATCAGCTGCATCTCACAGTGTGTGAATGGTAGCCTGGGAATCATCTCAGAGGCCATCGACATAGTTCTTGTTTGGTCGCTTCCGTGCGTGAGGACGGCAGAAGAAATGGGCCTCCCATGGAATGAAAGCTTGAGAGAGCAGAGGGGAGCCCAAACATGGTGGAGCAATTCCTCAGCCACAGATGCTGTGAGACAGAGGGTGCACCCTCTTAGCAAGCCAGGCAAATTGCTCTAATTGCAAATAGTTTTACGATTCCTGCAGTTACGGAGGCTGCCAAAGCTTTTCCCTCGGTGAACGGAGGCCAGGTGGTGGCAGGCCCACTGCCCTCCTGGGCTGCGTACAGGCATCCGAATGGTCCTGAATTTAATCAGAGCTGAGGAACTGGGCAAAGTTTAGAAAGGGGCTCAGTGCAGGCTCTCGCTCCTAGTCCAAGGAGCGTGGTATCTGCTTCTGAAAACAGCCAGGGGCAAATTGTCTAGGATCCAAGGCGGAGGCAGAGCAGCAGGGCTTCTAACCAGTGCCAGTGAACTTTTGATACGCTTACTGGCTGAATCCCACATTTTGAAGGCAAATCCTAGGGGGAAATTGCATCTATTACACAAGCAAATGCTTTTTCAGAGGGATTCCTCTTGCCTGCTGTCTGCCGTCTAAAAGTTAGGTATTTTTTTCCGTGTAGTCCTCCAAAGATCTCTGTTAGTCACTGGAGAGCGAGCGGTGCTGCCTGCAGGCAACGTTAACCCAGTCCTCTGGGGTATGTAGCTTGTGTTATTTTCCTGTAGTTGAGGGTAGGGGAGCCTTGTCCACCAGCTTAGACACTCAGCAATTAGGAGTCGAATCCCACCAGCAGCTGTGTGAATGGGTTGCTTGAAACCGGCCTGGATCCATCTAGGCATTGCTCGTACGCTCTGTAACACAAGTGAGCATTAGCGTGAGTGAACCTTGAGAGTGTACAGTTTTACAGAGGCAGGGGAGTATGGTGGGAAATCTGGAGGAAGAAATGGATGACTTACTCTCTGAGAACATTTTTCATCTCCTAACATCTGTTACGCTGCCTTCTCTCGCTGTTTCTCCCCCAAATTTGCACTTTGTCATTAAAACCAGAAAAGAAAAATCCCAATATGCATATGACATTTTACAAAAGTGCTCTCTGTGCTCTTAGAAATCCAACAATTTTGCTGCGTGGCATTCATCTGTAATCAATTAGAAGGCTTCTGATCAGCAGAAGCTGGAGGTTCTGCTCCCTGGAGCTTAGCACTCCACACAAGGAGGTGGGAGTGCCTGGTACTTTTTTCACCTGAAGGAGGAAATGGGAGCAACAATGAATGAAAGTCAGTGAGGCAGAATGAGATCAAAAAGCTCCAAACTTGCTTATCAGCCCTGTTCCAGCCTGATCTCAGTGTCAGATGGTGGTATTAAACCAGATGGCCCAGATGCAACTTTCAGCTCAGGAAGTCCTGAAGCTGCTGCTTCTTGCCAGGAGCAGGGGGAGAAGCTCTTGCTGCTTCCTCCTAGGGGTTGTCATCCTCTGCCAAAGATACTATAGGGGTGAGATGTGCTGTCAGTGGTAGTACTGGGACTGTAAGTATCTAAATGGACCTAGCCTGGTTTTCTCCCCCAGACCCATTAGTTGCTCATCTCTCCCTCCTGAAACCAGCCCATAGGTGCCTGGTTATAAACCAGGGGGCTTGGTTTCTGGGAACAAAACTTTCGTGCTGCCTGCAGCCTGCTTCACATTCTCTGCAGCATGCAAACTTCTACAGAGGCCTTCATTTCCAGTTGTCCCTTCGGCTTTGGAGAAGACAGTGCCTTGGTGGGGGGAAGAAGGAAAAGAAAATTTAAGCTAAATAGTAAGAGGAGATGAAGTCTCATTAAGTTACGGGACAATGGTTGGAGTATTTGGTGTTAAAAGAAGGAACATAAAAAAAAAGAAGGAACCTGCTGTCTGAGATGTCAAAAACCTATGTGGGACCAAAATTGGAAATAATCCTGCAAGGAGGGGTCGATTGTGACTCTTCTGAACTACCAAAGTGTGTCCCTTCCCTCCTCGCTCCTAGGAGAGCTGGCTCCTTAGGAAGCCTGCCCGAGGCTGCCTGCTGGGGCAGCTTTGGTTTTGCAGCAATAGAGAAAAGCAGCAGAAGCATTATCCTGTCCACTGGCCTGAACGTTGCAATGTTTCCCTTCTTGGAGGGAACAGGGGCATAAAAATTATGAATAAAAGGCAGAAGGGCTTTCAAGAGGGTAATAGAGTGTAAGATTGAGTATTAAGCCCATCTCCAGCCATAATTAAACCTGCAGTTGGAGGGTCTGTCACATTGCTTCAGACCCTTGGAAAAAAAAAATACTCAGTTGCTAGCTTCATTAGTAATTAAATGTCCAATTACTGTATGTAATGTTTCTGCTTTGCTGAACTCCACAACTGCATTCATAAACAGCCCTAAGGAAGGCCTCTAATCTGTGCCATTGTTCTTCAAGTGGTTTGCACATGCAGAAAAAGAAAAGAAAAATCAGGCAGACATTTATAATATGGAAAGGAAAGGGGGAAGGGGTGGGAAGAGGAGGAAATCAAATCAGCATCTTCCACCTCCCTCCCCCCTCCGAGGTAGGATCTTTGCCAAGCCCACAGAGAAGCCCTCAGGCCCCTCGAGCATGCAAATGTAATTTTCTATCCAGACAACACACTTTTTTTTAAAATGAAGTCCACCCCCACCCCCAGAAAACCTCCTCAAATCCCTGAATGCACAACAGAAGCAAGAAGAAAATTACAATGAAAAGAGGAGAGATGGGAGGGGGGGGGAAAAAGCAGCAACCCACAAACAGAAGGAGAGATGGAGGGAGGATTGAGATGAATATGCAGTGTCCAGAGTTTAAATAGACATAAAAGATAATGAAGGTTGGGGGGAGGAGGGAGGGGAGATTGTAATCAAACAAAATGATTTTGGTCCTCTTCAATCATCCCTGGTTTGCAGGCTGTCATTTTATACAAATTAGAGCCGGGGTAATTTTATGAATATTCACTCGGATTGAAATCACGTTCATTAAAGGGAAGGCACCCTTCTCGGGGCCCACTGTGCCGCTCGTCTTTTGTTCACGCACAACAACAGGAAAGCCACTTGTGCGGTGGATGAGTGCTGGATCCGTGCCCCCGGGGGGGCCAGGGGCTGGGGTCCTGCCCGCCGAGGTGGCCGCTCTCTCATGCGGGATGCTCGAGGAGACCAGCGTCCCGAGGGATGGGCTGCCCTTTGGGGCGAGAAGCGGAGGCTGTTGTGGGGAGGCAGGGTTGGAAATGCCCTTGTGGGTGAAGGAGCTGTAGCCTGGGAATTGGCTCGTAGCCTGGGCTGGGGGGTGGGGGATGGACTGCAAGTGCTCTAGCCTTTAATTCCCAGGCAAGCCCTTATTGAACCAGTAATAGCTTGAAACCATTTGGGATGAAATAATTGCCACATTTTTATGTTGTTATTATTATTATTATTATTTTTCTTCGAGCCTGGCTGCTGAATTGAGTTCTTCCTGCTCAAGAGTCCAACCCAGGCCTGCGCTGCACATGTCTGGCACCACGCTGGGGACAGTTCCTCTAGTACATAACCAATCAAAGATGTATTCAGGCCCGTTGTGAGGAAACCGTAGATGATTATAAGTAGAGAGATCCAAGTCTTTTGCTGACTGCTCACCCTCGCATATTATGAAATTTCTCTTGGAAGGGTAGACAAAGCCTTTTTGAGCCTGTGTGTGGTGATGGCCTCACATGGATGTCTGGCTTTAAATGCCTCACAATGTCGGCCTCTCATTTCTGAGAAAAGGCAAACGTATCCTATTGTAGCGTGTCAAGTACCGAAACTCCGCCATTCAGCAGCTTCGCTGCTGCTGTAACGCATCCTTGGGTTGTCACGGTAATGCGAGGAGATCGCTTTGCCACTTGGTAGCCGCCGGCAGGAGGAGGGCACAGCTGACCTGGAGGAGAAACGTTCATTTAAATATTTGATTGTATTTCACCCAGGCAGTGGAATGACTGTCCCTTCTTCAGGGCAACTGAACTGCCCGTGAAATCGGGGTGACTGGGTGTCGTGTTTGGTTATCACTGATGACACCGTTTGTAATAAATGGTGGTGCTGTACCACCCAGGGAAGGAGATGCATGGGCTGGGGGGCCGGGAGTGCCCTGGTTGTTTTTCTGCCACTGGTGTGAGCGGGTTCTCTGTCAGCGTGGGTGCTAGCAGTGCTGTGTGTCTGCACGCCAAACCCAGGTGACAGTAAGAAATCACCAGGAGGGGACAAAAAGGCATTTTCTTCTTAGAGTTCCTCCTTTTTTTTTCTTCCTCCTTTAGATCTTAAGACAAATTCAGATCCAAGGAAGCCAGCTTTTATGGTTTCTAAGGTAGTCACAGAGTCTAGCTTGACTCTTAGTAAAAACAGCTAACTTAATCTAATCAAAGGGAATGCTTTTTTTTTCTTGAATGTGGGAACATCACTGGAGCAGAGTGCACAAAAGTGGTTGCACATGTAGTGGCAGAAGTTTCCTTCTGGAATTGCAGTGGCTGTAGCATGTGCCTGCACTGTGGAGGGTCCTGCCTTCTCCAGATGATAAACCAAGCACAAAAGGCTGACAGATATTCCCCTGGGTTAGCCAGCATTTTCCATGAGCTCAGCTGAGGCAGAGGTTTGGCCCAGTAGCATTGACTGTGCAAGACCAGCCCCTAGTAGAGCAAAGCATTGGGTTTTGCTCCCAGTACTGGTTGGTTGTTGGACCCAGGATATTACCTTGGGTTCCTCTGCCTGTTGCTGGACCGAGTAAGGCTTTGCTCTCCATTCTTCAGCCTATCCTGCCCAAACCTTCCCATTGAAGGTACTGCCCCAACAGTGCAGTGGCCTTCAGCACTAGCAGCAGTCTGGTGTGTTAACATCCAGGCTGGGCAGGCCCATGAGGGGAGGCCAAGTATACACTCCTAATGGGAGCCATGACAGTATCTCTGCCCTAATTCAATACAGCCTCATGTACAAATAGTCCTTCAAGGCTTGGAGGAGGCTCCTCTCTGATGTGGGAGGCAGCGTGTGCTCTTTGGGGTTGTCAGGCCATGTGGTTCCCGGCTTAGCGCCCTTGCTGGGGGGCCCTGTCAGTTGTGTGTTTGGAGGCGTCCTCAGCTTCCTGCAGGCCTGATGGAGACAGTAGAGCTGCTCGTTTGTTTTTTATCCAAGGTTTTCCTGTTCTGGCAATGCTTTGTCTTTGAAACGCAGCCCAAGCCCCTGTGGAGAGCCCCCCCCACTGAACTGTGAGGCGCTAGGGGTGGTGCTCAGGGAGCTGGTTTGGATCAGAGGCAGCCTGGGGGGCAAAGAGGATGAGTGGGCTGCAGGCTGGTGGCCTGAAGAAAGGTTCCCTGCCCAGTGGCTCTGAAGCCAATGTCAAATTTCAGTGAGATTCGGCAGAGGTGTCCAAGTTTCAGAAGTGGTCAGGTTCTCTAAAAAGCAGTGGTGAGGCACAAAAATAGGGCCTGGCATGTTAGGGCGGTCCTGATGGAAAGATGGGGCGAGGCTTCCTTTGTCTTTGTTGTTTGGGTTGGTGCATGTGTGCCAGGCAGACCCTGAAGCCTTGGTGAATCCGAGCAAATGCTCTCCCATGTGTGATGGGGTCTCCGGGAACCCATGGGTGGGTGTGATACTGAGGGCCTGACAAGGGGGAGAAGGTTGTAAAGGTCGACCCCATGTGAAGTCAGCTAGCAGCATCATCTCTGCCCTTAGATCTTGTTCTGTTTGGGGTGTGTGTTGACTGGCTTCCAGAGAGTCTGGCTCCTCTTGGGCTTTTGCACCAAAAATAGTTGCCAGGGTGGACTTTTTCTTTTCATTTGGATCCAGGAACTTTAAAACTTCTGAAATCTATCTGAGCTTCTAGAGTCTACAATAAACCCTTTCTGAGTGCTGGCATGCATTGGTGAAGAAACTTCAGTTTGGGCCTGTAGGGTCTATGTTGCTGTAGGGTTGTCTGAGTTGGAGATAGACAGGGTAGAGCTGGGGTAGAGGAGAAGGGGCCGTTTGTTAGGTCTGTGCTGGAAGGCCTTTTTCTGCTCTCAAGGTAGGAGAACAGAAATGTTTTTTTTTTCCACTCTCAGAGCTCTGCACTAGTTTGTCATCTTCAAGGCTTTCAGAAAAATGAAGGAAATTTCTCAAATGGTTCAATATTTTGTTATGATACCAGAAACTAAGGAGTCTTTCCAGCAGCACAGATAATCCCTTGTCTCATCAAGTTTATGACTTTAAAACAATCCTGCTGTCCATATTCTGTGGGGACCATTTTCTGAGGCAGCTTCTTGGGTTTTGAATGGTTTCATCCCTCAGCGCTTCTTTCGAGTGGAAAGTTTGAAGATGCGTCATCTTGCCTGAGCAGGGTGATAAACTGTAACGCAAATCTGAAGAGCCTCAGAAAAGGGCTGTACGAAATGCAGATGTAGGGGATTAGAAAACAGAACTGCACTACATCCAGCGATAAGTAAGGTCGAACTCAGCAATTTCTGAGCCGTTGCACCAGGGAGCAGCAGGAAATGATTGCTTTTTGGCTCCCAGCGGCAGGAGCACAGGCAGAAGAGGTATTTGTAGTGTTGGCTTGCAAGGCCTTGGGTGCTTTGTGTGGCCACATTGGTCTGCAGCTTTATCCTCTAAGAGTTTGGGGCAGCTGGGAAGCAAATTACATAGCGTGCTGTTGGGGGCTCATCAGCTTTTAACCAGCTAGTGTGGAGCGATTAAAAATTCCAGCTGTTTTACATGTTAATCAGTGCTTTTTGGTGATGATTCTGTGGATGAAATATGGCTGCTGACAGCTATCTATTACTGCTATTTGGGAGATGCAGAGGGAGAGTTGGGTTTGCCTTACCTGAAAGGATTATTATTGCTCCAAAGCCCCAGCATGTAACTATGAGGGAGGATACCCAAACTATTGGTCTGGAGGTCAGAGACTCCAAACCGAAACTCAGAATTAGGGATGGCTCTGGTGGCTGAAAGAATACCAAGTCCTGCCTTGACACACAGCCTTCTGGAGCAGGGGTAAAAGCCCTGGTGTGACTCTATTGCATAAGTACTCTGATTTATTCTCTCTCATCTCTCTTGGCCTAATCAAGGCTCAGAGTTTGCATGTTCCCCAGGGCTCAAGTTGCTCTCCTGTGGCTGAAGGCACCACACAACTTGACTTTGTTCCTGAAGGGCCTGCGTTGCTTTTGCAACACTGATCATGACCAGTCTGAGCAGCTTTGCAAGGTGTTTTTTGTTTGGAATGTAATCATACAAAGGTTCCCATTGCATATTCAGCCCTTGCCTCTGTAGCTTGGGGTTCATGCACAGCCCTTTTCCGGTGAGGTGACTTTTTTGCCTTCTCCATTGCCTTGCTCATCTTACTGGAGAAGTAAAGCTGCCGTCAGTCCCTCGTGTGCTGGTGTAAGATCTGTTGATGTATCCTGAGGCTAGAGTTGCTTTCTGTTGCCGAGTAGTTCCCAGGGCACAGATTACAAGCGCTATGATAAAAAACATTAAGTTGGATATCTTTATTTTTGCCTTCTGTGATCGGATCTTTCATCATTTGCCTCATATTAACCAGCGAGCACTGAGAGTTGGGCAGATTTCAGAATTTTCATCTACCTGAGAAGCTGTACAACTTTAGTCCAAGGCAGCATTAGCTGCTGGCCCAGCCTCGTGAGGCTTAAAGTTCTCCAACTCTCCTTAGACAAGGAGGGTAGGTGTGCAGGCTCACTGTCCAGCTGGAGCTTGCTGATGGACCAGAGCAGCTACCAGATCTGCTTTTTGCTTGTGATGAGCCCACACTTACATTGATTTCAAGCAGAGTTGCAGCACTCTGGCCCACTTGGTACTTTTTCCCTCCTAGCACCCACTCACTGCTGCCATAACACGTGATGAGAACATGCTTTCCGTGTACAAAACACAGTGTCAACAAGCCTCAGGGGCAATTCAGGTCTGTGGAATAGATTCATTGTAGGTGTACAGCTGACAGAAGGGGCGGTTATGCTCTCTCAAGAAGCTGCTGTGTTTTCTCTTATCGACAAGAGTGTCTTCAGTGAGATCTGGGGGAGCAGGGACCAGTCCCCTGAGTGTACGCAGGATATCTTATTGCTTGGGATGCCTAACGTGGGAGCAGATGAAGCAACGCTTGCTGAGTTCAGTCAGTAAGAACCAGGAAATAGTTGGATCAGAGAAGTGGAGCACTGGCTTGACTGGGGTTTGACAGAGCTTCAAAGGCTGGACCATGCTTCTTGCTGGCCCTCCTGCATCCTACTTGGTGGCACGTCGCTGGCAGAGAGCAGCACTTAGGCCTGAGTTGGGATGTGCCAGAGGCAGCCCTGCCACGTTGGAGCCCTGTCAGAGTGCAAACATCCCTGCGCGCCCTGTCCCATTCCTGCCTGGTGCATCCCACCAAAATGGGAAGCCATGGATGTAGGTCTCCTTACCATTTGCCATTGCTGGCTCTCTTTTGCTATTTCCTTTTCTTAGCTTCCTTTCATAAAACTGTCCAGAGACATGATTTTTTTTTTTTTGGTGATGGACTGTGAAGGACTTGAGATTGAAAGCTGTGAAACGCACATCAGCCACTCCATAAACGTCAGAGATGCTGAGCAGAAGCACGACTACTTGAGTTTAGCCAGTTCTGTATATCAAGTGATCCCTGCAGATTTATTAGATGTTTCAAAATGGATTTGAAATAACTGGATTTAGTGTTTCTGGCGATTCCTTGAACCGTCTTGTTTTTCAGCCAACTTGCATAAATGTGCCAGTCATGGGCTGCAGTGTATCAGCCAACTTAGCAAATGGTTTTATTTATAGCTGAAACAGTGAAGCCAAGGAGTATAAATCCTAAAAAAAAAAAAAAAAAATATAAACTGTATCGTGGAAATAATAAACTTCAAATTCATGGAATTTCTAATGTTCCACTGATGGCTAAAAAATCTGTTTAATGGCCGCTGAGTGATATTTGGCTGCAAAGCAGAAACCCCAAAGTTGTCTTAACTCAACAGTGATATTTTTTAGTGTTCCTTTATATGCTGGCGCTGAGTCTCTTTGCTGAATGATGGAAAGTTGACCTTCTCCGCTGTGTTTCTGCAGCAACCAGATAAGATTTCAAATCACAGCTTTGCTTTTTTCTGTTGATGATCTATGGCCGTGGCCCGAGTCTTGCTGTTAGATGTCAGGCTGTTTATCTCGAGGATCGGTTGCGTGCCCGGCTGACACCAGGGGTGTGAAAGATGTTCAATGCTGAAAGCAAGTGCATGGGAAGGAGCTGACAGTCAGTGGGTCGAAGAGCTTGCTGTACTTTCATGGCATGGCTGACCAGCTGAAGAAGGTCCAGACACGTCTTCAGAGATACTGGTGCATGTTGGACCCTGAGAGGTAAGAAGATCTGTTGAGGAGGCGTCCTCATCTCTCCTCTTCATTGATCTTGCTAATACTCGTATATTTTTCAGCTGGTGACTGTTGCATTCTTTCCAGAGGTGACTCATTAGGGTCTAGGGACCTGATTGCACATCCTTTCCTCCTAGGTCAGTGTCTGCAAGCGGTGGTCACTTACAGGGTCCCTCCTGGCAGCTCTCGGTTGGGTGCCCTGCGTCCCCGATGAGAGCTCTGACCACCGCGCGCTCTCCCAGTGTGCTGGGGTCGTTCCTCTTGGTTGCTCAGCTGTGCTTGTGCTTTGTCAGCCCGGACCAGCCTGGCATTTCGTGCATGCAGCTGCTACTTCCCAGTCGAGAGATGGTCTCTAAAGACCTAGTTCTGTTATTTTTGTTAATTATTTATTTTAGGGCTGAGTTCCACTAAGCAAGTTTGCAGTTTCTCTGGGTTCTGGTGATTGACGTTGTGTTTGAACACCGCATTCAAAGCTAATACTTCTTGCAGATGCTGAGATAAGTATCTGTAAATCTTTGCATTTACCATTATCCCCAATTTTCTTGTGCAGTGCCTGCTGTCACCGTATAAGGGTATTTATCCTGCACACAATCTGATTGGAAAATAAGGCTTTGAAACAGAAAGGAAAATACGCGTTTCAGGTGGTGTTAGAAATGTCAGTTGTGGATGCTTAAACAGTGCTGATTGCCTCCAGGCTTTGGGACATTTGGGTTTTCAGCCCCCTATTGTTAGAGCTAAAGCTGCTTATTGGAGTCCGAACAGGTTAGAAAGACATCCTGTTCTTCAGATCTTCAGAAGTCTGCCTCTCCCCCGCTGCAGGGGATGGCCTTCTTACATCCAAGCGAGTTAAGTTTTAACCCTTGGCTTAGACAGCACAGGGCCGAACAAAGAACCGCTGCTTTCAGATGGAGCAGAATAAAAAGCTATTATTTCATAATAATACTCTGTTCTTCCCCTCCAAGGATTTCCTAAGGACTTTACAAATATTAAGGCCTGGGCATTCACCCCGGGTGGCAGAGCCAGGGAAGTGGCTGCGTGTGGGCATTTGTAGGGTTGAACACGGGGTATAACCTCTGTGCTGGGCAGGTTTCAAGCCTCGAGGCCCCCTGTGCACTTCGTACCTGTGGGAGGCGAGGGCACAATGGGAGGATCTGGGGACAGAAGATCCTTGTTCCAGCTCCTTCACCCTTGCAGTCCCGGCCAAGCCTTACCTTGGGCTGGTAGCTGTGGGATGGAGGACGCACTCCGCGCAGTCCAGATGAACATCCCTCAAGCAGGGAAGGGGGAAGGCTTTCAGTGTTCATTCAGACACCACTATGGGGGTGGTGGAAATGCAGCTGTTGTTTCCTGGGCTGCTTATATCCAGCTCGCTGCCTTTGCTACCGTGGAGCAGCTGTCACAGCATCAGGTGGACGGTGGGGTAGGTTTGAGGCCTCCTTGTGTGGTTCTTGCAAGCCTGTGTCCCTGCAGTGGGAGCAGAGATGGGGAACAGGAGGTCTGTCCCTACTAACTGAGCAGGTTACACCCCAGATGGGAATTTCTCTTATCAATAAGCCCTTGTTTCTTTATCCATCCTTTCCTGCCTTGGCGTTCCTCAAGGGCACAAACAGGAGCTGGTTTAGGTTGTGGGTTTTTTCTCCCCCTCTCTCTCCTCTTACATTGTTCCTTAAAACCAGCCCCTCCGGGGATGCTGAGGACTCTGCTCAGTGCCTGGCGCGTTCTGCCCAGCTCAGGGCTGGCTGGGGCTGGTGGTGTGAGCATCAGCAGCGGAGTGGTGCTGAGGACCTGCTGCTCCTGTGGACGTGGGTGCCACCGCAAACAGAGCACACGGCGCTGCCCTGCTTTGACCACGCGCCGCCTGTCTGAATCAGTGGATGGATCAGATGCCGTTTTTCTCCTTCAAACGGTGACAGTGAGTCTCTTTCCCTTGCGGGGACAATTAGTTTCTTTCCTTTGTGAGAAGTTTGGAATTGGCTGACCTTTCTTGGCAGAAGGATGGCCCGTGTCTCTTGTGTCCCCGGGAGAAGCCGCAGCATGGACCGTTTATGGTTTTTCCTTTTAACAGAGCAATGTCGGCTTTGTTTTCTGCATTTAGTTTGCATTTAAGACCAGGACACGGCTCATGCTGTGTCCCTGATCCAGTGTTTAAAGCTTTGCTGTGACTTAAGTTTGGCCTGGGCCCTGCAGGGTTTAGCTTAATTTTTAAATCTCTCAATGTGAATAATTCCTCGCTGAATGCAGATCGCAAGAGGGGATATTGATTTAAAGCTTTAAAGCTGGTGGTTATGGATTAAAAAAAAAGAAAAGAAAGGGAAGAAGGAGATTTTCTGTAGTCAGAGCTGGTTGCCTAAATGCTAGTCTCTTACAGACAGGCTTTTCCTGAGCTAGGTGTGGTAACAGCAAGGGACCCCAATGAATTTTGGCTTTAAATTGCTGGCTGCTGAGAATCAGCCCTGAGGCAGGCTTGGTGGCAATTCCCTGTGCCAGGGAGCTTTGCTGTGACTCCTTGGCTCGGGCTTTGTGTGGGGAAGTCCATTGCCACACGGGGTCTGCGGAGGGAAGGGGAGATCTGCTAGGTTGGGGTGCTGCTGCCGTACGGGGGCTTATTGGGGACGGGTAGGGGCAGGCAGCAGGGAAAGCAAGCTTTGGTCTGGAAGATGCTACAGGAGACAAAGAGAATTAAAAGCAGGCAGTACGTCCAGCTAGCAGGCAGGGCTCTAAGGTCACTAATGCTAGTTATTTGGATTTCAAAGAGGATCCTATTAACCACTGTCACAGAGAGCCATTAATCAGTGGGGTGGGAGGCGGGAACAGGCAGTGTCTGGGGAGCTCAGGCTGGCCGGAGAAATCAGTTTCCAATGTCCTTGATGTCCTGCCGGGCTGGCCCGCTGCAAGGCTTCCTGCACAATGATGCATTTGTCTTGTATGAGAAGCTTCCAGCCAGAGGCACCAGGCGGGATGGGGAGCGCTGCGCCCCTCTGCCTGCGCTCACGCAGGAGCACGAGGCAGTCGTGTCCACGCAGAGCCCTCAGCTTGGCTTTGCGTGCCCGTGTCTTGCTGCTGCTGGCCTGGGAGGTGTTCTTCATCTGTGCTTCCTCACGCGTGCAGAAAAGTACATTGCTTACCTTTGGCAAGCACCCTGTGAAGTGTATTGCTGTAGTTAACCCACAAGCACTAAGTGGGATTTGGAACGGGGTTTGGGGAAAAAACGACGTTTCCAGGTATGACTCCGCCTGGTCCTTTGGCAATAATCTCTGGCCAGCCTTTTTGCTCCGATCAGGAGTTTTCACATGTGCCCAGGAGCAATTTCCAAATGACTTTTAAGCACAGGACCTGAAGTCACGCTGAAGTTTTGTAGGAGCGGGACTTGTACAGCAGCCTTGTTTTGTAAGTCTGGTACTAGAAACACATTAAAAAACTCTGAAAGAAGCCTCTGACTGTCTGTAAGAGCCAGTTGCTGTAGAAAGATACCATAAATAATGCAGAAAGAGACTTGAGAGTTGTCAGAGTTGGGGTCGGAGAAGGGTTGCTTAGATAAAATTAAGATGTGGACACGATAGTGGAATCTGGAACAAAATTGGTTTGGCAGTTTTTCCCCAAGAAAAGTGGCCGAAATCTCCTTGCTTGCGATATTTAACTTTTTTTGCCAAAAACTGTTTATCTGGGATTTGATCTAGCACTTTGTTTATTTAAATACTGCAAATGCCATCAGGATGAAGAGATTTACCAACAATTGTTGTACCCAAACTCCAGAAACCCCAGAAATTTCTTCTTCTGTGTTGAGATTTAACCCCCCCCCCCCCCGACCTGTTTGGGTTTCAGAAGGGACTGATAAGCCGAGCCTTATAAAAACAATTATAAAAATGGTCTTGTGTACAAATACTGGTCATCGCCGTGAGAAACTTGATTAGATCAGCAAGATCAAGTCTCCAGCTGGACTGAGAATGCTTAAAATCCCTAATTGTCTGGCTTTTTGTCTGCAGGATGAATTTATAAGAAAAAGGAAAAAAGGAGAACCCAAGTCTACTATTTCAACACCCCTGGAATTCATGAATAGTGCTGGGTTTCAGAGACTCCCCTGTCTTGTTTTGGCAGAGCCCTTAAAATGGAAAGCTGGAGATTAGCACGGTAGGCCCGGGGTCATCGTGCTGCAGAATATACGGTCTCAGACACACAAGACCTTTTTCTTCAGACGTCCCTTCTGGTTGTGATGTTTGAGCCTTTGCTTTGCTCCCTGGCTAAGAGCAGCGTTAATCATAGGACTGGAATTTGTGACTTAACTGAGCAGGCGTTTTAATGCTTTTCCTGTAATCGATCAGCGGGCTGGAAGCCACTGTCTCGGTAGCGTTGTCACATTGACCTCTGCGATGCTGCTTGACGGATTCCCGTGCTCCTTGGTGCCTTCCAGCCCAGGACTGCCTTCCAGCGTGCCTTTCTGCCTTCCTTTCTGAAGGGATGGTCTGAACTCGGTCCCCGCCAAGACAGAAAGGAGCTTTTTGTGCACCCTGCAAAGGGCTCCTCTGTCCGCAGCCAGGGCTGGGGCTGCGCGGAGGAGACCTTTCTTCCCGATCTGCACTGACAGAACAAAAAAAGCCCTTGCATCAGAACTTGCTATTTATATTTCTAGCTCTGAGACTCTTCAGCTGCATTATTAATGAAGCGTTTACCAATTAAGATAGATGAGTCTGCTCTTGAGGGTGTTTGTTAAGGTAAGGCACCTCATTAGCATATCTGATAGATACAGTTCCAGGTGCTGATTAAAACCTCACGCCCTCCCCAGGGACAGAAGTCTGAGGAAGCAAGGTAGGGAAAGTTGTTGTGTTTCCTGGCTTTGGCCATGCTGGAATCAGGAAAAGGAGCTCAGCATCCCTCCCCAGAGGCATGTCCCAGACCTCGTGAGCAGCTGAAACG
The DNA here is from genome assembly GCF_040182565.1 of Anser cygnoides. NCBI lineage: Eukaryota > Metazoa > Chordata > Aves > Anseriformes > Anatidae > Anser > Anser cygnoides. Next base: position 23,598,648 of record NC_089880.1, on the reverse strand, counting down.
GGCACAGGGAGGAAATTAATCAGCTCGGATCAGAAATTCCAATAGCTGGAACGATGCAAGTGTGATTAATGCCTCCTGAACGCCAGAGGTGGAGAGACGCTGGTTCTGCTCTTCTTGCAAAGCTAGCAGTCTGTCAGGCGGGGAATTCATTGCTGGTGTTGACCCTATGGATTTCGGAGGTCTGGAACTGATGCTTGCTTACATTACAGCATTTCGGCAGCTCGCTAAATTAGGTTTGCAGGCAAAACGATGCTGCGAGGTGCAGGCAGCCCACATATGAAACCAATTTCCCTATGAAACGGCACTAAGGAGGGCAACCAGAAGTGAACGAGATCATCTTTAGGTCTCTCGTGACCTACAAGAGTTGGGAAGTGATTATTCGTTTTCCATATTTATTATAATATGGTGAAGGAGCTATATTGTAGGCTTTAATGGTCCACATCTGAAGAGCATCTTAAAATAGACTTAAGATCTCTGTGGTACATACATATGTGTTTATAATTTTATGGATATAGAAATATATATTTACTGAATACATATACTTTGTTTCTCCATCTGCTAAATATAGTCACGTAGGAAAGTTATATAGAAAATGTAATTTTCCCCTAAATTATCCTGCTGTCAGTCTGTTTCAATTTCAGCGTCTGCACAGGCGAGGAGTGAGTTGAAATGGGTGCTGTCGTGCTGCCGAGCGGGTGTCTGGAAGCAGTTTGCCTGGAGATGAGATTACTGGAGGCGGGGCTGGTGGCACCATCTATTATTAAGATTTGCCCAGCAGTTCTCAAGACAAGACCCTGTTTTCAGTTTTGCTTGTAATTTTGTCAGGGTTTTAACCATCCGTGCTCTCAATTTCCATGCTGGATGTCTGCCTCAAACAGTTCTTATTTTAGGGGAAAAAAAATGAGTCTAAAATGGTCCTGCCATTTTGGAGAGCGAGCCCAGAGAAAAAAATGTTGGTTTCGCCCTGCTGAAGAAGTCTGAGGAGCTTTTCTTGGAGCTTGCTGCGAAGCTTAGCGCGAGAGCAAGGGGGAGGAGGTGCCCATTTTGTGAGACGCCTTTGCCATCCCTCTGAAAATGTGGCCAAACCGATGAGAAGTTGGAATTTGCATTCGCTCAGCAGAGACTCGTTTGATTCCAGCAGCTGGTAATTACCAGAGCGCCTTCACAATGGACAAGGCTCCTTCCCACACGGCTCCCCGGGGAGGCAGGACTGGACGCTGGCCATCCCCAGCCAGCGACTCCCCCGTGCTAGCCCGGGGCTAGCAGGACCGCAGCAGCTCCTGTGCTAGCTGGGAACGGGGCTAGCAGGGAACACGGGCAAAACTGGAGGTGGCCTGAACAAGGGCAGAAAATGGGAAGGGGTTGGGACAGCGACCAGAAGAGGAAGAGGAGGAGAGGGACCTTCCAGGGCAGGGGAAAAGCACGCTATGGCATTGTGTAACACCGGCGCACCAGGTCAGTTTGTCTCGCTCTGGTGTTTCCTAACCGTGGGCGACTCGAGTAACGAGAGGCCCTTTGCTGGGTGGTGTTTCTGTCATCGCAGCGTGGGTCTGCAGAGATGCTGGCACCGCGCATCCGAGATCAGCAGAAGGTTTCTCTAAAGAGAGCCTGAAATGTAGCTGTTGCTAAAATCGTTTCTTAAAACAACCGCAAGCACTTAGAAAAAGGATTGTTCTGCTTTCAAACTCCAGCTCAAATAGTTACTTTAAAATAAATATACTTCTGTAGCGTCTGCAGTTGGGCCTGGCTGGAGAGCCAGGAGTCTGTCTTGTGAAAAGTGTCATGACGTTAGTTTGTTTTTCTTCATTTTTGGAGTGTTTTGTTGAGAAGGAAGGAGCCAGACAGGCAGCAGAGCAGTCCCTGGGTAGGATCTGGTATGGGGGAGCCCATGGTTCCTGTTTCCGCTCTGCCTGGCTTGAAGCAGGAATTTGAAGAGCCCTGAGAAAGCAGTCACCAGCAACGTGTCTCCGGACAAGAGGCTGTTTAAGACGATGCTGTCTCGTAGCTGTTTATTCCTGTCTGCTCAGCTGGGACCCGATCGCTGATGGATGCGAGGACTCCTCGTTCACTTCTTCAGCAGAGCGAAAGGGTCAGGCGAGCTCTCCCGAGCCTCGTGCTCGTGGTCTTGCTGATGTCCTACGACAGCAGCATGGCAGGATGCACTGCCTGTCTGCAGCAGATGTGCCAAAGGTCCAGAAACGACCACGGTCACTGCAGTGGGCAAAGGGAGGTTTCACGTTTGCCCCCAGACATATCAAGTAGGAAACTGCTTTTGGGGATTTGCACTGCTGTTGCATTCAGCTGCCAGGGCAGACATGATTAGCTGACATTTATTGTAGCAAAAGGCTGCGCAACTGTAGCAATGGATCACGTTTAAATGGCGTTAATGGGTTTTCCTTCCAGAGCCATGGTTTCGTATCAAAGGAGCACGACGATAAAAGGCTGCATCTGCGCTGCCTTTGGCTGTCATCTCCTGCCACGTTTGCACCACGGTGGGTTTGGATGCTTGTGGGAGTGGAAGCGGGTGGGTCCTGTGTTGGGGATGAGTTTATTTGCTCGAGGATGTGATTTACTGAGAGGCAGCGGGAAGGAGAATTTGTGGGGAAAACGCCTGCACGAAACGGGACCGCACAGTGGTCTCCCAGTTCTCCCCTGGGGAGCTGGGTGGCTGGCGTGCTCGCCGATGTTTTCAGGAAGGATTCCTTGTAAGCGTTTGAGGAACGTTTGCTCTAAATCCAGAACTGAATTCTTTATTCTGTTGTGCAAAAATACTACCAATGAAAATAGACAAGCTCTCTGGGTCAATTCCAGATGCCCTTAGTGAGGCAGAAGTGTTTATTTTTTATGGGCCAATTTTTGTAGTCTACCAGAACGTCTTGTACTGTCTAATGCTGCATGGAGGAATAGCTCTGCGGAGTGTGTTTAATAAGAGCAGTGTGCTCTGAGGGATATTCAAATCAGAGTTAGTTTCCTCGCATGTACGCGCTCAGTGGCGTTTGTTATAAAACATCTGGGTCCAAAACTGCATTAAAGAAATCAAACAGCCAAGTCAACCTGAAAGTCTGCCCCTGTGTTGCACCAGGGCTTTGCCGAGGGAATCGCCGTGTGCAGCCCTCTCTTCCGCTGCAGGGACCTGAGCAGCTGGCCTGGCTTTTTCCTTCCCTCCTCCTCAGGATGTGCAAGTCAGGAGTAAAATCAGCTCTGAGTTTTCTGTAGCACGAGGAAGCGCAAGTCAAAAAGGGGCTCCCTGGACGTGGTTCCTTGGCTGCGTGGTTAATGAAGAGCCCTTGGCTCTCCTGGCTTCGTGTCCACCCTTCCCCTACTGCAGTTCCTGGCTTTCCCCTCAGCCCTGGGCTGCCTGCTGCTGGTGGTGCTGAGGTGACGGGTGGCTGTACGAGGGCACGGGAGGCAGCCACCCCATCCCTGTGCCCCGGCACAGCTCAGACCCAGCATCGTGCTGCCTACTTGCCCCTGCTCTGGGGCTCTTTGTGCCTGGACTGTGATCTGAGTGTTGCATCTCCAGAGGTGAGCATTGGTAGGTGTCTGAGCCACATACGTGCAAGGAAAGGCTGTGTGGATCCTTCCTCAGAGCCCTCGCCGTGAGCTCTTGCCATCAGAAATGCTCCTGGCAGGGCTTTTCCATCAGCTGCATGAGGCATGGAGTTGTTCCCCTTCAGAAGGACGCTTGTCTTCTCTCTGCCTCGCCTGGGTTCTCCATGCCTCTGCCATGGGAATGGAGACTGATACAACAAGCAACAGCTGGAGGACTGCTCTGCTTTGGTACATTTCGTGGTACTGGCACCAAAGGCTGCAACAAGGTAGTTTGGGTGAATTTGCTTCTTTTGTTTGACTTTGAACTGGAAAGGATGGACTGACCAGAGAAAACATTTCAAAACAAAGACATTTCAAGACAAAGCAAGAGCCCATCTCTGTGCTTGTACATCCCAATTGTGTTCTCCCCATTAAGCAGGAGGAGATAAATCAGGGTTCTGCTGGGGGAAGCAGGGAAGCTTGCTGCTGAAACAGGCCCCTGTACCAGCACGGTACAGCTCCAGACACCACCACTGTGCTCTAATTAATCGAATACAGGTGGTGTGACGGGCTCGACATCAGCAGCTGGATGTGCAGTGCTGGAGATGGGCCTTTCCTTCCCAGCACAGCTGATGGAAGGAGTCCGGTGACTTCCTAGAAGGTGTGGGGCTTTGTGTGAGCACCCTGCTCAGATGATGAGCCCACTCCCAGTCTGATCCACTCACACTTGCATCCGCATGGGCTGTCAGCGGGAGCAGAGGCGCTCCAGCAAACATCCCGGAGGACTTGGTGCCACTTCCAGAAGGGTTTCATGTTCGCTGTAGCACAAGACCGGGCCACGCATCTCACACTTGACCTCAGGTCATGTTTTGTACGGCTCAGATGCTGCGTGCTGAAGCTCAATTCATCAACGTGGACAGAAGTGGTGCAGGCTCTGCTGAGTCTGCGCTTCACCTGGCGGCGCAGGCACAGCCCAGGGCTTTCTCCAGGAGCCGCGCGGTTGAATAACACTTGAAGGAGAAAACGTTTGTGCTGAGCCCTGTTGCTGGATCCCCTGTTCTGAACAAGCCTTGCAATTGTATTTTTTGTATGTCTGTCTGCAGCGTGAGAGTGATAATTAATGCGGAATTGCTCTCCTGGGTTCTGGCAAAGCCAATACTAATTTTCCAAAGTCAGCTCAGAAGTATTGAAAGCACGGTTTTAGGCAGAGCAATGGGTCGAATGTTTCTCCATTTGGCTCCTGCTGCTTTGATTGTCAAAAATCACTTTAAGCTTTTCAGTCAGCATTAAAGTGATCGCATCAATCTAAACCAGCAAAGTCCTGGACATTAGATGATTACATATTCCAAAAAATCGCCTCAGTTTGTTTGACCTTGGAGGAGGGGGACAGCCAGCATCAGACTGATATATTTTTAATGCAGCTTTTAATTTTTAACTTCTATCAAATAGGCTTTTTTATTTTCCCCCTCTATAGATCTTTATTTCCATAGTGTTTTGCAAAGGCGCGGTCATTTCCTAACGCGCCAATTTCAGCCTGCTTCTTAAGAGACCCATGTGAAGCCTGGAAGGGGAGTTACGCCAGCTTTGTACTCAGGGGAAACTGAAGCCCAAGGAAGCCAAGGGCTTAGTTTCAGAGGTGCCACGCAGCCACGATCCTTGTTAAAAGCAATGGAAACTGCAGCTGGTTTTGGTGGCATGGAGCATCCAGCCCCTGCGAGCTGGATGTGAGACCGCAGGCGCTTGGAGAGCCGCGTTCCCGTCTCACCCAAGCGCTGTTTGCCAGGAAAATGCTCGTCCTGGAGAAGCGGTGGGGACTTGGTGGCACTGTGTGTCGAGGACCATGCCCACGGTGGGTGGAAGCTGGGTGAGGTCACTGCATGAGGCAGGGGGTGGATGGGGGCGAGCGGGAGGCTCTGTCCCCAAGCATCCCGTGCGGCAGCGAGGATGGGGAGGAAGGTTTTTTTGGAGGGGGTCTGGGCGGTTTGACAGAGCTCAGACCACACAATGGCTGGTGGTTTCACATGTGTCTCTGGAGCAGAGGGTGTGCGATGAGATATATAAGGTTCGCATGCCTGTGCTCTGGCTTGATGTGGTCTCGCTGAGTGAATCAAAGCTTTTGCTTTGAAGCCCGTGGAGGGGGAAGGGAAAGCCTTTGTTCTGGTGTTTGGAGAGCGCTGGAAATCCTTGAGCCCAGAAGACTACACCCTTCATTACCCTCTGGGTTATTGGCCCCAGATTGGAAGTATGGCTCTGTCATGTGAAGTATTTGATTATTTATACAGTTAATGTTTAACAGAGTCAGAGTATTAGAATTAAACAGGGGATGAGCTTCCAACTTTGCATGGTTAAGGGCTAATAAAACTTCTCTGATCCAGTGTTGTCCTTTCACCAGAGGGGATTTTTTTCATTAGCTTTTGAGTGTTAAAAAGAGATCTCCTGTATTTGAGGCAGATGGATCTGTTGGCACCAGACAAAGTGAACGTGCAAAAGTGTTACTGGCTGGCTTCAATAGCCAGGCAGCACAGATGCGGGCTGCTGAAAATTTAAAGGTGAGTTTAATTGATGTCTGAAGTGGAAGTAATGGGTTCAGCAGCCTCTGCCTTCAAGATCATGTAAAGCTTGCAGCCCACAGTGCTTTTGGCTTTAATTTCTTTTCAGTTTAGTTTATTCAGACTCATGGGTCTGATGGCATCGCATCCAACACACTTCATACCAATTGCCTAAATCCAGTGAAACTCTTGGTGGTCTAGATCTCTCGAAGTTGAACTTCTCACTGGTTATGTGATTGGAAATGCTGAGGGTGCTGGAGTGGGTTTCCATACCTCTGTTGAGGAGAAGACAGGAGGATGAGGGCTTTATTGCATCCTAGAGGTCTCTGTGGAGTAGGATTACGATTGTCCAGAGGTTCTCTCAGTACTGTCACTCATTTAAAAGGCAGGTTGATCTATAGGAAACCACCAGGACTGAAGGTAGCCGTGACTGTGAACTCACTGCTTGTATTTTAGGTGTCCAGATTATCTGCTGCGTGTTTTTTTCTCCTATCTCCCAAACACTCCTACCGCACAAATGCTGAGTATATGGTGAATGTAATTTGCTTCTGCTTTGGCTCGACGTACTGATAAGACTGATAACTTGCATTGTGCTAGCAGCAGCCATTTTTAATCCTTTCTTTATGGCTGGAGTAACAAGGGGGGATGTATGAAAGCAAGGCTGTTGGAGCGGCTGTTACATGACTGTAAGATCCTTTGCAAACCCACTTCGTGAGCGTGGTGGGAACTGCTGCTCATCCTGCTTCAAACCACCTCTCCTCACCACGGATGATGTAGGAAGCTGTGCTGAAGTTTCATGCCACCAGTTAGGTGGTTCCACCTGCCGTGAGGATCACCTTCTTGTTGGCTGGATGGGGTGGGAGGATCTGCTTTCAGCTCTCCACAAGTGTGGGTCTCTTTGTCCACGATGAATTCGTCTCTAGGTTTAATGGAGTGGCTTCCTGAAACAAGGAGCTGAATTGATTTAAACCAAAAAATACGCCTCCTCTGTAAGATGTCAAGATCATGATCTGTGACAGCAGCCCGTAGACTGCGTTTTCAGATGTGTTCAGTGATGCGTTCATCACTGAGATGCACTTAATTTTTATTACTAAATTTCTATTTCTATATACATTTCACCTGTTGGGTCCCAAATTTGGTGCATCCTCCTCTCGAAGATGGACGAGCCCTCGAGCTGCCTCTGGAGCTTGTGACGTTTCCATCTCCTGCAGAGGAAACGCACGATGTGGAAATAGGTTCCTGGGGAGCCAGCAAGTGGAAAGCGTAATCCAGCGTAGAAGTATTTCTTTTTTAAAGACAAGTGGCAACCTCCTGTCCCTCTGCTGCCCCACACGCTCCCAGTCTATTTCAGATTTTAATAAATTTCTTGTTTATCTGGAGAAAGCAAATTAATAATAGCAATTGCTCTTTAGAGAGAGAGAGGGAGGCTGCTGAGGACTGGAATCATTTTAATTTGGCGTCTGCTGGTTGTCTTGGGCATGCTCTGGGATTGAAGCTTTGCTCAGATTGAAGCTTTGCACTGTTTTGCAGCAGCTCTGTGCTATTGTTACTGGGTGTAATGCCCCGAGGGAGGTGGGGAGAAACAAGCGAGCTCAGTGAGGATGGGCAGCCGTGTGAGCAGATGTGTCCTCTTGGTCCTGTCCTCCCCTGGGCCAGGAGAACGCCAGAGACACCCAAGGACTGGATAAAAGCAGGTGAGGAGGGGCTGTTCCCTGCAACTCCTGGCTTCCTTTGCTTGCATTGAGATGGAAAACCTCCAAAAGCAGGCAAATACTCCCATGCCCCGTGCGCTCCAGAGAGTTTGTCGCAGGGTCTGTTTGCCGTTGAGGCAGGCGCATAGATGTCAGCCGGTAAAATGTGACAATTCCCTGTGCGCACAAGCATGCGGTGTGAAGTCTTGCAAGTAGGTCTCTGCGCAAGGACACTCGCAGCTGTTTGCACGGTGGAAGGATTTAGCTGGTCTGGCTCAGGGCTCTTGGCTGGATGCTGTGCTCCTTTAGCTTGAAGTTAGTCTGGCATGAATGGATAGGCACATCCTCCCTGAGCAATGCAAGGTGACCCCAGATGAACATCTTCCAGACGAGCATCATCGTCATGCTGGTGCTGGCAGGTCTCAGCCCTCCTTTTACGCCAGAAACCCATTGCTGCTTCCTTCAGGAGCCAGCTGGAGCTGTGCTAGGTTTGGAGGTTGCCTGGGTCTTGCCATTCACCTGCTCCGCGTGTGGGTGATATCGGAGCCAGGCCCTGCCTGCATCAGGTCAGTGTCCAGCGTGAGCCTAGAGCAGTGCTAGCCCAGGAGGAGGGTGGGGATTCATCCCCTGCAGCTGTCTGGACCCACAGCTCGCCTGCAGCATCCTCATTGCTCCCGGCTATTGGGGAGCACGCGTTGGGCCTTTTTTTACCCCAAATCCTTCAGTCGTCGTCGCTCCATAGCACGCGTTGGGGCTGGCATCCTGAGGGGTGCTTGCATCCTCCCGCAGCTGCCGAGATGGCACCTCGCGGAGGGAGAAAATGGCCTCTTTTGTTTTATCTCCTGCCTGCTCCTCGCCTGCGAAAACAAAAGTGCGAGGGCATTTAACACGCCTGGCGCGTCAGTGCAGCGAGCTGTCCTCGTCGCTAAGCAACAGCAGCAAAAATGGCGAGCGCCATCGGGGCGAGACCGGCCCGGCCTACAGGGATCCGCGCTCCGGTGGGATCCCACCGTGTGTGGCGGCCTTCCCGGCACCGTGTCCTCCTGTCATGGCTGTGGAGCTTGCAGCCAGGCGCTGTGTTCGGCCAGGAAAAGTGACTTAGGGACCCAAGAACCCCACCAATGTGCCCGGTTGTGGTTCTCGAACCCCAACACCTCGCCCTCTCCCTGAGGCTCAGTGCCCGTGTGCCTCCCTCCCTGTGGGTCTGCGGGAGATGTCCCTCCCAGCCACATGTCCCCAGCTGCGAGCACCCTCTAATGCTGATCAGGACAATTCCTAAAGCCCTTTGCAGAGATTGTGGGTAAAACTCCTGTGAACGGCGCTGTCTCAAATTACTGGCTTCCCTTTTCAAAGGGAAGAGAGAAGCAGGGCTCTCCCGAGCCGCTCATCTGGTTTTGCTTTTTACTTCATTTCTGTCCTGTGATGCTGAGCTCACTGCCTTTTGGTTGCTTCCAATTCCAAATCGAGATAAATCCACTGATAACCGTGGGGCGTGCGCGGCGGGGGCTGGGGCCGAGTGGCCCTCGGAGGGAGCTGGGGCAGGGGCTCAGCGCAGGGGGACTTCGACACTGGGTTTTGGCAGGTAGCTGGCTAGGGGTGCTGCAGGATTTCTGCCCCTTTCCCCTTTCTTCTTTCCCCTTTCCCTTCATAAAGGGGCTTAATTATTAAAACACATATGTGGTTAGGGGAGTCTGAGGCTCTGCATCTGACACCAAAAGGACTTCGTGTCACATAAGGGCAGAAAACCACCGTGAACTGTCTCGCTTCACAGTTTTCCCTTTGGTTCCGTGTATTTAGTGCTAACTGCGCAGCGTAGGTTTCCTTTTGTTTTAATTTTGACAAATTCCAGAGAGGGCAAAGGGATCTTTCCTTCGTTATGTGTCTGCGCCTCCTTTCTTTATAATGTAGCACCAGCCGTCCCGATGACAGATCTTGTCATTATGCGGTGTCATTTTAGATGTTTGCACTGCACCAAAAGCAAACGAAGGAGCCTGCAGTCTAGCTTGTGTATTGAATAACAATGTCTTTCCAGCAAAAAATCTGTTAAGTTTTTAATCAGAACCACGAGTTGTAGAGAGGCAGCCTGTGAACCGCTTCCAACCCGAGGCGGCGATGGCTCGCGTTTCGCTTGTTATCACTTTTTGTGGCCATTTGGGTTTCCGAAGGCTGCTAAGCTGTGGAGGCATCCTGAACCTGAAAAATAGGCAAGCTGATGCTTTGCCATGGGTCCTTTGGGGAAGCTTTTCCATTTTGAGCTCTCTAAAGCACAGGGCTCCTGACATAGGGCTGGGAGGTGCTGGGGACAACGTGGGTGACCAGGACGGGTGGTTTGTGGGGATCTGCCAGGAGCAAGCGTGGCGTCGAGGGGCTTAAAATCACCCCACAGGAATCTGCTTCTCGTGAGAGGGCTTGGGGGGGGGGGGATGTGCATCCTAAAGACGCTGCAAACTGCTGATGTAGAGGAGCTGAGCATCTTTGGCAGGCATCTGTCTCCCAACCGCCTTCCTTTCAAGCAAGGGCAACTGCAGGGAAGTCTTAACTCTGCAGCCCTCCCGCTGCCTTCCTGACTTTTCAGAAGGGTCATGCGAAAACAATGCGATCAAAGGGGTTTGTTTTCTTGAAGTGCTGTTTCATTTAAAGCGTGATGACTGCTCTACAGAGGGTTTTCGTTGTGCAGCATTAGGGGATCCAACTGCTCGTCAGGCACGACCCCAGGCTTGGCTGCGTGGGCTCGCCAGAGAGATGCGGTGACTCTAAATGTGTCGTGTCCTTGTGTGCAGTGGTCCTGTCCCTATTAGATGCTCACCTAGTCCCATGAGCAATAGTGCCTGGACACGCTGCTGTTGCCCTGTGAAATGTGCTGAGCCCCGTGGATAGCAGTGGACAGGGACCCATTTTGTCACGTTCCCTATCCACAGTGCGTTCCTGCTGGATGTCCCCATGCAGCTCACTGGGCCGGCCCTTCCAGATGGGCTCTGCGCAGAGATCCCAAGCAGAAAAGCCATTTTCTACGTTTCCCAGCGCGACGTGGTGAATACTTCACCTCATAATGCAACCTCCCACAGCCTTTTCACTAGACTGTTACTCTCACCTTGTAGCTCATGGGTTGAAAGAAAGCTTGAAAAACTGTTTTCCCACACCCAATCAAAGCGTGTGCTTTTTCCTCAACTCAATTTTTGCTGCAAGTTGAAATTCAGCATAAACCTTCCCATGCTCTCCACCACCACCCACCTCCTTTTCTGAGATTGCTCTGTTCAGGGTTGTGCCCATCTTCCTGCTGGAGAGGCAGCAGAAGCTCCCAGCACTAGCTAAGGAGATAGATAGCTAGAAAAACTTCATCATTTTTATGTTGTGGTATAAAGGGAGTAGTGACCAGAACAACTACTGCAGGGTACCATCAGGCAGTGGTTATCTGAGTGACTCCCGGTGCCAGAATTCAAATCCTGTCCTTATGGAATAATTAATACACTTTCAAAGTATTCCAAAATTATTCTGGAATAAAATGTCTATGGAGGAAGCTGATCTGGAACAGCGGTTGCTGAATAATTTATTCTGCAATGACTAGTTAATTTCCCTATATGGAGCAGCCCTAATAGGCTCAAAAATGTAAGCGTTATTGGTTTAGGGAGGAAAAAAATGGAAACCACTAACTTTTGGTGAAACTACTGAAGTGAGCTAAGCCATTTAAGAATAATAATATTTCTACAATGTAAAGATGTTTGGCTGTGGTCTCCTTAGTGAAATTCAATAGCAAAAAAGAAAAAGAGAGAGATGGGTTTACTATGAATTGGGGCTATAAGACTTGGCAGGAGAGCGCACCCTTATCTGCCGCAGGCGCGTGCGGGGAGCACGGCGGCCAAACCCGCTTTGGCTGCGTGGCTCCATCCAGGAGCAGGAGCTGGTGCTGGAGGGAAGGTGAAGTTCTTCCTCGTTTGCCTCCAGAAGTTGATGCAGAAGGTCGGCAGATGCAGATGTGGGTTGTGTCCCCTCCTGTGGTTGTCCACAAATTTCTCGTTGTCTATGAAGTTTCCCCCTCGGGATGATCCCTTCCCTGGGGGATGGTGTGTCTGGTTGTCCAGAAGGCAGTCACCTTCCCAAAGGGTCTGTCCAGCCTCGTCGTCCCCCTTCGGCAGGGACAAGTGATGGGGGAAAAGCAGGAGCGGTGGGGACAGAGCCACCAGGGTGCACTCGCTCGGGTGGGTGCCCAGCTCTGGGCTGAGCTGTGGAGAGCAGGAACGGAGAAGGGGTGAAGTCGCAAAGAGTTTTTCACTCTGGGGGAGCAGTTTTAGGGCAGAGCCCTCCTCTCTGCTTAAAACCCAGGTTTTCTGAAGGAAGTTAATTGACCTTTTCAGCAAATTGATACTGAGGCCATTAACCCAAACACTATTGAAATGCTTAGTAAATACAATGTTCTTTTAACAACGTTGCCAATAACTTAGAAAGTCAGACTTTATAATCCCTTTTTTTAAAAAAGAACTATTTTTAATAGAAAAAGTGTCTTTTTTGGGGAAGAATTTGGAGCAGGCTTTTGTACTGAATCTAGGCTGCCTCATTCCCTCAGAAGGCTTCTGAAGGCCAGGAAAATTATAACTAATAACTTCCCTAGAAATTGTAGAGCTGCTATTTTAAGGTCTGGTGTCTCAGGGAGGATCAGGGTTGTGTGCCATTTCCCTCCATTGCTCCGCGATGCCCTGGTTTGATGCTGGTGCTTCACGGGGGGGTGGCTGTGAGCCTGGCTGCTGGTCCTGTGGAACAGAAATGCGTGAACGAAGCAAGTCACAAGGTTCTCAGACTTGGTTTTGCTTTTGGTTTTTGATATTAGTGAGTTGAGCTTGGTTTTCGTTTTGACCGTGGCCTGCTCTGGAGGTGGCGTTAGTTGCAAAATACTCAATGAATGGGATTTATCCGTGCATCATGGTTGTTGGTGCTGGGTCTGGCAGGACCTCGCAGGCAGGTCCCACCACTGGGAGCTGATGGTCTCCAGCCCCTCATGCATGGCACTGGCTGCCAAGTCGGCTCCCCCACTCCAAGCCCTGGCAGCTGTCGTGCCCTGGAGCGTTGGCAGCAGCGAGAGGAGCATCACCTTGTTTGATGGCGGTTTTAATGCTAACGGGTCTCCACTAAGCACATTACCATCTGTGGGGCTGGGCAGACCTGCCTTTCTCCTCCCTCCCTCCCTTCTTCCCTCCCTCCCATCTCAGGTCTGCTTTTGGTTGGAGGCAAAAGCCAAGGCTGCTGCCCAGCCCAAGGCAAAGATGGGCTCGAGGGGAGCAAAAAGCCTGGAAAAGTTGCCGACGTGGGAGGGCAGCTGCCTCTCGGAAAAGCAGGTCAGCAACGGGAGCAAATAAAGAGAAGAAAGGATGCCCCTGGCTCTGGAGTAACTTCATTCCCTACCAGCAGGTACCCAGGGATGAGTCCTTAAACCAGGAGCCAGAACAATGGGTACAAGGAGACTCTGACCGATTTAACAGGATTAGGTAGACGTAACTCAATTTTTATTCAGGCCGAGTCGCCCACCCCAAGGCTTTTCCCCTGCAGATCAGCCTCCCCGAGCAGCAGGCTGGCTTTTGGGGCACCTCAAGCAAAACTGCACCCGAGCTGCTGGGCTGCTGCTGCGCGCCGCAGGTGCGAGCCCGCTACCGTGACGCCCTGCGCGGCCGGTTCGGATTCAGTTGTTGGATGATATATGTAATAAAGTGCAAGCGCTGCGCTAATTGGATCTGGATTGGAAATTCCTGCCAGCCCAGGTTCGCAGGGTAGAACAAAGGAGCGGAGCCGCTGCTCGAGGCGGCGTGTCAATGCAAACAACAGCAGCCTTTTTCAAAAGGGTTCTGGCGTGGCAGGCGCCTCGCTGAAGTGGCGGCGATTATTTTGTTTTGTGGGGGTAAGGGGTGCCGGGGAATCGCCACATAAAAAAGACCACGGAAGCAACAGCGTGCTGCTCCGCTTTCAAATGCAGCGAAGATCAGCAATTCCATCGCGGCGACACTTCCATGGGTGGATAAGAGGCATTTCCTAATTAAAACCCTTTTATGTCCTGGGAGGCAGCTTCTCAGCTGTTGGAAATCTGGGTGGCTCCACTGAAGTTGGGAGCGGACCCCAGTCGGAGGACCCAGCCTCGCGTGCGAGTTTTGGCATCTCGCTGGGGTTTCCTTGAGGCACACGGGGTGGTGACAGCTTGGGGCTGGGCTGGCTCCAGGTGGCAGCCTGGATTGATGGGACGCTCGGGCCCAGAAACTCCAGCAAAAGGGGATTTGCTCCCCATGGATCTTTTCTTTCGTGCTTGAAAATAACCCTGTGCCTTTTGAGAAAGCATCTGGGCTGGGACAAGGAATCGCAGCACTCCGCGTTCAGACGCAGCCGTTGATGAATGCATGAAGATGGATACTTGGGGGATCGTTGCAGAGATGTGGTTTTCTTTCTCTCTTGATGTAGGGATGTTGCAATCACCAGCTCTGCCCATAAATTTCATGCGCACACTAATCTTTCTAATTTTCTCTTGGTTTTAAGCAAGCTCTTTATATTCAAGCTTGCCACGAAATACACTGTAACAGCAGAGACTTGACAGCATTTTGCCACTAGTTATTAGGCAGGCGGAACGCGTTAGCAAAGATGTGGTGAACTCTTCCTCTCTTCGAGCCTTCTCTATTGTTTATGCTGCTGCACAAATGCCATTCGGCTTGGTTTGCATGAGATCTGAGCTGCTAGCACAAGCGCTCAGCTTGCAGGGCTGCGAATTAGCAGAGGAAATCGGTCAGAGCTTCAAAACGTTTTTTTTTTTTTTTTTCCTTCTTCCCCCAAACCGTGTGCCTTCAGAGCGAGGGTTGTGCGGCTGGGTAGATTAAAAACCCATTTGCTGGTAGGCAACGGAAGGATGTGGAAGGTGACGCGGGGAGGGGCGTCCTCAGCCTTGGGGCTGGGAGTGGTGTTTTCAGGTTAGAATAGGCAACAAAGAGCGCTCGGGGCAAGAGAGAAGACGAGAGCAGTTTTGAATTTTGGGGGCAGAATGTCACGGAGCAGGACCAGGCTGCTGGGGACCCGCCTTAGTCACACCACCCCCGGAGCTGGCCAGGGGGGAGAAAAAACTCGGTGTCAGGCTTCTGGATAAACAAACAGCAGAAATCTCGTAAGGGTAATAATGGAAATCACTGGGAAATTGAGTTAATACAAGGGCATCTGTGTAAGTGAATGCTTGGGACAGGGAAACGGCATTGTCCTTTAACTCTACTAATGCTGGAGCAGATGGGAAGCGCAGTGCACTTCACGCATTAGCTGGCTCAGATAAAGAGCAGAGCAGAGGCCGGTCCTTGTGGCTGATTAGAGGTTAACAGGAATAGAAACCAGCGGATTGACTCTTCATTTGCAGGAGGTGTTCTGGGATCAGAGCAGATGGCAGAGAGAGCGTCCCTCCAGCTTACTCAGCTGCTCAGAGGAGCTTACGGCTACCTCCGACACAAACAACTGCACTCGCATCTTCTCTCTTTAAAGCTGCAGCCTGCGCTTCTTCCCCAGCCTACCCCGAGAGAGAAACATTTCTGGTGAACCTTTGCTGGCGTCCGGGGTCTGTGGATGCCCTGGGAGGCATGGCACGTCCTCTGTCCGTGGGTTCCCGTTTGCTCCCGAAGGACGCGCCGTCCCATCTCGGCTGCATCCCTTTGTTACCGCTCCGTCGGGCTCCTCTGGGGGTGCTTTTGTTAATTGTGGGGGCTTTTGTTAATTGTCCTCGCAAGCTCCACCAAGCCAGAGTTGCTTTTCTTGGGTGGTAATGGCCAGCAAAGGGAAGCGGTGTGGTGGGGCCGGGGAGGAGGGCCCCGACCCATCCGATCTATGTCCTGCCCCGTTCCCCCACTGCCAGCCCCGCGGAGGTCTGGCTGGATGGCAGCACCTTTGCATGTGGCATCCATTTGTGTCAAAAAGAAATTGCTTTGGAGGGGGGGGCATGTAAATCCGTATGAGCCCTCTCCTCGTTGAATCGCTTGAAGCGTGGATTCCCTCTTTTGCAAGAGAGAAATTGCAATTGATTCAGCCTTTACCTCTTTCTTTTTGTCTGCAAGCGCTCTGAAAAGGCACATTTTATCTGTGTGTGACAACACCTGCCTGGGGTGCCTCTCATTGAGCTCTGCTGAATCAAAAGAGCAACAAGAAAAGTGGGTTTAATTGCACACATCTTCAGCGGAGTCTTTCTTGCACTTACAGCACAAAAGGCCAGCCCTGCGCTGTTTGAATGGAGCCTGGGAGGGCTGGAGTGAGCAGTACTCTCCATTACTATCAGAGGCAGATGATTCACTTTGCCGGAGCATTGTCATGTGCAAATGAGTTCATGAGCCCATCTCCTTTCCAACTGCAAGGTCAGAGACTGAGCAATTGTCAGGATCAGCCGGCTGGAGGAATTGATCTATTAGCTGGAAAGCTTTCGGAGATTTTACTAACCTCCGCTTCCTACAGCGTAAGCACACAGACACCTTCCTCCCATGGGTGTTGTCTACATTACAAATATTGACTGATTGTAAGTTCACATTTGGAAAGCTGCTGTTTCAACGCTCGGAAATGTGACCAAGAATGGCTTATAAATAACACTCGGTGCAGCAATTATTATTCATTGCTAGTTATGGCTTTCACACAGTGGAAAAACAAATGGTTTTTCCACTACAAGCTGGAGCTGCAGTCCGTTTAATCACCGAGGAGCTTGGAATCGCTTTAGTTTAAAATACCTTTCCGCTGTGGTTTGGAAATTTTAAAAATATTTGGGTCATGGTAACCTAGTGTATATGACTCGCGTTGAAAATCTCGGTTTACCTTGTCTGCATCTGCCGAGCCCCATAAATATCTGTGCAGCCTTTCCCATTTGTTTTTTTCAGGGCTCTTTGTGTCTGGCAGTCCTGCAGGCTGGAGAACAGCAGATTCTTGGTGGGGAAGCCGCGGCGCAGAGCCGATCATCCCCCTGTTCCCGGCGCTGTCCCCGCTGGGCATCCCCTGTGGGCAGAGGGGGGAAAGGCAGGGAAGGGTGCTTGGAGCCTCCTGGTTTGTTGACGATGGATGAAACCAGGGCTCAGGTGAGCCCAGCTGATGCCATCCGGGCCATGCTGTACGATGTGTGCATTTATCACCCTTACGTGAAGGCTTTCTGGGCAGGTTTGGACTAGAGCAGCAGCCTGTCGTGCTGCAAACACAGAGCTGAGGTGGGTCAGCCTGGGGAGAGGCGGGTTCCTGCGCAAGGAGAGTGGTGAGGAGGGGCGATCACATTGCTCTTGCTGATCCTAACGGAGCCCGAAGTGTCTGCTTGGAGCCAACTTGCTTGGGGGATTGGCTGTAGTTGCCTTTTTCACTAGGCAGAGCCATTCCTTGACCTGCTCCGAGGTTTCTACAAAGTCCTCCAAGACCAAGAGAAGCCTGCAGGAGCCCCCGTGCCATGAAGGACCGCTCCCCACGTTATCCATGCATTCCTGGTCCCGCTTCTCTTGTGCAGCGATGCCCATGGAGCAGCCTCAGGTGGTTTCTGGCTTCTGCTGGTCCCAGGTTACACCCCAGGGAGGGCTGGTCTCACGCAAAGGCTGCCTCACTGGCAGGACCGTGCCAGCGCACGTGCTGTGCCTGGGAAGAACGAGCTCATTTTTTCCAAACGGCACAACTCTGCGAATGACAACTGTGACTTCTGCCTGAGCCGCGGTGTGAAATCTGGGGGCTGGCTGTGAGCAGCAACTGCTGGGAGGGAGCAGAGCTGAGCTCTCGAGTTCCCGTCTGGTGGTGTAGCTGCTCCTTGTCGTCCTCCTCGGGGTGCTCGAGCGCTCTAGAGGACGCGGTTACAGGAGCAGAGCAGGTTACATCAGGGTTTTGCTTGTTTCTGGGGTTTAAATTTCCGCCCGTGGTCTGTGACTAGGCTCGTAGGTGGCTTTGTTTTGGAAAGGCTGAGCAAAATCAGTTGCTCTGTGACAGCGGTGACTCCAGCCTGCCCATCGCTGAACCTCGGGTGTTTTGGTGCAACCAGCTCGCGTGTCGGCTTTGCAAACCCCTGCCCTTTGCTGGAGGACCCAAGACCAGGGGTGTGTTTGGAGGAGGTTTTGTCTGCCGCAGTCTTGCCCTCTGAAACCAGAACCATCTTCTCCATCCTACTTTTGGGGATTATCACTGCTCTAGGAGGGCCAGGAGGTCTGGTGGTCTCCTGACAGGTGGCTTGTGGACACCTGAGTTACAAATACTTAGCTGAAGGACTCTGGCTGCTCTTGTAGAGCTGGAAGAGTTTGCAAAGCTCGTTTTTGTTGAGTAGATTTAGAGATCAAAGAATTTTCCACCTTGCTTGGAGATACTTCTGTTGAGGTCTTGATGGTCTTGTCTTAACAGCAGAGCCTCCTGTGCTGGAGCTCCTGCTAAAGGCTTGGTGCTCCACAGGGGTTTGGGAACCCAGGGGTGTTTTGAGGATCCGTGCTCCTCCCAGCCCGCGGGGTTTATAAGCCCTGGAGGGGAAAATGCTGCCCAGCTAATGAGTTTAGAAGTGCCACCGGCGTGGAGCTCGCAAACTCCCCGAAGACATCTCCAGGGTCTGTTTTAATTTAAATCAGAGGCACAACATCCTGCAACACTAACGCAACACCAGAGCAGAGGCTCTGGGGGCAGACCCACCGTGGCAGGAAAAGGTCCCTGCTCTGATGTTCTGCACGGGTTTGATGGATAAGGGCAATTAGGAGGGAGACGTGTGGGTGGTGCGGTGTGTGCCCGTGTTCAGAGCAGGGTTTTTGCTGATTTGTCAAGCCTGGGTAACTTTTCTGTGCTCACGGGGGCAGCTTGTCAGCAACCCAGCTCCTTGTGCAACCTGGATCAAAGGGGCATCCACCGGGAAGCATCTGCGGTGGACGTAGGGGAGGCTGTTCTGGGGCAGGGAGGAGCCCAGTTTTTTTTTTTCTTGGGACAACGCTAGGCTCAGATGGGGTGTGATGAGGCTGTAGTTACAAAGATGATACTTAATTATTTCTTTTTCATGGCATTCAAGCCCTGGCACTGTCACTTTGCTGGCAGCAAATCAAACGCCAAGTTAGCTTATGCTGGATGCGTGCTAGGAACAGAAGACGAAGTCCTAGATAAGCACTCGGCTGTCGGAACTTCTTAAATGGAAACGTGCAGGGGGGACGCGGGGAGAAGTATTTGGGTTTGCTCTCAGTGCTGTCCAGACCCCGTGTCTCGGCCAGGGCTGCGTTTCTCCCTGCAGGAGTGCCAGTACTGCCTGCCCCACGTGGTCCTTGGGCCATGAGCTGAGGGCAGAGCAGGGCACAGTGACAGATGTCCTTCTGCAGGTGACCGTAGCTTGCTGGTGACTGCAGCACCCGGGGTTTGTGTGGACCACGAGCGTGTGCTTTGACGGGTGATGGAGTAACCACCCTGACACCTACCCTTTAACCACCACCTCTTCTCTGGGATAGCGACACCGTTAAATCCCCTGGAAGGGAAGGAAAGGATTTTGGAGCCCCAGAAGGCAATTTTTGTTTAAAGGAGTGGTCCTGCCCCATCCGTACGGGGGCGACAGCCCTGCTGGTGCTGAGCAGTCCCCTCCTGCCGATGGAGATGAGATCAGCGCCGGGGTGCAGAGCGGGGCCGAGCGTGGTAGCTGCGAGCCGACCTCACGCTAATGTAAATATTCCCAAATAACGCTGTTGTTCCCGCGGGCTCCCCTCTCTCCCCCCCCTCACCGTGTTTAATTTCTGACTAAGCTTTTGATAAATGTTTTGTGTAGAGTTTCTAGTTTATCTTAAATAGACCTGCTGCCACGACAACTGAAATCTAAACTGACCCTGGACTCGTGGCTCGGGTGCCAGATAAACTTGGCTGTTGCAGGCGCGCTGAGCAGTCCTGGTCGAGGTGAAAACCCACGCTACGAATCGTGAGGACCAGTTGGTGGGGAGCTCATTTTTGGGGAAGTCCCGTGCCTCCACCGCTGGGCAAGGCTGTGTCCGAGCCGCAGAGCGGCATGAGTCGATGTTTTTGGCAAATTTCCTCTTGTGGAAGGCCAGATTCAGACCACGGTTGATAGGTTTTCAGGCTGACACCTGTCTGAAGCAGGTCGTTTGGTTAAACGAGCCGAGTTCCTCCAGCCTTACACTGGCTGGCCTCAGGTGGGGTCTGGCCTTCGGTCCTGATGGAGTAATTCTTTAAGGCAGTGTTTATGGCTAGTAATTTGTCTTAAAGGGCTTTATATACACGTGATTATACACGTATGGGTGTCCGTATGCATACATACATACATCATTGCTCAGGAACGTCATTTCCAATCCTTTTAACTTGCTCAGAAAGTAAACTTGGGAGAAGCTGGCAGGGAGTCGGCGCAGCCTGCCAAGCGCTGCAGACCAGAGAAGTGGTAAAACATAAACACTTCGGAGTTTATCCTCGAGATTTACACGGCGTGGCTGCCGAGGGCTGCACCTCTGCCGTGGCGCTTCCACTGCCAGCGGCGTGCGAGCGAGAGGGCAGCGCGGGGCTGTCTGTCCGTCCGTCCATCCCTGCCCTCCCGAGGTTAAGCACCGCCGTGTTGGATGCTCTGCCGGCCACACGACGTGGGGTTTTTTGGTCGATGGCTGAGGAACAGGTCTGCTTCCCCCCCTCCCGTGCGCTAAAGTGAAAGCAGACCTCCTTGACACTTAATCAGATTTGAATGTGGTTTTTGGCGTGGCTTTAAAGAGACTGGCAGTGAATAGCCGGTTTTGATGCCATTTATTAAAAACCTCTGGTAGAATTTGTCTCGGAAGGCCTTTGTGCGAGCTGGCAAACACACAAGGGTTTGATGCAGTTAATGTATTTTAATCTCCCCCCCACCCCCCTCTCCTCGTCTGTCGTTAATTGTGGGCCTCTCAGCTGTCTGCCGCCTTCTCCAGGGGGATGGCAGGCTCTGCAGAGACCCCTCTTCAAACCTGGGCTTAACGAGGGTCCAGGGCCACGGAGGCAAGTGAGCATCCTCTGCGGGGAGGAGGGCTGGGCCGTGCAGGGACCGGGCACCACGCTGCGCCCAGCACAGGAGTGCCAGGCGGGCACCCTCATTGACCTCCTTGTGCTCCTCGGAGGAAAGGGAGAGGGGAGGAGGAGGCAAATGGGTGCACAGTGCTGGTCTTTGACCTCCTCGGTAGCTTGCTTGTGTGATGGGCTCCCTGGGAGGATCTGGAGTGTCTTCTCCCAGCCGTGGTTCCAACGTGAGGTTGGTGCGCATCCAGCCTTTTCTCTTCTTTGGGCAGAAGAGCTCAGAGGTCGTGCCCTGGGGTGCTCTGCCCGGTTGAGGGGATGAAGCTGGAGCTGCGTTGTATTTAATTTTATTTTACGTTGTCTGCCTCATCAAAGAGAAGAAAACCTGGCCTTTCTCTGCCTCTTGCTCACGTGCGTTGTGGTGCGAATTCAGCGAGAGGGAGGCGCGGATGAGGATTGCTCCCAGGAGGGAAAGAGGCTGAGAGACTCTTAAACAAATGAGAACCGCGCGGCTTTGCTCTTCCCCTGTGGTTTGGCAGTTAAATAAACTCACCGAAGAGGCTGGCTGCACGCACGTGCTGGTGCAGAGCCACGTTTGCTCGCGGGCTGGGTTCTGGGTGACACTGGATGGATGCCAGGGTGGTGCGGTGCGGCTCTCCAGTCCATTGCACACACACACACGTGTTCCTCTGGCAGTGGGTGTTGCTTGGGTGTCTGTCCGGGTTATTTAGGCGGAAGTCAGCAAATTCAAGGTGAACTGACTTGTTGGCTGTGCGTGGGAATGGGGGAGACTGAGCGGGCGGTGGCCTCCCTTTCCCAGTGTAGGGGTTTTGTCCTTGGGTGATGCACTACTCGAAACAGAGATGCGTTAAGTGGCTTTTGGTGGCCATGTCCACCTTCCAGAGCTTGCATGGGTGTTCATGGAGAGAACAAAACTAACGTCATGTTTCCCTCTTCTCCTTTTTCCTCTGCAGGGTTCCACCTCAGTGGGACGGTGACAGAGCCAGCAACCGCGACAGAACCAGAGATGACCTACAAGGTGGCCATCAGCTTCGACCGCTGCAAGATCACCTCAGTGACGTGTGGCTGTGGGAACAAGGACATTTTTTACTGCGCCCATGTTGTGGCGCTTTCACTGTACAGGATCCGCAAACCGGACCAGGTCAAACTCCGTCTTCCCATTTCAGAGACCCTTTTCCAGATGAACAGGGACCAGCTCCAGAAGTTTGTTCAGTATTTGATCACAGCACACCACACTGAGGTGTTGCCCACTGCCCAGAAGCTGGCTGATGAGATCCTGTCCTCCAACTCGGAAATCAACCAAGTGCATGGTAATTTCTTGTTCCTTCCTTGCTGGCTCAGCGCTAATCCAGTTTTTGGGGGGCTGGATTTCACAGTGATGGTGGTGGCCTTTTTCGCCATATTCATTGCTGCACAGTGTCAAACTGATGTTAGAACATAGGTGTTGGTACCACTTTGGTGTTGGCCATGTGTCCCCATTCTGCCCTTTTTCCTTGTGTGTTTATCCATCAAACGCTGACTTCAACAGGCAAGAAAGAACAGAGCAGGCAGGCTAGCGGTACGTGAGGAACAGCTCAGATGAGCTTGGAAAAGCCAGGCATGGGGGAAGGAAGCACGTTTGTTCCCCAGCACAGAGGGCTGTTTTGGGGACACAATGCTGGGACACTGGGGACTGGGAGGCGCAGTGGGGACGCGGCTCCTCTAGCATGCAGTGATGCGGTGTCAGCCCAGCCCTGCATCTTGCTAAGTCAGATGTGACTGAGCCAGCAGGAGATAAAGCTTTAATCTCCGTGGGTGCTAATTTGCCCATAATAAATGAGTGTTGCTGTCCTGACCTATTCCACAAAGGCGACCGAGGATGTGTCATGGGGCTTTGCGTTTAGAAGATGCTTTTGACTTCCTCCCCCAGAAGGCACCAGCTGGGGGTCGGTGCCTGTCCCAGCCCTGCTGACCAGGACGTGGTCAGGCCCCCGGAGCTCCCTTTGCCAGCACCAGCCGGTGCTCCTGCTGCATCCTGCCCAGGAGCTGAGGTTGCCCAGGGCCTCCAGAAATGAACCGCTCCGCACCGCGCCTGTCCCTGCAGCTGTAAAGCGGAGATAATAAACACTTATCTGCCACGGAAGGGCGTTGCGGGGATTAACACATGCCTCTTAGCTGCTCTGAAGATGAAAAGCCCCATATGCAGCCTAAAATAGGATCTGAACTGGTTGCATCCACATGTAGCAGTGGGGCCAGGGGTCCACCTCCATCCTACTGGTGATGGCAGCTCTGATCTCAGATGTTTTCCCCTCCCCTCCCTCTTGCTTCTACCTTGGGAGAGGCTTTTGTCTCTTCCACATCTGCTGTGTGTGTGGTTGTGCTCGGAAATTACTGGTTTGGGGGCATTTCCTCATTTTTGGGTGTTAGGAAGGAAGGAAGAGCAAGAATCTGGTGAGGTCCTCTGCCTACCTGAACTGATCTACTGAAGTTGAGATTGGGCAAGATCTCGTTTGTGCCGTTCTTTGAGGCTGCATTCTCCCAGGCAGACTGAAGAAAAGCTTTTAAGGCCCTGAATATTTATTGCTCTAGAGTCAGCAAAAGACTTGGTGATTGAGAGTCTTACAAAGATACAGATGTTGGCTGCAGTTCAATATCTGCCTCTCGTTTTTTAAAGCCACTTGTAAAAACAAAGCAAAAATGCTCTGCCCATTCAGAGTCCTGCAACTTCATGCCCTGGTGTGAGGTTTTGAACCGACAGGGACACGTTGCCCTGTCCCACCGGAGGAGCTGCCCATCTGACGCCCGTCTGGCAGCCCCGCCAGCGAGTGAGCTCCTCTGCGAGCAGACCTATAGCCTGATCTCATCCCGGGGAATGATGCAGAAGAAGAGCACTAAGATGATGTAAAGCTAATAGATGCTGCAGGGCTCTGGGTGTCAGAGCGATCCAGCAGCTCTGCTGGGGCTCCAGCTGGAAGGGATCCAAACTTCCCCCGCACCTCGCTCTTCCCAGCTGCAGTTCATGCGTTTATGGAGGGTTTCTGATCCTGGGTTCTGAAACCCTTTAAGGTAAGCTTTAAATAGCACTTCATGTGCTTACGTGCATGTTTCTTGGCCTTGACTGGTCCAGGCCCCTGGGGTCACACCTTCATTTGTCTCTGGGTTGAAGCCAAGGTGGCTTTTGGCAGGCTCACCTCTGCAGCCCAAACAGTAACCCAGTGTGTGCCCGGCAGCACACAGAGGTTATTACACTGCGAAGTGAGAACAGCCTCTCCAGAAACTGTTATTTTTATTTTTTTTTCCATTTCTTCCAGGGAGAGGTCTGTTTAGCTTCAGGTTAGCATTGAGTCCGGTCACCAAACGGCTGCTCCTTCTGTGTCGGTGGTTAGTGCGAGAGGTGGAGGAGCCAGTGCTGCAGCTTGGGAGCGTCTCTGGGGAATGCCCCTTGTGCAGTGGGAACGTCTGCTTTGGAAAACAGGGCTGCTCTTCCCCCCTCTGCAGAGCCCGAACAGCAAAGATTGCAGGCAGTCATCAGGAGGGCTCGCGTCAGGGCTTCAGACCTTTGCTCCTTGCAGGAGTCTGCGCCGCGTGCTGCTCTCCCGGGCCGCCTTCCTAGAAGGAAATGCAAACTCTCCAGTAACGCCGCAGCCTCGGAGCGCAGCCAAGGCACTCGCTCGCTCTCTGAGGGCTCAATCAGCGCGGAGAGCCTAGGTGTGCCTGGCTGCCTGCTTCCCACTTGACCTCTGTGTGCTGAAGTAGGTCACGTTTCTGCTCCGGCAGATCGCTGCAAAGGGCAGCGTGCTCACAGCGAGCGTCTCGTGTGTCTCGCTCCTCCGCGCTCGGCGTCTGAAGTGGCAGCTCGAACGGAGAGACCGCAGAGGCTTTCGGTTTCCCCTCGCTGAGCGCGTTCCTGCTGCTGGTGGAAACGTTCAGCCTGACTGTCCAGCACGGAGCGGAGCTGAAGGTTGTCGTTACACCAGGCAACGTGACTTGCTGCTGCTGGGGACGGCCAGGACCTGCAGCTGGACAGCTTGTGTCCAGTGGACCGTCTGGTGGTGGCCACCTCGTCCCCCTCGCAAGGAGGAGGTGAGGAGCAGGGGGCGGCTCTGGCAGCCCCGCTGTTCGTGTCTCAGTGCTCGCACCATCCTCGCTGCGCTTGGGCACGGCCGGGAGAGCTGCTGACCTCAGGCCAGGAGACGCGGTGAGGGCGGTCTGTCTGCCCCGTGGAGATGCCGGCCGATGACAGTGTGTCTGTGGTGCTCAGCCGGTCCCAGCCATAAAGGCTTTTTGTGCTCTTCCCAGCCAGAAGGGGGAAAAGCCACAAAACCTCTGCGCTGCGGGGGCAGCTCCCTCCGAGGATAATCTTGTGGAGAGTCAGCTCGAAGTGCTAGATGACCTCTCTGGTCCCACAGGGTCCTTTACCCGCTGGCCAGCCTGGCTTCTTGTACCCAGCACGTTGGCTGGGTAGGAGCTACCTGCCCACCTATCCTGTCACACGGAGCCACAGCTGGTGCCTGACGAGCCCTCGGGTGGTCTTTAACTTCCAGGTCATCCCACAACAGTGTGCGGAGGGCTGAATAAGGCACTGGTAAATCTATTTGAAATTCTGCCTTCCTGCTGGGGAGGAGGAGAAAGTCATGTCTCCAGAGGATTTGCCTTCCTGGTTGCTGAGCTGATAGAAATTTGAGGGAAAATAATCCACGGGAGTGCTCGAGGGGAGGGCTCTGCCAAGCGACTCTTCCCCTGGGCCTTGCAGAGCCTCTGGGGTTGCTGAATCCCCTCCAGAGGGGTGCCTGGCATAGGGCTTCCCAGAAATGGGTGGACCTGATGTCAGTAGGGGGGTCCACGTGCCATCGTGTGGCTGTGCCATCTTGTCGCCCTCACCACAGCCAGCCCTGGTTCTGGAGGTGCCCGTGGCAGGCACGGGACCGCTGCCAGCAGCTCCTTTGGTCACGCACAGGAGCCGAAGGGCTTCACTCCCTCGATTGCTGTCAGATGTCTTTGACTCTTCAGGCTGCCTCCAGAGGCTCCCTCCAATCTGCCTCCACTTAAAAATGCGACAGGAGGCTTGGGAGGCTCGGCGGAGGCTGGTTCCTTACTCCCTCGCTTTGCCGCTATTTTTATCCCTTGCTAGAGTTCATTTCCTTTCTGGTGCATGGTTATTTTCTCTTTGAGGTTTTCTGTTGTTTGTTTATTTGTCCGTATCCTGCCCCCGCTCCCTCTCCGATCTGGGTGGCTCTTCCTTCGCTCCTGGTTTCTTTCCAACTGCTGGAGATGCAGCCCGGAGGCTTTTGGCAGCGCTGCGTGCAGTCATGAGATGGCCTTTGTGAACTGTTCAGCGGTTCAGGAGCTCGCCCAGGGCCACTTACCAGCACGTTTTGCTCTTCTCCTCCAGACCTGCAGCGGGCACTGGGATGCTCCCGTGCCTTGCTGTGAGCCGCGAGGGTCCCACCGCCTCCCCAGCCCCAGAAACCTGCTGCTCTCCGCTCCAGGAGAGGCTTGGCTTTTCTTCACCTTCAGCAGCTACTGGCTGAGCAAGCTGTTAGGTTTTCCGTGCCTGGCTTTGTTCTGTTTTCTCACCCGGGATTTTTCCAGTCCCTTATTTCTCAGTTTTCGCATCCTCTCCGGCGAGGTCTCTTTTGGGTGCCAAATAGTTAAGCGCCGAGCCCGCGGCGAGGGATGGGTCCCAGCTGGAGTGATTGATGGCGTTTTTATCTCTGTTTCTACAGCCAGTGTAAATGGGCTTGTGAAACACTCTTTCCACTCGAGATGCATGTTGGTGTTTCCTTAAATCTGAATCCCGCAGGACAAAGATCAAGCACATCTGAAACAGGCTCTTTGGATCAAGAATGCTGCTATATGAGAGACGTGTTACGCAGGCTTGGGGCTGTTTTACATGCCGTTCCCTGCTAGTTTGGAGCAGAGACATGGAATCACTCGTCAGCTACGTCACGGCATGCCACTGGCGATGCCACCACGGTGTGAACCTTGGCAACGGGAAGTGGACGAATCCTGCCATAAATATTTAAACACCGCGCAAATCCTCTTTGTTTGCTCTTATATGTTTATCCAGCTCCCCGGTGTAATTGGGTAGCCCATTATCCGCCTGTCTGCGTGGCGTGTGTGGGAACCTGATATTACAACCCCCCGTATGAATCTTTGATACGAGAGCAAAATAAATGTACAAGTAAACGTGGGCTTTGTTTGGAGTGGCGGGAGCTGCATCGCTAATTCGGCTGCGGTCAGAACCCAAACGTGGGAAGCGCTCAGCGTGGTGTGTGGGAGGAGGAGGTTTTATTTAGCTGCACGCCGATTTCCCCGCTGCCTGCGCTTTCTGTTGCTGATGCTTACGTGCGAGCAGCCAGCGTTGGGGCAGCCCTGGGAACCCCGCGAAAACGCAGCCGCTTCCTGCACCTTGCTTCTTCCTCTGCTTTGAGCTGTCTGAGCGGCCTCGGTGAGGGACCGAGGATGGGCCGAGCTTCGGGATGGGTCATCAGGTATCCATGCCCTCCTGGTCCCTACAGAGGCAGCCAGATGACCCTACAGAGGCAGCTGAGGCGACCTAGCTGATCTGGAAAGCCACAGCTGGGAGGAGCGGGCTGCTTGGAGGGGGATATTAGAAGTGCAAGCGTCTCGGAAGCCTCGGTGATGGGTGCGGGATAAGCGCTGGTGGCAGACAGATTAGTCATCGGTTCCTGATACGGGATAATCGCTGGCTTGTCTGCTCTTTATCTGCGAGGGGGAGTGGAGATAAGGACGGACGTGGGG
Source organism: Anser cygnoides (assembly GCF_040182565.1). Lineage (NCBI taxonomy): Eukaryota > Metazoa > Chordata > Aves > Anseriformes > Anatidae > Anser > Anser cygnoides. Next base: position 23,571,173 of record NC_089880.1, on the reverse strand, counting down.
GAGGGAAGGAAAAGGCACGGAAAACTGAAACACGCTGCAGGCGGGGTGAACAGTCCTTGTTGTGCTGGTCTGTGATGGGAAGGAGCACGACTGGGTCGCGTGCGGTGCTGGTTCCCTTCTTCCCAACACGGGGCCGTGGGTGAAAGCCCCTGCGCTCAGCCAGGGGCTGTGGTCTCCTTTCTGCTGCTTCAGATCTTGTCCTAATTACGTTGTTCTGTCAACTATAAATTATTTGCAGAGGGAGCAGCAGCATCCTCTCCCTTCAGCGCGGTGCGGGCAGTGCCTGGGGCTTGCTGGAACAGCTCCTGGGCAACAATTATTAGCGGAAATTAAGGGAATTTTGTAAAGGACATTAAATACAAATAGCTGGATCTTATCAGGTCAGGAGCATTCTCAGGCTTTGCCGGAGGAGCAAAACCCATCGGGTTGATGTCCTCCCATTTAGAAGCCAAGGAGAGAGAGTCGCCTTGCTGAGCAGACAGCCTGGAGCTGCCTTTCCATGAATCGGCTCCCAGTCAGCGCTGGGGCGTGCTTGGCACCCCACGTGGGAGCAGGGAGCGGTGGAAGCGGAGATGTCCGCTCCCTGGCCAGAGCCCAGTCAAGTGGGGAAGACATCATTAAGAATTAATTGGAAATACGGCTACAGCTTCCCCTGGCTGTCCATGCAGCCCTCTGCTCTTCCCATGCTGACTCCCTTCCTTGCTCAGGAAGAAGACGATGGGAGAAGATGGCTAAAGTTGAGCCGAGCATCTTCTAGCCACAGTGCTTCTATGGAGCCCCCACTGGGAAATCTGAACAGGTTTTTTTTGGGGGAAAACAGTTGTGTTTTTTTTTTTATTTTATTTTAGTTTGGTTGTTGCAAACTGGCTGTGGTGCTACAAACCCTGTCGTCTCTTTTTCCTCCTTCCTTGTCCCCCAGGTGCTCCCGACCCCACTGCTGGAGCCAGCATCGATGACGAGAACTGCTGGCACCTGGATGAGGAGCAGGTCCGAGAGCAGGTGAAGCTGTTCCTATCTCAGGGAGGGTACTACGGCTCGGGGAAGCAGCTCAACTCCATGTTTGCCAAGGTGAGGAGGAGCTGGCTGCTGTCTTTTTCGCTGCGCTCCGCTCGACATGTCACGTAGCCGGCGGCTCGCTGCCTGCCCTGGCACGGCGCCCGTCACAGCTGGGAATCTCTGCTCTAGTGCCTTCTCGCCCGGTCGCTGAGCTGGCGGTTGTAATCCAGGCTTTGGGTCAGCCTTGGGTTGTCCCACCCTCTCTCCAAGCAGGTCCCTGCCTCCCAGGCAGTGTTTCCTGCATGAATTGGGGCTTTTCTCCCATCTCCCCATTGGCATTGTGGAGGGAAATCCAACCTGGCCACCTGCAGACCCTACCGAGACGGTGGAGAGGTGGCACCAGCCTATGGGCCCTTCTCTGTCTTTGCATTAGGACCTTGTTTTTGGGTTCCTGATTGCTTGGTGCTCTTTGCTCAGCTGGACTCAAACCAGCCAGGTCACAGCATCATAACGTGTAGCCTGGACACCCAGGCTGTGAGGGAGCCGGGGGTTGGCATCCAGCTCTTAAACACCTCTAGGAGGCCATGGTTTGTCTCCCAAAAACCTCGTCTCTGTCCTTCCCAGGTCCGGGAGATGCTGCGCATGAGGGACTCCAACGGGGCCAGGATGCTGACGCTGATAACGGAGCAGTTCATGGCCGACCCTCGGCTCTCCCTCTGGAGGCAGCAGGGAACAGGCATAACGGAGAAGTGCCGGCAGCTCTGGGATGAGCTGGGTAAGGGTCACCATCAGCAGCAGCGGGGTGGCCTGGGCTGCTGGGACATCAGACCTCATCCCGTGGGCTTTTGGGGCTCTACCAGAGCTCACCCTGCATCCTCAGCCAGGCTGTGGGCAGAGACCCTGGCAGGTGCCAGAAGTTTGCTCTGTCCCCTGCTGGGGAAGTCCTGGTGGGATGGCTGGATCAGGCCCAAAGTGCACGTTTCAACACCGTAAACAAACCAGCCCTTCTCCTGCAAAGGAGCCAGGGGTGATGGGTGTGCAGTGGGGCTTGTCCCCTGCGGGCCTGGTGAAGTGTCTGCTGCAGTAGGTCATGGAAGAAGCCCCTCGTGTTTCTGTGCCTCAGAGGGAGAAAGGGATGAGGCCTTCGTTTGGTCTGTCTGCCTGGTGCTCAAGTTTTTTGGGGGACTGTATTCTGGGGGAATGAGGCTTCTGTCTGTCCAGCACCTGTTTGGTGTGCTGCCCCAAAGCCTTAGGGAGGACAGAGGGGCTTGGTGAGGACATCCTGGGGGCTGGATGTAGCCCAGATGTGGAGGTGCCATTCCTGGAGGAACCACGATCCCAAGGGGGAGAGGCAGATTCTTAAGACTTGTCCCATCTAACAAGTTTCTGCCTGCGCTGGTGCAGGTTTCTAGGGTGAGAGGTGAAGGATGGGCAACGCAGAGCCTGGCTTTAATAGAAATGCAACTCTGGGTAATTCTAGGTAAGCACCTTAGGAACCAGCTCAGCTGGCTGACACCATAATATCATTAGAATAAAGCATTTAGATGACGTGAGCCAGTGGGGCTGGTTGTGTGGTAGTTTACCCAGCCCTCCTGGGCTCTGCTGGACATCTGGGATCGTGGGTGAATAGTTTGGCTTGTGACGTGGTTTCACCATGAGCCTGAGCTGTTCTGCAGCCTGGTAACAGGAGATGCTGTGGAAAGGCAGGGGCTCATGGGCTGGGACCAAAGGGATGTTGTAGAGCTAGAAGAAGGATGAAGTTGGGTGGTCCAAGGTCTGGAGCCCCGTCTGTATGGGGAACAGCTATGCAGGTGCATGCATTTTTGTTTGGAGGAGAGACTTGGGGAAGGTGTAATACACTTGTAAAATCAGGAATGGCTCATGAAGATGCCAGGAGGTGAGCACAGGGCAAAATAAAGGTGTTTTTACCAAAGTGCACTGTGAACTCCCTGCCATGGGACCCTCTGAGGCTGAAAGCTTAGGGGATGAAAATCACTTAGAAAGAGGGGGGAGAAACGGGCTGCTGAGCACAGGTGCCACTTCTCTTTCAAGAAGTCCTTGAATCACAGATTGTGGGAGGGTGGACGGCTTTCCCGGTGAAGTATCTCTCCACATTTGCCCTGCTCTTACAGTTTCCCTTAAGTGCCTGTCCCCACCATGGGAGGCGGGATACCAGGTAGGAGGATCTGCGGTCCCAGCCACTGGAGCAGGTCTCTGGGCAGGAATTTGTGAAGTTGGCCAATTAATTCTCCATGCCATCAGCATCTGGAGCAGCAGCGCGGTCAATGACTGGCTTTCTGACCACCTGGAGAACCCCCTCCATGAAATCACACCGCCCTAAGTGGTCTTGTCTGCAGAATACTCAATAACCGGCAGTCGGCTGCCAGGCTGCTTTCAAAACGTCCTCAACACGGTCTGTCTGCGCAGTGGGCTGGGGGCAGAAATCCCCCCACGGAGTCTTCTCAGGGCAGCATTGCAGCAACGGGCAGGAACTCGGCCGGGAGTGCAGCCCAGGTGCCAAACAAACGCAGACGCAGCCGTGAGCACGGCCAGGCAGGACAGGATGCCTCGCTCCCGCCGGCGGTTCCCTGGATGGAAATAAGCACGCGGGCTCTGCAGAGCCGATCCGTGCTCGCCTGCCAAAAAGATATTTCCAGGATTTGGAATGGTTGGATGTGCAAGAATCCCGGAGAGGTGGCCAAATCCACCACGCCAGAATTTCCACATGGAAGAAAGCAAACACATCTGCGAAATGTGGATGGATGGGTGTCTAGGCAGGCCTGGATGCAGCAATTTGCCCAGAACTACAGATGATTTGGTCTGCCTTCAAACCAGATATCTAAGCCCAGAGCCCTCCCTCTCTTCCAGCACACACGAAGGGTAAATGGTCAGGTTTGGGTCCTGGCCTAACCTTGCACGGACCGGGTCGGTACACTTAATTTTTTGATCAGCAAAGCAGGAGGAAGCAACAGCACGTCCCCATCAGCAGATGGCAAGGTGGCCAGGGAACATCAGGGCCATGATGAGACAGGATTGGTGTGACAGCAGGTGAGACGTGGTGCTGGCCAGCACACGTCAGAGGGAGCAGCTCGCCCAGCATCACACCTGGGGAGAAGTGGGCATCTCTGTTTTGGGGGTGCCAAAGCTGCCCTGCACCAGCACTGCTGAGCATTGCCAAATGGAGAGGGGCAGGAGGGGAAAGAGCCCCCCTGCCAGCTGCTGCAGCCAGCCCCAGACCTTATTTTGGGCAAGCGTTTAATAATTAATCGTCGATTTTAACAAAGACTGCATCACCGACTTGCGTGGGATTGGAAGATCAGCCTTAAAGAAGATTGTGGATTTATACTGGGTAAAATGTAAAGGATTTTGCAGGATTTCGGAGTTAAAAAAGAAAAAAAAAAAAAAAAAAAGGCATCATTTGCATGTGTGTGTCTGCTGCCAACTGAACATCTATTGCCCCGTCTGCTGGGGAGCTGAGGGAAAGACCTGCTGGGTAGGGAGCTGCGTGGCGTGGGAGTATTTGCCCCGGCGCATTAGTACTTATGATTAAAGCCTAATTACAAAAAATAGACGAAAAACCAGCTGAAGTGCAGCCTGACCTTAATCTGCCTGGAGACGGGTTTATTTATCTCGGCCACTTGTTTACAGTGGGGAATTTCAGCAGATTAAGCTGGGGAGCGACCCTGTGGGAAACGGGAGAATTTCTTTGATGGTTTGGAAACTTCAGCGCAGGATCTGAGTGCCTGCCCTCCCTGGGGCCAGAGCTGGGGACGCCGGGGTGGGAAGGCTCTTGTGACCCCCCCGCTCTCCACTCGGCCCTGTAATCAAAAAGCATTTTTGTTCAGAGGCTTAGCTTAATCGTGATCTGCCGTTTTGTTCCCCACTTAACCTTCTGCTGTCGGAAAGTTCAGATGAAGGTTTCTGCAGCGTGTGAGCAGACACAAAGTCTGACCCAGCGCAGCGTATCGGCGCGGGACAGGGGTCAGTCGTGTTGTCAGCTGATGTCACTTGGCCAAAGGACTCAGAAAACCTAACTTTTCCCTTTCCCAGACAACTGTTCACATCTAGACAGATGCGAACCCCGCTCCCCTCCTTGTCCCCACCTCCCCACCCCATCTTCCCTGCTACGGGGGAACCCAGGGGCAAGGTATTTTGGCAGTCAAAGGGCGCCTCTGAGGGTTCCCAAAAATAGCCTGCGAAGTCATGAGGATCCCTAGGATCACATCTTGCTGGAGCTGTGGGAGCCAAAAATCCAGCGGGCTCATCACGTTCTTGGCCACGGCGGAGCGGGGGCACCGAGCCTCGTCACCGGCGCTCGGCTGAGCCGCGCTGCGTGCGCCCGTGGCCGCCCCGGCCTGAAAACTGAGCCCGAGGAATCCCCGGCGGTGATTTAAGGCTGCAGCCTGCGGCACGGGCAGGGGGAGGCAGGCGGTGCCGTGCTCTCTGCCATCAGAGGTGAAAGACAAAATCAGCTGAGATTTTTTTGGGTGAAACTTGTTAATGAGTTTGTGGGCGTTTGGGGGCCCGGGGGTGATGGGGGAGGAAAGAGGTGGAGTTGCTGTCACATCTCTCTGTGTTCCCTGCTCTTGCTGCCCAGGGTGCTGGCGTTAGCCAAAAGATAATGTCTTTTTTTCCATGTGCAACTAACAGCTGCCCTTCAGCCCTGATGCTTCGGCCCCACGCGCGGCGTAATGTACAGGCCTTCAGCTGCTGCCAGCTCCTTCCCTGCATCCCAGCTTGTGGCTCTGCTGGCAGGAGGCCTCCGAGATGCTGCTCAATTGCCTGCACACCCCAAAAACACCACCAAAGCTCTGCTTTGAGGAGAGGGAAGGGCAGGGCAATGTCTGGGAGTCACAGCTGAGTCCGGAGGTGCCGTGGTGGTCCTGGAACTGAGGGGCACCTCTGCCCGCGGGATGCGCAGGGCGTGCGTCTGGGAGGGCTCTCGCTGCGAGACATCAAGCCAAGCTCCAGGTTCCTCTGCTGCGGTCTGGGGGCTACTGGGGATTAAAAAAAAGAAGAGGAGGATAAAAAAAAAAAGGAAGAAAATACACTAAATCTCCTTTTTAAATAGTTGAATGCAAATGGCCTGAAGAACAATGGCAGATGAAATAGCATTCTGAGCGGGCTTTAAAGCGCTGGGAACGTGGGTAGGATCGAAATCAGGTTAGTCTTTAGAGATACAGACTCTGCAGCTTGCCAGGATGTTTTTAAGCATGCTTTGATGTGTAGTTCAAACACTAGATTTGTCCTGGCAGACAGAAGCACTCGCAAATTCATATACAGCCGGTCTCTTCTTCCCTCCTCCCCACTGTCCCCCATCTCATGAGATTATAATTTAGCTTCATTACAGAGGAGTTTTACTTTTATTTAAAAGCTGTCTAAATCCCCCTCCTGGGTCCGTGCATTATGCTGAAATGAGTTTACGGATGCCGATGAAAATGTTGCAGGCTTTCATGACGAGCGTGGCGGTGGAAAGGCAGAGTCTGGGTGGTGCCGGAGAGCTCTGCCGCACGGGTCTGGCTTGGCACGTCCTTTATCTCTCGGCTTTGTTTAGGGGCGCTGTGGGTGTGCGTTGTGCTGAACCCACACTGCAAGCTGGAGGAGAAATCCTGCTGGCTCCGGCAGCTGCGGAAGTGGGGCGAGATGGATGTGTGTCCCCTGGAGGACGGCAATTACGGCAATGAGCTTCCCAACATCACCAACGCGCTCACACAGAGCTCCAGCCACAGCCAAGGTGAGTGCAAGGCTGGGGGAAAGGGACTCCAGCCCGTGGCCACAGGCTGCTGTGAAAGTCCACAAAAAAAAGCACGTTTCCATAAACGACACGTTCTTTGGTTCGAGGGGATTTGGGTTGTGTTTTCAGAAGTTTGCTTTCTGTGGGGTTCTGGGTTGTTCTGCCGTAAAGCTGATCCCCGTGGTGTCCGGGCGCAGCAGGCAGAAAGGCAGCTCGTGCTCAGCACCTCGGTCATGCAGACAAAAATCAGCACCTCGCTGGCTCCTGGCACGGGGCTGCAGCGGACGCTGAGCCCTGGCTCCGAGCTGCTCCCGCTGACGTCAATGGGAAGCTTACCCGGGGCTGCGCAGGGAGCTGAGCTACACCGTGCTGAGCGCTTTTAAAGATCCCCCTCAAAACAAAACCCTGCAGGGCGAGCCCCGAGCGCATCATGGAGCTTTGAGGAGCCCCAGGGCCACCAGCCGGGACCCCCGTTCTGATGCGGAGCGGGCTTGGGGGAACACAGGTGGCCCCCGGTGCTGCTGGCTGTGAGGGTGTCAGCACCCAGTGAGTTGGTTTCCCGTGTTTTTCTGCTCTCATCCCGCGGGTGATGTCTCTGGGAGATGGAGAAAACCAAAACGGTTCTGTTTACGGACACTGATGTCTGAAAATGTTTGGTTATGTGCTGCAGCTGCGGTGAAGTTACGTGCGTTTTGAGCGTAAAAATCACTTCCAAAGGCCCCTTTCAAGCCATTTGGCCTTGGGGAAATTCAGACCTATGTGAACAGGCATGCAGAAGTTTTATAGAAAACCGATGCTGCCTGGGTTGGTGCGGAGCTGAGCCCTGAAGCCTTTGCTGAGGTATGAAGGTAGGGAGTCGGCGGTGGAGCAGAGCCCTTTCCCTGGCTCCCGAGTCTCACCTGCAGGTCTTGGATGCAGACTGCAGCAGAGAAGTCACAAGCCAGGGCTGTTAAATGCAGTTCAGGTGCAGAGCATACACAGCACAGCTTAGCTGTGAGGTTATTCTTTAATGCTAAAATGAAAAAAAAGACGAAGCGTTTTTTGCTTTGCAAAAGCCTTTACGTTTAAACACTTTCCCCCTTTCCTTTTGCCCGAGATAGCTGTTAATCGAAACCCACTGCTCTTGCCGTGCCTCCGTCTGCTGCACCCTAACTGGCCCTTGGTGCATTGCGTGCAGCCAGAGCTGCCGTGGAGCGAACTTCACCGTGCTGGTGCCGCCGGCCGCTCGCTGCGCCGCCCCGTCCCGTCCCACGTGCGCATCGCCCGTCGGGAGCAGCTTGGTTTACACCTGGCCCTGCTCCAGGTCCCTCGTGGCCGGGACTCCCTGGTGCTCCCGGCCCCGCTGGGGACTCGCTCGGTATTCGGGGCAGGTCACGTTGTCAGATGCACGCGGGATGTTTCCGAAGCGCCTTGCTCCGCCTGTGCCGAGGGCATCCCGGCTCGCCGAGCACCCCGAGCAGGCAGAAAGCAGAGCCCGGAGGTGTCCTAGGGCTGCTGTTTGTGGATATGCAAACACTGCTGCAAATTCTTGCCAGCCTCCTTTGTTAGCGAGGGATAACAACAGCTGATTCCCCCAGATCCTTCCCGTGAAGGTAAACCTGCTGGCGGGCGAGGGCTTGGTTCCGTACGTGCGAACACCTGTTTAATTTCTAGCCACCTCGGGGTGCCTGCAGCGTTTGGGCTAATTGCTTGTTGCCATCGTTTCCAGAGCGTGTTTACCCAGCCTGGCGGCTCAGCCCTGAGCAGAGCCCTTTGTTTTCCCCTCCCGAACGCGTTGAGCTCAGCCGGTTTGCAGAACGCAGGACCAGCGTTGCGCCGCGTTCGGGGCTCTCCCTGTTTTGCAACCTGCTTTTTGCCCTCCTGCTTCCAGCGTGGCCGGGGCGATAGCAGGGGGGCTGCAGACAGCCCTTCTCCTCCCGACGCTGCCTGCCTGTTCTGGCCGGGCTGAAATTCTCCTCCTGCCCCGCGGGTCCCAGATGGGAAGCAGGCAGTTACCTGCTGCCCAGCAGCGCTGTCACACAAAACGAAAGCCTCTTGGAAATTTCAGTCTGGATGAGCCAGAGCAGGCAGTCCCTAGATTCACTGGAGAGCAATAAGCAGCAGCCAGATTTGTTGCAAGGATCAGCCCAGTTGTGTGGGCAAACGCCCCGTGTAGGGAGGGAGAAGGACCACGCGGATGGGCACGAGTCTAGCAAGCAGGCTGTTCTGGTTTTTTCTGCCGTTAATACACCACGAGCCTCATTAATGCATTAACACATAACGAGCCGTGTTGTTTTGGGTTGCACGCTAGCATTCGATACCTTTGAAAATGTCACTTAAGTTGCAGAGCAGCTGTGAGCACAGACAGTTGCTGCTGCAAAGCAGTGGGGTTTAAGATGGTGCCCCCCCTTCCCTCCCCAGCCCTCCTGCTGCCCTGCGGTGTTTGCTGGGGAGGCAGCAGCTCCCCTGCATTACCCGGAGGATAATGAGATGCTCTCAGGCTTCCCTTCGTGACTTCCAGCTGTCAAACTGCGGGGCGATCCTGGGGCTGAGGTTGCAGATGGCTCACGCGGGAGCTGCTCGGGGGCTCTGACAGTTTTTTCTCTTCGCAGACTCGCTGGCCAGGCCCCGCCGAACCGTGTTCACCCGGGCCATCGAGGGCTGTGACCTGCACTGGCAGGACAGCCACTTGCAGCGCATCATTAGCAGCGACTTCTACGTGTCCCCGTCCTACCAGCGGGAGGGCGAGAGCCTGCTCTTCAACTCCCAGGGGCAGCCCCTGTGGCTCGGTAAGGATCCAAAACAGCAGCCCTCGGCTGGCCGGGCTGGGTAGGGCTGCTCGTGGAGAACAGCCACCTGAGGCATCAAAGAAGCTTTGCTACCTCGCATCCTTTCAAGCTTCAACATCCTAACGTGAAAAAAACTCCACATCCTAAACTGCAAACCCTCAACAACCATGTGTCCCAGGAGGAGAGGGGGTGAGACAGGGCTTGGGGGGTTCCTGGTGGCTCAGGCTGACCTCAAAATGCGTTTGTCAGGTTGGCACTGAGCAAGCCCCCTGCTGCTGGGAGCGTGGATGCCTCATCCCCACAGCAAGGAGGTGAATATACAGATACTGAAGGTCAGAGCCTGACCTGTGCTGTCTTAGATGAAGCAGGAGAGGACATTTCTCCTCTGGGAAGGATTTTCCATAGCAGCAGGTCTTCTCCCCAAGCAGCTGCAGGTGGTGGTGTGGGGCTGGTGCTCCCGGGACTCAGGCGATCTAGCAGGGACACGATGGCCCCAGCTCCCCTTCCCCTGGTATAACCTGGGCTCCGGTGAGCCCTTGGGCCAAGCTGGTTTGTGCCCATAGTTTTTCTGGTGCAGTTGCCTTGATTTTGGATTTTGCGCTTTTGCTTTCTTGGCACCCCTTCAGGGACCCTGTGCTGGGAGAGGAGTGTGATTTGTCAGCAGCTCGCAGCAGCGAGAAGCTGAATATTTCATCCACTTAGCAAATGAATAGAGGGAGCAACAAGAAGCTCTTTTGTAGATGTGTTTGTTCTTAAACCTTCCTCCTGTTCCTTTCTGGTGACCTCTGGGACATGGAAACCCCATTTGTGGAGGTGGCTGTCTGCATTTCCAGAGCTCTCTGATCTCTTCCAGGAATAGAACAATCCCTCTCCTCGAACTTTAGATCTTCTGTGTTTGCCTGTATTTTCTTTTCCCCCCTTGGTAGGACATTTTGCAAGAAAATGGGATTTTCGCTGCTTGTTATGCAGCATGGCATGTCATCTGCTCCCGCTAATTTCTCACTCAGTCATAATCCTCTCCACAGTTGCTTGTGATTTCAGGTGAGCAATGAGCAGCAGGAGCAGATGAATTTCTAAGCAACTGTGAGTCTTGCGGGGGGTTCACGCAACTGTTCCTAATAATAAAACACCAGGCGGGAGAGCGGCAGAAGAGACGGGGTCTCTGCAGAGCGCGCTCCATGCAGTCATCAAGGAGGCAGTTCATATGTCAGCCGAAATCTGCCAGTGTCCCCAGCGCGGAGCTGAGTGCTTGCTGCCTCCTCCCATGTGTCTCCTGCGTAGTGAGAGCAGAGAGAATTGTTTCAGGAGACGGTAAGAAACGTTTGGGTGAGCAGCAATGAAAGAAATCACCCTAAAACGTGCAGGCTTTAGGAGAAACGAAGGGCAGTGTTGTATTCGGAGCTGTCATACTGCAGCAGTGGCGCATTGGAAACACTTCTACTCGATAGGGTTGGTGGAAGTCAGGATTTAGGAACTGAAACGGCTGCTGCAGGCTGGATGTGGTGACAGTGCCATTAGTATTCCCCGTAGGCAGCCCTGCCAGGAGCAAGGAGAAAGGCAGGACTTCAACGCAGTGAGCAGGCGTTGAGCTGGGGAGTGGGGAAGATAAGTAGAGGATGCCCTGAAGCCTGCCGCTGCCAGGTTCTCTCCCCACCTCAGTAACACCCCCGAGTGTCTGTGCTCAGCCGCCCCACGTGCGTGACCTTGCCTTGCAGAGCACGTCCCGACAGCCTGCGCTCGGGTGGACGCCCTGCGCTCCCACGGCTACCCCCGGGAAGCTCTCCGGCTAACTGTTGCCATCATCAACACCCTGCGACTGCAGCAGCAAAGGCAGCTGGAAATATATAAGCATCAGAAGAAAGGTAAGGAGCAGAGGTGCTGGAGAAGGGTCCCACCGGCTCTGGCTGGGGTGTCCCAGTGGCGGAGGAGATTTTCTCACAGAGCACTGCTGCCCCATCCAGGGCAAATGAGCCATCCCGTTACGGACTCATCCCAAATGAGTCTGTAAGCTGCAGGTCTGGCTTTATGGACGTCCGTGTGTCCTCCTGGAACTGAGGATGAGCTGCTGCACCTCATACAGCCTTAAGGACACCTTTTTGTGTTGGGTGCCTGCTCCCCCTGTTGTCTGTGGCAGCCTGTGTTATGCCTGCTCTGAACTTCGTGGACCTTGCAAACTTCCCATGGCCTCTGTTCCCTGGAGGTCGGGGTGTCGCAAGCCCCTGGGATAAGAACAGGCCTTTGGTCTTGGAGTCCTCTCTGGGTGCAGAACTCATCTTTAAATTCCTCACTTTTAATTTCTTTTTTCCCCCCTTAATTTGCAGAGCTGCTGCAGCGAGGAGCAACAACCATCACCAACCTGGAGGGCTGGGTCGGCCACCCTCTGAACCCCATCGGCTGCCTCTTTCTCACCCTGACCGAAGCTTGTAGATTAGAAGAGGAAAATTGCCTTGAAATCTCAGGTACCGGGTGCTCCCCTTGCTCTCTGCCAGCCAACTCCAGCTGAGCCAAGCCCAACTGGCAGCCCCTGGGTGCAGGGCTTGGCCTCAGCAGTCCTGGGCTTCAAACCTCCCCTGTCTCCAGCCCTGGGGTTTGCAGCAGAGCAAGATAGCTGCAAACAGAGCCGGGCCAGGGAGTGCCAGCCCATGGGAAGGCTCTGGTGTCAGCTGTGGCCCTGTTGCACATGTCTCAGGTCTCCTTTGTCTCCTAGCTGAGAACGAGAAGGGGGGTGAAGCCCCATATCTCCCACAGGGAGCTTTTATCCATCATCCCTGGGTTACCAAAGGGAAGCACTGGGTCTTGCTTCTGAATTTGAGAGGTTTTCTCTCTGCTGCTGTTCTCCCACCTAGGGAGACTCCCCTAACCCTGCTGCGTCTCTCCCCCTTCTTCCAGACACCGGGGACTCCAAACCCCCAGTCTACCAACACGTGCCCGTCGCGACCGGCAGCCAAGACAGCGGCGAGTCCTACCTGTCCCTGGCCTTAGAGGTGGCCCTGATGGGCATGGGCCAGCAGAGAGTGATGCCCGAAGGCCTCTACGCCCAGGACAAGGTGTGCCGCAACGAGGAGCAGATCATCGCCCGGCTGCAGGACCTGGAGCTGGACCCGGTGCTGGTGCAGACCCTTCGGAAGCAGTGCATCCTGCTGCTGGAAGGTGGGGGCTTGGCGCGCGGCTCAGGCTCAGATTTACTGACATCTCCCAAGGGTGCCCCTTCCAAGGTTTATGCCTGTCTGATCCAGTCCTGGCTTCTTCCTCTGCGCACATGGTGCTGGGTCTGCAGGCTGGCTGCTCCAACACAGAGCCCTGGTCTGGCAAAGCAAGGGTTTGCTGACCTCCCCAGGGTGAGACCGCCTTAAAGGCTTTATGGAGAAGGGTGCTAACCGTATCACCTCCGTTTCTGAGGCATTCTGTACTTTAAAAGGTTTTTAAGAAAGGAATGAGCAGCCGTTTGCCCCGCCTAATGCACCAGGGAGCTGTTGAGCAGATGCTTAAAGCTTTGGGGTGGCACGAACCCCAGCCACAGATACCACGACGATGGCTGATGGGTTCTGCTTGCACCTAGGTGGTCCCTTCAGTGGCCTGGGAGAAGTTATCCACCGCGAGAGCGTCCCCATGCACACCTTTGCCAAATACCTGTTCTCTGCCCTGCTGCCCCACGACGCGGACCTGGCGTACAAGCTGGCTTTGCGGGCCATGAGGTTGGTGCATGTTTTGTTCTGTTCCTGCCCCCCCAGTTTGCCTCCCTGCTCTGCCCCGCTGGGAAGCCAGGATTTTTGCAACCCAAGAGCGAGGGCGGGTGCAGAGGCAGCTCAGGCTTGTCTCCCCTGGCGTGCTGTGCAGTGTGAGGAGACTCCCACTATCGTTTGGGTGATTCCTGGTGTTCGAGTCCTAGCTGTAGGGGCTTCTGTGGGCCTGGTGATGTCTGTGGGTCACCATCCAGCCTTGCAGTGCTGTTGCCCAGCCCCTCGCAGCAGCTCGCCTGAGGCTGGACCTCTGCCTGCCTGTCCTGGTGACAGCGTCCTCCTCCGGAGCAGGTCCCAGGCACGGTACTCTCATCTGCCTCCTGCCTGCACAGCCTTGGGCACCCTGCAGCCCTCCCTGCCCACAGGGAAGGCCGTTACCCGCTGGGCAGGCCCCAGCACAGACCGAGGGATGATTTGCTCCAGGCTCCAGGATGTGCCAGGGTAAATTCTGAAACCCCTGTGCCCTGGGACGAGCTGCTCAGGAGGACAGCCAGACCTGCGCTCCGGGGGGTGCCCCAAGCCTGTGAGCAGGGGAAGCAGAGAAGTCTGATGCTCTCCGTGTCCGGGGGGACGATTTCCTTCCTGCACGCCCTGGCTGGGCATGGAGTCAGTGACACCAGCACTGACTCACGTCAGGATGTGGAGGTGTGGAAGGGCTGACGCAGTTTTGTCACCGTGGCGGGTGAAGCGAGGCTCCTGCTCCCTTTCCCTTGGCTTGCCGAGTGTTTCAGGCTTTGCAGTATCACCATACGGGCAGGTAACCAAAACCCGCTGCAGAGGCCCTGCGGAAATGTGCTGCTGCTTCTGATCACAGCCGGGCATTTTAAGAAGAACCAGATGATAAAGCCAGGAGTTCTGCCGGGCGCTTTGACATGAAAGGCGCAGAGAGGAAGGCGGGCTTTCTCTTTTTTTTTTTTTTTTTTTTTTTCCGAGGCTCGTGTTTTTCCTTACAAGTTTATAAATCACTTCACGGATCATTCCCCTCCTTTCAAGCAGGGCTGAGAGGTTGATCCCCGTGCCCATGTGCTGCGCACACAGCCCGCGAGCCCCCGCACGTGCGCAGCAGCAGGAGGTTTTCAAAGGCATCGTGGGGGGGCGGCCGCCTGGATGCAGCCCCCTCCTCGCCCCACCGCTGCCTCAGGAGCGGGAACGAAGCCAGGGCCGGTCTGACGTTGCCTCCTCCCGTTTGCCCTTCAGGTTGCCCGTGCTGGAGACCACGGCACCGTCCGGCGACGTGAGCCACCCGCACCACCTGGTGTCGGTGGTCCCCAGCAGGTACCCGCGCTGGTTCACCCTGGGGCACCTGGAGTCGCAGCAGTGCGAGCTGGCCTCCACCATGCTCACGGCGGCCAAAGGTTGGTGCTGGCCACGCTGTGCCTCCAGGCATGAGGGAGATGGGGAGGTCGGGGGGAGACAGAGATTCCCAAGGGCTGGGGAGCACAAGCAGTGGGGAGCGAGATTGCAGGAGTGATGGGAAGGGGACCTAGGAGTGCTGGGACGGGGAGCACCCACAGGCCCCTTCAGAAATGGGAACCCCTTCCTCGTGGTGCTCGGTCCTCTGGGATGTGCGTGATGAGATGTAGCTGCACTGAAAGGATTTTACTGGAGAAAACTGGGAGCTTCTGTTTCCCTTCCCTTAAGCGTGGGGCTTCTTCAGCCTCAGCTGGACAGGAGGTCCCCAGGAGGCGTGGGCAGCCCTCTGGGGATATTGACCAGAGCTCCAGGAGCCCCAGGCAGTGCCCCTGGGTGACACTGGGACCATGCCTGCCCTGTGGCAGGGAACATCCCCTGATCCACAAGATTTTCACTAAACTTCCATTAGTCCAGATGCCAACCCCACCACTTTAGGGCAGCAAACCCGCCGGGACAGCAAACACCTGGTGCCCAGCGAGGGCTGGCGAGGCAAGTGACCCCCGCCTGGCCAGGAAGGTGGTGGCTGTGCCATCAGAGAGCTCCAGCCTCGCTGTCCTTGTAGCCTCCTTCACCTCTCTGCTTGTCCAGGGCTGCTGGTGCCATGCTCCCCCCTCGCAGGGACCTGATGGAGATTTGTTTCCTGGATGGAAGTGGCTTAGTTTTGTAGCCCCTCACGAGGATGAGAGTTTTATGCTGGGGTTGTAGGGCTGGTGGATTGCATCTGGTTCTCCCACCGTGCCTTTCCCTGGGTGTTCCCCTGCTGCAGCATGTCCCGATGCGATCCTGTGTCCTCGCAGCATTTCTCACCCACGCCCCCGCTAGCCATTTTAGGGAGATTTGGATTTTGGTGGCGGTGCAAGCGGCTGCTGTGGGTGGCAGGCGATATATTTAGCTATTAGTCATCTGAGATGTCTGTGTGTGCCCAGGTGCAGCTCTAGGGTTTTCACATTGCTGCACGTTTTTTTTTTATTTTCTTTGCTCGAGGCTCATCTGCTCAGCTGGTGACTATGGGAGTAGAAACGCGAGCCTGGAGCAAGGCAGAGGGGCTGATGTGACATGGCAGCATCTGTTCTGTGCCCATGCCAAAGGTCCCTCTCCCCACCCTGTGTCCCACAGGGGCTGGTAGGAGGTGCCGATGTCCCCTGCAAGGCTCTGAGCTGGGGGGGGACAGGTTTGGGGCTGAGTCGGTGTGGCTGCCCAGGGAGCAGGAAGGTGGTTTGCAGTGGAGCATCGCGGTGTTGCGGCCAGCGAGGGCACGAATGGACGGCATGTTCTGGGTGATAGAGCAGAGCTTGATGTTACCGAGCCCTTCCTGGGGCTCTGGAGGGCTGAGGGTGCTGCTGCTCGGGGCCTGGAGCTCCCTGCTGATGCACCAGAACATGTCTGGGATCACTCAGGTTGTTCATCCTCTGCGTGGGAGTATGGCCTCGGGCCAGTACGGATGCTGTGGCTCTGTTGCCTCCTAGGGCTCAAGTTGAAGGGATTAGAGCAGGTCCTGGAGGCCAGGGCTTGACTCTGTGGCCCGGGCTGCTCCTCGCTTCTCTGTCTCAGGTTCCTGCTGGTCTCACAGCGGAGTGCGTGGTGGGGAAGACACCCCATTTTGCTGTTGTACCTCAGGGCCTGATGAGCATCCCTTCATGTGCACGTCTAGAGGGGCTGGTTCACCACCTGGTGCAGGCAGGAGATGGGGCCGGGGGAAGGTTGGGGGGAGGCTCAGCTGCCTGACCATCCTTGCCTGCGCCTAGGGGATATGCTGCGCCTGCGCACGGTGCTGGAGGCCATTCAGAAGAACATCCACTCCTCCTCCTTGATCTTCAAGCTGGCCCAGGACGCGTTCAAGATTGCCACACCAGCCGACAGCAACTCGGACACGACACTCCTCAACGTGGCGCTGGAGCTGGGGCTCCAGGTACGGGATAACGCGGGGGATGGCGGTGGCCCTTCTGCCCCCCTAATTGTGGGACCTGGTCTTCCACCAAGTAGGTGGTTGCCCCCCATGGCATATAGGACTCGCGTGGAAGGGGTAAATTCATCATCGTGTGGCCTTGAGTGGGTAAGCTCAGCCCCCAGGCCCCTGCAGTGGTTTGGAGGAGATTTTGGGTGAGGCAGCACCTGAGAACTTCATGGCGAGCTGATCGCAAACAGGGCCATGGGGAATTTGGGGGAGCCCTGTGGTGTTGGTGGTCTCAGTGGAGCCCCGTAGAATAGCTGGTCACCCCACGTTTGCCTTGCAGGTGATGCGCATGACCCTGTCCACCCTCAACTGGCGGCGGCGGGAGATGGTGAGGTGGCTGGTGACGTGCGCTACAGAAGTGGGTGAGTGCCTAGAGTGAAACCCTAGGCTTGGGTTTCAAGCTCTCCTGGCCCTTCCCTGACCCCTGTGTCTCTTGCAGGGGTGAGGGCCCTGGTGAGCATCCTGCAGAGCTGGTACTCGCTGTTCACCCCCACGGAAGCCACCAGCATCGTGGCGGCCACGGTGATGTCCCACAACACCATCCTGCGCCTGAGCCTGGACTACCCGCAGCGGGAGGAGCTGGCCAGCTGCGCCCGCACCCTGGCCCTGCAGTGCGCCATGAAGGACCCGCAGAACTGCGCCCTGTCCGCCCTCACCCTCTGCGAGAAGGACCACATCGCCTTCGAGACCGCCTACCAGATCGTCATCGACGCCGCCTCCACCGGCATGACCTACACCCAGCTCTTCACCATCGCCCGCTACATGGAGCACCGGGGCTACCCGCTGCGGGCCTTCAAGCTGGCCTCGCTGGCCATGACGCATCTCAACCTGGCCTACAACCAGGACACTCACCCGGCCATCAACGACGTGCTCTGGGCCTGCGCCTTGAGCCACTCTCTGGGCAAAAACGAGCTGGCAGCCATCATCCCGCTGGTGGTGAAGAGCGTGCACTGTGCCACGGTGCTGTCGGACATCCTCCGCCGCTGTACCATGACGGCCCCAGGCCTGGCCGGCATCCCCGGCCGCAGGAACTCGGGGAAGCTGATGTCCACCGACAAAGCACCCCTGCGGCAGCTGCTGGACGCCACGATAAGCGCGTACATCAACACCACCCACTCCCGGCTCACCCACATCAGCCCGCGGCACTACGGGGAGTTCATCGAGTTCCTCAGCAAGGCCAGGGAGACCTTCCTCCTGGCGCAGGACGGGCACATACAGTTCGCCCAGTTCATTGACAATCTCAAACAAATCTACAAAGGCAAGAAAAAACTGATGCTGCTGGTGCGGGAACGGTTTGGGTGAGCCCCGGCTGCCGCCACTCTCACGGCAGGGTCCGGCCGTGGCACGGGGACTCAGGAGAGAAGAAGGAAGGAGAGCGGAGAAGACCTTCCCCCCATCGGCAGAGGCTGCTCTGTTCTGTTCTTCTGTTTCTTTTTTATTTTCTTTCTTCTTCTTTTTATTTTAATTTTATTTTCTTTCTCGGATTTAACCATTTCACACGCTGAGAGGATCCACAGATTCCTTGGGCACAAACCAAAAGGCAACCACGGGAAAAAGGATGGTTTGCTCAGCCCCTGCCCTCCCTTGCCAATACCAAAAGCTAACCTGGAAATCTAATACCTCTTTCCTGAAGGAAGTGGTCGCTGGAGGGATCCGAAGGTTGCAAAGTGCAAAAATCTTTAAAAATTATGTTGGGGGAAAAAACAAAGAAAGAGCAAGCAAAGAAACCCGCAACACTAGAACCTCATGCGTCACCAAAAGCGATGGCTTTGCAGAGCGCTTCTCCCACCCGCCCGAGACATGCAAACTCCTCTATTTGTGAAGATACTTCAATAAAACAAGTTAAAGTAACTGTTCTCAGGGATTGCTTACTAAAAGTAACACAAAAAAAAGCATTTATGATACTGTAAATACTATAGTATATGTGTCAATTATTAAATTGTAAAGTTATAATTATTTATAATTCTGTCTTTTATTTGGGGGATACTTGAAATTGTCGTGGGCTGGGGCGATTATTTTTATTATTGCTATTATTATTATTATTATTATAACTATTATTTAAAGACAAAAAAAAAAACAAACACAACCACAGACAAAAAGAGGAGGAGGCACACGAACATTCTCAGGTTTCCACGGCATTGTCGGCAGCGAGAAAAGGGTATGGGGGGAGGCAAACGTCCGCTCAACTCGGAGCCCCAGGACAGACAGACGGACGGATGGACGGACGGACGGAGGGACAGAGGGAGGAGCGGCAGCCCAGCGCTTGAGGACAGCGAAGGAAGGGACTCGGCAGCGCTTTCTGGGACGCACACGGACGCTGGCAGAGGACGGCGCAGGAGCGGCGTGGGCCCCTCGGACGTCGCCCGGTTTTTCGCCTTCTCCCGGCGGGCGCCCGTGTGAGTGTGCGAGGTGCGTGGGTGCGTGCGCGCCAAGGGGTGCCTTTCTGCTGGGAGGGAGCGGGGCCGGGGCAGCCACACGCTGCCGTGGGGTGTCTGGGCTTCCCTCTGCCATCCCACCCCGCGGGGAAGGCAGGGATGCTCGGCCCTGTCCCGGCT
Organism: Anser cygnoides; assembly: GCF_040182565.1. Lineage (NCBI taxonomy): Eukaryota > Metazoa > Chordata > Aves > Anseriformes > Anatidae > Anser > Anser cygnoides. The sequence continues at coordinate 23,552,013 of NC_089880.1, read as the reverse complement.
GCGCCAACCCGCAGCAGTCTTCGGCCCCTGGCCAGCGGCTCTTAGGTTTTGCTTCATTTTTTTCCGACGGGTCGGGAGGGCTGGGGGGGCCGGGGCCAGGCTGGACGGTGACTTGTAGTTAGAGAATGTGGGCTAGTTATCTGCTGTCTGGTTTGACTTTTATTTTTGGAAAGTGACTTTTGTCTGCGCTCCGGCCAGGAAACCAATTGTACTCGGTATCTGTCGCCACCGAAATAGCATTCTTCAACCAGTCTGTTTCTCTTTTTTTTTTTTTCTTTTTTTTTTTTGTGTGCGTGCGTGTATGTGTGTGTGCGACCTCTTCATCTGATGTTTAATAATAAAAGGGATGAACGTTACTGCGTGTATCTGCTTTGTTTTTCTGAAGCTGGAGAGGGCTCCGGACAGCCCAGACAGCGCAAGCAGGGCACATCCCCGGGGTATGAGGCAGCACCGCTCTCCGAGGGATCTCGGCTCCCTGTGGCACCCAGCTCCTGCACCCCAGGGAGGGGCACAGAGCAGCGGTGGAGCAAGCGGCAGCTGGGCCTTGCTTCACCCTGCACTGCACTGGGTGTGCTGGGGTGTGGGATGTGGTGATGCAGTGTTGCGTCCCCAGCACCCCAGGGGGCTTTCTGCAGGATTTGCTGAGCCCCAGGCAGAACTGGCCCCCAGGGATCAGAGGAGATGGGGAAATGTGGGTCTGGGCAGGGATCTGAAGGGCCAGCAGGACAGTCCCAGAAAGGCTGTAGGAGGGTGAGGAGGGTGATGGCTGTGCTGTCTGCTGCTCTCCCAGCCAGTGCAGCGTGGTGCTGGTGCGGCGAGGGTGCTGTCCCGCAGGTGAATCCTGCTGGGTCTCCCACCCACTCTGGGACACCCTGGATCAGTGTCATGCTGCCCGTTTTCACCTGAGCAGGGCTGTGGCACTGCTCATGCTGAGCTCGGGGCAGCAGCAGGGTGCGAGCCCCAAGCTCCCCGTCTGTGATGCTGCCAGCCTCAGGCACTCCTTCCCTGGCGGGGCTGAGCGCATCCTTAGTGCCAGGAGGTGCCCTCTGTACTCCTGCAGGCACCTGGCACAACACACACAGCCTGACAGCAGCATCGCCCACTTGCCAGGTGCCCCTTGCTTCCCCATCCTGACCCCAGGATGAAGCTCGGTGGTTCCCCTGACCTCTTTGTGCCCCGCTGGCAGCGCTGCTCAGCTTCTCCAGGGCTGGAGATCCCCGTCCCCCCAGCCAGAGCCACGCAGCTCCCACGGAAAAGGTGCTGGTTTAATGCTGCATCCCAGCCTGGAGCAAGCCCCCTGACAACACCGTATTCAGGGCGGCTGTGCCCAAACTGCAGTCCTGTCCCTAAAGCCCTGGGCTCAGCTGTGCTTGTTGATGTGGCGGGAATGAGCATGCACAGCCTCCACAAAGGCACCCACGTGCTCGGGGTTCATGTCGGGGTAGAGGCCGTGGCCCAGGTTGGCAATGTAGCGTTGGGTCCCGAAACCTTCCAGCATCTTCTTCACCAGCTCCCCGATCTTCTCCTGCAGACGCGGTGGGAAACCACGTGTCAGCCCAGGGTACCCCATCCCCATCAGTCCGCATCCAGCCTGGGACGTGAGACGGGGGTCACAGGTGGGGAAACCGAGGCTAGAGGCATACAGCTCACCTTGGGCGCATACAGAGCGCAGGGGTCCAGGTTCCCTTGCAGGGTGACGTCTTTCCCTGTCTGGGCACTGCAGTAAGAAGGAAGCAGGTGAGTTGCTGCATGTGGTGCAGAGACCGGGGGCAGACGGGTGCCTGCAGACCCCACCACGGGGCACGCAGGACCCCTCAGTGCAGCTCCTGGCTGCTGTGAGCACCAGGGCCTGGCTATGCCCACCTCTGGTTTCTCTGAACCAGAAATTTCCAGTCCTGGGATTCAGCAGGGCACCAGGGCAGGCAAAATGGTCAGGGCAGCCAGCCTGGGGTGCAGCGTGGGCACCTGGGTGCTGTGCTGGACTCTTACCGAGCTTCCTGGGGCCGGATGGTCCAGTCGAGACCGACCACCTCGTAGCCAGCTTGGGCCAGGTCACCCAGGGCGTAGTGTGCGTCCTTCGCAAAGATGATCTGGGGAAGGAGGAGACGGGCAGTAACTGGGTAAGGCCCCTCTCCAACAGCTGGAGCGCAGGATGCCAGGAACAGACGCACTGCTACATTGGTGACAGGTACCTAGAGCTGAGTCCCTGCACTGGGACTGGGGGGATTGTCAAGGGATGGGTGCAGCCCTTTGCACTGGTTCCCAGCCTGTTCTTATCCCCTCCCTCCCCTGGCCATGCTCTCACACCACGGACACCTCAGGCAGTTCTGACTCACCATGGGCACCAGCGGCAGCGCCTCTGCTTTCAGCTTGCTCTTCACTCCCCGAGCGATGTCTCGGATGTACGGCAAGGCAAACTCCTGAAACTGCTCTGGGCCCAGGTGCCCCGCGTGCGACTCGAACAGTTGGAGCGCCTGGCAGATACACGGAGCTGGGAGAGCTGCGGGCACCATGCAGTGCCTTGGTCCCTCCTCCTCCCAGAAGCCAGACCCCTTCTGCACCCTGTCCGCAGTCCCTGCCCCCCTGCCCGGACCTGTCCCAACACCCCTGGACATACCTGCGCTCCAGCAGCCACCTGCCCCACCAGGTAGTCGGTGACAACGTCAGCCAGCAGCCGCAGCAGTTGGTGGCTCGCTTCAGGGTGACGGTAGAGCCAGCTCTTGGCCTTGGACATTGTAGTGGAGCCGCCCCCTTCAATCATGTAGGACATAAGCGTCCACTGCGGGAAAGAGGAGCGGAGTGAGGAGGGTGACTAAGATGGAAAACATGCGAGGGGCTGGTAATGGGGTCGGTGTTGAAGACAGACCCCTAAGCAGCAGCAGCAGCTCTGCATTTAGTGTCCCCTACACATGTAGGAGGGCTACGAGCTGGTCCCTGCAGCTCTGGGGGTGCCAGGACCAGAGTCACCCCAGAGGGAAGAGCAGGGAACCCCACCTTGCAGAGCCTCATCACTTACAGGCGCCCCGGAGAAGCCGATGAGGGGCACTTTGCCCTCCAGGCTGTGTCGTGTCAGCGTGATGGCCTGGAAGACGTAACCCAGCTCTGCGGTCACGTCCACCTTCTTCCGTAGTTTCAGCAGATCCTCCACCTCCTTCAGGGGCTCTGGGAATGTGGGTCCTTTGCCAGGGACCATGACAACCTCCATGCCCAGTGCCTGGGAACGGGGGAGAATGGAATAACGGTCCCAGACCCAGCCCCGTTCCCAGCCACTGCTCCCCACCACCAGCCGTGACTCTCACCTGAGGCACCACCAAGATGTCAGAGAAAATGATAGCAGCATCCAGGGGGAATCGTCTGAGGGGCTGTGGATAGCAGAGGGGAAGAGGCAGCATGAGTGAGGGGCTGGGACACACACGTGCAGCAGTGGGGTCCCCAGGATGGGACAGGGCCCTGTCTGATAACCAAGGACCCCTGAGCTAAGATTTGGGCTGCACAACCTACTGGGGCCACCTGGAGGTAAGGGCCAGACCTAAGGTTTCTCCCCATCCCCATTCCAGAGGGGATGGTGGACACACAGCCTCCCCGGGGGACGCTCACCTGTAGCGTCAGCTCACAGCACAACTTGGGGCTCCGGCAAGTGGCAAAGAAATCCTGTGCAGCCCGGGTCTCCCGAAACTCTGCAAGGAACCTGCAGCTGTGACAAGGTGCGTGCTGCCCCCCCCGTCACCGCCCCCCAACCCCTCACGCCGCCACTGACTCACCAGGCAGGTAGCGCCCTGCCTGCCGCATGCACCACACCGGGGTGTGCTCCGTCTCCTCGCCGCGCGCCGCACGCAGGAACGTGTCATTCTTCAGCTTGGGGAAGCCTTTGGGGCTGCAGGAGAAAAAGCAGAGGGGTGTTAGCACCAAAGAGGGGACCGGGTGCCCCGCCAGGACCCTGGGGCTGCAGGTGCAGGGCTGGTGGCTCGTCCCTGCTCCCCGGCCGGTGACTGCAGGGTAGGGGTTTGCACCCAGCTGGGTCCATGGTGACAAACGCTCCCTCCTTGTCACCTCCCAGGGCCTCTTTGGGGGGGACAGCAGGGCCCTCCCTGGGGACAGGCAATGCCCAGCCCCCGGTCTGTGAGATTACGTTATCAGGGGCAGCAGTTGCTCCTGCCTGGGGAGATTTGGGACCAGCAGGGCCCGGGGCACTGGCAGCCCCGCCGCGGGCTGTCCCCAGCCCCTATCTGCGCTGTGCAGCACGGGGATGGCGGCGTGGGGCAGGGTCCCCAGAGCTCCAGGCGCCCGCAGAGCTGGTCACCCCATGTCCCCAACCTCCTCCCGGTGCTGTCACCGCTCCTGAGCTGCAGCCCAGGCTGCCCACGCATGGGGTGGGACAGGGACCCTGCAGGGGACAGCCAGCACCGTCCTGCTCTGACGGGTGGGGGCCGCAGGGACAGATGCTCAGAACCTCCATGGGGGTCCGTGCCGCTCCAGTGTCCCCAGTGAGCCATCTGAGGGCGGGATCGGCTCCCCAGTGCCACACCAGTGTCCCCAGTGCCACAGCAGCGTCCCCTGGGTCATACCACCCCAGTGCCACAACAGTGTCCCCAGTGCCACAGCACTGTCCCCAGGGTCAACCAACACCTCCCCAGTGTCCCCAGTACCACATCACCCCAGTGCCACCCCAGTGTCCCCAGTGCAACCCCAGAGCCCCCAGTGCAGGATCCCAGCTCCACGCACCAGTGTCCCCAGTTCCACACTTGGATCGCACCAGTGTCCCCCACAAGGGACCCCCGGGCCACACCGGCGACCCCCTCACGGGACCTGGAGCGGGCACAGGGGCAGCCCCGCGGGTCCCCGCTACTCACACGAGCCGCTCGCCTCCCTCCATCCTGCGCCGCTTCCCGGCCCGCCCCGCTCGATCCTGCACCGCCCCCCGCCCCGCCTCACGGCCGCCGCCATCTTAGCACCACCCCGCCCCGCCGCCTCCGGCACGGCCGCCGCCATCTTGCCCCGCCCTGTCCCCGTCCGTACGCCGCCATCTTGCCCCGCTCCCCGCCCCTCCGTACGCCGCACGGGCGCCGCCATCTTGCCTCCGTCCTCCCCTCGGGCGCCGCCATCTTGCCCCGGCGGCGGGCGGGGTTTGCCGTAAACCCGCGAGTACCGACCCCCCCCCCCCGCCCTCCTCCTCCCGGTGCCGGTGGCCGGTGCCCGGAGCGCGATGCGTGCGGGCGGGGAGGCTCCGCACCAGGTGCTGGGCCGGCTGCGGTTCCTGCTGCAGTGCAGCGAGTGCTTCCGCCGCGCCCGGGCGCTGCCCGCCGCGCTGTGCTACGTGCCCCGGGAGGTGCAGTACAAGATCTGCAAGGACCCCGCCGCCGCCGCCGCCGCCGCCGCCGCCCGCAGCCTGCTCAGCGTCTGGGACAGCCCGGGGCCGGCGCGGGGCGGCAAGCGGGCGGCGCGGGCCACCATCGAGGTGCGGAAGGGCGGCTGCCTCCGCGCCACCGGCGAGGAGTACTGCAACGGCGCCGGGCTCTGGGTGAAGCTCAGCAAGGTAACGGAGAGGGCACCGGACCCCCCTTTGCCTCCCCCGCCCTCTATCCCCGCCGAGCCCTCCCCGGGGTGCCCCTCCGGGACCGGGAGGCCGCTCCGCCCTGCCCCGCCCTGCCCTGCCCGCGGAGGGGCCCGGCCGCCCCCCCCCGGCCGCCCCCGGTCACCCCCTGTCACCGCCGGGTGCCTCCTGCCGCCCCCACCGCCACCCCCTGGCACCCACCCCCCCCCATGTTTCCCTCCTGCTGCCCCCCCGTCCCCCTCCAGCCCAGCACACCACACCCCGCAGCCCAGATCCTTTGGGCACAGGACGCACCGCCCTCCTCCTGCCCCGGGTCCAGGCCTCAGCCACGACCCGAGGATCATTTTCCTACTCCTGCAGGAAAACAGGGTGTGGGCAGGGCGTCTGGGGGGTCTGCCACAGCACCTCGGGGCCCTACATGCAACAGTGAACACGCCTCTGGTGGCCAGGGCTGTAGCAGGGTCACGGTGGTGCCTGTCTGAACACAGGCAGTGTTTCTGAGCAGGACAGGCTCGGGGGGTTTATTTAAACCTTTGACAGATTCCCCATCCCTTGGGGTCTACAGCATCTTGGTGTGCGTTGCCTGTCTTCTCCCCTCTGCCTCTGTCCCGTGGTTGAGCCCGGGATGGAGATCCCAACAGAATGCGTTTTCCCATGCAGGAGCAGCTGGAAGAGTACAAGAGTGGCTGTGATCTGGAGGAAGGCTGGGTCCTGGTGTGCAAGCACGCAGAAGGAGGGGACAGGCTGGTCCCGGTCGAGTCCACGGAGAGGATCCAGAGGCAGCAGCAGCTGTTTGGGGTTGATTACAAACCTGTGATCAGGTACGGAGCTGTGGCTCACATCCTCTCTTCTCTGTATGTCACGATAACTGACATGGCTCCCTGGGCGGCTTCAGAAGCACACATGCAGCATCTTGCTTTCCTGGCATCTTGGAAGGGTGCAACATGCAGGAAATGTCAAAATCCCCCTGCAGACCCTGACTTAGAAAAGAAATCAAGATTTTGCTGCCCACAGTGAGGAGCTGGAGAGGTGTTAAACCTTAGGTCTCTGTATTTTAGAGTCTTCAGCTTGTTAATGTGAACCTGCTGTCTTCATTTGATGTCTCATTTTCCTTGCATGGAAGAGAGCAGTGAAGCTTTCATCCAGCTATGTCCTGCTGCTTGAGATTTTGTTGTATTGTCCCTCAGCCCTTTCTGCTCTGGACTGTAAAGCCCCAGCCCACTTGGCCACTTCTTACATTAAAATGAGGTAATAGGGAGTCCAGATAAGGAGTTACCCAGTTTTGCTTGGTCACGATGCTTGTTACCCACACAGCTGGGTGTGGACTGGCAGAAGTAAGGATGCTCTGAACAGAAATGGCATCTGATGAGACCTAATATGATGGAGGAAGGAGTGTGGTGGGGCTTTAAATTCATGTCTTCCCCTTCCAGCTACTTCTCAACCACCTGCTCCTTTCCCTTGGGATTCTCTCACTCCTTTTCCATCTCGTTTCAGATGGGAGCAAGTGGTGGATCTGACATATTCCCTGCGCCTGGGAGCGAAACCCAAGCCCATGGAGCAGGATGAGGCCGCAGTAGAGAGGCTTCGGTACGAGCTGTTTCGCAGTGCGTGCATGCTTCAGCTGTGGGTGGGTGCAAGCCACCGTCTCTCCCTGGCTGCTCAGACAGCCATCTCTTGTCAGCTGGGGAGTGGGGGAAGACAAGCAGTGGGGAAGCAAAGGGGAGCAGGGCTCAGCACAGTTCCTACTACTGAACCAGAAAGCAGGGTGAGACCAAGGCAAGCAGGACATGGAGCTGCATTCCCTGACCTATTCACCTGGCAGGAGTCACTGCAGCCTTGCTGTCCTTGTGTCTCCAGACTGCTGACCGCTTTGCCCTGGTAGGTTTGTGCCCCCGACATGGACTTACGAATGCGATGAAGACCTGGTGCATTTCTTGTATGATCATATTGGGAAAGAGGACGAGAACTTGGGCAGCGTCAAGCAGTATGTGGACAGCATCGATGTCTCATCCTACACGGTGAGTAGCGTGTGGGGAAAAGGAGCAAGGCTGCATCAGCCCTGCTGTGCCGTTGGGGTAGGGAGCGTGCATGGTGTTCCGCCCTGCTCTGAGTTGGTCTGGTCTGTGTTTGAGGATATGGGAGGGACGGCGTAGTTCCAGAGGGGAGTGTCACACAGTGTATTGTGTAACGAGGCCTCTGGAGGAACTGTACAAGCTGTGATCCCAGAAGCAAATGCTAATACTAGCTGCTAAGCTGGTTTTAGGGAGAGTTTCATACTCTGCAGTCTGTGTGTGATTCCAGAGTACGCTGGCAAGTCAGCCCCAGCTTCCCGTGCGCTCTGTACTGCTTGTGTCTTCCCACAGCCCAGCAAATGGGAACGAGCCCTCTGGCTCTACGATTCATGTCAAAAGTAGCCACTAAAGGGAAATTAATCCTACCCCTATCTGATCCTCCCTTCATTCACTGCCCTTTTCCAGGAAGACTTCAATGTGTCGTGTTTGACCGACAGCCATGCCGACACGTACTGGGAGAGTGACGGGTCCCAGGGCCAGCACTGGGTGCGGCTCAACATGAAGAAAGGCACCATCGTCAAGTGAGGCTTTTCTCCTCTGTCTGCTGGCTTGCAGCTGGGGCAGGCACTGCAGCCCCTGCTCTGTGCATGAGCCTGTCACAGCCCTAGGTTGCCCTGCTCTCCCTGACCCTCGTCCCCTGCTCTGGCTCTGGGCTTGAAAGGCACTTAGCCAGCATTGTCACCGGTACCCAGGGGGCCCAGCACCGTCTGCCTGTGCCTGGACCAGGCCACGAGGGGGGAGCAGTGGTGGGTGTTGAGCTGCAGAGCTGTCTTCTCATTTCATGCTTCCTTTTGCAGGAAGCTCCTGCTGACCGTTGACACCACAGATGAGAACTTCATGCCCAAGCGGGTCGCTGTGTACGGGGGTGAGGGGGACAATCTGAAGAAACTGAATGATGTCGGCATTGATGAGTGAGTGGATGGAGGTGGGGAGTGTAGCATGGCCCCTCCAGGGGCCTGAGGCACTAGGCACCCCAACCATAAGCAGTCATGCTAGCACCAGCCTTGCTTTAGAGTCCCAGGGCCTTGGGAGAAGCATGCTGCATCTCTGCAGCCTAACAGGCACTGTGAAACCCCGTTCCCATCTCTTACAAGCCTGGCCTTGATGGTTAGCACAGAAATGCCAATGCAACCCTGTAGCTGCTGGGTTAATTCAGGCAGCTGGGACCAAACAGGAGCATGTTGCCTAGGCCTGAGACACCAGGAGTCTCGGGCATTCGCGTGGACCGTGTTGTGGCAGTGATGGAGACGGGTGCCTGGGTCTGGGTTCCTCCTTCAGCCTCCTATTTCAAGGATGCAAGCCCTCTTTCCTTACAAGCAGCCAAGTGGATTGTGGCAGGATGAACAAGGGAACAGCTCTGCAGCCCCTGTCTGTTCTGTGCTTGCAGGAGTTACATTGGGGATGTGTGCGTCCTTGAGGACATGACGACGCACCTGCCTGTCATCGAGATCCGGATTGTGGAGTGCAGAGGTAGGGCTGGGTGTTATGGCCACATGCATAGCGCACCTGTGACATACTGTACATTTATTTTGTTCCCGTGGCTTGTACTTCTTGGCCCTGTTGGCTGTTTCAAATGAGATGTGAAAGAACCATGGGAAACTCCAGGGCAACCTGGAGGTTTGCAAGCCGTGTGCTTTCAGCCTGTTTTTCCCTACCTCTGTTTCTTTTGTTGTTGTTTTTATTCTTCTCTAAATCCCCCATTTCTAAACAAAGGTATTTCAGGCTCCCAGTGCTGATGAGGATGGTCATGTTCCTAGTGCTTTCACTTACAGCCCTCTCTCACACAACTGGCTTGCTGGGGCTGGAAGGCTTGCTTTCTCATGGGCTTAGCGTATTATCTGTTGGTCTTCCTTTGGCAGATGATGGGATTGACGTTCGCCTCCGGGGCATCAAAATCAAATCCTCCCGACAGAGGGACTTGGGGCTCAGTGCTGACATGTTCCAGCTGGCCAATTTAGTACGCTACCCGCGCCTGGAAGGGACAGACCCTGACCTGCTGTACCGGAGGGCTGTGCTCATTCAGAGGTACTGCATGGAGGGGGCACGCTGTGGGGTGCTGTCTGCAGGGATTGGTGACCTCTCTAGCCCAAATAGGGTTAGAAGCTGTAAAGCTGTGTGACTGCCCTTGAGACAAGCATCCTGGAGGAAATAGCAGAGGCTTTTAAGAGCAACGTGGGTTTTCTGGGGTAGCTTCCCTACATTTTAAGAGGAATCCTGCAGCTCAAGTTCAGCCTCTTGCATGTTGCCGGCGCAGCATATCTATGCTGAGGGAGGGAAAGGGGTGGGGGAGCAGGTGAATGCAGAGTCCCTTGTGAGAAGTGCATGGTCCCTGAGGTGCTGAGGGAGTGGGAATTTGGTACCAAAGGCTATGTGATTTAAAAGGCCAAGCTGGGTTGTGTTTGGATCAGTTGCTGCTTTTCTGCTTGTGTCTGGACTGCCTGGCCTGGAACAGGCTTATGCAGATGCCTGTCCCTCCAGGGTGTCGCAGTTCTGTCTTTGGGATTTAGGTTCATCAAGCTCCTGGATAGTGTCCTGCATCACTTGGTGCCAGCCTGGGATCACACTATTGGCACGTTCAGCAAACTTAAGGTGAGTGATTCCCTCTGTGTCTTACAGGGCCTCAGTCTGGCAGGGTGATTGAACTTGGGCTGTGGCAAGGGAGACAGTCAGTCCTTGTTGCCTTTAAAGCAGCTCAAGGGAAATACCTGGCTGAGATCCATTCATTAAAGCTGTGAAAGGCGATATTGTTTTAGAGACTAGTTTCCTGCTAGAACACTGGTGGGGGAAACGTGTAGCTATGCAGTAACAAGTAGAATGAAAACAGGACTCTGGGGTGAGAGCACTGCATCCACAAAAGGACCCAGACCATAGCAGAACCGGGTGTGTGAGCTGGGCACACATCCCCTCTGAGATCGCAGCCCAGGACGCTCTGTTCCTGCACTTGCTGCCAGCAGTTTTGAGCTGGCTGTGTCCAAATGGCAAGGCTTCTTACCAATGACTATTTTCTGGCTTTTGATTTGTGTCTTTCTCATAAGACTCAGCTTGTCCCTCCAGTTGTCTGTTTTCCTCACATCTTATCCCAGAATGCATATGCCTGGCATTGCTAGGGTAGGCCAATTCTGTGTGTTTCCAGACAGAACTCTCTAGTGTTAGAGAGCACTGCAATTCCTGTGCCAGCTTAGCTTAAGACCCAAAGCATTTGAGGATTCTTGTTTGTCTAGCAAAGCTTGGTTTGATTACAAATAGGAGCAATAGTAAGACTTATGTTGTGGTGAGAGTGAGGGAGAGTCCAAGCAGCACTGGAGTGTGAGTATCAGATGACTGCTGATGGGAGAGAGGATTGGGCTTGCTATCTCCGTGAAGCCAGAAAGTAAATTCTTTCACAGACATCAGATCAGATGGAGCAAATGCTGTCAAGGAGAATGTGGCTGTGTGTGGAAGGCAGAGCTTCTGGGAAGGGAAAAGACCTGGCAGTGCAGTGGCTTCAGTAGGAAGCAGGTAATGTTTTGGGCACTGGGCACTTCTGACATTTTGAACTTCCCTGTTGGCAGCATATCAAGCAGTTCCTGTTGCTGTCCAAGAGGCGCACAGCTCTCATTACCCAGTGTCTGAAGGACTCGGAGACGAGCAAGCCCAACTTCATGCCGCGCCTCTATATTAACCGACGCCTGGCTATGGAGCACCGAGACAACCCTGCTCTGGACCCCAGTTGCAAGAACGCTGTCTTCACCCAGGTACTGCTCCTCCTGGAGATGTCCCCACTGCTCTGAGGAGAGCAGAGCACCCTAAAACCAAAATGAACCACGTGGAGGTGGGTGGAGGGGGCAGCTTGGGAGCTGGAGTAACCTGGTGACTTCAAGGCTTCTTCGCATGACTCCTAGACTCTGTGGTTACATAGTGCCTATGGTCCCTTATCCAGGAATATCTTCTAGGAGGGATTTGGGATATGTGAGCTGAAGTCTTTGCTCTGTACTAGACTTTGTGACACGTTGCTAATCCAGAGCATAACAATCTCATTACACTTAAAGGACAGTAAAGACTTCTTGTATGACAACAATAATTCAGCTGCACACCATTCTGTGATTTTACAGCAAATCTTCCTATTGTCATTCTCCCCATCTTCAAAAGACTGATTGCTTGATGTGTGCACAAATAGCTCTGGATGCTGTGAGTTTTCATGTGTTTGGTGCACCTCTGAGACTAGAAAGCTCCAAGGATTGGCTGGGCTCCTAGACCATTTAGAGATCAGCTTCAGTCAGTATTTAGGGAGTTGAGACAAACCAGATTCCTTCCAATTTTCAGCCTTACTTGGTACCAGTTCTCCTGGAGAGGGGATACCAGCCTTGATCTTCTCTGTTGCAGGTATATGAAGGCCTGAAACCCTCTGACAAGTTTGAAAAGCCTCTGGATTATAGGTGAGCAGCATCTGGGGTAGGGAGGGGAGCGTGCAGTGCTGGGAGCTGTGTCCTCTGTCACAGCAGGGTGTTTGGGAAGCGCCTGTGTGTCTTGTGCTCTGGAGAGGGTTTGCTAGGGCGGGAGCCAGCTCAGCCATGGGATCAGGGCCTGTTCCCCAAGGTGTTTCCTCCCTGCTGAGGACGCAGCTGACTCTGGAGATTGAGGTTTTGTCCTGTCCTAAGCCCAGGCTGGTCTGCCACAGACCCCTGGTGTCCCTGCTGCCTCTCCAGTCTCTCCTTGGGTCTGGGCGTGCAGGGGTTGAGCAGCCACTCATGCAGTGCCTGGTTCTCCACAGGTGGCCGCTGCGTTACGACCAGTGGTGGGAGTGCAAATTCATCGCAGAGGGCATCATTGACCAAGGTAGGGGCTGCGGGGGGAAGGGGCTCCTCTGGGGCAGAACTGGAGGTTGGTGGGGTGACTCTGTTGCTGCGGGGCTTCTCGTTAACTTCCAGCGTTACTGCTGCTGGAGGAGAGAGGGAAGGCAGGTCACCTTGTCCTGCTACCCCTTGTGATGTCCTGGGTAAGGAGTACTGTGCTGACACAGGTATCAGACCTCTGTTAGTCATTAGCAGCAACTTTGACAGTGCCAGTGTCAATAACCAGACAGCCACTCTGGCTATCCTTCTCAGGCCAGACCAGGGATGTTAATTCTATTGTCTTATTTCCTCTGGTGCTGTAAGGCTGTGGCAGGAGCCGCCTGCTCAGCTGTGGGCTGGGCTGAACCATAATTCCTTGCCTTTTTGTTCCATAGCTCCGAGAACCACCACAGGAGGAGTATCCATCACTAAAAATGCCATTCTTTTGGGATTGCAGGTGGCGGTTTTCGGGACAGCTTGGCGGACATGTCAGAGGAGCTGTGCCCCAGCTCAGCAGACACTCCTGTGCCCCTGCCCTTCTTTGTGCGCACGTCCAACCAGGTGCTGTGGGTTGGGGTACTTGAGGCAGACAGTGCCTAGTGCACAGTGCTGTGCCTGGCAAAGCAGTGCTGTCCCTGTCCCCTCGCGTGCCTGGGATGCACCTACCTTTGCGAGTCAAAAGCCTTTCCTCATGAACCCTGAAGGGCTGGACAGGTTGCTTTGTGACATTTAGTTTTAGGATTAGTTGATAAGCATCTGGATACTTCTCTCGCTAGGAATATTGCCAAGGGTGTTGGGTGGGGTGTAGCCCTCTTCCATTGTGAGAAATCCCCAGGGTCACTGCAAAAACTGTTTGTGGTGCTTCATGCTGGGCTGAGATTATGACTCGGAGTTTTGACTCTTGCTCCTGTAGGGCAACAGCACTGGAGAAGCTAGGGACATGTATGTCCCCAACCCCTCCTGTAAAGACTTCCCAAAGTACGAGTGGATCGGGCAGATCATGGGAGCAGCTCTGAGGGGCAAGGAGTTTCTGGTGAGTTTTCAACCTTGTCTGTGAATTGAGTTTTGCCACAAAGGGATTGTTAGTCGTTTTCTGCAGCCTGTCCAACAGGAGCACAGGCAGGCCCTGTCACACACTGGGGAAAAAGGTGTTTGTCAGGATTTGGGGCTGAAGTATTAGGAGACCTCACAGTCTGAGTTTTGGGAGATGCTGCTGGGAGCCTGGGAGAGGGTGTCCGGTCTCTGCTAACTTCCGTGTAGGCCGAGGTACCTGATGAGCCCTGCATGAGGACAGGGAGAGTGAGGAACCTCCTTTGTGGTTGAGCCTCATCTCCATCTCTGGGGACATCTCCTTTCTCACAGACTCAGCAAAATTATTGTCCTCCTTCAGGTCCTGGCTCTTCCTGGCTTTGTATGGAAACAATTAACAGGGGAGGAGGTCAGCTGGAGCAAAGACTTCCCTGCTGTGGACTCTGTGCTGGTGAGAGGGGCTGGGAGGCTGTGCCTATGCTGTTCCTTGTAGCGCTCAGCAAGACTGTGATTTGCTTCCCTGCCCCCATGTTGTACTTGCCTCTTTCAAAGATGTGTTAAAAAAAAAAATACGCAAAAAGAGCACCATTAGCATTTAATACATCCCTCAGCTAATACAAAGATGTAGTTGTGCTGACTATTGCTTCCAGCAGACAATGCCCCAGGGGCTGCTAAACAGCAAGTGCAGCTGCAGGTCAGCATATCCCATGCTGTGCTGCTCTCAGTCACTCCAGCCCTTGTCTGGGAAGGGAGGAGATGGGGGCTCAGACACACCCCTGCCCGCTGGGCATCTCTCTTACAAGCACTTACCTGTGCAGGTGAAGCTCCTGGAGGTGATGGAAGTGATGGACAAAGACACCTTTGAGTTCAAATTTGGGAATGAGCTGACATACACAACGGTGCTGAGTGACCAGCGCATGGTGGAGCTGATCCCCAACGGCAGCAACACCGTGGTACGCTACGAGGACCGCAAGGAGTTCATCCGCCTGGTGCAGAAGGCTCGACTGGAGGAGAGCAAGGAGCAGGTAATGCTGCCCCATAGCATAAGTTGCCGTTTGTTCCCAGAGACATTTCTTCCAGTCTGTGTCTGATGGAATGCATCGCAGTTAATGTCCCTGTGTTCATTAGTGTAATAGCAGGAAGTCCTTCATGGTGACTTGTAGCAGCATGAGAGACGTGGGATTTTATTCCCAGCTATGATTCAGGCTTCCTGATTGAACTGGAGTGCATCTCTGCGGGATCCTGTTCCCCTTTCTAGGTGCCTTGGAGCATTTGCTGAGCAGTCACATGGCTTCAGTCCAGTAGTCTCCAGGCTCAACCCTGAGCCAGAACAGTAGGCAAGGCGTGCTGCTCACCTGCTTCGTCTCCTTTTCAGATCATGGCCATGCAGGCTGGGCTGCTGAAGGTGGTGCCCCAAGCTGTTCTTGACCTCCTCACCTGGCAGGAGCTGGAAAAGAAAGTCTGTGGAGACCCTGAAGTCACAGTTGACGCCCTGAAGAAGCTCAGTAAGTGAAGGGCTCTGCCAAAAATTCTTTCCCTGAAAACATTCTATCCATGCTGGGACAAGGAGAGGTGTGGGAGGCAGATACTAGCTTTTATTACAGTAAGAATGTGGGCCACTTTGTGCCCTTAGCTGGATGCTGACAGGGGCAGGGGTTCTCCAGTCCCCATCCTGGGCTTCAGAGGAGGGGTGGGACATCTGTGGGATGCCAGTAACTGAGCTTCTGTGGAGCTGAGACATGGATCTGGACATGTTTTCTGGGGGAGGCCTGAGTACATGTGTTCCTTGCACCCTGGGTCTTTGTGCTCACACCCTGCAAGTACCTCAGAGCTTCTTTCTGTGCTTGTAGAGGACCTATGGATGAGCAGGGGAGACCCTGCTCTTATTTATCCATGAGGAGCTGGAATCTCTAATAGAATCCTTTTCTGTATCCTTTTTGCCAGCCCGGTTTGAGGACTTTGAGCCACTGGACACCCGTGTTCAGTACTTCTGGGAAGCACTCAACAACTTCACCAATGGTGAGTGACTTGTTCTACCCCTGCACATCTACCCCTGTGTGCTGGTGGGAACTGGGAGAGTGAAACCACCCTCGTTGCTGCCTGGGGAACAGGTGGGAACCAAGTAGAGCAAGCTGTTGGGCCAAGGGAAAGCTCACTAATGCTGGGGATACCTGGAAGTGGCTGTACTTGATCTCACATCTCCCTGGGACCTGCTGATGTCTTGGCTCTCCCTTCACAGAGGATCGTAGCCGTTTCCTCAGATTTGTCACTGGCAGAAGCCGCCTTCCAGCACGGATCTACATCTATCCAGACAAACTGGGGTGAGTACGTTTTTTATGTAGACTGTGAGACTAACAGATCAAAGGGATCTGTGGTCTGCTCTTTCCTGCCTCGTTGGCTTGCTGGTTCTGACCAGTTTGTCACCTTCCCTAAGCTCTGAAACGACAGATGCATTGCCGGAGTCATCCACCTGCTCCAGTACCCTCTTCTTGCCCAACTATGCCACGTAAGTTTTGTTGCTTCCCTGCTTCTGGGAGATTCTCTCTATGGGCTCTCTTAGTTTTGATGCTGACCTATAGAGCTCCCATTGCTTTGCCACACTAACGTTCCCCAAACTGCCTTGTGGCTGCTGTGATTTAATCTGTGAGCAGCTCTTGAAGCATAGCCTCCATCTTGTCATCTCAGCTGGCAGATGTAGCAATGGCAATTACTTTTTGTTTTTTCCCCTCTTACCATCCCTAGAGCCAAGGTATGTGAAGAGAAGTTACGCTACGCGGCCTATAACTGCGTGGCCATTGACACGGATATGAGTCCGTGGGAAGAGTGATGTTGCAACCTGACCAAGAAGCACGGACAATCACTTGACAGAACCATGCAGAGGGAAGAGCTCCCTTGTCCCCGCAGGATATGTATATATAATAAACATGTAGGTGTGAAGCCCGGCTCCCTGCAGTGGTAACCAGCACCGCTTTGGACACGGAGGTTTGGAACTTCAGCAGGGTGGGAGTTAGCTTGGAGTGTAAATGGGACTGTAGTCATGAAACCTTGTTCCCAGCCCTCATACATCAAAAAGGTCTGGTAGACTTCTGCAATGAGTGTTTTCTCCAAGCGTCCCCATTGCAGCCTCATAACTTACTCTTTCCAGGTTGTGCTCTGCTCCAAAGAGAAGTGGGTAGGGCCCCGAAGCTGCACAGCAGGTTACAGTACAGGACAAAGAACTGGGAGCTGCAGCTGAGACCATGGGGGTGCTCAGAGAAGCTCGCTGCCCTAGTCTGAGTGTCCTGACCACATTCATTTGCCTTGTTCCTGACTTAAGTGAGGTCATGGAAATGTGATGATTCATCTAAGTTTATGAAGAAATGGAGCAGGCTGGTGACAGGTGCTGCAGGGGTGCCTCTGACCACCAGGTGTCACGACAGACCTTCACAGCACGACTGTGGGTGCTGTCGGGAGAGGACTCCCATGCTGTTACATCCCACAGAATCCCTGTTCCTGTGACCACCCGTGGTTCCTTGCACGGCAGCAACTGCCGGGGAAGCTGCTCCCCTTCAGGAGGTGGGAACTGTCTACTCCCTCCTGCTCTGTAACCTTCTGGTTCTGCATTCTGCCCAGGCCATGCTGGTAGCCTAGCAGCTGTTCTCCCGGGCTCTTTGAGCTATGGTTTTCTCCTAAAAGCCTGTGTTAAAATTAATCTGTTACGGTTCTCATGGAGATGTGCAGGCAGGGCCAAGCTCTTCTCCCAGACAGCGAGGGTAGGAGCAGTAGCAGGCAAGGCAGCACTGGGCTCCTCTCTGCCATGGGGAGGAAAGCCTTTGCCCCAGGGGAGAGGAGAGACTGTGGGTATCAGAGGTTGGAGCTCCTTGAGCAGGTTACGTGCTAGCAGGTCAGTGTGTGACTGAGGATCGGGCAATGAAAGCTTTACAGCTTCAAGACTATTGGAAATGTTTCTGGATCTTTCCAGCCCTGAGCAGGATTAGTCATTGCCTGGCACTGTGAGCTCCCAATGTCAGTCTGCTTTTATACCCCAGCTGCACCTCCAGTCCACGTGGTCGGTCGGACCATCGCTAGTAACAGCCACTGAGTCACTATCTCTGCCTTCACTGGCTAATGCTGTGAATTAAGGTTTATCTTGTTTTAACACTTCCTGCCTTTCTGTCCTCTCTTGAAGGAGTCCGTCATCCAGAAATCGCTTCCAGTTGTAAATGAAGTCCTTCCCTTTACCACTTCCCTTGGAAACTGCTGTATTCCCAGGCCTGTTGAGGGGCCGTACTGAAAGGAGTGTAGGATCAGCAGAGAACATGGGCTGAGGTCTCCTGCGCTGCAGTGAGTGGAAGGAGTAGGAAGTGGAGTGAGCAGGGAAGTTGTTTTTGGCAGCCATTTCCTGCAGCAGAGCCTTCCATGTGACATGGTGGGTGTTAAGCCCGGTCTGCTGGAGGAGTTTTTCTGCAGTTATCTCAGAATTGAGCTTATGACTTCGTGGCTGATTTCAACAAGCAGTGTGTACAGGAGCAGGGTCTGTGTGTGAGACCTTTCTGCTCTTGTGGCTGTCGTGTCCTAGGATGTTTTAAATGGCCAGGAGTGAGCTGGTGAGAGGGCTGTGACCTGCTGGCTTGGCCTTGGGTCAGGAGTGCCGCTGAAGGATCTTCAGCATCAAGCTGGAGAGCCCAGAAAGCAGCGGGGTAAGATAGGATTTAAATGGGCATCCTTTCTGGCCACCGACAGGTTGGAATCAATCCTGCTTTCTCCAGCTTTGCTCACTTGACTCTAAGGGAGAAGAGCAGAAGGTCAGGTCATTTATTGAGCAGAACTACAGAAGTAGGAGGAAAAATGGGCTCCTCTCTGGTGCTTTACTGCAGGGCAGGGGACGGACAGGTGGTTGATGGGCAGCGTGGAGATGGGTAGATAAAATAGCTCTGGTCACCTCCTCCAAAGGCAGAGGGTGAGCTGACATCAGCTGTGAGGACGGACAGGCTCTGTGTTATGGCAACGTGTTGGGGAATGACAACAGCAGTCGTTGCCATGTTTTTGTACTGTGCTGTAGAGACCCGTGAAAGCCCTTCCACTTGTAGGAAGAGCCGATCGCTGCAGTGAGGTCAGAGGACAAACGTGGCTGCTGAGTAAGGATCCAAAAAAAAACACCCCACAGATCATGATGTGCAAAGGTTAGCAGGGAATGGGGAGCAGGTAACTCACCTGGCTGTCCTCCGCAGCCTTGTACGTGGTGTTTTAAAGCCAATCACAAGTAAAATTTCTGCTGTGACAGCCCAGCAAATTGCAGAAAAGGTCAGCCTGGCCCTGTTCTGGCCAACGTCAGGAGGCAAAATTAGGTGTAATTTCAGTCCTGGGTTACATTCCTCCTCTTCCTCCTCCTCTGATCTCTTAAGCTGTGGGTAGTAGCTGTCTGCTACCGTGTTTGACACCGGCCAAGTGCCCCTGCCTGGGACTTGTGCTGTGTGTGGCCAGGGCGAGGGGGCCCTCCTGGGTAGCACAGGGAGCTGGGAGCAGGAGCCAGAGGCTGCGCGTCCCCATTCTGTCGCCGAGTTTCAAGCAGGTCAAGGTCAATTTTCAAGCCAGTGCCATCCTGAGAAAGGTGCTGACGCCTTGGAGCTGGGGTGAGGCAGAGCTAGGAAGCAACGGCAACATGTGCCAGGGCTGCTAGCTTGAGGGGTGTGCACGGAAGGGCTGGGGGAGGGATTTGTGCTGTGGCAGCTCCGAGTAACTGTTCTCTCTTTCTCCCCCCTGCTTTCAGCTTGCTGTTGTCATAGAATAGCTTCAGGTGATGAATACGCACGTGTAGACTAGCTCCTCTTGTTATTCCACTAATACCCTGGACTATGACAAGCTATAAATAGTTTGGCAGGATCTGTCTGCCCCTACCTCATGTAGGCTCTAAAATAAAGCGAACTAACTACTGACTCCTGGTGTTTCTGACAATTTGTCTGCCAGGGCTGGGGCTCCTGCATGTTTCTGCCACGTTAAGCAGTGCTGGAGAAGGATGTCACGAGAGGCAGCTGGAAGTGAAGCAGAAATTGGCCCTGGGGGGAGAAGAGCCTGGCCCTCGGGGAGCTCCTGTTCAGCGGCACTGCCGGGGTGCCAGCTGTCCCCTGGGGCTGCACCGTGCCTCTGCAGGCAGGGATGGAGCTGGACTATGACCCGCTGCGCGAGCTCGCAAGCGCAGGAGAGGCGTGGGGACCTTTGAGCTCTGCCAGCCTCGCTCTTCGCTGCTCCTGCTCCCTGAATGCCTATCTCTGTGCCCAACCCAGGGCGATACAGGTAGCGTGGGGTGGAGCTGAGTCGTTCTCACCGCGTTGTGTGACAGATGTGACACGGCGTGACGCACTGCCAGCGCTATGGGCTGGGTGGGTGCTGCTGCTTGTCCTGACCTTGCTGGGGCTGCCTGGGTTAAAGCTGCTCCGGGGCAGGGGGGCATGTCACCGTCCCCAGCGGGTGCTGGGTGCTCGGAGCCTCCTCATCCCCTGCCAGCCTCCCCGGGCAGCAACACCTTCCCCGTCCTGCCTGGAGCCTGACCCCGGCTCTTTTTCCCTGTCCGTAGCCAACACCGAGCCTCCCTCTGGGCTCGCGGGGACTAGGGCGGGGACAGGGCCCCGGGGACCGGCCGGGAGCGGGGGGCGGAGGCGGCAGCCCCGGGGCGGCCCCGCGGGGCCGGGCGCGGCCGGAGGCGGAGCCGGGCGAGGCGGCGGCCGGAGGGGAAGCGGCACCGGGAAGGGGAACGGGAAGGGGAACGGGGCCGGCGGCGGCAGCACCCCGGGGACACCGCGGTGCCCGGAGCGCGATGCGTGCGGGCGGGGAGGCTCCGCACCAGGTGCTGGGCCGGCTGCGGTTCCTGCTGCAGTGCAGCGAGTGCTTCCGCCGCGCCCGGGCGCTGCCCGCCGCGCTGTGCTACGTGCCCCGGGAGGTGCAGTACAAGATCTGCAAGGACCCCGCCGCCGCCGCCGCCGCCGCCGCCGCCCGCAGCCTGCTCAGCGTCTGGGACAGCCCGGGGCCGGCGCGGGGCGGCAAGCGGGCGGCGCGGGCCACCATCGAGGTGCGGAAGGGCGGCTGCCTCCGCGCCACCGGCGAGGAGTACTGCAACGGCGCCGGGCTCTGGGTGAAGCTCAGCAAGGTAACGGAGAGGGCACCGGACCCCCCTTTGTCCCCTCCCGGGGGTCGCGGGCCCGGCACGGCCGCCGCCCGCTTTGGGAAGGGGACGCGGTCCCCGCTCGGGGTGCCGGTGGCTGGGCGAGCCGCGGTGTGCGCTTCCAGGAGCACCTGGAGGAGTGCCGGAGCAGCCATGAGCTGGACGAGGGCTGGCTGCTGGCGCGGAGGTTCGGGGAGGGAGGAGATAAGTTGGTGCCGGTGGAGCCCGCCGAGAAGATCCAGTGGCAGCACCAGACGTTCGGCGTGGATTACAAACCCGCAGCCAGGTACCCGTGGATGCGCGACCCGACCGTCCCAAACCCCTTGGGCACATCCAGCGCAGCTCCTCCAGCTCCCTCTGGACACATCCCTGCCGTCCCGTTAGCCTCCGAGGCCACTTGCCTCCAAGGCCGCTCGCCTGCGGGACGGTGCCGCCTCGTAGGGCAGCCGTGCATGCTTGTGGCCATGCTCATGGAGGACAAATCTAATGCCGGGGTGTCTCTGAAGCACCCGGATTTGGGCTGAATGATGCTGTAGATGTGTTGCTGTGATGAGAGCGCTCGTATTTGATTTGCACCCGGGATGCTCCCATCCCTCCCGATGCTGTTCCTGCAGCCCCTGGGCGCCACTGCTGCCTCAGCTCCAGGCTGAGACAGGAGTCCCTTGGGCACACCGAGCACTGACCCTTCCTTTCCTTCATGCCACCCCTCCGTCGGGGCCTCTCCAGCTGGGAACAAGTGGTGGACCTGACGTACTCCATGCGGCTCGGCGAGAAGCCCAGACCTATAGAGCAGGATGAGGCTGCAGTGTGCAAGTTTCGGTACGAGCACGTCTCCTAGAGCAGTACCGCAGCGCCCGGAAAGGTGGATGATCCACCAGGAGCAGGGAGGATGGCTGCAGCCTGGTGCCTTCTGCATCGCTGCCTCTCGATGCCATTCAGGCAAAGACGGCCTTTGCTCTGGGGACTGTCAGAGCAGTCGCGTGGCGCTGTTCTTACTGGGCTGGGGTGGCCATAAATGCCCGGTGGTGGTGGAGATACAGCCTGCGAGCAGCGGCCATCTCATGTGCTGGCAGCAGGATGCTGGGGCTGCCCCGAGCTGCACACAGCAGATGGGTGGGTTTGGGGTGCAGGCGGGTCCCCCCATCCCATTAACACGGAGCCCCCCTTAGGACGGTGCCCCCAGCCTGGAGCTACGAGCACGATGTGGAGCTGGGACGCTTCCTGTATGACCACAGCGAGAGGAGCCTGCAGAGCAGGGACTGCATCAAGGAGCACGTCTGCAGCGTGGAGGTCTCCTCGCAGGCGGTGCGTAGCTCCTCCGTGCCCTCAAACCTGCTGCGGCACAAGGTGCGCGGGCATCCCGCAGCTGCAGGTGGCGGTGGCGGTGGCTGTCACCTCCACAGGGGACAGGGGTAGCGTTTGGCTTTGCTGCTTTAGTGAAGCCTCCAGGAGTCAGACATCTGCAGCCAAACCCTGTTGTGTCTCTGGGAAGCCCACCAACCTGAGAGGGGACAGTGGCCGTGTCCAGCTCACTCTGGGCAGGAGCCACCATCCACCACAGCCCAGCAAAACGTGGGGCTGGCCCGGTCCTGGCCCCAGGGGATCCATCCTGGGGGGGCCGTGGCATTCCCAAGGATGCTCAGCTTCCCCCCTCCGCTCGCTGCGCTCTTCCAGGAGGACTACAAAGCTTGTCACCTCACAGACAACCAGGCAGAGACCTGCTGGGAGAGCAACGGCTCCATCGGGCAGCACTGGGTGCGGCTCAACATGAAGAAAGGCACCATTGTCAAGTGAGACTGCGGGGCGTCCCCTCCCTGGTGGCGGTTGTGTGGGGCAAAGCGGTGTATTCCTCTTGAGCGCAGCTTTCCCTGAGCTGTGGCCTGGAGCTCCAAGTCGAGGTCCAAGCCCCGGGAGGACACAGCCCTGTCCCCAGCCCTGGGACATCTCTGGGGCATCTCCGTGCCCAGGCAGCTGGTGAGGGGAGGACATCACTGCCCTTTGCTCTTCTCATCCCCAGGAAGCTGTGGCTGACGCTGAACATGCAGATCCACTCCTACAACCCCAGGCGGGTGGCCGTGTACGGTGGGGCACCAAACAGTCTGCATCACTTGAGAACAGTCTTAATTAAAGAGTGAGTAATGAGAAAGCAGCAGCCTGGGTCAGGCTTTGGCCAAACACCATGTGCCAACCAAGCGCCTTCGTCTCTGCTTCTGATCCTCGCCTGTGCTGTGGCAGCTAACCTGTGGCCTGCTTCCTCCCGGCTGGTGACTCTGGGGGTCTCTCCTCCTCTTCCTCATCCTCACTTCTGGGGCACGGCACCACCGCTGTCTCCTTTCTGAGCATCTCTGCTGAGCTGTAGCTGGCAAGTCCTGCAGTGCCTCGCCTCTCTGTCTTCCCTGCACCCTCCCTGGCTCTGGAGCACCCTTCTCGAGGCGGGCACCAGCCTGCACCCACCACCGGGTGCTGGTGGATTTTTCAGAGGCACGAAGATGATCTCCTCCTTCCCCAAAACTTGCCTTTTTTGGCTGAATCGTCTTTGAAGAACAACTTGTCGTCTCCATGCTGCGTGTGTGCAGCCGCAGTTGTTTCCTGGTGTGCCCATCGGGCTTTGAAGGGCCCTTGGCAAAGGCTTTGGAAGTACAAGTAAATCCTGTACCAAATCACTCATCTCCACAAATCTCTGCCTCCTTCAAAACGCACTGCCCTCGCGCAGGAGCGCTCCCGTTGGCGTGGCCAGCTCTGCCCAAACGTTTGTGCCGAGGCAGCCACTCGCAGGGGCTCCCGCAGGACCCCCGGGACCGGTGATGTGCTTGCAGCCATCTCGCCTTTCTGCCCCGCTTTGTCCTCACTGACTTTGGGCTCTTTCCTGGCTCTTCTCTGGACGCGGCTTCCACCTCCTTCAGGACGTCTCTGTGCTGTGGGCAGCCGCTCTTCTCGGCTTGATCCCCTTCTGCCGCGGCCCTGGTGAGGCGCGGGGGCTTTTTGCTCAGGTGGTGGCACGTCCTAGGCAGGGACCCAGCCTGGCCCGTGCTGGTGCTGTGCCCCACAGCCCTGCCACCAGGCCCTGCCTGTGCTGCCTGCAGGACCAGCTACCAGGACGTCTGCATCCTCCGCGACATGAAGACCTACCTGCCGGTGCTGGAGATCCGCTTCCTGGAGTGCCGGGGTGAGCCTGTGCTGTGGGATCGGGGCCGCCAGCCCTGCCTGGCCCTAATTCTGCAGCCCCTGCAGGTGCCCCCCTGGCTTGCCCTGCTGCACCAGCTGCTTTTCGGGGGCCTGTCAGGGGAAAAGCTGAGGAATGAGCTCAGCTGGGCTGCTGCAGGTGCTGGGGGCTCCTCGCCGAGCCACACCGGCCGCACGTCTGCACCTGCAGCATCTCCTTTCTTGGCAGACCAAGGGTGCAACGTCCGCCTGCGAGGGATTAAGATCAAGTCCTTCTGGGAGTGGGAAGTGAACCTCAACGCGGACATGTTCCAGCCAGAGCGGCTGGTGCGCTACCCCCTCCTGGAGGGGATGGACGCAGACATGCTGTACCGGCGGGCCGTGCTCATCCAGAGGTACAGCACAGGGACAGGGACAGGGAAGGACAGTGCCCTGGCCTCCAGCGGGGGTTACACCCGTCTTAAAGTCCTCCAGCTCCTTTCCTGCGTGTGGCATCGACTGTAGCTTGGGGTTCCCCATCTAAGCACGGCTGCTGTCAGCGCCGGAGGGGCATGGTGCCAGCACCAGGCTTCAGGAGGGGGAACCCCACGTGGCATCCTCACCCTGCTCCTCCCTGGCCCCCAGGTTCGTCCAGCTCCTGGACAGTGTCCTGTGGTACCTGATCCCCATCTCCGAGGAGGGCATTGGCACCTTCAATATGCTCAGGGTGAGCGTTAGCTCTCTGGGATGGTGCTGGTGGGACAGTCTGTTGTGTGCTGGGCTGGGTGCCGGGGGGCTGCAGCACATCCCCGTTGTCCCCGCGTTCCCCTTGGAGCTGAGGTGGCCAGCCCTGCTGGTGCGAGGGACAGAGGAGCTGAGCATCCCCTGCCACACGGGGGAGAGGGAGGGAGAAAGAGGGCACGCAGGGCAGGATCAGGCCTCGAACCTCCCCTGCGCATCCCCTGCTAGGGCATGAAGCCGTTCCTGCTGCTGTCCAAGCACAGCCCAGCCCTCATCACCCAGTGCCTCCAGCGCTCGGAGACCAGCCCGCCTTTTTCCCTGCCGAAGCTCTACATCAACCGGCAGCTGGCCCGCGAGCACCGCGCCCGCCCGGCGCTGGACCCCGGCGGCAAGAACACCGTCTTCACCCAGGTACGGTGGCACCCGGGTGGGCGTTTGCCACGTCAGCACTGCTCGGCCTCGCTGCGTCTCAGTCCCCTTTCCTCCTGGTGCTTCGCTGCAGGTGTACAAAAGCCTGCAAAAATACTCCGAGAAGACCACGGAGCCCTTGGACTACAGGTGGGTTTTCAGCTTTGCCTTTCGGGGTGTCACCTCCCTGGAGCAGGATGTGGGCGCAGAGGGTGTCAAGTGCTGCAAGAGGGGGTTTGCACGGGGCTGTCGCTTTCCCACAGGTGGCCCCAGAGCTACAGCCAGTGGTGGGCGTGTGACTTCACCACGGAGGGCATCATCGACCACGGTGAGAGCTCTCCTGTCCCTCCCCGGGGCAGCTTGGGGGAGTCCCTGCTGCGGTGGGTGCTGTGCGGGAGGCAGCCCCGCTCTGCACACATGGGGTGCTCCCTGCATCCCGCTTCCTCCTGGGGTTGGGTGGGGGGGATCCTGCAGCCCCGTTGTCACACACTAACCAGCCTCTGCCCCCCTTGCAGGCGGTGGTTTTCGGGACAGCCTGTCGGACATCTCGGAGGAGCTGTGTCCCAGCTCGGGTGACGTCCCCGTGCCCCTGCCCTTCTTCGTGCGCACATCCAACCAGGTCTGGCACCCCGGGGACACCCCATACGCAGCGGGCTCTGGGCAGGGGTTGGTGTAGTTGAACTTGGGCTCGGTGGGGTCCTGCAGGCTGAGAGACCCCTTCTGCAGAGAGCCTGCGACAGGCTCTGCGGGGGGATAACAGAGACCAGTACTGCTTGGGGGCTCATCCCTTGGTTGCAATATTTTGGGGTGTTCTATTTTAACGTTTGTAGGGCCATTGACTGGGGTCTCTGCTTGGGCCCAGCTGATGGAGACCTCCTGGGGGGGTTGCGCAGGGCAGGAAAGGCTGTGGAGGATGGAGAAGGGAGGCTGTCAGGAGAGGCTGGGCTGAGCCGGTCCCAGTGGCCGCCTCGCTTCTCCTTCCTCCGGCAGGGTAACAGCAGCAGTGACACCAGGGACATGTACGTCCCCAACCCCTCCTGCAAGGACTTCGCCAAGTACGAGTGGATCGGGCAGCTGATGGGAGCAGCCCTGAGGAGCAAGGAGATTCTGGTGAGCATGGCCCAGCCGGCGAGGGGCTTTGGCAAGAGTCAAAGCCATGCCACCGGTCCCCCTGCCACCACATCCCCAGGCAGGGCTTGGTCCTTGTCCTGCAGTGGGTGCGGGAGGGCTGTGGGGAGGACACATCTCCACTGCCTCTGCAGGTCCTGTCTCTGCCCGGTCTGGTGTGGAAGCAGTTGGCAGGGGAGGAGGTCATCTGGAGCAAGGACTTCGCTGCTGTGGATGCAGAGCTGGTGAGCGCTGCCGGGGCCATGCCGTGCGTTCCCGTGGCTGCTCCGGCTCTGCTGTGACCCTGTTGTCCCTTTGGGTGGCAGGTGAAGCTGCTGGAAGTGCTGGAGGGGGTGGACAGGGAGGCCTTCGACTTCATGTTTGGCAGAGAGCTGACCTACACAACGGTGCTGAGTGACCAGCGCGTGGTGGAGCTGATCCCCAACGGCAGCAGCACCGTGGTGCGCTTCGAGGACCGCAAGGACTTCATCCGCCTGGTGCAGAAGGCTCGACTGGAGGAGAGCAAGGAGCAGGTAGCGCCGTGTCCCCAGCCCGTGCAGCTGCAAGGAGACCCTGCGCTGGGCCCTCCGGATATCCTGTGGCTGGTGTGGTCTTTAGTGGTGGGTCAGTGGCTGCACAAGCGACCTGCCGTGGTGACGTGGTGCCCCTCAGGTGGCGGCCCTGCGGGCTGGGCTGCTCCGCGTGGTGCCGCAGCCCGTGCTGGACCTGCTCACCTGGCAGCAGCTGGAGAGGAAGGTCTGCGGGAACCCTGAGCTGACAGTGGACGATGTGAAGAAGTTCAGTAAGTGCCAGGGGTGGCGTGAGGCCCTCCTGGATAATGCTCGTCCTTCGCACGCATCCTGCGCTGTGCTGAGCAGCAGGGGCGAGCGGCTGCCCTGCAGCCTGGGGCCCCCTCCTGCCTTCACACGGGGCTGCACAGAGGGGTGCGTTGCGTCCCACGTTAATTTCCTTTGCTGGGAGCTCCTAACGAAGCGTTTATTCCTCACTGCAGTCACGTTTGAGGACTTGCAGTCCGACGACCCCCGCATCCGGATCTTCTTGGAGGCGCTCAGCAACTTCACCAGCGGTGAGCGACCGCGTGCCTTCCCCGCTCCTCACCCACCGGGCCAGGACCCACGGGGATGTCCCATCCCCTCGGAGCGTCCCGCCTGGGCTCTGGGGGTGACCCCAAACCTGTCCCCTGTCCTTCCCCAGAGGACCTCAGCCGCTTCCTCAAGTTCATCACGGGCCGCAGCCGCCTCCCGGTTCAGATCACCGTCCACCCAGACAAATCGGGGTGAGTCCGTCCGTCCTGCCCGGCCGTGTCCCCGCGGCGCAGGCGCCTGACCCGCCTCTCCTTTCTTTCTCCCAAGAACGCAGCAGCTGGACGTGATGCCCAAGGCCTCCACGTGCTCCTGCACCTTGTTCTTGCCCAACTACTCCTCGTGAGTGCAGCTGGGGACGGGGACGCTCGTCCTCCCTTCCATGAGGACGTGGGGGGGTCCGGTGCCCGTCCCCGACGTAACCCGGCGTCTCGCCTGCAGGGCCCGGGCCTGCGAGGAGCTGCTGCGCTACGCCGTGTACAACTGCATGTCCATCGACACCGACGAGCCCGTGGCACAGGACGTGTCCGTCGACTCCCCCGAGCTGTAGCGACGTTTCGTGGAATAAAAACACAACGAGGCTGTGCTCGTGTCTGGGGTGTGGAGAGCACGGTTTGTGCGGGGGGGGCTGCATGTCCTGTCCCCTCCCCGGGCCACCAGCTTCCCCCTGCAGCCTGGGTGTCCCCATGAACTGATGGGGGCATGCACGTGCGGCGTGTCCTCTGTCAGAGGGGTGCACCCTGCCCTGGTGCCCCCATCCCAAACGCAGTGCCATGCCTCTCCTCCGCACATGGGAAGGCAATGGGAAGGGTGGGGTGCTCAGCACCACCCCGTCTCAGCCCTGCACCCCCACCCTGTTATCCCAGGAGCCTGTGCCTTCAGCGGTTCCCCTGGTAAAGCACCTGGATGGTGGGATGAGCTTCCTGGGACGTGCCTGGCTGGGGATGCACCCCAAAAAGTGCCCCCATATAATGCACCCCATAGAGTACCCCCCCCGCGAGGCACCCTGCGATGCACCCCGCGAGCTGCTGCCCTGCAGTGCACCCTATAACCCCCCCTCATGCAGTGCACCCTATAACCCCCCCTCATGCAGTGCACCCTATAACCCCCCCCACGCCCCCTACCACCCCCCATGCCCCCTACACTCCCCCCCCCCACCAGGGGGCGCTGTCCCCTCGAGCCCCCCCCCCAGCAGATCGATGACTCGGCGCTCCGCAGCCTGCCCTCCTCCCGTCGGCGCTCCTCTCGCCTCCCTGGCGAGGCGGAGGGGGGGATCGATGCTCTCGGCGCTCCTCGAGCCGCTCGGCTGTCCGCGCGCATGCGCGCTGCGCGCCGGCGCCGCCATTGCGGTGCTGTCAGGGAGCCGGTGAGGAGCGGAGCGGAGGTAACGTACCGGTAACGGGCCGGTAACGTCATTTAACGTAACGCAACGTAACGTGACGTGACTTAACGCAACGTACCGGTGGTACCGGCGCCTCGCAGCGGGTTCTGGGGGGCGGGGGGGCTCGGTTGGGCCCGGCCCGGCCCGGTTGGGCCCGGTTCGGCCCGGTTGGGCCCGGCCCGGCCGTGACGCGGCCCCTCGGTGCCGTTGCAGGATGGAGTTCCAGGCCGTGCTGATGGCGGCGGGCGGCGGCTCCCGCATGACGGACCTGACGGCCAGCATCCCCAAGCCGCTGCTGCCCGTGGGCAACCGGCCCCTGCTGTGGTACCCGCTGAACCTCCTGGAGCGCGCCGGCTTCGAAGGTGAGGCGGGGTGCGGGGGAAGGGGGGCGGCGGGCTCACCCGTCCGGTGTCCTGCTGCTGCCAGCTGCCAGCCTCTCCTCGTTGTCACGCCTTGTCTTGTCGCTGCTCGTCAGGGCAGTGGCCTTATGGAGGCCTCCTCTCCGCAGCAGACCTAATTGTGACTGCTCCTCACCCATATCACATCCTTTACTTTTAACTCTAGGCCACATCCGTGCGTGCTCCCTTCCTGCTTCCCCCCTCACCAAGGGTTTTCTCATCTACGTGCTGTGCTTAAGTTTGGAGTCCTTCCGAGCGTTGTTAACCTGGAGTCTTTCTCTCGTCTCTTTCCCTGAGTTGTTAATAAAAATGGCATGAGAAGCGTGTCAGCTCTCTTGGGATGTCTCTCAGTTTGTTGTTCCAATGTGGCGTGAAGTTCAGGGTTATTTGTTCTGTTTGAGGCATTTAGTTCTTGTTGCAGCACGGCGCTGAGTGCTGGCCTTCAGACAGAGCCGGGCAGGGGGAGCTGGCAGGCTGGTAGTGCTGTTTTCTGGGCCTCATTTCACAAGAGAGCTCAAGCGATAAATTTTTGGTGAGGTTCTTTCGCATTATCTGTCATTAGATTTCTGTTTAGCTTTTCGGTGATGGCCCAAATCTTTCTGTAGTGTTCCCCATAACTCGTAAAACTTCCTGGTACCATTTGCATCTCCAGTTTTCACGCTTATATTTGTCCTTGCCTTTCTACTTTTGTTGTGTCTTCCGGGTGACTGTGCTGTTCTTCTGTGCTCTGTCTTGAGAAAGTGAATTCTTCTTCTAGCTGCTGCTCTTCTCTTTGAAGTTGTAGGGATCAGCTCGTGATTTACGTGTGTTGGCCTTTCCGTACGTCATACCATTTAGGGATGTATAGTTTGAGGTCATTTGTTAGTGATGTAAGACATTTCTCTCTCATCTCGCTGATTCGTGCCACTCGCACAGTCAGTGTTAAGAAACAAAGGGAAAAATAAATGTAAACCTATGCCTTCGTTTTGTGTCATTAAGAAATCCTTAAGAACTCTTCTATGCCCTGTGAAAATTTGGACATGCAAGGTTGTATATGCAGCTTCAGTAAGCAGTCAGACACCTTCTTGCTTTTCTCTTGCTTCTGTCCTCCGACCAAGCTGACACTTTTGTGCTAATACTCTGATGGCGTGAATCCTCTCTGAATCATAGCTTTTATTATCGTGTGATGTTTGGGTTCTTCCTGCTTGTTTATGTGAGTAAGTAGGTGTTCCACGGTCTGATTCGCTGCTTCCCCTTTGTCCCAACTGCAAGTGCTTCATCTTGGAATGAAGCCTGCATTTTCGTCTTTGTTTTGGAAAATATGCTTTCATGCCACCATTGATACACTTCAAATATGCTTTTACCTTTTTTTCTTTTTTAGGTGGAATGAGTTTGTTGTTCACAAACTACTCCACTCCCCTGCCAAGCTGCTGTTCGGCAATAGTTTAACTATTGCACTGTAATACTGTAGTTGGTGGTGTTGCCCACAGAGGATTATACAGGATGAGGCTGGGCAAAAGGCAAAGCTCTGAAACGCTGATGGTGTTAACACAGGGTCTCATTGGTGGCTTTTTGTAGGTCATACTGTTGAGGGATGTGCAGTTTGAGGCTGTTTGTTAATGATGGAAGACATTCCTCTTTCATCTCGCTGATTCATGCCACTCACACGCAGGTGTCCCTTTCAGCAACAGTTCCCCACCCATACAAAGCAAGAGAGATTGCTGTCACGTTAACAGCTTCTCTTCTGCCAAAGTTGTTATTGCCAAAAGCTCGTGGTTCAGTACCGTCAGACAGTTACATCAGTCAAGCCTTCTGATAGCTTCGTCAGGTACTGCAGATAAAAATTGAATGTGTCCTATTTGTGATGAATATATTAATTTTTTTTTGCTTGATCTCATCCCACTTTCCTCTGTCCTAGAGGTCATTGTGATTACAAGGAAAGAAATCCAAAAAATGTTAAACTTGGACACAAAAATGAAGCTGGACTTTGTGTGCATCAGTGACAACGCGGACATGGGTACGGCAGATTCACTGAGGCATATTCACCAGAAAATTAAGGTATTATTGTCTTTTATTGAACTTGACTGGAAGACATTTGTTTAAAATAATCCTTTTTTTCATTGTGCTTTAATAGTTTAAGAGCTGTACTGTGTAATACTATTGCAGGTAACTGGATTTCCCGATCTGCAGAAGATCTGACTTTTGTATAGGTCGTCTTGTGGGGGAACTCAGGCAAGGACTCAGAGTGACCACAAATGACAGCTAGGAAGGCTGGAGCAAATCCCGGCTGGGCACTAGCTGCTTTTTTAGCCAGAGTTAGCTTTCTGGCAGGTTAATTAAAAGGCTGTATTTGTTCATACAGTGTTCGTACAATATCATAATGTGTGACAGCTGTTGTCCAGTTGGTGCTCGGGGAAGCATTTCTGTAGGAATGTTCTTTGTCATCTTAGCTTAGGCAATACACCGATAGGTGAGTGAGCTTGGGTTTGGTTCTTGCAATTAGGCATCAGTTTTCTGCTTCTGCTGGCTTGGTCCCATGAGAAGCTCTTAGATAAACGGTGCCCAAATGTGATAAAGGGCTGCTTATAGCAGTCAGATGCTGGTTTAATGAAAATAATAGTCTCTTGAGTTTTAATTTCTAGCTGGACAAACAAAAACATTCCAGTGCAAGGTGGAAATGCTTCTTGGAACTCTTACCAAGATCTAGGATGGAATTTTGTTTTTTGTGGTTGCCATATACTTAATCTTTCTGATTTGTTCCCTGTTTGTTTAGGCCATCTTAGCCAAATTGGCTGTTTAAATAAAGGTTGCAACAGAACATCAATGGACCATTTAAAGTCCTGAGTTGCCTTTTGTCTTCAGGCTCTTATTGAAGGTAATAAACTGCAGCCTAAGAGGCTGTGTACTTCCAAGATAAAGACGACAATCAAGACATGGTGAAAATTTCTAGGCAAATATGGGTGTCCAGGTGGTACAATGAGAGAGATTTGGCAAGGGATTAATGCACAGGCTAGAATAAATCAGAGAGCAAAGAGAAGATACAAAGGCAAAAAGCAAAATCAACAAAATCACAGCTAAATTAACTGAATATTTCTGTCATGTGCAGAACTGCCCTCTGTAATACCTGTTTGCTAGTATTTTTTAAATGTGTATGTAGTAAGGAAATCTCTCTGCACTGCAAATTTTGACCCAGGCCTTACAGTTTTATTGTCTGTTCGGAGTGATCAGTCCAGCTGTCTACTTGTCCAACTTTTTGGCAATCCAGGCTATTTTGCTTAGGGGGAGGTCTGAGAGACCACAGCAAAGCGTGTGGGGGTAAGAAAATAGACTGTGTCTTTAGAGGAGGCAGTGTTGTGGTTTTTTGTTTATTTCCCCTTAGAAAAGGACTTAAAGATGATGTGGGGCAGCATTCAAAACCACACAACTTTTCTTCAGTAAACTTGTGTGTGCGAGTGGCAGCAATTGCTTCTCTCTTTTATTCCATGGCTTGCTCCTCTGGCCAGAGAGGGCCATAGTGGTCTCTTATTTGAAATAAGCCTATATTAAGTTCTTGGACAGATTGCTGCACTGTGTGTTTTGGAGTCATTTCTCAAGTAAATGCATACCACTCACGTGCCTCTTACAGGATATGCCCTCTCCCGTGCGATAGAGGTGAGAGAACTACGCAGCACAAGTAGCTGGAAAGCTGCAGTATGTTGGCTCTGCCCGTGGTGTAGCAGGAGAGGGACCTCGCTGCAGAATGAGTTTCCCTGGTGAAAACAACTGCTGCTTGTGGCCATAGTTTGCTGGCAGGCTTTTTGCAGCCCATGCCAAAGGCCTGATGAGGAGTTTAAACTGGTTGCTGAAACTTTTATTTGTCGCAAATTGAGTTAATTGCCCACAGACAGAAGAGCAAGTATGCTCAATAAAAATGAGGTACCGTGGCACAACGTGGACAACTTGCCAGTGTGCAATGCAAGCAACGTGGAGTAATGCCAAGGTTATAAATGCGCTGTATGAAGTGTGTGGAAGGCTAGCAGAACTGCTGATCACAAATCCCGAAATGTGGAGAAATGTTGGACCGCTCTGAATGCTGAAATCTCATGACTTGCTGCCTTGTCCAGCCTTTGACTGAGTTCTGCCATGGTGGCACTGCTGCTTGCTGCAATAGCAGATCTTTTTGCGGCCTTGCACCTTCATTAATAAAGTTTGATGCTGTAAAGATAAGATGGCGAGATTAGATTTACAGACTTGCATTCGGTAGCTTTGTAAGAATGCATGTGTGCAAAGCTGAGAGAAGGTAGATTTCATTGTTTTATCCCTTTTTGGTGCTGGCATTTTTGGGGGCAGGTAAAACTGTCTTGGTGTGTGGTAACAAGCAGTTGACTCCAGCAGTCTCACTCTTTCCTGTTGCTCAGGAATTGCATGAGAGCACAGGAAACCTAATCGAGTTTTTGTTTGCAGTTCATCCACTCTACACACAGAAGCTTTTTTGGACATCTTAACTTCCAGAGCTGATACAGTAGATGTGTGCTCTTTGCTCTACTGGAACTCTTATCTTTGGCTGTCTCAGCCTACACCGGATCGATGAGGTACCAGCTTCATTAGGTGTCTGATACTGATTACATTTCTGAATGTACCTTTTTCTTGGATCCTCCCCACAATAAAGATAACGTGCTGAACTTGATTCCTAAAGCCACATTTTTTGAAAAGTAATGAACAGAGAACTTGGTTCAGTAAATTCCACTCCTTGGGTTACTAGGCCTGGGTGTCAGACTGGCCTGTTCTTTACAGGAGTTGTTTAACTGACTTGTGTGGTGGTGTTTTTTTGTTGTTGTTGTTGTTTTAATACACTCAATTCTGGTGTCTGAAGAATGAACACCACTAATAAGTTTGTCTGCACAGCTCTAGGGCTGAGAACCGAGGATTAAAGAGATGAAGTAACTTACCTAGGATAAATAAAAAAAATTCATAACAGCGCTGTAAGCTGGACATCTTTCTCAAATCTCTCATGGCTTTGTGTGCAAGGTCATCTTTCTTTCCTGTGTGCATATTGAATGCTCAGTTTCCTCACCTTGAAGAAGCCAGCAGGACAGGAGGTTAAATACAAGTTGAAACTGTGCAGAGGGGAGTTTCTCATGTATATATAATGTTTCCTTTTATGTAAGGATATGACAACAGTTTGTTTATGGTCTTTGTGACAACAGATCGGATCTTTTCATTGCTTTTCCTGTGGACAATCCTAGCGTTTCCTGAGGATGCCCTTGGCTTCAGGATCCTGCTACAGTAACTGTACCTGCTGGCAGCTTCCATAGCTACTGTTTCAGTTTCCTCTCTTCTTTATTTTTTTTTTTTGATATGTTTGATTTCACTGTCACTGTTATTTCTTTGACACTTTAAGCTCCTAGTTTTGTCCTAATCTTTTACAGGACTGACAGTAGGTAGCTGTTCGAAATCTGAAAATGATGGTAAAACTGTAAAGGCTTAATTCTTTTCTTGTTTATATATAGGGTTGGATATAGTAGTACACAGACTGTAGACTCACAGTTGATGGTACTATAATAATACTTTTGTTGAAACTGCAGTTTTACCACCACAGGGGTGTTTACAGATCTCTGTCACCTCATGATCTATGCCAGTGGGAGAGCTCAAACGGGTTAAACAGAGAAACAAACCGTCTTTCCATGCCTCCAGGTTTGAATGAAAGATTGATGACCTTGCCTGGTCACGAACAGTGAAGGGATCTCCCCTATTGCAGGTGGGGCCTTGGCAAAAGGATGGTACGTAAGGAGATTTCATGTTCTGGAAGATGAGCCCGTGTAGCTGAGTAACTTCACTACAGGAACGTTGATTTCCATGTCTTCTGACTTCCATTTTTCTTTCAGTTGTTCACACATGCAATTCCGCCATAGTCATTCTGAGGTAATTTACATAGCGAAAACTTCAGTACTTTCTGAATTATTGCCTCACCCCCAGTATGGAAGTGAGACAAGTCCAGCAAGACTTACAGGAGACAGAAGGAGGCAATACCATGGATGTCTTCTGCTGTGTGCCCATCAGGTTTTGAAAAGCTGTGTTAAGTAGTGGAAAACACCCTTTATTTGATCGTTTTGAGGGTAATGAAGAGCTATGTTGAACCAAGCAACCCTGGTAGATTGTACAAGCAACACATAAAGCAATTGTATCCTTGGTTATATAAAAAGGTATATAAAAAGGTTCCATATCTGTGCTTTTCTCTGTCTCTGAAAGGCAAATGTTGTAGGCTCGTGCTTTGGTTGGAGCCTTGTCTTAATCTGTTATTTGCATTAAAGAATATTCTTGACCTGTCAGTGAGTGCTTGAAATCAAAACTTGAGTTAACATAGGTGTAAAATAAGCTATTTTTGTATGAAATGCAAATCGAACTCCCTCCTTCAGGAAGTAGGGTTTTCCACCTCTCTTACTCTTTTGTCAACACGCTGCTGTAAACTAAGAATGATGGTACAGGTGTGACAGAGCAGGTGCTAAGGTGTCATTTGATAACTTCCGTGTTCCTGTTGTTATTTGTTTTTATTTAGCATACAAAGCTTGCTAACTTGCTAGCAGTGTGCTTGCGGGGGGGATGTCTCTGTAAAGAAGTGTGGGTTTTGTGTGTATTTTTTCATCACGTATAATTGCTTTCTCTTCAGTAACTGTCTCCAGTCCTTGTTTCTGGTTTTCATTGGTAGGCAGCGCGGGCTGGAGTATTCAGATGAGTTCAATCTGAGTAATAGGGGAATTAGTAAAAGTCCTTACAGTTTCAGTGGTGTTGCCTGATATGCTTTCTACCAAAAGAAGAGATGTGAGTGCTGGCTGCTGCACGCAGTAGATGATGCTGCAGTTTTGTTTTGTAGGCAGCTCATCTTTTCAGTTGTGATTTTTTTTGTAATTGGGGGCAGTAGACTGCCTTTCAAAAAGTTAACTTCTTTTGATGTCTCTTGATATTTTATGTAATGTAATCCCCTTGCTCACTTAGGAAGGCTTCTCCTTTGTAGCTGGTGTTGGTGAACACACTTTATAAAAAGTCCTAATGTAAGGGCTTCTGGTGTGTCTGTCAAGGCTTTTTTTTTGTGGAGCCATTCTCTCCAGAACGTTGCTCTGTAAATTTTCCAGTCCAGTTTTATGTCTCCATCCATTTGGCTTCTTGAAAGGCTTCTCTCACGGTTTAGTAGACCTCCTTTGGATGATACACAGGATGAGTATGAAAAATACATGTCTTGCGGCCTGCCATGTTACAGCACAGTAATAGTGTCAAGACTCTGGTTGGTGACACACAACTCAGGATTTTGGGGATTACTGATGAGAAATGCGACTGGGAGACCAAAAGTAAATCATGACATCTCAGAATGAACTGGTTGAAATGAGATGACAGTGAGCAGCCACTGTGGTGGAGGAGGGAAAAGTAAATGCAATAATAGAATGTATTAGGTAATGTATTTTGTGATAACAATGAGAAATTAATTGTTTAAGGTGTGGGGAAGATTTTTTGCCTGGAATACTGTGGAAGTGTGGAACTCAAAAGCATCAAATGCGGAACAAACACTAGAGAAGGAGATAAGATATTCGAAGTGGAATATAATTGAGTTTAAAATGGCTGTGTGAGAAGGCTGAACATTGCGGGAAGGTTTTCGTCAGTCAGAGCAGGATGGGATTATGGAACAGTCTGCCAGGAGAGGTAATCAAGACAAAAAATTCCCCCTATTTTTATACTGGAATGAGAAGCTTTTTTTTTTCTTTTTGTTAAATAAACTAAGTAATGCGATACCTGGAACGGCAGAAGGCTAAAGTCTGACTCAGAAAACCTTTTTGAGAACTGTATTGCTGTGACCTTCTGCTTGTAACATTCTTCAAACTGCTGCAGACCTTTCTGTGGCTTGCAGGTTAGTGTTGACAAAAAAAAAAAAAAGCGTGGGTTGTCACTGTAGTTTACAGATGAGTTCCTCTAAAATTTAGACCTCTCTAATATTTGGCCTCTTTACTCATCTGACAAATTTTACCAGACCCACACAGCTTCTGTCTGGTGCCGCCGCTCAGGCTGGGGCCTCTTCAGGCAGCAGGTTGGGAAACCTGGTTAAATCATGAATGTTTCAAACTGGATTGGGTGTGCCTGGATCGAGCATTTGTCTGCACAGAGTCTATATTATTTTCATCTTCTGTTAAGCATTTTTCTCCCTCCTGTCACTCAGCTATGCTCCAGCCAATGATTAAAATGTGGTGTTCCAGCAGAGTAGCAGCAATGGAACAATTTCACATTTTCCTTCCTTGATGAGTCCTTAGTTGTGTTAATGGAAGCCCTGACTAATATGCTGTGAACTAATCAGCGTGGCTTCTGCTGCTATCACTGATGAGTGCTTGCATATGAAATGTTTCATCTCAGGTGGTCCACCTGGTTTTCCCAGCTTCAAAAAGTAAGATTTGAAAGTAATACAGCTCTTAAAAAGCAAAGCAAAACAAACCCTAAAAAGCTGCCCAAAAGAAGAAGAAAAACCAACTTTCTTTGAACAAATAAACAAAGACTGAAACTCCAGATTCTCTTGGTATGTGCATCTTTGGGAGCCATGTTGTGGAAAGTGTGATGTCACGGTGGTGGTCTGTATGCTGCTGAGGGTCACTGATCCGTGTAGTCTTGGACGGCATGGCGAAGCGCTTCACTTCCTCTGTTGAAAAATCTCCTTTCCAAACACATGATGTAAGTAGGCTTGCTGTAACGGCTGGAAGGTGGAATCTGAGTCCTTTTGGTACGGCCAAGCAGAGTTTGGTGAGTGTGGAAAGAAAAACCTCAGTCCCCATAATATATAGTTATGCATTTTTTTGTACTGTCAGTGGAAATTAAAAAAAAAATGGAATTAATCT
This sequence comes from Anser cygnoides, assembly GCF_040182565.1. Lineage (NCBI taxonomy): Eukaryota > Metazoa > Chordata > Aves > Anseriformes > Anatidae > Anser > Anser cygnoides. The sequence continues at coordinate 23,514,305 of NC_089880.1, read as the reverse complement.
CTCTCCCCATGATTTAACTAACTATTCTGTTCATCTATTTCAAAATAGTAAAAAGAATTTCATCATTTTTTTTTTTTTTTTCGGCAGGCTTGACAGAAGATGCAGTTTACTTGAGTGTCTCAAACACAAATAAAAATTGCTCTCTTGATGCTTTTTTGATTCTCCCTTTCACAATGGCCTTAGCGCTGGGTGGGAAAAGCAGCCAAATCAGATGGCAGCTCGCTGGGTACGTGGCATCTTGTTCCCATTTCTACCTCTGATTCAGTCAATGAGTGTGATTGAAAGCTACCACCACTGAAGTGCTAGGCAAAATTAATTATGGATTGCACGCCCAAGTCCCAAAGCACAGCTGATTGTTTTAGTGGGGGGGAAAAAAAAAAACAGCTATACTGGCAGGTGCTCAGGCTGGTGATATTGCTGGGGGGAATGATATAGCACAGCCTGACTGTGTGCTTGATGAATGTGTTCGGGACTTTGCTCTGATCTTTGTTTTTCCTGGCAGGATGAGAGTTAAAGGGTTCAACAGTTGTTGGGTTTTTGGATGTTTTTTTTTTTTTTTAAAAAAAAAGTTACTCAGCTTTAGAAGTATGTAGCTAATTAAATTAATTATTTTGCTGCTAGGGTTTACAATGGATTGGGGTTAAAACACCAGAAGTTTGAATGAGGCAATTAGCTCTGAAGGTTAGCATCAAGAGTGGTTATGAGGGCGTTTTCTGTTCTGCGCATTGTCAGCTAAGGAGGATGCCTTCCATTGTACACGCAGGCAGAAAAAAAAAGGCGAAGACCTTAGATGTTTTGCAAGAAGAGCTGCTGACAGGCCTGAGATGCCTCGCAGTTTTAGTTGTTGCATGTCTCACTGTGTGTCCTGTCCTCTAGGCCTGTGCTCGTTCTGTCAACCAATACCTCCTGTTTCCCTGTGGAAGTTTGTCGGAATTTCTCCCGTATTGCAGTGTACGTCTTCAGTTAGACCCTGTGTGGTTTCTGATGAATCACGCAAACTCAGTGTATTTTAGCGACAGGCAGAGTAAGCTCTTTGCACGTGTATATAACTGAAAAAATTCTTTAAAAGCATTCTGCTAAATATCTTTCCCTGTTCTGTGTGAGCTGCTACGACTAGTTCTCGTTTTGTGGCAGTAAATAGAAGTCAGTGTTCTTTTTTTCGTAAATCGTCCTTCATTTTCCGCTATTTAAAGTATATACAGTCTTGTGTAAATAATTTAATGTGCTATGTGTTGAAGGAAATTTACAGCTAGAGTATACATAGTGTGAAACACCAGGTTGCACTTTTTAACGCTTTTCTTTGCCTTCATGTGCACGTTAGAGATGGACACACGAAGGCAAATGGTTCTTTATTAGCAACTCATTTTATCAGGCATAGGAAGCCTTTTATATTGATAAGTCAAACTCAGGTTTATAGTTTTCAGGAGTTGTTCTGTGATGACTAATCAAAGAAATGAGTCCCTGTGAAATGGATTTGTGCATCTTATTTCCAAAGAGAGCATAAGGTATTATTATAAAACGGGAGTCTGTATCCTTCAGCTGCTGTCTTTCCTTGGTGCTGTCAGTGGAGAAGCCAAAGCCCTTCCATGCATGAGCCCTGAAAACACAAACTCTGCCCCGTGCCTGGATGGGGGCATGAAGACATCACCCTGGACTCCACAGACAGAGCGAGTTGTGTAGGGCTCTGGTTGGTGTTCCTCGATGCTGGTCTTGTGTTGAATGTTAGGTCACCACATGGTCCGATACTCTTATTAATTCTTGGCTTATTTCCACTCTCCTTGGACCATCCTCCTGAGAAGGCAGCTCTGGCTTCAGGTAGGGTGTTACTTCCACGGAGACATTCACTTAAAATTTACACGTTTTTCTGGAATATCATTCCTTCCTTGTTGTCTGTAGCCTTTTTCCTTTATTTTGAGCCTGGATGATTTCTACTTGTGTGGAATCATCCTGGGTAGGTCTTGGATCTTAACAGCCCTTCCCTCATAAAAGCACGGAGCTTTTCATGGCAGCTGTGGGCCGTATAGCTGTCGCAGTTACTCTGTTGAAGGTGACATTCGTTAGTGAGTATTCATCCCTCGGAAGACAAAATGGAATGGTTTAGATCAAACACAATTTCACGTGTTAACCCAAATGCATAGTTCCAGTTATTGGCAGGTGTGGGAGGGAAGAGATGCCAAATGTCAACCCCTTGAGTCACAGTTAGAGGGCTTTTTCCTGTGTCTGTTTTTGCAGCCCAGTGTAGTAGTGTAATCTTGATCACAGGAGCAGTACCTCCTGCCCCAGAGGCTGTCGCTTTGGCAGAAAAAAAATGCTCAGCACTGTTTACTTGGTTGAAAGCGATGGTGAAGACTGGTGGACTTGTAGGATGCCTAGAACTTGATTTTGCATTTTTGTCACGTTATGTTAACTGGGAAACCCGTGTAAGTTAAGTAGGTTTTCCTTTTTTTTTTTTTTTCCCTTTTTTCTTCTCTGAGAAGGGAATAACAGTTGTGTATTCAGAGTTTCTTGAAGCAAGTTTAGGCATTCTTCTGTAATAGAACTTCTGTTAGCTCCTTTGGGAAGGTGGTTAAAATTCTGGATGCTAGCAGTGGAGATTTTCAAGTTTTCATAATGTGTTTCTCACACCAGGTGCTGCAGACCCATAATTGCAGAGGTGCTAGAGGAGAAACCAGTATCGGGTAGGAGGTTATATAGAAATCTAGGATTCAAAACATAGCATTTTTACGTAACATTGTGTGACTAGTTTTTATGGGGAAAAAAGAAAACATTTCAACAAAGCTTAAAGGGTTTCGCTGCATGTGGACATTCAGTTCCGTGCAGGCTAGAAGGAATGACAGTGCCACTGAGCTGTGTTTCAAAGGGGCTGGTTCTGCTGAGCCTGTGTTTTGCGAAGCAGATTAGCATTTGGGTTTTCTGTTAGAGCAGACTTGACGCTGAGTGTTGTGTAATGACTTGGCTCGACTTTGGAAAGAGCGTTTCACACCATTTTTAAGATCATGCTGATACTAGCCATGGGATGGCAGAATGATTCCTGAGGACATGTGCTGCATACGTCTTGGTTTTCTTGTGTAATCTGGTTTTGAGACTGCAAGGATCTGCTTTGATCCCCTAGTCTATAAAGGACTTTGCACACCATAAGTAGGGCTGTTAGCCCCAAACAGTATGGTTGACTTAGTGTGTTTCTGAAAGATAGCAAGTCTTCATCCACACATACTTGTTGCTGAAGAGTCTATTACACGCCTTGGTAACTTATTCCAGATGGTATTTATTGTCACTCTTAAAACACCTTGCCTTTTAGTTCCAAGTTGGACGCTGCTTTCGAGCCCTCGAACCAGTCGTGCCTGCTTTTTGTTGTGGTGCTGGGATCTTCTGCTGCTTAGGTAACTGCGGGCTGTGGGCAAAGGCTGTCTTTCTCTTCAATAAGTTGAGCCAGTTGAGCTCCATTAGGACTACTTTTTATTATTATTGTTTGTATGACTACAGCACCTGACTGCCTAAGGCTCTGCTTGCATTAAGTGTTAAGCCTGGGCTTGAGCTCTGGGCTTTGGCAGCAAGCCTGCTGCGCCGCTGCTGTTGAGCTTGGAGCCCGACTGCGGCGTTCTCCTTGCTGTTCGTGGGAGGCAGAGTCCAAGAGCAGCCGTGCAGCGGGTCTGACAGTGCTGCCGTCCAGGTAGTCCTGGAAACCTTCCTTCCAGGAACAGGACTGACGAGGAGAGCACCGTTCGTCTCTGAGTTCTCCTGCCTGTGAAGAAGTGATCTGTTCATGTGATACGTTGAGCCAGGAGAGAATCTGGCTTGCCAGGCTCACCCTCTCTGAACTGGAGAGCCTGGGTTATGGGATGCTTCCCTGAGCTTTAGCACACGTGGTTCTCGTGAGTGGCAGTGCACGTATTCTGGATGCCTCGCTTTTGGTGGCAGAAACCAGTCTCTTCTGTGGCATGCTTAGAATTTGGACATAAACACAGGAGATGATGCTTGGCCTCAGACAAATGAAGGAGCGTAAAGAAAGAGGAGTTTGTGTGCCGGTGTATGAAGTCTGGTGTCCCAGCATACTGATTGCCTGGCGGTTGTCAGATTTCTGTAGGTGTAGTGGTAGCAGACACAAGGATCTTAATGACATGCTGTGGTAGCTTGCAGGTGAATGCAAAGGTGTAAAGGGTATAAAGGTTAGCCTGGAAGAGCATAAACCTGCCTCTTCTGGAAAACACAGGTAGGTGATAGAGCTGGCATCCTCCGTTGTTCTAAGGCAGAAGATTTGGTAAATGAACAGGGGTGAAGGAGAGAGGCAGTTTAAAAGCATGCAAACAAATCGTGCTTGATGTGACAGAAAAGGGGCGGCTGTTGAAAAGGATGGTGTGGCTGCAGGAAGAAGCTGGAAAAACGATTTTCGGAGTTCTGTGTGGACAGCAAATGTTGCAGTAGTTGGAACCAGAAGGGAAGATGGATTGCAAAGCTTATGCCTAGAACAGAAGGTTTGCTGTTCACTAAGTGTCCCAATAGCAAAGACCTGCTTTGAAAACATTCTTAATTAGAGATGAACACGAGTTCATGAGCTTAACTTGTGCTTTTAGTTGCTGATAACTGTAAATTACCCTCTTCCACCCCACATGTCAGTTTCAGCAATAGGTAAGGAGACTTCCTCCTGGGAGGAGACAGGATGCCTTCAGGGCTTGAATATCTTTCCTGTTCCTAGCTTATATATATGTAAATTAAAAAAATATTGATTTTGGATGGTAGCTCTTGAGATAGAGAGATAACCTAAAATGGTGTTTTTGTTGCAGGATCCCATCAGATACAATGCACTGGATGAGCCGTGTGATAGGACTGGGGTGAAGTCTCCTCCCCAGCTCCTGGCATCTTTCTTCCAGCTTTCTTTGGGAAGATAAACAGTGATGCTGACAGGTTGTGTGTGTGAAGGCATTCACATTGCCTTTAGGTATCCTCACCTGATGAATTCGGGGCCATCCAAGAAACTAGAAGAGACTCCCTTGGCTCCTGCATTAGACTTTTCTGTTGTTTTTCCGTTGGTTGGTTTATGTGGTGTTCTTTTTTGTTGGTTGGTTGGGGTTTTTTGTTTTTGTGTTTTAAGTCTCTTCCACTTTACTACTTTCTTTAAAAAAAAATAACAAATCTTTCCATCTTTTGCTTGCTGCTGGATTTCTGACTGAAGGACACTGTGCTTCCCCTGCCCTAGATCCTTAGGGTTATGAAGATGCTAGCCTACAGCAAGCTTGCTCTTGCAGGGTAAACGCGCAGCAGGTAAATGCTTCGTGTGTGCTAACAAAGCACTAAATCATGCTTTTCTTCTGAATCTTGCTATCAAGGCCATTACAAAAGCAGAGTGGGAATTCCCAGCCAAAGGCGGTCATTTGAGTTGGTGGTTAACAAGATCCTCTAGACATCAAAAAAAAAAAAAAAAAAAAGAGGTTCCCTGCTCCAGTTACAACAACAGCAACAGAGCTTCAAAGAGGTCACAGGTGTGGAAATTGGAGGACTCTTCATGGAAGCTGAGATAAAAAGGGGTTCTCTAAAGCCTTGGATGTAAGTTTTTCTGATCTGAAGAGTGGTGAGTAATGCGATTGCTGGGAGGTACCCCTGGCTTCGCCTGGAGCATGCGAGCAAGCAAGCAGAATGTTTGCCCACAGCCAGACTGTTCTTCCCCTTTCTCTCTTTAGAATAATAAAAGTATTACGCACAAACCCCGCTGTTAATGCAACATATGGGTGAAGTTCCAGGCTATTGTGTTTAAAACTCTCAGTCTTAATTCCAGCAGTAATTATAACTTGTTCCTCTCCCCCTTGTTGTATGGTGAGCGCCACAGGAAGTGATGCAAAGCTCTCTGTTTGTGCATGTGTTAACTTAGGCTGAGCGGAGGGACAAAGTCTATCTAATCTCTTGATTTTCTCCTTTTCCTGTCAAAGCCTCAGCTGTAATACTGCGCCCTTGGAAACTTTGAGCATTTCACTTCAATGTTTTGTCTGTCTTGGGGTCTGTTAGAAGCTGGTTCTACTGCTCGTGGATACTTTGCCTCTCTTCTGTTTATAATGCAATCTGACATTTGTTTTCCTCTAACTCTTGAGGCTGATTTTGTTCAAATTAGAGATTTCCTTGCAACACATGTTTTCTCATTTTTCTAGTCTGCAGTTTTTGAGGCCCTCAGCAGTTTAGGCTACAAGGTCCTGCCCTTGTCTGTACTTGACAGAAAAGGCATAGTGAATACCATTAAAAAGTCAGCATTTGCTGCCAGCTATCTGTGGTAACCTTGATATCTCCTGTTTGAACAGAAGGGATCTAGCAGTCTTTGCTGAATATAAAAGAGTGTTTAGCGTTGCCTTTGTACGCAGGGTGTGAGAAAGTCCAAGGCTTTTTATTTATGCTGGTATATTACACCATATAATTGCATCCATCTTTTGATCTATGGTATGAATTAGTTCCATTGAAAACATGTTTTCTATTTTTAAATCGGTTGTCTTGAACTGAGCTCTTGAAACATTCTGCTTTTTGGTTTTGTTTTTGTTTTTAGATGTTCCATATTGTGCTGGGCTTAGTGTAATTGTTGACATGTTGGGTTTGAGTTCTTTCTCTGTGCAGCTTTTCTGTTTTATATACGAGTCTCTTGATGTTTTATGTTAGCGTTGCATGTAGCCAGACTGAGCATGCAAGTTATCTCACCTCGCAGTTCTGGAGCACGTGTCTGACGGTGCAGTGCTGTTACCCAGAGAGGCAGAGCTGAGACCTGGAGCTTGGAGCGATTCCTTACTTGGCCGAGCAGTGGGTGTTCAGCAGAGGCTCAGCTGGAAGCCCAGGGCTCCCACGGCGGTCAGCAGGGGCGGTGAAACGCCTCCGCAGAACTCACACCGTGGGTGGGATGAACTCACCTCCGCAGTAGCTCGTTTCTCTACGTCGATTAGAAGCTGAGTCTGAATTCCAAACTGAATGCGTAAATTGCAAATCTGAGGTTCAGCGGGGTTACTGAGGCCAGGGTGACTTCCCAGGACAGCATCACATTCTCCTCCTATTTTCTGTGGCTCTTGTGATGCCCACAAAAAGCGTGATGCCAGCATGCTAGAGCTGCTGTCCCTAGCCCTGAGTAGTATTGCAGCATTTCCTTGCGTTCCCCAGCCCACAGTCATTTGCTCTTCCCTCCTGTTACACTTGCCTGGTATTTCCACGTGCTCTGCGTGGCAGCTACTGCAGAAGAGCCCTGCTCTGTGACGAGGGCTCCCCTGTGCCATGGAAGCAGCAAACAAAATAGCACCTATCGACCTCAACAGAGCTAGAAAATGACAGAAATTTCAAGCATTTGTTTCGTGCCCCATCCGTTAGATGGTCCTCCTTGACTTAGGACCCCTGCCTCGTCCTCCCCCCAGCTGGAACGAGCGCTGAGCGTGCTGTTTGTAAAGATGTGTGCGTGCGTTTTTCTTCCTTTGCAGTGGTTCTGCTCGGGGTGTGGACTTGCTGGGTTTTTTAATCACTTCATGTTGATTCTTATCGTGTGTTTGTATAATAGTTTGGGGTTGATGTAATCATTGTTACATGTATTTCATTAAGAGGTGTGCGTGTGTGTGTGTGTGTACTTAGGTGTTTGCATAATTCATGAAGTCAAGTATGTTCACATATCCCTTGTTAGCACAGGAGTGCATGCAGTAAGTGCCTACGTCTTTGTATCGGTGGCTTCTTGGGAAGGTGCCCTGTATTTATATGGCACGTATAGAAGTATATACTTTAAAAAACCCACAAGTTCTACCATTTATTTTCTTTCTTCTACGCCCACCCTAAAAAAGTAAAGAAAAACACACGCTCCTGCTTGGGTTCTAGGATGGTTTATTTTTTCATTCAGCCATTAGTTTATTCGTTCAGGAGTTGTACACTGGAAAAAAAGTGCATCCATTAGACAGTGAGGGCTTTATTTATGAGGGTGGTGGTGTTTCAAAGGGGAGGCTGTCAAGTCCCAAAAGAGCCTTTCATGGTGTATTCTCAGCGTGCTTCTGAGGCCACTGCTCTGCTCATCAGGAGGAGAGGCAGAAATGTGGGCTTTACAGAGCAACTGTGTGTTTCACTGGTCCCTGCGCTCACTGACGTTTATTTACATATTGGGAGAGTAAATGGGTAGAACAGATGGCAACCAGACATTTGGTGGTTCTGTTCCCGTATGCTCCTCAGGGGGCTTGCATTCAGTTTTTGCAAAAAGCTTGTCCTATATAGCGAGGAGAAAAAAACCAGGAGCCTGTTCACGGCTATGAAAGGCTTGTTGGGATTTTGCTGTAGTGACAGATTCGAGCATTTAGTAACACGTGAAATAATTACAAGGTTTGTTTTACAAGTCCAGCTAATGGCTCCTTAAGATAAGTCCATCGGTGTGTCTGTCTCTTTTAGTATTATTGCTGTGTTCACCATTAGAGTGAATGCATTTAGATGCAAAGTCAGAGATCTATTCCTTCTACAAACTGAGTTTGAAAAGTGTAGGTCTCTTTATATGGGTCCTGGATACATCTTGGCTTTTTCTGCAAGTACTTTTACTCATTGGTGCTCGTGTAAAATTGAAATACCTGAACAATCTGCAGGCTTTTTCAGGGTATTTAATATGTATTTCTTCACTGTACAGTTTTGAAATGGAAGATTTACTTCCATACCAAGTTGATTTTTTTCTTCCTTTCTTTGTACACACTGGAATGTCGGTGCAGATCTGTTCCAGAGTGCGAGGCAGTTTGCATTAGTGGTTTGTTGTTTTTTTTTCCCAATGCGCACATGTTGTTTGTTTTAGAGAAGTGTTAATTAAAGCACTTCTCCTGGGCAAAACCATAATATAAAATACACATTTTGAAAATATGTTAAAAAGGGAGATGCAACGTAGGTTTTGGACGTGTAAAATATCTTAACCTGCACATTGTTCCTTCCAGTAAAGCAACCAGGTGTTTCTCAGTAAAGTGGGGAGAAATCAGATGAAAACGGAAGAGCTTGACCTTTTGTGCAGCATGCCAGATCAACAGGTTAAATAGTTTGTGACATGGTGAATTCCGAGGACTTATTGGTAAACACGTGAAAGTGCCTAGCATTTGTAGTGGAACCTGACAAATACAGTGAATACCAGGCCTCGGTTATTTTTACCTGCATTGTGGAATCTCCTGATATTTGATTAAAATCTGTAAAGTGAACCTTTTTTGTAATAAAAGGTCAGTGCTGAGCTATTCCTTTTTCAACCAAGATGGCTTTCAAAGTAAAAGTAGATTTCTTGGTCCTCCACAAGAAAAGCAACTCAGATTTTACAAGTCTTTTTTAACGCCCTTTTTATTAAATAAAGTCTTAAAAAAAGACAGAACTAGGAAGCCATGTTCTCCTTTGCAAGGAGGTTTACCATAGTGAATGGTAGCACGGAATGTGAAAATGTTAAATGTCAAGAAAGAAACAGTCTTCTTGAGACATATCTAGAAGGCTGATTATTAACAAAAATACAGCTGAAACTTGCTAGTTATTTGTAGGCCGTGCAGCTGAGATATTATGTTAGGATTCATTTAAATGAAGATAATTAGCAAACTAGTAGATTCTTGGCAGTACGCTCCACAACCCACAGGAAATGCAGAAAATTGTTTCAAAGTGAGAGTTTTTAGCCAGACTGTATTGGTAGTGTGCATGGTTAATGAAGCTGATACGTCTCACTCGCTATGTGACCACATTTCTGTGATACGTGCAGCAGTTCCCATATTTACTTTGTAAGGCACTTTGGAATCCTGTGAGATCAAAATTAAATAAAAGCCTGTTATTAAATAGAACCTAACTTCCTCTTTCTTTTTTTTTTTTTTTAATATGGGGTATTGCTGGTTTTAGGAAATGTATTTCTAAACTGAGCCCACCATCGTTGCGCAATTACTGAGTAAATCACATCCTAGATAGTCTTTGATTTTTTTTTTTCCCTGATAAAATAACATAGTTTAAATATCTTTTCCAGTGATTTGTAGTCAGATGCAAAGTCAGCTAAAAAGATTTCTTCAGAAGGATTTCTTTTCTACGTCGTTATATAACTAAAAGTAGCTATCGTAAATACTGCAGAATTTCATGGCGGTCTTGAAAGCCATGGCTTCTGTGTCCCAGTTCCTTCCATTAGGAGCAGATGATGGCAATTTGGATGATCACATATTCTTTATGACCCAGAGCTGAATAAGCATTAATCAAATAACTAATTCAGTAACAGCAGGACTCAAGAAATGTGAACTGGTAAAAGCCAGTAACTATTTCTGGCAGAGTATGGCAGGCCCCAAGTTTTTAAAAAAATAAAAATAAAAAAGAAGTTATGGGTATATTTATTGCTAAGTCATCAAATGTTAATCCATATGTGGTCATTTGTATTTCTGAAGGGTTTATTATTTTTTTTCTTTGACAGACTGATGTTTTAGTATTGAGCTGCGATCTGATCACGGATGTTGATTTATATAAAGTTGTGGATCTCTTCCGGACACATGATGCTACTCTGTCCATGTTGATGAAGAAAACTCATGAACCTGCAGAAGTGGTACCAGGACAGAAAGGGAAAAAAAAGCCAGGTATGTAGATGGGAATATTTATTTATTTATTTATAAACATTAGTGAAACCACTATCATGTGATATGTATATACACATCATATATGTATAATTATCTGTCAGAAAGTGAAAGAAAGAAAAAGGTACAGATACTCTGTTTTTCTTCAGATTCCCTGGTGGGGGTGTGACTTGCTTTTTTCCAGCTCAGAATTAAGTATTAGACTCGTGTAATCATGCAGGCTCCGATCCAAAGCTCACAAGAGTTAAGGGAAAAGCTCCAGGTGACTGCAGTGAGTTTTGGATCAGTCCCTAAATTTTTGTTACATATGAACATTAAAACCGCTAGTTTTTTTCAAGGGCACTCAGCGTCAGTCAGATTGTAGCTGGGAATTTTACAATTGGCTGTCAGACCAGATTTAGATGGATAACAAATACTTCTAGAAATTCTTCCCTCTTGTGCTGCGTACTGAATTATCCTTCTGAGATCACATCCAGGAGCCTTTCAGTAGGCAAAACTCCCACTGATTTCAAGGATTTGGTTAGATGCTTATCTTGTCCTTCTTACTATAATATCTTAGTGCTTTGTGATCTTTAATGTATCTATTCTCACAACACTGCTGTAAGGCAGGGCAGAGCTATTATCCCCATTTTACTTCTATGCTAAAAGTACTAAACACCATACAGTTGCTCCCATACCATGCCTCTCATTTTATTTTAATGGTATCTGTTAAATTGCTGAGGCTTGATTGTTGCCAGCGTAGTGGGTCCTGGTCCATGATTAAAGCTCAGAGGCATTACAGTAATACGAATAAGAAAGCATAGCTTCAAACTGTTTGAGAGGAGTGAAATGCAAGCCAACAGTTGGACTACGTGTGTGTCTGAAAGTGGAGGAAATGTGTTTTTAAAAGAAAGCTGCTTAGACAAAGATTTTCTGGAGCAAAGAATAAGGATAACAGGACCAAAAGCATTTTGCACTTAGACTTTTGTACAGCTCTAAACCTCCCTGTTTTTGAAAAGGCAATCCAAGCGATAATGGCACATAAAGCATTGTCAAGAGCATTACTATAGCCACGAAGATGAGCATTCAGAAGTTAGAGATGGATGGATCTATGGTTAAACATCATAGCATAGAACATAAGCTCTGAACACATACGGTGGGGGCAGTGAGGTACATGAGGACAAACAAGATCCTTTGAAGACTTAGCAAGTGTGTAAACACACCAGGTTGTGCATGCATTCTTAATTTGCTTGGGAGCAAATCCTTTTTCTGTGGTCCAGTGTTCTTCCACAAACAGCAAAAGAACCCTGTTTCCACCAGTTTTCAGAACTCCTTTCTCCCCCCTTCCAGCCTGACTTGCAGAGTCCTCAATTTTATGCTTTTCTTGAGAGCTATGCACCCTTGAGAGCTTTTACTTTTAAATACTTAAAAAAAAAAAAAAAATACAGTTGCAGAACCACAGCAGATCAAGCTCTTCTTCCGGAATCAGTCGTGACAGCATGGCTGTGGAGCATCGTGGCTGGTGTGCCTTGCTTGTACGTCTTGATGATACAGAAGACCTTAGATGTCACCTGCTGTTTGGTCAGTTCTAGGAGCTGAGCCGTCAAAACAACCTTTCCTTAAGAATAAAACCTGCCAAACTTTTTGCAGCAAAAATAGAAGTCTTGAACAATTATGTGAAGCTGCAGTTTTTCAAAGATTTGTAGTGGAGCGAGATAGTAAAAAGTACACTCTTGAGACATGACTCTGCAGCCCTTACTGAATGCCATGTTTCTTCTCCAATGAACTGGAATACCAGAGCTTTTCAAGGGCAGGGCCACCTAACTGTTCAGGCTTAGGCTAGGCACTTTTTTTCTTTAGCCTTAGAAGCAGCTGAGCTGTTTTCTCTGAAGTTTTCCCAGTGTTGCTCTTAAGGCAGGCACCTAGCATTAGAAATTTCGTACCAGTTAAAATTTGAGAAAGCTTACGAGCAACTGAAGACAAGATGTTAACAAGGAGTGTGTCGGGCAGCTTTTCATAGCAGGTGGCACTGTTGGCTCCTTCTCTAATTCGTGGCACGTACATGGTTCTGTACGTACTTGCACTGTACTGTTGGAAGCGTTATTGTTAGGAAGTGGATCCTTAGTCCTGACGAGCCACTGAATATATCTGGGGCTTTATTTATTGTCTGTCTTTTACTACAAATTCATTAGTTTTTGAGAAGGAACAGCACGACTTACCTCTCATGTCTCATAGTGTCTGATGTAAAGTCATTGTGTTTAGATTATTAAGCATTCAAGAACTGTGATATAAGGAGCAGTTTTTAAATTAGCATGAATTGCAGTATTAATCAGCCATGGATTCAAACCGATGATTTTCTGAAATGCTTGACGTAATTCAGTTGCAAGTTACAGGTGAAGTTCATTGGCTTCTGTACTTAGAGGATCAACTGGTGGTGATAATCATCTCGTTGGCTTTTTAAATTGGTTCATAAGAGGCATGGCAATAAAAAAAACACAGAGAGCTGGTGAATGGTACTAACCCAAATAAAGAAAGTGTGTCAGGAATTCAGGCACCTGGAATGGAGCCATGTGCTTAAAGGTGATGTGCAAGGGATTGGGGTGAGAAAGAGTGTTTGAACCTTTCTGTGTATAAAGAAAAGCAGAAAAGATGGGGATGGTGACTCTTCTGCTTGTTTTTCTTGTATTGAAAGCAGCAGGCATGTCACCACTGGTATTCCCTGTGTTTGCCAGAAGACCTCTTGGTGGTCTCGCAGGCTGCATTGTGTGAATTCTCTCCCCTTAATTGAAAGGGTGGGGATACTGAATCTTTAACAAAGGTGTCTTTTTCCCAAGTGTCAATTAATTATGCTTGATTAAAAAGCATTTTAGAAAATCTGACTTAAAATTATTTCTTCTCCCTAGTGAGTTGCTCAACTCCCATTCTCTTGCGATGTGATTTCTTTAGGTCATCAAAGCTCTCAGAACTGATGGGATGTAATTTCTGGGGTAATTAATAAATTACAATAGCTGTGTCAAATCCTTATTTATCTATTATGAGGAGGCAAAATGCAACCTGTATTCCATTTTCATATGTTAAACCATTTTTTTAGTTAACATCACTGCAGGTTTAACACTTTTCTCATACTTTACTCACAGAGATTTAGAAAACTAGTTATGTGTTCATTCTTCCATTTGTCTTTCCTCACAGAATAATGCCAGTGTGATTTGTGTCTCTGGCTAATTGATTTTAATCATAATTTTTGTCTTTTTTTAAATTGCAATAATAAAGCTACTTATTGCCAATGCAGGGGGAAAACTTCCCCTCACCTGTCATCTGCTCCAGATCAAATGGTGCTCTCTAGCAAAGCGAGCTTTATCCTGATGGTACTTGATTTGTCAGCCTTACATGTTCAGGCCTATTTTTGTATTTCTTTGCTGTATGATTAATTTCTGAGAAGAGAGTTTGCCTGATCACTTGGATCAAAGCCTGCCAGTAGGAGAGCTTTGAACAGCTGTGTAGATTTGACTTTATTTTGATAGTGGCTATTGCTATGGTAACTCTGAAGGAATAAATATGAAGAAAATAAGGGACAGGGCTGAAGTGGGGAAAATGGGGTTGAAAATGCAGTTTGGCTGTGAAAAGATCTTAAAGAATTAACTACTTGTTGAACATGCTGTTATTTCTACGTGGTTAAAGGCTTAGAATATAGGAGATTTTAAATCTGCCAGTTTGCCCCAAAATAATAGTGTTTAGTGGGAGAAAAAGTTTTTTGTTTGTTTTGTTTTGTTAAAACTGCAGCATGGCATTCTTGTACAGCCTGTGTTCATGTAAAAAGCAGTGTGTGGGTGCCACCGGAGTTGTGTTACATACTAAGTGAGAGTAAGCTGCCACCACTGTATTCAGAAGGTGTAAAAACCTGTTCAAAAATAAATGATTTATATTTCAGTAGACCGAAGTCGCTGTTGATGTGCCGTCACTGATTGCAACAGATGGGAGTTGCCATAATAATATATGGGACTATTAAGTATTCACTTGCTTGGCAGTTTTATGAACAGATACTTGAAAGAAGTTAACCCACCCAGAAGCATCAGTGGTAGATGTCTCAGAATCTATACCTTCATGTTTGCGTGTGATGTAATATTTCTATTGCTATCTGTATTTGTCTGAAATGGGAGATCAGTTGCAAAGTAGTTATGTCTTAACTCTCTTAACTCTCCAGACCACCTGATTCTAATGTGGAGTGATTTACGATGAGGCAGAAGCAGTTGGATTTTGAAGAGCTCTCTGCTTGCAGTTGAGGGAGAGAGAGAGAAGGAAAGCACTCTTAGCATGGCTCAGGATGGACTGTTACATGCCGGGGCCTGTAGTTGGCACCTTCATAAAAAGGATGCAAAAAACTGCAGGGACAGTGTTTCAAATGTCATGATACATGTGTATCAGCTACCCGGACTGAAAAGCAGTCAATATATATTATGTAAAAAAAAAATATAAAAAATAAGTAAACATTGTGGATTTTTTTCAGCTTTATTGCAAATTCATTGATTTACGGGGTCAGTCTGAAACCTGGTATTTTATATTTCAGGGCTTGGTGGTGGTCCCATTTGTCTTCCCAGCATATATCAAGACAGGTTTATATAATTTTATTTTATTTTTTATTTTTAACTTCAGTGGAGCAGCGTGACTTCATTGGAGTGGATGATACAGGAAAAAGATTGCTCTTCATGGCTAATGAAGCTGACCTGGATGAAGAACTTGTCATTAAAAGATCCATCCTTCAGAAGTAAGCTTATGAGTCCCTGTAATAGAAACTGAACTTGGAATGGGGGGGAAATAATGGTGGAGTAGGAGTGATGGTTAAAGACAGAGTAAGATACGAGGAGAAAAAAAAAACTTTAGGAATATTCATTTAGCCATATTTTATTACTTGTAACGACATTACTAGTTAATATGCTTGTCCAGTACCTCTATTGTAAAAAAAAAATACCAGGAAAGAGAACGAATGGGTGAAAAGGTAACTCTCCATGAAATGAAACCAGTGTCAGTATAGTTCTGAATATCTGAATCTAAGCTGTATCTGAAGTGGTAGGCCTAGGTCCATAAATTAAACTTTAATCTCACTGTATCTGAGAAAGGCTGTTAGGATTTCATGACACTCTTCATGCATATGAGGCACAAAATCTCCTCTGTGTTTCCTGGCCCAAAAATATTAATTAGAAAAACTTTGTTATATCCACCATTAAATAGCACTGAGGATTTGGATGAATATATTAAATATGCCAGACATAGCTGAGCTTTCTGTGCAGCATAATTCATATCTGTTAGTAGAAGAATGAAGGATGGTTTGTTGTTCTGTGTGCTTTTCTGTAAAGTGACTTTAGTTTTCTAAGCTGCATATTGTCTGACATCTTCTGTGGAAACTCTGCTGGCTCCTTCAGAGACCAGCCTTTGTAGTCTGTCCCAGGCTGACAGTCAGGCTCTCCTCTCTGTGAGGTTAGACACCTGCGGGGCAGCCATCTGAGAGCTGGGGAATTCATCCATGTGGACCCTGTAAGTCAAGGATGAGGACATCTGGGGTCTGCTCCCAGATAATCCCTCTGTGAAAATGCCTCTGCTGTATGCTGTAGGCCATGTGAAATATCTGAGCTTTAACAATCCTCTGCTAGTTGTAATCTTTCCTTGAACATCCTGCTACCAGATGCGAGGGAGGTGCCGTATGCCTGCGGAAAGATGACTTGTCCTCTGCCAAAGTTGAAGGATTGCCCTAAATGATGGTGGCCAAAAGCGAGCCATGTTAACTGCTGTGATGGAAAGAGCCTGTCCCAGGGTGTCGCCACTGTCTCTCCTTTCTTTTTTTATTTTTTTCTTGGTTATGGCAGGGACTGAGCTGCAGGCATGCATTCTGTCCATATGCAGCACTTACCAGCATAATATGGGAAGTACAGCACTGTTGCATTCTGTGGTTTTGAGCGAACAAAGGCTAATATGTCTATTTTGAGCTAAGGAGGAATATTTTATCTACTGTTAGTGATGGGCTTGTCTTTATGGCTCGCTCCTAGCAGTAGCGGGGAGCTCCGATCTAACAACTTAGAAATTGCTGTAACATATGTGAGCTTATTTGACCTCTGATTTTACAGGTTCATCTAACCAGAGGTTTCTCATTCCTGTTACCCTATAGCTAAATTAATCAGGCTTTATCCTGCAGGCCAAACTTTGCCTTCAGGAACACCTGTTCAGTTACGTTGTCTTCAGCAGACCTTCCTGAATGTAGCTGTTTGGGAACTGGTAAATGTAGTGTTGGTAATACACAGATGGGGCAAAATCTGTGTGTGTCTGTCTTAGCTTTGATAGCTGGGCATACGTAAATACAAAGCGTTAACTACCTTCCAAGTGAAGCCTACAGATAACAGTCTAGGAGCAGAAAGAGAGAAGATCTGGTAAGTTTGTTTATTTAAAAAAAAAAAAAAGACATTTTCAAATATAGTCATGTACTGTAAACATTCTCAGGTGGAGTATGCAAGTAGCCAAGACCATGATTTTGTTTTGAAATTCAAAGGATAACACCTCAAACAGCCTGGCAGTTCGAAGTATCAGGCTGAAGCTTTGGGCCAGTATCTGCTTGGGTGAGCCTCTGATGTTGCTGTTCTCCGAAGCTGCCTGCTGTGGACGCTGGTGCGTGCTCTGTTTTACAGCTGCCATCTTGGAGAAGCTCTAAGGGAAGAAACATACTATATGGAAATTGTCAAATATTTTCATATGAGGCAGTTCCAGGGTAGCAACAACTGTGGGAGCTCTAGGAAGACAAAGTGTTGGCAGCTGATGAAGTTCTAACCACTGCGTTGTCTAGACCTGCTCAAGCCCCGACTTTCTCATGTGAGAAACAAAAGCAATGCTTAAAACTATCTTTGAAGTCTTTTTTTATACATCATAGTAAAGCAAGAAAAAAAGGAGCAAGCCCAATCTCGTTTTTCTTCGTGGATCACTTGAAGTGACTGACTTTCAGCTACCATGTTGGCTGTTTCTTGATCTCTGGACTTTGTTTTAATGAAATAGCAGGCGTTGTGGCAAGATGGGAGAATTTCCAGTACACTCATTTGTTCCTCTGCAAAATACAATAGACATCTTGAGGGTGTTGCTTTTGTTTGTCATGCTTTTAATGGTCCCTTTGAAGGGTTATGGTGGTCTTGTTACATGAACTCTAGAACTCTTTCAGTGCTTGGTTTGCTTTTCAGATCCTTTTCATTTTCTTTTTTTTTTTTCCCAACCCCTCCTGCTTTTTAAGGAGGGGGTGGAAGTGGGGACAGGGAGGGAGTGGTGGAGAGAGTGAGAAGAGGGAAGATGAGCTTTTCGTTAGAGCTAAGAATCTTGTTACTGGTAAAAAAAAATCTAGATCCCGTATAGAAATGGTTCAAAGAACCTTTGGCTTCCCCTTCTCTCAGGAGGGAAGTTCTGTTGACAAAACATCCAAAGCTGTAGAATGCAAATTTAACTCCTTGAAGAAAAACCTTTTTCCTGACCTTTGCCTTTTTCCTATCATTGGATTTCACACTCTTCGTTTTCCTGCCATAAAAGAGCAGCTGGTGGGGAGGGACAGGGGAAAATACACATTCTCCTGAGTACCTGTTGAGTATTAAATGTTTGTTTGCTCTTGACTCAAGTATTTTTGTAATAATGAAAAGTGTTACAGAAAGAAACATTTTAATAGGATTTCTAAGTTCGTGGTGTACGTAGCTCTTTTTCTCAGCTTGGTTGGAATTTCTTTTCAGGACTTGTTGCTTTGATTTGTTTGTGGGTGGTTTTTTGTTGTTGTTTTTCTGTGAGTTGTGGATAGCTGCGTTGGTTTTGAGAAATACCTCTCCTTGATAGACCACAACAAGGAGTCTTGATTTTTCTCCTTTGATTACCAGAGCAAATCTGTCAAAAGCTTTTCGTTGTTTGTTTTTTTTTTTTTTTTCCCTTTCTGTGCTGTTAATCACGCTGGTGACAAGTCACACAGGTAGCATACTCCCTGGAGTAAACAAGCGCAAAACAGGATCAGATACATCCATTCAGTTATATTTTGGTGCCCATCAGGATGGGCTGGGAAATGAATTTATTGGTAGTGCCTAGAGAGACTAATGCTGCTGGGGAAAGGATTTTCAAGGAAATGGTTCCCTGTTTGGGTAATGAGAGCTTATAAAAAGCCATGAACAGCCTGTGCATGTCATTCACTCTGGCAAATAGCTGCAAGATGAGATACTAGAATGAAAGAAATACAGTTTGGGGAAGTTTCAGAGCCAGTTTAGTGCTCTTTGAAGAGGGAAAAAAATAAATCTGTGCTCATCCCTGGAGCCTGGTTTTGCCAGTGACATCTCTCTGACTTAGGGCTTGGCAGCATGAAGGAGTGAGGAAATGATGAGAATTCCATAGCTGCCTTTTTTGTTTTCAGAGAGAGATGGGGCAAAGGTATTTGTTTTCAAAGCACAATTACAATGGACGGGGAACTTTTTGCTCCACCTCAGATATTTATGGTCATGCAAAGTGAGACAGTAAAAGACACCTGTTGGAGCAGGTCTAAATTTGGAGCATTTCCTTTCAAGATACTGTGGGCTGTGTAAGGGTGAGTTCAGTCTTCGTGGGTGTTCCATCTGCACAGACGCAGGTGCAGGGCTTCTCCCAGAGAATATGTTAATAA
This sequence comes from Anser cygnoides, assembly GCF_040182565.1. Taxonomy (NCBI): domain Eukaryota; kingdom Metazoa; phylum Chordata; class Aves; order Anseriformes; family Anatidae; genus Anser; species Anser cygnoides. Next base: position 23,495,138 of record NC_089880.1, on the reverse strand, counting down.
ATCACCATGACAATTCCAGCTACTTATTACCTCATGTGCTTCAGACAGAAAGGAATACCTCATCTATAAATATATGTAGTACTAACGTTAGTAACCTTACAGAAACAATACAGATCTGTTTTTAAGATGTTTTAATAAAAAGAGGAGGAGAGAGGGTAAGACGGGGGAGTCTTTTCTTTCCTTTCCCCTTGCATCATGAGAATAAAAACGACTGGTGTAGTGTAATTTTGAAAGTCCGCATTGCCAAGTGGGTAGGTAATGGGAGTTCAGAAATAGCTTTGATACACTTGATTTCCTTTCTGTTGCCTTGGGATATTGCCTTTTTTTCTGCCGATAATTTGTCTTAAATAAGTGGATCATATACAAACACTGCAGCTTCCTTAGCTTTTCTGTTCTCTGCCCCTGCTCTCCCTGGGAAATTGGCATCTCTGAAATACTCTGCTACTCCTATGGTGGCTCATTTGTTTTTTCTTATAAAATAGAGGTCCATGAGGAAGGATGGGGATGACATACATACAGGCAGATGCTCCAGTGGGTAAAGCATCCTGCACTAGATCATGGGCAAGATGTCCTCTTTTAGGGTTACCCCCTCCACCTTGCCCCCAGCTGGATGTATGGCTGAGTACTTTGTCAGTCACATGTATCAAAATGAGTTGGATTACTTCTCATAGATAAACAGCAAGACTTTCATAACTTGGTTATTTTTTCCTTGTGCTTTAGTGAGTGGTTCCCCAAGCAAAACCGCTGGCAGATCAGAAAGGAGGGGTTTGATAACCCAGCTCGGTAGGGGGAACCCTGAGGAGCAGCTCAGGACAGACCAGGGAGCAATAACTTCTAGCTGGGCTCAGCTGTCTAGAGGATTAATACATATATGTTAGCTTTGTGTTGCTCCCATGTGGGGAATAATGATAGTTTTAGTATTAGCAAACTTTTGTCACTAAGTTTTCTTTGTATTCAAGTGATTTTTTGAGGAATATTGTGGAAAGATGTTGGATGTTTCTTTTCTCTGAAACGTGGCTTTTTGAAAAATGATGTGTAGAACTTCATGGTTTTGCTGCTAGTCCAGGTCTTTCCTTGCAGTTATTTCAGATCTGCTCTTTTCATAAATAAAAATAAAATTTTCTGACTAGCATCCAGAAAATAAATCAGGTTCATTTTTGGCTCCTCCAACACAAAACCAGGAATTGTATGTGTAGATTTAGGTAATAATCCTCTTGCAGATGCACAAGCCAGAGAAGAATCTGGTTCGCCTTCCCAGAACTGAATTAGTTTCACAGTACTAGTAGGAATTTAAAAAGTTGTAAAAAGTTATTTTAGCCAGTAAAGCAAGCGGATCTGACTCTGAATCAAAACAGGGAAACTAGGTCTATTGAATAAGAGGGTGTGATTTTTATACACTAACTTCTCAGACTATAACCACACTCTAAAAATCTTGGTGTAGCTTTAATCATATTTCTTTACGGAAGAGGACTTTGCTAAATGCTTCAGAAAAGATATTGGCCTGTGAGTTTTTGAGGCGTGAGTAGGGAATAGATGCTCATAAGATGCCTTTGGAGGTCTTGCCTGTTTAGAAGTTTCTAAGTTCCCTAGGAGTAACTGCTGTAGCCTAAGAGGCATTCATTTTCTTAGAAAGTTTGCATTTTTGTTATGAATTTAAGCCCTGCTCTGCTTTTTCTGTAAATATGTTGGGGATGAGCGTAGCCTTCAACTTCAGAAACTGAGTATTTTTAAATGATTCATTGTTTAGAAGACAGATTTAGCCAAATATAAGGAAGACGTTAATTTGGTGCTTTTATATGTTGTGCTTGTACAACAAACATGAATGCGCTATCAAAGCAGTTCATGAGACGTTGGACATTATATTTTAAAGAGCTGCTATTACTTATTTTAATACTGTTTCTTCCACTGTATTTTATTATGTTTTGCTCCTGCCATATTATTTTATTGATTCAGTGAGAGGTTGGAAAGAATGTACAACGTGTTCATGTCCTGTTTATAAAAGAAAGGTCGTGCCATGTCTTGACAGCTTATACAGGTAAGAGGTCGTGAATCTTGGAATCTGGAAATATTAGCAAGGACTTCAATTAAATTTAGCTATAGAAAGATTTATTGACAATTGATTTTATTTTACTGCGAGATCCTTGCCAGCATTATGGTAAGCATAAGACTAAAAGCAGAAAGTTTGAGGCTCAGCATTTGGTTTCTAATTGCAGCACACGTTTACTGACGTTGATTGTCATTAGTCCCTTGTCTGATGCTGTAGTCTCAGATTGGCATTTAGTCCATGACTTGGTTTTACTTTTTGAAGGTTTCAAAGTAGGAAGAGATGACTGTTGTTTGGATGCTGTAGAGCACATGTGACGTGGTAAATGTAGTGCTCTGAATGAGTCACCGGGTTAGATAATACTGAAGCTGAATCGCATTGTTAGTCTAAAAGAAGGTTGGATCTTGAAAAGATGTCAAATGTCCCGTTCATTTTTTAAAAAGATGTCTCAATATTTTAATACAGCTGCCACAATGCAACTTTTATCAATGCATTGAGTTCACTTCACAAAGCAGGCAGGAAACTTAGCCATCACTGGTTGTTTCTATGACATATTTACCCACATTGATCTAGATGCAACTTGTACGATGTGAAAGTTCCTCTGAATGGTGCAGTTAGGGGAGAGGCACAGAATGATCAGTGTTTTGCTCTCAACATATGTTTTCAGCCATTGGGTGTATTTGGAGAGGTATTGTGTAGCTGCCTGTTGAAATCTTAGGGGTTCACCTTATGTCCAGCACCCCCAGAACGACCGGTAAGCAACAGAGGGGCACAGACTCCTCATTGTGTGGTTGGGATGGCACAGAGGAAAAAAGCCAAAGGTCAGAGGAGTTATCCCTACTTGTATGAGTGCTGTCAGGCTCTCCCCTACCACATGTCAGCCATGTGTTCCTCATCAGCGGGATGTGGAACTCCATGACGCAGAGCAGACTGGAATGCGGAGTTAGTTAACACCCGCCGTTGGGGAATTTATCAGCCAATGTGGAATACAGGGGGGAGGAAACAGCCTAGTTTAAAGCAAAGTAAGGGTGAAATGAGGCATGTGACTGTTCCTCTTCGGTTAAAAGGTCTGATTCTGCTTGGGGCTGAGGTCCTGATTCCTGAGCTCAACTGAAGCTTACTGTTGCGGTTTGCCTACCATTCTGCATTTCTGTTTTCTTGGGTTTTAATCCTTTAAATTGTCATGCTTAGCAGAAGTTTTCTGCAGTGTTCTGGAGGCAAACACCCTTGGGAATTTTGTAAGGAACTATTCATCTAGCTCACGCTAAGAAACCCAGACTTTGAAGAGCCTTTTCTTCATCATGGATGCTGAGATCCCAAACTTGCAAGGATACCTAAAAGTGATATAGTCTCTCCATGAACATTAGCTACACTCAGTATCAATTGAATTGTAGTTGTCTAATTTTTTTAACACTGGTCTACTACACTTACTTCCTGGCTACTGTGAACTCTAACCTGGATGATTTATTGTAATGTTTAGCACTGCTAAGGATATTGTTGAAGTCATAATGGAAAGAGTCAGAACATACAACTAGCTGGTTGAAGGTATGTGTGCCCAGGATCCCTTACTGGGTTCGCATTCGGCTTTACTCGCAGCAAATATATATCTTTCAAAATGTTTCCATTCATTCAGAATACAATGCTGAATTCCCTCTTGAATAGCTGTTGTGTGGTTCTCCCCAAACAGCATTGTGCTGGCAGTTTCTGGAATTACACAGGAAATGAAGAGCATAGCAAACTTTCCTTTCTCTTGCTAAGACAAGCTCCCCGGGAGTTCTTCCAGTAGATCGAGTAAATAGCAGAGATCTATTCCTAAGGGCACCATGTCCTCTACAGTTCTGCTTTGAGAAATCCTAATTTTCTCTGGCTTTAAATCCTTCCTTTCTCTTCAACAAATTTATTGCACCATTTCTCCAGCTAAAGAAGATTAGATTGAGATTCCTTTTACAAGCAGTAAAACTTCTTAGCCAGTTGCCTTAGAGATTTCTTGTAAGACTTTCTCCTTCCCCAATCACCAAATGTGCAGTGCCCTTGTAGGAATTAAGAGAAAATGCCCACTGGACCTTGGTATGCAAGTTGTCAATGCAGAACGCTATACCTAGCACAATTACACATTTGAAGTATAACTTGCATGTACCTGCATACCTGTGTATTGGCCAGCAATAGGTGTTGGTATTGCTTTGGTTGATCATTTTGTATTCCTTTAACCTTTAAAAAATAAAAGGGGGGGAGGGGGAGCGGACAGTGCTGAGGAGCATTCATAATTCAGATTAGTGGAAGCTCAAGATTTGGAAAAACCTTACTCAGTCAAAACGTACGGATTTTAAAATGGAATAATTTAAGGCGTTCAGACAGAAAAATTTTGGCTGATGGACTTTAATTAAACTCCAAAGGTTGGAAGCAAACCAGTAAGAAAGCAAGGGAAATTCAAGTTAAAGCTGAACTTCTAGTTTTTCTGCATATAAATTCTCCAGCAGCTGGTGATATTTGCAAGAGCTCAAGAGACTGTCTTTCAGTATTCCCTTTGATTTTTCTTTGCTTTATTATTCCCAAGCCGTAGCATTAAATATCATTTCAGAGGCCATGCTTGTCCCGAACGTCTCTCTGTTCCATCTCTATGGTACATGTTTTCACACATGTATGCATATATGTGTAATATATAGCTTTGTTCACTACTGCATTGGTACAGCATTTACAGAACTAGGTGTGTTGTTTTTTTTTTTCCCAAATGAGCTACAGCGTTGCTGAAAATACCTCTGAAATTCCCACTTCTGTGACTTTGAGCCTTCGCCAGGTAGAATAGTAATAACAGAATCACGGCCAGCAGTGCCATAAATTTCAGCTGAAGTATCGGGTAAGAAGGCTGATTTCTGTTTGTACTGTTGTTAGAGATATTTATGCAGGGCAGGTCTTTCAGCAAGTGTGATTATTTTCAGAGAGGCCCTCTCTCCATTCTTGCATTAGAATGTTCTGGGGATGTGTGCGGGGAATGGCACCTGAACAACAGCAGTCAGACAGAAGGAATAAAATCCCTTGAGAATGAGCCTTCTCTTTATGGCTATTTTTCACTTCTAAGGCCACTCGAAAAATATTGTTCTTCAGGTAGATCCCTTTCTGAGATCCCTGTGTTAGCGTTTGGGTGCCTGCCATTTTCCCAGAGCAAGAAGCTACTGAAGACTTAAGCTTTTCAAGTAGGAAAGTATGCGCGCACACATTTTGCAGCACCAGACGCTATTGAAAGAATAATGGACCCTTCCCACATTCAACTCCATTCTTCATGTGCTCACTCCCAGACCTCTGGAGCCACTGTGCTAGCAAATGATTACATTCTGCTTCTCTTCCGTAACTCTTCCTAAACAAAATGTTAATTGAGACGTTGATTTATACAATTTAGACTCCTTCGTTAAGTCAGTGTAGCTAAAGGTAGCCTCTAGTTATTGAGGGAATGGATCACTGAGCCAAATTAATGCTTGCTGGTATGTTTTTCTATATCTTATCATTTGGGAAAATAGTATATGTGTAAGGTTTAAGGAATATGCCTCCTGCATCTGTTGGTTTTAGATGTATGCCATGGTAGGGTAGCTCTAGAGTGCAGGATTGTGTTTGTGTTCTGGTTTGTATTGTCAGGTGAAGGAAGCAATCTGAAAAATAAAAATAAAATCATCATAATGAAAAAAAACTACAGCATTTTTTTGCTGAAGTCAAAAAAAAAAAAAGGTTTGTATAAAACCATGAAAATAACCAACCTTTATGTTCACAGCGGTAGAGTTCTCTTGTTCTTTAGGTGATTTGGTACTGGAAAAGGTAAAAATTAACACGTGAATTGTGACCTGTTTGCATTAAGAATGCCTTGTAAATAATGTACAAAGAGATCTCACTTCTCTACAGGGCTTTATGGCCTTGAGAAGTCCACTCTAATGTTTCTCTCTCATAATTTCTTCGCTTTTTCAAATGAGCACAGTATTACTTTTCCTGCCTCGTAGGAGCATAACTCATGAATGTTTATGTCAGTACTGTAAATGTGAAATGCTGCTCTGAGCGCAGAGTGTTAGCTGCTGTCTTTCCTGCATTTCGAATCAGAGCACTACTTGTTGAAACAATCTGCAGGAAGCAGCTGATGTAACATACATACAGCATGAGCTATGGGTCATGTTTATACCTTGCTTTTCAGTTTCAGCCACTCACATTGCTGCCTGTGTCAGACCCCAGGAATATTTAAATGTATCATTGTGTACAATAGTACTCATTCTCCAGCTTTTCATAGAAAAGCATTGGACATATGGTGAAAATTGAAATATGTTTTGTCTCAAATCAACAAGCCACTACTCCTGAGTGCACGCTATGGACTTTTTAGATAGGTGGTTCCTTGCGTACACGTGCTCTGGTTTTATGAATACCAGCTCGAGTCTGGCACAGCTTGGAGTGGTGCACCTGAGTTAACACGCGGCTGTAGTGCTGCCAGGGCCAGCCGGGGCTGGCAGCGTGTAGCTGTGCCTGTAGCGCGGCCCCTGAGCTAGCGAGTCCTCCTGGGGCTCAGAGCATGCCGAGGAGGTTCCGGAGGACACGGTGGGAGCCAGCTTTGGAGCAGAAACAGTAGTAGCCCCTAGGCTTTCTCAGCTCCATGTCTCTCTGGATAGAGGAGAAAAGGTGATGCTTATGTTTCTTAATCCTTGCATTCGTTTTGCTGATGACCACTTCCAGTTTGGCCATATGATGATGATTATTCTGAGAAAATAATTGAGTTTTTGTTACGTTCATGTGCAGCTTTGGTCATCACTTTCAAGTTCCACCAAAATGCAAATATCAAACGATTTCATCTTTTACAGCTCATCAAATAGCTCGCTTCCTACAGTAGGAAAGTAATTCTCTGTGGAAGGCTACCACTCCAGAGACTAACCGCTTTCATTTCCTCTGAATGTTTTTAAAGCATGCCAACAATTTCCGATGGGTGATCTGCTTCAAAAAAGTCTTTCAGGGTGATTTGGACATCCGTATGTGACCTGCTTATCTACTTTTTAGTGAATGTTTTATGCATGATGAGTTAATACTTTCTGAATCATGGATTGTGGTAATAAACAGTGATACTGCTCTGCTAAATGCCTCAAATATTTTGTGCATAAACGAAGATCTAGGATGTGAGGAAGCAATCCCAAGTTGTGCCAGGGGAGGCTTAGATTGGATATTAGGAAGAATTTCTTCAAGGGGGGGATGGTCAAGCATTGGAACGGGCTGCCCAGGGATGTGATGGAGTCCCCATCCCTGGAGGTATTTCAGAGATGTGTGGATGTGGCACTGAGGGACGTGCTTTAGTGGTGGGACTCAGCAGGTCAGGCTGATGGTTGGACTTCATGATCTTGAAGGTCTTTCCCAACATAAACAACTGTGTTTCTAATGAACGTGTAAGTCAAGAATACAACGAACAGCAGAAGTGCCAAACACCAGGGCTGAAGCGCAGTTGAGTTACTTGCTGCAAAAAAAGTTTTGTCATTTGACCTGTTTCTTCATTTTTGTGTTTTGAAGTCATGAAAGATTGTTTCACCATCTTGAAGGCAATGGGTAGCTCCTGATGCCAGGATATTAATTTGTGCTGATTTCAGCGACAAGAACTGGCTGTAAGATTTGCTTCAAGTCTCAATGCCAATATCCAGAGTCTTAGGCTACTGCAGTTTCCTCAGGTTTCTAGGTAAGCTGACACGTAGCTGGTGAGTGACTGTTTGTTTTTGGTCACTGCCTGCAAAGTTACTGGATGGTGAAGAGGTAAAATCTGAATAGAGCTGTTCAGGGTAAAAACGGTTGCAATGAATGGAGTTATGGGAAGGCGTCCTGTACGTTAGGGGGTTGAGACCACAAGTAAATGTGTGCTGTGCGTGTCAGGGACTTGAGGACAATTGCAGTGCGCGCAGGTGAAAGATATTGGGGCCATATCTTCGGAAAGGTTGAGCTGATTTCTAAGAGTAACTTTACACGTCAACATAGTTGATCCCCGCTTGCTGCGGGCCAGCTACAGTGCGGTTATGGAGAATAAGATGAAGTTACTGAGAGGAGAGAAATTATGGAGCCTCCAAAACATTCATTGCATATAGCCAATGACTTCAGCATTGTCTCCAAAAGTAGGTATCTTCTTATTTACACTTACAGTTGATATTTATTCCCCACGTTCTGGAATGTTTTGGCTTTTAAATCCAATGGGAGGAAGGAGTGCCAGAGATAATTTGTGCTGATGTGGATCAAAATACAGTGAAAAAAAGTGGAGAAGAACCCATTATTTAGAAGTCTTGTACATTACCTTAAGCAAAAACATCCCCTTCACTGCCACCGTTAGTCTTGAAGAGAATCCTGTGTTCACATCTCTGAGGATCTGATTTCGTCCGACAGTTGGATAGTTGAGAAAGACCCAAAATTGAGGTTAGGAGTTCCAAAAGTAAGAAGCAAGTGTTCTTCTGTTACTTGGTCATTTTGTGCTGACTTGCGAAGCTGAGATTTTCACCAGAGTATGTTTCGTATGATTTCTGAGCGACTTTTATTAATGCAGTTATTTCATTGCTGAATGACAGCGGGATTTTAAGCACTGCTATTGCTTCTAGCAGCACTTTG